>NW_026693189.1:0-1200000 GCF_021218885.2 Marmota monax | reverse complement strand
GTTTGGCCTATGGTTATGAATACTTTTAGGGTTATGGTTATGGCTAAGTCTAGTGTTAGAGTTAGGTGTTTGGTTAGGATAAGGTTTAGAGCTAGGGTTTGGGTAGGGTGAGGGTCAGTGTTTGGGTTAAGGTTTGGTTTATGGTTAGGGCCAGAATTAGGACTAGCATTAGGTCTAGGTGTAGGGTTAGTGTTTGGGTTAGGTTAAGGGTTATCTTTAGGGCTAAGGTTAGGTTTTTGTTTAGTGCTGGGAATAGAGTTATTGCTAGATGAAGAATTAGGTTTTGGTGTATGTCTATCATTAGGGTTAGGTTTAGGTATAGGGTTACTGGTAGCGCTAGTGTTAGGGTTCGGTTTAGGGTTAGGGCCAGGTTTAGGCCTAAGGTTAATGTTAGGGTCAGAATAAGGGTCAAGGTTAGCGTTAGGCTTTGGGTTAGGTTTAGAGCTAGAATGAGTGCTCTGATTAGAATTAGTAACAGAGTTAGGCTTTGGATTAGGCTAAGGATTAGTATTAGGACTAGGGTAGCTTTAGGATTAGAATATGGCTTAGGGTAAGAGACAGGGTTAGTGCTAGGGTTAGGGCTAGGCTTATGGTTAGGGCTAGGGTTAGGGTTAGGGTTAAATCTAGGGTTAAGGCTCGGATAAGAGCTAGGTTTTGTGTTAGGTTTAGGGCTACGGCTAATGTAAGAACCAGGGTTACAATCACGGCTAGTTTTAGGGTTAGTGTTACATTTGGGTCTAGTGTTAGGGTTAGGATTAGGGTTAGGGTTATGTTTAGGGTAATGGATAGGTTAGGGTTAGGGAATGTGCTAGGGTTAGGTTGATGGTTATCATTAGTGTTAGGGTTAGGGTAATGGATAGGGTTTGGGCTAGGGTTAGTGCTCGGGTTATGGTTAGAGTTAGAGCTAGGGTTAGGGATAGTTTAGGTTTAGTGCAAGGATCAAAGTTAGGGTTAGGTTTAGTGTAAGGGTTAAGGCTAGGTTTAGGGTAGAGTTAGGGTTAAAGCTAGGGTTCAGGCTTGGATTAAGGTTAAGTTTATGGTTATGTTAGGGCTAGTATTAGGGATATGGCTAATGAAAGAACTAGGGTGATGATTAGGGCTAATTTTAGGGTTAGGGCTAAGTCTAGTTTTAGGGTTAGGTTTAAGTTTAGGGTGATGTTTAGAGCTAGGGTTAGTGTTAGCGTCAGGGTCAGGGTTAGTTTTAGGGTTAGGGATAGGACTCGAATTAGGGGTAGGCTTATGACTATATGTAGGGTTAAGATTTAGTTTAGATTAAGGGTTAAGGTTAGTGCTATGGCTTGGTTATGTTTTAGGGCTAAGGCTCAAGTTAAGGATAGTTTTACTATTAGCGTTTTTTTTTTTTTTTCTAGTGTTAGTGTGAGTTTAGGCTTAGGGTTAGATTTAGAGTTGTGGTTAATTCTAAGGTTAGGGCTATGGCTAGGATTAGGGCTAAGGCTAGGCTAGTGTTTGGGTTATCGTAAGGTATAGGATTAGAACTAGGAATAAGTGTAGGGAAAAGGTTAGATTTTTCTTAGGCCTCGAGTTAGGGTTAGGGTTAGGGCTAAATTAAGGCTAGGAATAGTCTAGGTTTAGTGTTAGACTTAGGCCTAGGGTTAGGGATAGGTTTAGGGTTAGGTATAGGGTTAGGTTTAGGAAAAGGGATGGGGTTATAGCTAGGTTTAGGGCTAGGGTGATGATTAGAATTAGGTTTAGGGCTAGGGTTAGGTTTGAGTTATGATTAAGGCTAGGATTGGGGCTAAGATGAGGGCTAGAGTTTGTGTTAGGGTTAGGGCAAGTTTTAAGGCTAGGGATAAATGTCAGGTTTAGGGTTACGACTAGGGATAGCTATATGGTTAGGTTCATGGTTAGGTCTAGTGTAAGGGCTAGGTTTAGGTAAGGGTCAGGTTTAGAGGTACATGTATTTTTAGGTTTGGATTAGTTTAAGGTTTAGTGTTAGAGTTTGATTTAGTGTTAGGGTTCGTTAGGGTTAGGGTAATGGATAGGGTTATGTTTAGGATTCAGTTTAAGTTTAGGGTAATTGGTAGGGTTAGGTTTAGTGATAGGGTTAGAGTTAGGCCTAGGGTTAGAATTTGGGTTAGGGTTATTGTTAGGGTAATGAATAGTGTTAGAACTAGGGTTAGGGCTATGGTTTGGTGAGGATTAGGGCTAGAGTTAGGGTTAGGTTGAGGGCTAATTCTAGAGTTAGGGTTTGGGTTAGGTTTAGGGTACAGGTTAGGTTTTGAGCTAGGGTTAGTGCTAGGGTGAGGGTTAGGTTTAGGGTGAGGTCTAGGGTTAGATTTATGGTTAAGATTAGTGTTAGTGTTAGGGTTAGGGTTAAGGTTATCATTAGAGTTAGGTTAATGGATAGGGTTAGATGTTGGGTTAGGGTTAGGGGTAGTTTTAGGTTTAGGGTTCATATTTGGGTTAGGGCTAAGTTTATCATTATAATTAGGGTAATGGATATGGTTATATGTCAAGTTAGGGTTAGGGGTAGTTTTAGCTTTAGGGTTAGTGTTAGGGTTTGGGCTAGGGTTAGGGTTAGGGTAAGGGTTAGGATTTGATCTAGAGTTAGGGCTATGACGAGTGTTAGGTTTAGTGTTAGGTCTATGATTAGGTTTACAGTTAGGGTTAGAGCTAGGGTTATTATTAGGGTTAGGGTTAGGTTAGGGTAATGGGTAATTTTAAAGATAGTATTAGGGCTAGTGTCAATGTTATGATTAGGGCTAGGGTTACGGTCAGGTTTAGGAATAGGGCTAGGTTTATGTTTAGGGTTAGAGTTAGGGTTTTAACTAGGGCTAGGTCTAAGGCGAGGGTTAAGGTTAAGGTTAGGGCTAGGGTTAAGGTTAGGATTATGCTTAGGGCTAGGTTTAGGCTTAGGATTCAGGCTACGTTTTATGTTAGGTTTAGAGCTAGGGTAAGTGCTATGGTAATGTAAGGGCTAGGGTTATGTTTAGGGTTATGGCTAAGTCTAGTGTTAGGTTTAGGTTCCAGATTAGGGTCAGTTTTAAAGCTAGGGTTAGTGTTAGTGTCAGGGTCAGTGTTTGGATTAGGGTTAGGGTTATGTTTAGAGCCAGAATTAGGGTAGATTAGATCTAGAACTAGGGTTAGTGTTTGGGTTAGTTTAAAGGTTATCATTAGGTCTAGGGCTAGGTTTTTGTTTAGGTCTTGGGTGCGAGATCTTGCTAGATTTAGGATTAGTTCTATGTCTAGGGCTAGTGTTAGGGTTAGGTTTAGGTATAGGTTTATGGATAGAGATAGTGTTAGTGTTTGGTTTAGGGTTAGGGTCAGAATCAGGGTCAGGATTAGGTTTAGGGTTTGGGTTATAGTTATAACTAGAATGAGGACTAGGTTTAGGGCTAGTAATAGGGTTAGGGTTTGGGTTAAGCTAAGGATTAGGGTTAGGACTAGGGTTAGCATTAGGGTTAGTGTTTGGCTTAGGGTAAGGGATAGGGTTAGAGCTAGGGTTAGGGTTAGAGTTAGGGTTATGATTAAGGCTAGTGTTATGGTTAGGTCTCAGGCTAGGGCTAGGTTTTGGTTAGCATTAGTATTAGGATTATGGCTAATGTAAGAGCCAGGGTTATAATTAGAACTAGTTTTAGAATTAGGGTTAGATCTAGGTCTAGTTTTAGGGTAAGGTTTAGGGTTAGGGTGATGTTTAGAGCTAGGGTTAATGTTAGGTTCAGATTCAGGGTAAGAGCTAGGGTTAGGGCTAGGGTTAGGGTTTGGGTTAGGGCTAGAATTAGGTTTAGGGTTAGACTAGGTTTAGCGCTTGGATTATTGCCAGGTTTTGAGTTCGGTTAGGGCTAGGGTTAGGGCTACAGGTAAAGTACAAACTAGGGTTATGAGTAGGATTAGTTTGGGGGTAGGGTTAGGGCTAGGTCATGTGTTAGAGGTAGGGTGAGGATTAGTATGATGTTTAGAGTTAGGGTTAGTGGTAAGGTCAGGGTTAGTGTTCAGGTTAGAGTTAGGGTTAGGTTTAAAGCCAGAATTAACACTAGGTTTAGGTCTAGGGTTAGGGTTAGTGTTTGGGTTAGGTTTAGATTTATCTTTAGGGCTAGGGCGAGGTTTTTGTTTAGGTCTCGAGCTAGAGATATGGCTCGATTTAGGATTAGATTTAGGTCTAGGGCTAGTGTTAGGGTTAGGTTTAGGTATAGGGTTATTGCTAGTGCTAGTGTTAGGGTTCAGTTTAGGTTAGGGTCAAGTTTAGACCTACAGTTACTGTAGGGTCAGAATAAGGTCAGAGTTAGGGTTACAGTTTGGGTTATGGTTATAGCTAGAATGAAGGCTAGGGTTAGGACTAATTATACGGTTAGGGTTTGGGTTAGGCTAAGAATTAAGATTAGGACTAGGGTTAGCATTAGAGTTAGGGTTGGCTTAGGGTAAGGGATAGGGTTAGAGCTAGGATTAGGGCTATGTTTAGAGTAAGGTTTAGGGCTAGGGTTAGGGTTATGTTTAGGGTTAAATCTAGGGTTAGGTCTTGGATTAGGGCTAGGTTTTGTATAGGGTTAGGACTAGTTTAGAGTTATGGATAATTTAAGGACTACAGTTACAATTAGGGCTAGTTATAGGATTAGGTTCAGGACTAGGTCTAGTGTTAGGGTTACGATTAGGGTTAGGGTGATGTTTAGAGGTTGGGTTAGTGTTAGGGTCAAATTAAAGTTCAGGGGTAATTTTAGGGTTAGGGTTTGAACTCGAATTAGAGCTAAGGTTAGGGCTAGGTGTAGGTTTAGGTTTTGGTTTAGGTTAAGTTTTAAAGTTAGGGCTATGTCTTGGTTTTGTTTTATGGCTAGGGATATAGTTAGGGTTAGTTTTAGGATTAGCGTTCAGTTTAGGGCTAGTATTAGGGTCAGGTTTAAGCTTAGGGTTAGCGTTAGATTTATAGTTAGGATTAGATCTGGAGTTAGGTATAGGGCTAAGGATAGGACTAGCTTTAGGTCTAGGTTTTATGGGTAGGATCAGAGTTGTGGTAGGGGTTAGTGTTAGAAGTAGGAATAGGGCTAGGGGGACAGTGAGAGTTAATCTTAGGGCTAGGCCTAAGGTTTGGGTTAGCTATAGGGCTTCATTAGGGATAGGAATAGGGCTAGGTTTATGGTTATGTATAGGCCTAGGGTTAGTTTTAGGCTTAGGGTTAGGTTTAGTGTAAGTGATGTGGTTACAGCTCGGTTTAGGGCTATGGTGAGTGTTAAAATTAGGGTTAGGGTTAGGATTATTATTAAGACTAGGTTTAGGGCTAGGATGAGAGCCAGGGTTTGTGTTACATTTAGGGTTAGGATTAGTGTTAGGGCAAATGTCAGGTCTAGGGTTATGGTTAGGGATAGATTTAGGGTTAAGTTTATGGCTATGTTTAGTGTAAGGTTTAGATTTAGGATAAGGGTCAAATTTAGAGCTAGGGAAATTATTAGAGTCAGTGTCAGGTTTAGGATTTTGGTTAGGTTAAGGTTTAGGGTTAGGGCTCAAATTAGCATTAGGGTTTGGGTTAAGATAATGATAGGGCTAGGTTTCAGTTCAGGTTAGGTTTAGCATCATGGAAAGGGTTATGATTAAGGATAGTGTTAGATTTAGGCCTAGAGTTAGCATTAGAATTAGAGTTATGTTTAGGGTAATTGATAGGGTTAGATCTAAGTTTAGGGCTAGGGTTATGAATAGGATTATGGCTAGGGTTAGGGTTAAGGTTAGGGCTATGATTTGTGTTAAGTTCATGGCTAGGATCATGGCTAGGGCAAATGTCATATCTAGGGTTATTGTTAAGAATAAATTTAGGGTTAGGTTTATGAATAGGTCTAGTGTAAGTGTTAGGTTTACGGGTAGGGTCAGGGTTAGAGCCAGGCATATTATTATGGGAAGGGTTAGAGATAGGGTTTGGGTTAGGTTAAGGTTTAGGTTTAGGGTTTGAATTAGCATTAGGGTTAGGGTTAGGGTAATGATAGGGTTCAGTTTAGTGTTCAAGTGAGGTTTAGGATAATAGATAAGGTTAGGGTTAGAAATAGGTTTAGGGTTAGGCCTAGGGTTACCATTAGGGTTATGGTTAGGGTTAGGGTAATGGATAGGGTTAGAGCTAGTGATAGGTCTAGGGTTATGGTTAGAATTCTGGCTAGTGTTAGGGTAAGGTTTAGGACTAGGTTTTAGGTTAGGGTTAGGGTTAAAGCTAGGGTTAAGACTCGAATTAGGGCTAGGTTTTGGGCTTGCTTAGGGCTAGAGTTAGGGCTATGGCTAATGTATGAACTAGTGTTACAATTAGTGCTAGTTTTAGGGTTAGAGTTAGGGGCTAGGTCTAGTGTTATGGTTAGGTTTAGGGTTAGGGTGATGTTTAGAGCTATGGTTAGGGTTAGGGTCAGAGTCAGGGTCAGGGTTAGTTTTAGGGTTAGGACTCAAATTAGGGCTAAAGTTAGGCCTAGGTGTAGGGTTAGGGTTTGGTTTAAGTTAAGGGTTAGGATTAAGGTTATTGCTCAGTTTTGTTTTAGAGCTAGGGCTAAGGTTAGGGCTAGATTTTGGATTAATGCTAGGGCTAGTATTAGGGTGAGGTTTAGGCAAAGTGTTAGGGTTAGATTTAGAGATATGGTTAGATCTAAGGTTAGGGCTACGGCTAGGTTTAGGGCTAGGGTTAGGGTTTTGTAAGGGATAGGGTAAGAGGTAGGGATACAGCTAGGGTGAGAGATAGATTTAGTCTTAGGAGTAGGCTTAGGGTTAGTGTTAGGGTTAGGGCTATATTAGGGCTAGTATTAGGGCTAGACTTCGTGTTATGTTTATGCATAATGTTTAGGCTAGGGTTAGGGTTAGCATTGGGGTTAGGGTTATGTTTAGGGAAATGGGTGGGGTTATAGCTAGGTTTAGGGCTAGGGTGAGGGTTCGAATTAGGTTTAGGCCTAGGGTTATGGATCGGGTTAGGATTAAGGCTAGGCATAGGTCTAAGATGAGTTCTAGGGTTTCTATTAGGGTTTGGGCTAGGACTAGGGTTAGGGCTAATATCAGGTCTAGGGTTAGGGTTAAGGATATTTTTAAGGTTAGGTTATGGCTAGGTCTAGTGTAAGGGTTAGGTTAAGGGTAAGATTTAAAGGTAGGGGTATTATTAGGTCAGGGTCAGGGTTAGCATTTGGTTTAGTTTAAGGTTTAAAGTTAGGGCTCAAATTAGCATTAGGGTTAGTTTTAGGGTTAGGGTAATTTAAAGGATTTAGTTTAGGCTTTATTTAAGGTTTATGGTAATGGATGGGTTAGGTTTAGCAATAGGGTTAGGGTTAGCATTAGGGTTAGGGTTATGTTTAGTGTAATGGATAGGTTTAGAGCTAGGGTTAGAGGTAGGTTATAGTTTGGATTATGTCTAAGACTAGAGTTAGGTTTAGGGATAGGGCTTGGTTTTGGTTTAGGGTAAGTGTTAGTGTTAGGGTAAGTGTTAGATTTAGGGCTAAGGTTATATTTAGGTTTGAGTAAGTGTTAGTGTTTGAGTTAGGGCTAGGGATAGGGCAAGGGTTAGTTTTAGGGTTAGGTCTAGGTTTACGTTTATGGTTAGAGTTAGGTTTAGTGTTAGGGATAGTGTTATAATTAGGGTTATGGAAATGGATATGGTTAGAGCTAAATTTCAGGCTAGATTAACATTAGAATTATGGCTAATGTTAGGGTTAGGGTTTAGGATAGGGCTAGGGTTATGTTTAGAGTAAGGGTTAGGCTTTGAGCTAGGGTTAGGTCTAAGGCAAGGGTTATGCTTAGGTTTATGCTTAGAGCTACGTTTAGGCCTAGGATTAGGGCTAGGTTTTGTGTTAGGTTTAGAGATAGGGTTAGGACTATGGTTAATGTAAGAGCTAGGGTTAACTAGGGGCATGTTTAGGGCTAGGTTTAGGGTTAGGGTAATGAATAGGTCTAGTGTTAACCCTGGGTTTTGGGATAGTGTCAGGTTTAAAGCTAGGTTTAGTGTTAGGGTCAGGATCAGTGTTCGGGATAAGGTTTGGGTTAGAGATAGAGCCAGGATTAGGTCTAAGGGTAGGGTAATTGTTTGGTTTAGTTAAGGGTTATTGTAATAGCTAGAGGTAGATTATTGTTTAGGTCTAGGGCTAGAGTTATAACTATATTTAGGATTAGCTTTGGGTCTAGGTCTAGTGTTAGGGTTAGGTATAGGTATAGGTATAGGTATAGGTATAGGATTACTGATAGGGATAGTGTGTTAGGGTTTGGTTTACGGTTAGGGTCAGGTTTAGACCTAGGGTTAGGTTATGGTCAGAATAAGTGTCAGGCTTAGGGTTAGAGCTAGAATGAGGGCTAGGGTTAGGACTAGTATTATGGTTAGAGTTTAAGTTAGGCTAAGGATTAGGGTTAGCACTAGGGTTAGTATTTGGGTTAGGGTTAGCACTAGGGTTAGCATTTGGGTTAGGGTTTGGCTAGGGTTAGGGCTAGGCTTAGGGTTATGGTTAGGGCTAGTGTTAGGGTTAAGTTTAGGGTTAAAGCTAGGTTTAGGGCTTGAATTAGGGGTAGGATTAGTGTTAGGGTTAGTGCTAGATTTAGGACAATGACTAATGTATGAACTAGGGTTATGATTAAGGCTAGTTTTAGGGTTAGGGATAAGGCTAATTATAGTGTTAGGGTTAATTTAAGGTTAGGGTGATGTTTAGAGCTAGGATTAGTGTTAAGGTCAGTGTCAGGGTCAGGGTTACTTTTAGAGTTAGGGTTAGGGCTAGGTGTAGGTTTAGGTTTTGGTTTAGGTTAAAGGTTAGGGTTAGGGCTATCGTTTGGTTTTGTTTTATGGCTTGGGCCAGGGGTAGGGCAAGTTTTAGGATTAGCATTATGGTTAGGGTTAGTGTTAGGGTTTGGTTTAGGCTTATGGTTACAGTTAAATTTAGAGTTAGGTTTTAGATTTAGAGTCAGGTTAGAACTAGGGTAAAGGCTATGGCTAAGGATAGAACTAGGGCAAGTGCTAGGACAAGAGTTAGACTTAGTCTTTGTGCTAGGTTTAGGGTTAGGATAAGACTAAATTAGGGCTAGGATTAGCACTAGTCTTAGTGTTAGCAATAGATATAGGGTTAGGGCTAGGGTTAGGGTTAGGTTTAGGGTTATATTTAGGTTTAGTGTTATGGTTAGGTTTAGGGTAAGGGATGAGGTTATAGGTAGGTTTAGGGCTAGGTTGAGGGTTAGAATTAGGGTTAGGGCTCAGGTTATGGTTTGGGTTAGGATTAAGGGTAGGTTTAGGGCTAGGGTTAGGGCTAGGGATAATTTCAGGTCTAGGGTTACAGTTAAAGATAGTTTTAGAGTTAGGTTTATTTCTACATCTAGTGTAAGGGTTAGGTTTAGGGTTAGGGTTTAGATCTAAGGGTATTATGAGGGTCAGGGTTGCGATTAGTGTTTGGGATAAGTTAAGGTTTAGAGTAAGGGCTCAAATTAGCATTAGGGTTAGCGTTAGGGTAATGATAGATTTATGTTTGGGTTTCAGGTTAGGTTTAGGGTAATGGATAGGATTAGGATTAGAGATGTGGTTAAGTTTAGGCCTAAGGTTAGCATTAGGATTATGGTTATGTTTATGGTAATGGATATGTTTGGAGCTAGGATTAGAGATGGGTTTATGATTATGATTAGTGCTAGGGTTAGGGTTAGGGTTAAAGCTAGGTTTAGGGCTTGGAATAGGGCTAGGTTTTGGATTATGCTAGGGCTAGGGTTAGGGTCACAGCTAATGTTAGCACCAGGGTTACGATTAGGGATAGTTTTAGGGTTAGGGTTAGGGCTAAGTCTAGTGTTATCTTATTTTTAGTGTTAGGGTAATGTTTAGAGCTAGGATTAGTGTTATGGTCAGAGTCAGGGTCAGGTTTAGTTTTAGGGTTTGGCTTAAAACTCGAATTAGGGCTAGAGTTAGCACTAGGTGTAGGGTTCAGGCTTGGTTTAGGTTAAGGGTTAGGGTTAGGATTATGGCTCGGTTTTGTTTTAGGGCTAGGGCTAGGGTTAAGGCTAGTTTTAGGATTAGAATTAGGGTTAGAAATAGGGCTAGTGTTAGGTTTAGGTTTAGGCTTAGAGTAAGGTTAGATTTAGAGTTAGGGTTAGACCTAGGGTTAGGGTTCCAGTAAGGGATAGGGTTTGAACTAGGGTTAGGGATAGGGTGAGAGTTAGAGTTAGTCTTTGGGCTAGGGTTAGGGTTAGGGTTAGAAATAGTGCTAAATTAGGGCTAACATTAGGGCTAGGGTTAGTGTTCGGGTTAGGCCTAGGGTTAGGGCTAGGGTTATGATTAAGGCTATGTTTAGGGCTAGAATAAAGGCTAGGATTTGTGTTAGGGTTAGGTCTAGGATTATGGATAATGCTAATGTCAGGTCTAGGTTTATGGTTAGAAATAGTTTCAGGGTTACGTTTATGGCTAGGTATAGTCTAAGTGATGCATTTTGAGGTAAGAGTCAGGTTTAGAGCTAGGGGAATTATTAGGGTTAGGGTTTGGTTTAGGTTTGAATTTAGGGTTAGGGATCCAATTAGCATTAGGGTTATGGTTAGAGTAATGATAGGCTTAGGTTTAGGGTTCAGGTTAGGTTTAAGGTAATTGATAGGGTTGAGGATAGCAATAGGGTTAGGGTTAGGCCTAGGATTAGCATTAAGATAAGGGTTATGTTTAGGGTAATGACTACAGTTAGAGTTAAGGTTAGGGCTAGGGTTATGGTTCGGATTAGGTATTGAGTTAAGGTGAGGGTGAGGGTTAGAACTAAGATTAGATTTAGGGTTATGTTTAACATAAGGTTTAGGTTCTAAGCTACTGTTAGGGCTAGACTGAGAGTTAGGTTCAGGGTTAGGTCTAGGGATAGAATTACAGTAGGTTCTGGGTTAGGGTTAGGGTTAGACCTTGGGTTAGTGTTATGGTCAGAATAAGGGTCAGGTATAGGGTTAGGATTTGGGATAGGGTTAGAGCCAGATGAAGGCTAGGGTTAGGACTATTAATGGGGTTAGGGTTTTGGTTAGCCTAAGGATTAGGGATAGGTCTAGGATTGAGGCCTAAACCTACAATAAGCATAACCATAATCCTAAATGTAGCCTTAACCCTAACCCTCACCTTAGACATAACCCTAGCTCGAAGCCTAAATCTTAGCCTAAACTTAACCCTAGACCTATTCCTAAACATAAACCTAACCCTAGCCCTAATCCTAACCTTAACCCTAGTACTAACCCTAGCTCTAAACCTAATATTACCCTAACCCTAAACCTAATAATAACTCTAGCCCTAAGCCTAACAGTATTTCTAACCCTAATCATAAACCTAACCCTCAACCTAACCCTTAACCTAACCCTTGCCATAAAGTTAACCCTAATCCTTACCATGAATCAAAACTAAACCTATCCCTAAACCTAAATTTAACCATAACCTAAACTTAACCCTAAACCTAATATTACATCTAATCCAATACATTACTCTAAAACTAACCCAAACTCTAATGAAAATCCTAGCCCTAACCCCAACCATAACCCTAACCATAACCATAACCCTAACCTAGACCTAACACTAAACCTAACACTCCCCCAGCCCTAACCATAGATTAAAACCTAACCCTAACCCTAACCCTAGCCCTAGCCCTGATCATAATCCTAATTCTAGCCCTAACCCTAACATTAAACCTAGCCATAATCCTAGTCCTCATATAGCCCTATTCTTAACTCTAACCTGAACCCCAGAATTAAGACTAACTATAATTCTCACACAATAATTATCCCTACTTCTAACCCTCTACCTTACCGTAAACCTAACCCAAGCCCTTACCCTAGTCATAAGCCTTGCACTATCCTTATCCCTAGTATTAACTCTAGATTGAAACCTATCTCTAAAACTAACCCTAACCTGATGCTTCAGCCTAACCCTGAAACTAGCTCTAACCCTAATGCTAATCCTAAAATTAGCCCTAACCCAAGCCCTAGCCCTAAAACAAAAACAAGCTATAACCATAACACTAACCCTTATCTAGACCAAACCCTAACCCTACACCAGCCCAAACCCTATCCATAATTTGAAACTTAACCCTAACCCTAAACCTATCCATTACCCTGAATCATATCCAAACACTAAAGCTAGCTCTAAACATCACCCTAACCTTAAACCTAACATTAACACTAGACATAGCCCTGAACTTAAACCTAAAACTAACCCTAATTGTAACCCTATTTCTTACAATATCCATAACCATAACACTAGCCTTAACTCTAATACAAAACTAGCCCTAATCCAAGCCCTAACACGAGATTTAACCCTAAACCTAACTCTAACCCTAGTCCTAACCCTAGCTCTAACCCTATCCCTTACCATAAGCCAAACCCTCACCCTAATGCTAACCATATTCTTAGCACTAATAGTTAGACTAACCAAAACATAACTCTATAACTAGTCCTAACCCTAAACTTCATTCTAGATCTAACCATAACCTAAACTCTAACCCTATCCCTGACCATTATTCTGACCAAGACACTAATCTTATGTCTAAATCTAAACCTAACCCTAAACCGAACCCTAACACTAGCCCTACTGTTAACTTTATACCTAAACCTAGCCCTAACACTAGCCCTAGACCTAAACTTAATCCTAAATCTAGCCATAACTATAGCTCTAGACCTAAAGACAAACTACACGTAGCCTTAACAATAACCCATAACCTTACACAAATGCTAACCCTACCTCTAGGCCTAACCCTAGTCCTAGTTCTGGCTTTAATCCTAACCATTACCCTTCCTGAACATTGTACCTGACACTAACACTAACCCTCCCTCTAAACTTCATCCTAACCCTAAAACTAACCCTAAAACTACACCTAACCCTAACATTAACCATAAAACTAGTCTTAATCATCACACTAGTTCTTACATTAGCAGTAGCCCTAACCTATTGCAAAGCCTAGCCCTAATCCAAGCCCTACATTAGCTTTAAGCCTAAAGCTAACCCTAACAATAACCCTAGCCCTAACTATAACCCTAAGCCTAATCCTAGACCTAATCCTAACCATAACCCAACCTAACCCAAAACCTGGCCCTAAGCCGAGCACTAAACCTAGTTTTAACCCTAACCCTAAATCTAGCCCCAATCCATACCCTAACCCTAGATAACCCTAGCATTTACCCTATCCATTACCTTTAGCTAAACCCTAAACCTAATGCTAACCCTAGTCATAATCCTAATCCAGAGCCTAACCCCAACACTAACCCTATTACAAGTCCTAAACCTAACCTTTGTTCTAGATCTAACCCTAACCCACACCCAAACCCTAACCCTGACACTTATTCTGACCCTAACACTAACCACAGGTATAAACCTGACCCTAACCCGAAACTTAACCCTGACATTAGCCCTTCCAGTAATCATATATTTAAACCTAAATCTAACACTAGCTCTAGACTTATACCTAATCCTAAATCTATCCATATCTCTAGCCATAGACCCAAACAACAACCTAGCCCTAGCCCTAACAATAACCCTTAACCTAACCCAAACACTAACCCAAACACCACTAGACCTAACACCCTAGTCCGAATTCTGGCACTAAACCCAACACTAACTCTAACCTGAACACTGGCCCTGACCCTAACATAATCCTAGCTCCAAAGCTCACCCTAAACAAAAACCTAATCCTAACACTAGACCTAGCCATAACCCTAACCCTAAAACTAGCCCTAATCATAACCCTAGCTCTTACATTACCCATGGCCCTAACCCTAGGCCTAAACTAACACAAAACCTAGCCCTAATTTTAGGCCTGAACATAGCCCTAAGTGTAACCCTAAACCTAACCCTAGCCCTAACTCTAACCCTAAGCCTCGCTTTAGACCTAACCCTAGCTCAAAGCCTAACCTTTACCCTTATCATAACCCTAGCCCTATCCCAAACCCTAACCTAACACTAGCCCTAATCCTAACATTAACCATAGCAGTAAACATAGCTCTAATTATATCAACTACCCTAACCCTAGCCCTAATCCTAATGATAACCCTAGCCCTAACCCTAGCTCTAATTCTATCCATTACCCTAACCATAATCCTAACCCTAATGCTAACCCTAGGCTTAACCCTAACCCTATCACAATCCCTAAACCAATCCATTGCCCTAAAACTAACCTGAACCCTAATCCTAAGCCTATTCATTACCCTAACCCTAACTCTATCCCTAATGCTAATTCGAGCACTAAACCTAAAACTCAACCTAAATCAAACCTTAAGCCAAACACTGGCCCTAATAATACACATAGCTGTAAACTTGACCCTTACCCTAAATCTAACCCTTACACTAGACCTAACTATAAACATAAACTGAAACCTATCTCTAACTGTAACTCTGGACCTGACATTAGCCTTAGTCCTAATCCTATCCTAACCCTAACATGAAAACTAGCTCTCATCCTAGCCCAAAACCTAGCCTTAATAATAACCCTAACCCTAATTCTAACCCTTTCCCTATCCCTAAATCTAGTTATAATCCCATTGCTTACCTAAACCTAACTCAAACCCTAATACTATTACTAGTCCTAACCTTAGCCCTCATTCTTGTTATAACCATAACCCTGACCCTTATTATGACCCTGAACATAAACCAAACTCTAACACTAGCCCTACCCATTACCCTATATCTAAACCTAATCCTTACACTAGCCCTAGATTAAACCTAATCATAAATCTAGAAATATCTTTAACCAAGACCAAAACAAAAAAACTAGCCCTTGCTCTAATGATAACCCTTAAACTAAGCCAAAAACTAACCTTACCTCTAGACCTAACCAATCCTAATTCTGGCTCTAGCCTTAACCCTAACCCTAATCCAAACACAGACCCTGACACTAACACTAACCCTAGCTATAAAACTGACCCTAACCTAAACCTAAACCTAACGCTAGACCTAGCCATAATCATAAACCTAACCCTTAGATTACCATAGCATTAAAATTAACTCTAAACCTAACACAAAACCTACCCGTAATCCTAATCCTAAATCTAGCCCAAAGATACCCATAACCCTAACCTAACCTTATCCCCTAACCTAAGCCTAACCCCACACTAACTCTAACCCTCGCCTTAGACCTAACCCTAGATAAAACCCCAAACCAAACCCTAGACATACTCCTAGCCCTATCCCTAAACCTAATACTAATCCTAGCCCTAATCATAATGTTAACACTAGCCCTAATAGTATCTCAAAAATTATCCATTACCCTAAACCGAACCTTAACCCTAATGATAACCCTAGCTCTAATCCTAATGTAAACCTAATCCTAGACCAAACCCTAAACCTAACCCTCATTGTAGAATTAACGCTAGATAAAACCTGAATGCTTACTCTAACATTAACCCTAGCCCAAACCCTAAAACTAACCCTAAACCTAAAACTACCCCTTACCCTAACCTGACATCTAACCCTATCCATTACTCTAACTCAAATGATAATCTTAGCCCTAACCTTAACACTAACCTTGAATCTAAAGATACCCCTAACCCTAACCCTACATCTAACCCTATCCATTAACATAGCTCTAAAGATAACCTTAGCCCTAACCCTAACACTAACCCTAACCTCAACCATAAATCTAACCATAGACATAATCCTAGACGTAACCCTCATCCTAGCACTAACCCTAGCTCAAAACCCAACATGTACAGTAAGCCTAACCCCAAACCTAACCCTAGCCCTAGCCCTAACCCTAACTCTAGCCCCAATCCTATTCAAAACCCTAGCCCTAACCCTAGCTCTAATGCTATTCATTACCCTAACAATATCCTTAACCCAAATGCTAACCCTAGGCCTAACCCTAACCCTATCACTAACCCTAACCCTACCAATTACCCTAATCTTAACCTGAATCCTAAACCTAAACCGATCCATAAACCTAACCCTGATTCTTACCCTAACGCTAATTTGAGCCCTAATCCTAATAATTAACCTAACACAAACCCGAAACCTGACCCTGACCCTAAAAATATACCTTACTCTTAACATGGGCCTTACCCTAAACCTAACATTAGACCTACCATGAACCATACCCTATAACTATCTCTAGCCATAACCATAAACCTGACATTATCCCTATCCCTAAAACTTGCACTAACCCTAACACAAACCCTAGCCCTCATTCTAACCCCAATTCCAGCCTTAATTCTAATACAAACCTAACCATAGATCTAAACCTAATTCTAATCATTGCCCTAGCCCTAAACTTAGCTAAAACACCATCCCTTCCCCTATACCTAAACCTAAACCTAATCTTAAACATAGCCCAAACCCTAGGCCTATCCCTAAAAACAATCCTCGACATATTCCTAGCCCTAATTTGGCCCTAAACTTAACCCTAACCCTAGCCTTAAGACTAAATCTAATTATCGTCCTAGCTCTATTCCTAGTTCTAACCCTATCCCTTACCATTACCTCAATACTAGACCTAACCTTAACCCTAACCCTAGCCATAGCCCTAGCTCTAGAATTAACTATAAAGCTAAATGTACCCCTAAGCCTAAACTCACCCTATCACTAGCAATAACACTAACATTAATTGTAAAACTACTCTCACCTTTAGCCTTAGCCCTAAAACATAACGAGCCATAGCACTAACCCTAACCCTTAACCTAAACCAAATCCTAACCCTACATCTAGCCATAAGCCTACCCCTAATTTGAGTCCTAACCCCAACACTAAAATTAACCCTGACCCTGACTCTGAACCTAATACTAACCCTAGCTCAAAACATCACCCTGAACTTAAATCTAACCATAAAACTAGACTTGGCCCTAACCGTAACCCTAAAATTAGCCCTAATCATAACCCTAGTTCTTACATTAGCTGTATCCCTAACACTAGCCCTAATGTAACCCAAAATCTAGCCCTAATGCAAGCCCCAACCCTAGATTTAACCCTAACTCTAAACCTCAACCAAGTCCTAACTCTTACCCTGAACCTAACCCTAACTTTAATCCTTGCAATAACCCTAAACTTAAGACTAACCCTAACACTAACACTTACCATAAACCTAGCCCTAACCCTAGCTCTAACCCTATCCATTACCCTAACACTAACCCTAATCCTAACCCTAATGCTAACCCTCAGGCTAACCCAAACACATTCACTAGCCCTAACCTATCCATTACACTAAACATAACAATAACCCTAAACCTAACCAAACACTAAACCTAGATGTAACACTGACCCTAAAACTAGCACTAATTGTAACCCTAGTTCTTACATGAGCCGTAGCCCTAAAGCTAATACAAAACCTAGCCTAGCCCTAATCCAAGCTCTAACCCTAGATTTAACCCTAATCCTAAACCTAACCCTAGCCCTAACACTAACCCTAACCCTAGCCCTAACACTAGCACTAACCTTATCCCTTACCCTAAGCCAAACTCTAACCCTAAAGCTACCCTAGTCCGAAACCTAATTGTCAGCCTAACTGGAAACCTAACTCTATTACTAGTTATAACCCTAATCCTCAATCTAGCTCTGTCTTTATGTGAAACCCTAATCCTAATCCTGACCCTTATTCTGACCCTAACACTAACCATAGGTCTAAACCTGACCCTAACCCTAAACCAACCCCTAACATTGCCACTACCTGTAACCCTATAACTAAACCTAACCCTAACACTAGACCTAGACCTACACTTAATCCTTTATCTAGTGATAACTCTAGGCCTAGCCCTAAACAAAAACTTAGTTCTATCCCCAATAACAACCCTTAACCTAACACAAACACTAACCCTACCCCTAGACCAAACCCTAGTCCCAATGCTGGCCCTAACAATAAACCTAACCCTAAACCGAACACTGACTGCTACCCTAACACAAACCATAGCTCTAAACCTTATCCTAAAAATAAAATAACCCTAACATTAGACCTAGACATATCACTAATCCTGAAACTAGCCATCACCATAGGCCAAAACCTACCTCTAACTCTATCCATTACCTTAACCCTATCTCTAACCCTAATGCTAACTCTAGCCCCAACCCTCACACTGACTCTAACCCTAATCCTCATCCTAGTCCAAACACTAGCTCAATCCCTAACCCTTAAACTTAACCTAACAGTAACCTGAACCCATGGCCTAAACCTAAACCTAACCTAACACTAGCCCTAATTCTAACCTTAACCCTATCCCTAACCCTAGCTCTAAGCCTACATATATACCCTAACTCTAACCATAATCTTAATAATAAACCTAGCTCTATCCCTAGCTCTAACCCTAACCCTAACCCAGATGATAACCCTAGCCCTTAATCTAAATCTACCCTAACCCTAACCCTGGACATAACCATAAACCAACCCCTGCCATAGAGCTAACCCTTGCTCAATCCCTATCCATTACCCTAAACCTAACCCTATGCCTATCCCTATTCCTAACCTTTAGCCAAAACCTAACCCTAACCCTAAACCTAACACAAAATCTAAACCTATCCAATCCCTAAACCTAATGATAACCCTAGCCCTAACCTTAACACTAACCTTGATCCTAACCATATCTATAACCTAGACCTAACCCTAAACCTAGCCCTTATCCTAGTGCTAACCCTAGCTTAAACTCTAAACCATATCCTGAAACTTAACCTAACCCTAACCCTAGGCCTAACCCTAAGTCTAGCCCTAATACAAACCATAACCCTAGCCCTAACCCTATCCATTATCCTAAGCACAACCATAAACCTAAGGCTAACCCTAGGCCTAACCCTAACCCTTTTACTAACTCTAAACCCTAATTGATAATTACCCCACACCTAACATGAACACTAAACCCAAACCTATCATTACCCTAAACAAACCCTAATGCTAATTCAATCTCTAAACCTAAAACCTAACCTAAACCAAACCCAAAACCTAATTCTAACCCTAATAATACCCCTAATTCTAAAACTGACCCTTACCCTAAACTGAACCCTTACACTAGGCCTAGCCATAAATATAACCCTCAATCTATCCCTAAAGTAAGCCTAGACCTGACATTAGCCCTAGCCCTAATTCTTGCCATAACCCTAAAACAAACCCTAGCCCTCATTCTAGCCCTAAAGCTAGCCTTATTAGTAAACAAAACCATAAAACTAGCCCTAACCAAATTCTAACCTTTGACCTAGCCCTAAAACTAGTTTTAACCCCATCCCTTCCCCTAACACTAACCCTATCCCTAAACCTAAACCTCAGCCTAAAACTAGGCCTAACCCTAATGCAAATGCTGGAACTAATCCTAGCCCTAATTTAGCCCTAAACCTAACCTAACTCTAGCCCTAAGACTAAATCTAACTTTTGCCTTAGTCCTATTTCTAGTTCTTACCCTATCCCTTACCATAATCATATCACTTGCCTTTACATTAGCCCTAAAACTCTCTCTAGCCCTAATCCTATATCTAACCCTAACTCTAAATCTAACCCTAACCCTAAGCTAAACTTCTCAATAACACAAGCCGTAACACTAATACTAATCGTAAAACTAGCCCTAACCTAGCCCTAGCCCTACAAAACAACCGAGCCACAGCCCTAAAACTAACCTCGAACATAAAAACCAAACCCTAAGCCTACACTTAGCCCTAAACCTAGCCCTAATTTGAGTTTTATCCCTAACCCTAAAAAAAACCCTGACCCTGACTCTGACCCTAACACTAATCCTAGCTCTAAACATCACTCAAAACCTAAACCTAAACCTAACCCTAGCCCTAGTGCTAGCCCTAATTATAACCCTAAAACTAGTTCTAATCATAACCCTAGCCCTATATCTAGCCATAACATAACCCAAAACCTATCCCTAATTGAGCCCTGACACTACCTTTAACGCTAACCATAACCCGAATTCTAGCCCTAAACCCTACCCTAAACCTAACCCTAACCCTTGATATAACCCACAACCTAACCCTAACCCTATACTTAATCCTAAAAATAAACCTAAGCCTAACCCCAGCTTTAACCCTATCCATTACCCTAATCCTAATCCTAAACGTAATGCTAACCCAAGGATAACACTAAGTCTATTCCTAATCCTAAACCTATACATTACACTAAACCTAACCTGAACCCTAAACCTAACCATATCTATAAACCTAATCCTAACCCTAATAATATTAACCCTAAAACTCTCTCTGACCATAACCCTAGACCTGACATTAGCCCTAGCCCTAAGGAAGCCCAAACCCTAAAACAAACTCTAGCACTAATCCTAGCCCTAATCTTATCCTTAATCCTAAACTTAATCCTAACCATAGACCTAACCTTAATTTTAACCCTCACCCTAGTTCTAAAGCTATCTGTAACATCATACCTAACCATAACCATAATCATAACCCTAGCCATAAACCTAGGCTAAGCCTTAATACTAACCCTAGCTCTAAGCCTAGCCCTAATCCTAACCCTAAATCTAACCCTAATATTAACACTAACTCTAACTCTTACCCTACCCTATCCCTAGATCTAGCCCAATCACTTATGATAACTCAAACCCTAGCCCTAACCCTAGCCCTAACCTTCGCTGTAGCCCTAAATGTAGATCTAAACCTAACTATCAATCTAACCCTAACCCTAAGCCAAACCCACATCCTAACACTATCTCTAATCCTAATGCTAATTTGAAACTAGCCCTAACCCTAACCCTAGCCCTCAAGCCAAACCGAGCCATAGCACTGACCCTAAACCTTAACCTAAACCAAACCCTAATCCTACACCTAGCCCTAACCCTAGCCCTAATTTGAGTCATAACTTTAACCCTAGAACTAATAATAACCCTGACTCTGACCTTAACACTAACCCTAGCTCTACACATCAACCTGTCCCTAAACCTAATCCTAACACTGGACCTCAACCTTAACTTAACCCTAAAACTAGCCCTAATCGTAATCCCAGTTCTTAAATTAGCCAAAGCCCTAAACCTAACACAAAACCTAGCCCTAATCCAAGACCTAACACTAACTTTAACCCTAACCCTAACCCTGGTCCTAACCTTAAACCCATCCCTAGTTCTAATCCTAGCTCAAACCTATTTCTTACACTTAGTCATACCCTCATCCTATTGTTACCCTAGTCCTAACCCTAATTCTATGCCTACACTAAACCCTAACTCTATTACTAGTTCTAAACTTAGCCCTCATTCTAGCTCTAAACTTAACCCAAACCCTAAACCTAACGCTGACTCTTATTCTGACCCTAACACTAAACTTAGGTTTAAACCTGACCCTAACCCTTATCCAAAACCTAACACTAGCCCTACCAGTAACCCTAACCATAAACCTTACACTAACACTAGCCCTAGACCTAAACCTAATCCTAAATATAGCCATAACCGTAGCCTCAGCCCTAACAATAACGCTTAACCTAAACCAAACACTAACTCTACCCCTAGACCTAACCCTAGTCCTCATTCTGGACCTCACCATAAACATAATTCTAACCTGAAACCTGACATTTACCCTAACCAAAACCCTAACTCTGAACCTTATCCTAACCCAAAAACTAACCCTAACACTAGACGAACTCTAAATCTAGCCATAACCATAACTCTAGCTCTTACATTACCCATATACCTAAAACTAGCCCTAAACCTCACACAAAACCTAGCCTTATTTACAGCCCTAAACCGAACCCTAAGCATAACCCTAACCATAAATCTAGCCCTAGCCATAACCCTAACCCTCGTTCTAGCCCTAACCCTAGCTCAAACCCTAAACCTTACCCTAAACATAACACTAGCCAAAACCCTAAGCCTCACCCTATCTCTAGTCCTAATCCTAACTGGAAACATAGCCCAAACCCTAGCTCTAACTCTATCCATTACACTAACCATAACCCTAAAACTAATGCTAACCCTAGCCCTAAATTAATCCTAACCCTACCCTAGCCCAGACTGTAATCCTAACTCTCGCCCTAGCCCTAAACCTAGCTCAATCCCTAGTCCTTACACTTAACATAACCCTAACACTAACTCAAGGCCTAACCCTAACCCTAAGCCCAGCCCTAATTCTAACCTTAACCCTGGTGCTAACCCTAGTTTGAACCATACTCAATACACTAACCCTAAACTTAACCCTAATGATAACACTAGACCTAAAGCTAAACCTACCCTAACTCTAAACATTAACCTAACCCTAGAACTAACAGTAAACCTAACCCTAACCCTAAATCTAAGCCAGCTCAAACCCTAATGCTAATCCTAAACCTAACACTAACCTCAACCTAACCCTATCTTTAACCAGACATCTAAACCTATTACCCTAACCTTAATGATAACCCTAGCCCTAACCGTTACTCTAACCATGACCATAACCCTTGACCAAACCCTAAATTAATCTTAGCTATAGCAAAAATCCTAGCTTAAATACTAAACTATACCCTAAACCTAAACCTAAGTGTGACCCTCGCCCTAACCCTTACCCTAACCCTAATTCTAGCCCCAATCCTAACCATTATCCTAGCCCCAACCCTAGGTCTAACCCTATAAATTACCTTAACAATAACCATAACCCTATTGCTAACCCTAGGCCTAAATCTAAACCTATCACAAACCCTAACCATATCCATTAGCTTAAACCTAACCTGAACCCTAAACCTAACACTATGCATTACCCTAACCCTAATTCTAATCTTAATGCTAATTTGAGCCTTAACACTAAACCTTAACCTAACCCAAACCCAAAGCCTGACCCTGACCCTACTAATACCTCAGCTCTTAATCTGACCCTTTCCCTAAATGTAACACTTTAATTTGACCTAGCCATAAACATAACTCTAAAAATATCACTAACTATAAACCTAGACCTGACATTAGTTCTAGCCCTAATTCTTGCCCTAAACCTAACAAAAAACCAAGCCCTAATCATAGCCTTAAATCTAGCCTTAATCCTAATCCTAAACATAACCCTAGCCGTATCCCTAAAGCTAATCTTAAAACTAGCCCTAACCCTAACAATAGCACTAAAACAAAACAGAGCAACAGGCCTAACACTAACCTTAACTTAATCAAAAACCTAACACTACACCTAGATTAACCCTAGCCCTAATTCGAGTCCTAAGCATAACCTTAAAAATAACCCTGAACCTGACTTATATCCTAACACTCATCCTAGCTCTAAACACCACCTTGAAATTAACTGAACCCTAACAGTAAACCTAGCCCTAATTCGAGTCTTAACCCTAACCCTAAAACTAACCCTGACCTGACTTATATCCTAACACTAACCCTAGCTATAAATATCACCCTAATCTTAAACCTAAGCCTAACACTTGACCTACCCCTACCCCTAACCCTAATTGTAACCCTAGTCCTTATATTAGCAGTTGACCTACCCTAGCCTTAAACCTCACTCAAAAACTAGCCCTAATCTGAGCCCTAAACCTAGCTTTAACCCTAACCCTAAACCTAACCCTAGCTAGCCCTAACCCTATGCCTTACCCTGAGCAAAACCTTAATCCTAATGGTAAGCCTAGACCCATCCCTAATCCTTAGGCTAACGAAATCTTAACCCTATTAATTGTCCTAACACTAGATCTCATTGTATCTCTAATGCTATTCCAAACCCTAACCCTAACCCTGACCCTTAATCTGACCATAACATAAACCCTAGGTCTAAACCTGACCCTAACCCTAAACCAAACCCTAACACTAGCCCTACATGTAACCTTATACCTAAACCTAATCCTACCACTAGCTCTAAACCTAAATATAATTCTAAATCTAGCCTGAACTCTAGCTCTAGACCTAAACAAAATCCTAGCCCTAGCACTAAAAATAACCTTTACCTAACCTAAACACTAACTCTACCCCTAGACCTAAACCTAATCCTAATTCTGGCTTTAACCCAACTTTAACTCTAACCCAAACACTGACCCTGGCTTTAACACTAAACCTACTTCTAAACCTGAAACTAACCAAAACACTAACCTAATTCTAGACCCAGCCATAACCCTAACCCTAAAACTAGCCCTAATCATAACCCTAGATCTTACATTACCCATAGCCCTAACCTTAGGCCTAAACCTAACTCTGAACATAGAGCTCATTTTAGGCCTAACCCTAACACGAACCCTAGCCTTCATCCTAGCCCTAAACCTAGATTTAATCCTAATCTGAACCCTCACCCTATCCCTATCCCTAAATATAACCCTTGCCCCAGCACTGAACCTAGCAATATAACCCCATCCCTTTCCCTAAAACTAACCCTAACCTTAGCCCTAACCTTAGGCCTAACCCTAACACTAATCATAGGACTAATCCTAGCCCTATTTGAACCCTAACCTTAACCCTACCCATAACCCTAGCCCTAAGACTAACTCTAACTCACATCCTAGCCCTATTTCTATTTATAACCCTATTTGTTGCCGTAACCCTCACAATAGCCCTAACCTGAGCCCTACCGCTAGCAATAGCCCTCACCCTAGATCTAATCATAACTCTAAACCTAAACCTTACCTTAAGCCTAAACCTCATTCTACAACTAGCTCTAACACTGTTGTTAATCCTAAAATTAGCCCTAATCCAAGCCCTGGCCCTAAAACAAAACTGAGCCATTGCTCTAACCCTAAACCTCAACCTAAATCAAACCCTATCTCATAACTAGTCATAACCCAAGCTCTAATTCAAGTCCTAGGCCTTAAACTCACCCTCACCCTGACTCATATCCAAAACAAAAACCGTAGCTCTAAATATCACCCTAACCCTAAAACTAATGCTAACACTAGACCTAGCAGAAACCCTAACCCTAAAACTAACCCTAATTGTAACTCTTGTTCTTACATTGGCCTTAGCCAAATGCTAGCCCTAACTCTAACACAAAAATAGCTCTAATCCGAGCTGTAACACTAGATTTAACCTAACCCTTACCCTAAAACTAGCCCTAAACCTAACCCTAATCCTAGCCCTAAACCTAGCTCTAATTGTATCCATTACCCTAAGCCAAACCCTATTCTTAATGCTAACTCTAGTCCTAAAACTAATTTTTAGCCAAGCCCAAACAATAACCATATTACTAGTCCTAACATCAGCCCTCATTCTAGACCTAACCCTAACCCAAAACCTCACCCCAACCTTCACCCTTTTTCTGACTCTAACACTAATTATACGTCTAAACCTGACCCTAAACAGAAACCGAAACCTGAAACTAGCCCTACCAGTAAACTTATACCTAAACCTAAACCTAACACTAGCCCCAGACCTAAACCTAATTCTAAATCTAGCTATTACTCTAGCCCTTGACCTAAAGAAAGACTTAGTGCTAGCCCTAACAATAACCCTTATCCTAAACCAAACACTAACCCTACCACTAGACCTAACCTTAGTTCTACTCTGGAATTCACCCTAACCCTAACTTTCACCTGAACACTGGCCCTGACACTAACATTAAACCTAGCTCTAAACCTGACCCTAACTAAAAACCTAAATCTAACACTAGACTTAGCCATAATGCTAACCCTAAAACTAGGTATAATCAGAACCCTAAATCTTACATTACACATAGCACTAACACTAGGCCGAAACCTAACAAAAAATTTAAATAACCCTAACCCTAATTGAGGCCTAAACCTACCCTAAGAATAACTCTCACCCTAACATTAACCTATGATTAGTCCTAACCCTAACCCTAACCCTCAACTTAGCCCTATCCCTGGCCTAAATCTTAGCCTAAACACAACCCTAGCACTATCCCTAACCATAACCCTAAACGTAGTCCTAATCCTAACCTTAACCCTAGACCTAACCAAGCTCTAAACCTAGCCATTACCGTATTTCTAACCCTAACCCTAATGATAACCTTATCCATAAATCTTACTGAAACCCTAACCCAAACCATAAACATAACACTAGACCTAACCCTATACCTAAAACTTGCCATAGCCTTAATCCTAAATCAAACACTAACACTTACCCTAAAACCAACAGTAAACCTAACCCTAAAACTAAACTTAAACCTTAACCTAACCTTAACCATAAAGCTAACCTTACATATAATCCAATCTATTACAATAAACCTAATCCTAACCCTAATGAAAACCCTAGCCCTAACCCTAAACCTAACCCTGACCATAACACTAAACCTAACCCTCATCCTAGACCTAACCCTAGCTCAAAACCTAAACTTTACCCTAAATATAACCCTAACCCTAACCCTAAGGTAGGTTTAATAGCCCTAACCCCAAACCTAACCTAATTCTAGCACTAATCCTAACCTAACCCTAGCCCTAACCATAGGTCTAACCCTATATATTTTCTTTATTATAAACCTAATCCTAATGCTAACCCTAGGCCTAACCCTAACCCTTTTGCTAACCCTAAAGCTCTCCATTGCCCTAAACCTACTCTGAAACCTAAACCTAACCCAATCAATTACCGTAACCCTAACTCTAACCCTAATGCTCATTTGAGGACTATCCCTAAACCTTAAACTAAAACAAACCCTAACACTGATGCTGACCCTTAAAATACACCTTGCTCTAATCCTGACCCTTATCCGAAGCCTAACACTTACACTAGACATAGACACAAGCTTAACCCTAAATCTACCTAAAACTGTAACACTAGACCTGACATTAGCTCTAGGCCTAATTCTAGACCTAACCCTACAAAAAACCCTAGCCCTTATCCTAGCCCTTAACCTAGCTTTAATCATAACCCTAACCCTAACCAAAGCCCTAAATCTAATTCTAACCCTCACCCTACCTCTAAACCTAGCTATAACACCATACCTTACCCTAAAATTAACTATAACCCTAACCCTAACACTAGGCCTAAGCTGAACACTAACCCTAGCCCTAATCCTAGCCCTAACTTAGCCCTATCCCTAAAACTAACCAAAACCCTAGGACTAAGACTAACTCTAACTCTCACCCTAGCCCTAGCCCTCATTCTAACCCTATCTGTTACCATAATCATAACCCTAGCCCTAACCCTTGCCCTATAGTTAGACCTAGCCCTAATCCTAGATCTAACGCTAAATCCAAATCGAACCCTAACCCAAAGCCTAAGCCTAACACTAACACTAGCCCTAACCCTAATGCTAATCTTATAACTAGCCCAAACCCTAAACCTAGGACTAAAACAAAACTGAGCAACAGCCCTAACCCTAAACCTTAACTTAAACCAAACAGTAACACTACACCTAGACATAACCCTAGCCCTAATTTGAGTCCTAACCTTAACCTTAAAACTTACCTTGACCCTGACTATATCCTAACATTGACTCTAGCTCTAAAGACCACCCTAAACTTAAACCAAACCCTAACAGCAACCCTAGCCCTAATTCAAGTCATAACACTAACCTTAAAGTGACCCTGATCCTGACTGATATCCTAACAGTCACCCTAGCTCTAAACACAGCCCTCACCTTAAACCGAACACTAACAGTAACCCTAGCCCTTATTTGAGTCCTAACTCTAACCCTAAAACTAACCCTGATGCTGACTCATATCCTAACAATAACCCTAGCTCTAAATATTACCTTAATCTTAAACCTAAACCTAACACTAGACCTACCCCTACCCCTAACCCTAACCATAAAACTAACCCTAATTGTAACCCTGGCTCTTACATTAGCCAATGCCCAAATATAGCCCTAACCCTAACCCAAAAACTAGCCTTAATCTGAGCTCTAAAACTGTATTTAATCCTAACCCTAACCCTGATTCTAGCATTAACCCTAACTCTAAGGCTATCCCTTAACATAAGAAAAACCCTAACCCTAATAGTAACCCTAGACCTATCTTTAATCCTTAGTTTAACCAAAACCCTAACCCTATTAATAGTCCTAACCCTAGCCTTCATTCTAGTTCTAACCCTATTCCAAACCCTAATGCTAACCCTGACCCTTATTCTGACCCTAACACTAACCCCAGGTCTAAAACTGACCCTAAACCAGACCAAACCCTAACACTAGCCCTAGACCTACACCAAATCGTAAATCTAGCCTTAACTCTAGCCCTAGACTTTAACATAAACCTAGCCCTAGCCCTAACAATAATCCTTAACATAACTCAAACACTAACCATAACCCTAGACATAAACATAGTCCGATTTCTGGCTTTAACCCTAACTCTAACTCTAACCCAAACACTGACCCTGCCTTTAGAGTAAACATATCTCTAAGTCTGACCCTACCCAAGAATCTAAACCTAACAATAGACCTAGCCAAAGCCCTAACCCTACAACTAGCTGTCAACATGACCCTAGTTCTTACATTACCCATAGCCCTAACCCTAGGCCTAAACCTAACACAAAACCTAGAGCTAATTCTAGGCCTAAATCAAGACTTAAGCATAACCCTAAACCTAACCATAGCCCTAACCCTAACCTAAACTTTGCCTTAGTCCTAATCTTAGCTCAAAGCCTAAACATTACTCTAAACATAAACCTACACCTATCCCTCATTCTAACCTTAAACCTAGCCCTAATCCTAAACTTAACCCTATCCCTAAACCTAGCTCTAAACCTACCAATTACTCTAAACCTAAACATAATATTATTGATAATCCTAGGCTTAATGCTAAACTTAACCTAACTGGAAAATTAACCCTAGACCTAACTTTAAAACTCACGCTTACCATACACTTAACCCTAGCTCAAACCCTAACCCTTACTATAAACCTAAACATAACCATAGCCCTAACTCTAATCCTAAACCTCAATCTAACATTAAACATAGGCCTAAATCTTCATCTAATCGTATACATTACCCTAACCCTAAACATCCCTAATGATGTCCCTAGCCCTAATCCTAACCCTAACCCTATGAGTACTATAATCTTATCCTTCACCATAGCCATAACCCTAGCTCAAAACCTAACCATTATACTAAACATAAACCTAAGCCTAACCCTAGTTTTAACCCTAGCCCTACCCTAATTCAAGACCTATACTTAACCATAAACCTAGCCCAAAACTTAGCTCTAATCCTATCCATTACTACCATAACCCATACCCTAATGCAAACCCTAGGCCTAACCTTAACCCTATCGCTAACCCTAACCCTATCAATTACACTAAACCTAATGTGAACTCTAAACAAAAACCTACCATTACCCGAACCCACACCCTAGTGCTAATTCAAGCCCTAACCCTCAAACCTAACCTCAAACAAATGCTAACACTGACCCTGACCCTAACCAAACTCCTAGCTCTAAGGATGACTTTTATAATAAACCTAACCCTTACACTAGACCTAGCCATGACACTAATCTTAAAACTATCCCCAACCATAATCTTAGACCTAATCCTAGCCCTATACCTAACACAAAACCCAGCCCTTATCCTAGCCCTAAAAGTAGCCTTAATCTTATCCCTAAACCTAACTTTAGGCCAAATCCAAGAACTAACCCTAGCCCCAAACTTAGCACTAATTTAGTCCTATTTGGAACCCTAACCCTAACCCTAGCCTTACGACTAACTCTAACTCTCACCCTAGCCCCTTCCCTAGTTCTAACCCTATCCCTAACTGGAACCCTAATCCTAGCCCTAAACCCAGCCCTAACCCTAGCCCTATCATTAGCTCTAGCCATAACCTAGATCTAATTTTAACTCTAAATCAAACCTTAACCCTAAGCCTAATCCTAATACTAACCTAACTCTAAATCTATCTTTATCTCTAGCTCTAAAACAAAACCGAGCCATAGCCCTAACCCTAAACCTTAACCTAAACCAACCCTTAACCCTAACCCTAAACTTAGCTCTACTTCTAGCTTTAAGCTGGAAACTAGAATTAACACTGACCATTACTCTGACCATAATACTAACCCTAGTCTAAACATCACCCTAACACTAACCCTAAACCTAACCCTAAACCTAACACTAGACCTACCACTAACCCTAACCCTAAATTTAACCCTAATTGTAACCCTGGTACTTACACTAGCCTTACCGCTAACCCTACCACTAACTTAACCCAAAACCTAGCCTTAATCCAAGCCCTAACCCGAGCTTTAACCCTAAATCTAATCTTAACCCTATTCAAAACCGTAACCCTAGCCCTAAACCTATCTCTAACCCTATCCATTGCAATAACCATAACTCTAGGCCTAAACTTAACCCTATCCCTAATCCTAAACTTATGCATTATTGTAAACCAAACCTAAACCCTAAACCTCATATTATAATTACATTAACACAAACCATAAAGCTGATTCGAGCCCTAACTTTAAACCTTAATCTATCCCATACTTCTAACCCAGACATTGACCCTAATAATACCCCTAGCTCTAAACCTGACCCTAACCCTATACCTAACCCTTATATTACATGTAACCATAAACCTAACCCTTAATCTATCTTTAACCATAACTCTAGATCTGATATTAGCCCTATCCCTAATCCTAGCCCTAACACTAAAATAAACCATAGCCCTCATCCTAGCCCCAAACCTAGCCTTAATCATTACCCTAACCCTAACTATAGCCCTAACCCTAATTCTAATCTTCAACTTATCTCTAAACCTTGCTATAATGCCATTCTTTACCCTAAACTTAACCCTAAACCTAACCCAAACTCTAGGCCTAAGGTGAACACTAACCCTAGCCCTAATCCTAGCCCTAATTTAACCCTATCCCTAACCCTAACCCTAACCCTAGCCCTAAGACTAACTCTAACTCTCACACTAGCCCTATCCCTACTTCTAACCCTATCCATAACCATAATCTTAAACCTAGCCCTAATCCTAGCCCTAAATCTAGCCATAACCATTGCCAAATCCTTATTCCTAGTCCTAACCCTAGATCAAAACCTAACTCTAAATCTAATCCTAACCCTAAGCCTAACATTTACACTAGCCTTAGCCCTAACGCTAATCGTAAAACTAGTGCAAACACTAACCCTTGCAGTAAAACAAAATCGAGCAATAGCCCTCACCCTAAACCTTAACTTAAACCAAACCTTAACACTACACCTAGACCTAACCCTAGCCGTTATTCGAGTCCTAAACTTAACCTTAATACTAACCCTAACACTGACTCATATCCTAACACTCACCCTCGCTCTAAACACCACCCTAAACTTAAACCAAACTGTTACAGTGACCCTAGCCTTAACTTGAGTTCTAACCCTAACCCTAAAAGTAAACCTGACCCTGACTATTAACCTAATACTAAAACTAGCTCTAAATTTGACCCTTACCTTAAACCTAATGTTAACACTAGAGGTTTAACCCCTAACCATAACCCTAAAACTAACCATAAAAACCATAGTTCTTACATTAGCCATTGCTCTAACTCTAAACGTAACCCTAACAAAAAAAAAAAAAAAAAAAAAAAACTAGTCCTAATCCGAGCCCTAAACCTAGCTTTAACCTAACCCTAGCCCTAACGCTAGCTCTAACCCTGTCCCTTACCCTATGCCAAACCCTAAACCTAATGCTAATCCTAAACCTAATGCTAATTCTATTCCTTAACCTAACCCAAACCCTAACTCTATTAGTAGTCCTAACCCTAGCCCTCATTCTAGCTCTAATCATAACCCAAACACTAACCTTAACCTTGACCCTTATTCTGAAACTAAAACAAATAATAGGTCTAAACCTGAACCTAACCCTAAACCGAACCCTAATATTAGCCTTATTGTTAACCTTATACCTAAACCTAACCCTAACAATAACCATAGACCTAAACCTAATCCTAATCTATCCGTAACTCTAGCCCTAGACCTAAAGAAAAACATAGCCCTAGTGCTAATAATAACACTTAACCTAAAGCCAAAAACTAACCCTTCCCCTAGTCTTAACCCTAGTACTAATTCTGGCGTTCTCATTAACCATAACCCTAAACTGAACACTGACCCTGGGACACTAACACTAACCCTAGCTCTAAACATCACCTGAACCCTAAACCTAACCCTAAAACTATACTTAGCTGTAACATTAACCCTAAAACTAGCCCTAATCATAACAAAGTTCTTACATTTGCCATAGCCCTAACCTATTGCAAAACCTAGCCCTAACCCAAGCCCTAACCCTAGCTCCAACCTCAGCCCTAACCCTAAACCTAGGCATAACCCTAGACTTAATCCTAAGCATAACACCAGCCCTATCACTAGCTCTAACCCTACTCATTACCCTAATGATAAACCTAACGTTTCTGCTAACCCTAGGCCGAACCCTAATCCTATCCTTAACCCTAACCCTACCCATTACCCTACACCTAACCTGAACTCTATACCTAAAACTATTATTAAACTATCCCTAACTGTAAGGATAAATTGAGCCTTAACTCTAAACCTTAATCTAATAAAAACTCTAACCCTGAACCTTACCCTAATAATACCCATAGCTCTAAACCTGATCCCAACAAGAAACCTGACCCTTACAATAGACCTAGCTATAATCCTAACCCTAAAACTCTCCCTAACGTTAACCCTAGACCTGACATTAGCCATAGATCTAATCCAGGTCCTAATCCTAAAAAAAAAAAAAAAAAAAAAAAAAAAAAAAAAAAAAAAAAAAAAAAAAAAAAAAAAAAAAAAACCTTAGCCCACATTCTAGCTATAAACCTCGCCTTAATCATAAATATAACCATAACCATAACCCTAATTCTAATCCTCAACCTAGTACTAAAAGTAGCTATAATCCCATCCCTTTCCCCAAAACTAACCCTAACCCTAACTCTAACACTAACTGTAGCCCTCAACCTAGGCCTAACCCTAACACTAACCCTAGTCTTAATCCCAGCCCTAATTTAGCCCTATCTCTAACCCAACCCTAAACCTAGCCCTAAGACTAAATCAAACTCTCGCTCTAGCCTTATACCTAGCTCTAACCCTATCCCTTACCATCACCCTATACATAGCCCTAAACTTAGCCCTAATCCTAGCCCTAACCTTACCCCTAGCTCAAAGCCTAGATCTAAATCTAAGTCTAAATCTAACCCTAAACCTAAGCCTAAACCTCACACTAACACGAGCCCTAATCCTAAAACCAGCCCTAACTCTACCCCTAGCCCTAAAACAAAACCGAATCATAACTCTAACCCTAAACCTAGCCCTAATCCTATCTCTAATTCTAGTCCTAACACTAACCTGAAAACTAATCTGGACTCTGACTCTGACCCTAACTTTAAACCTAGTTCTAAACATCATCGTAACCATAAATTTAATCCTAACACTAGACATAGCGCTATCCCTGACCCTATCAGTAACTCTAATCATAATGCTACTTTTTATATTAGCCGTAGCCTTAACCCTAGTCCTAACCTAACACAAAACCTAGCCTTAATCCCAGTACTAAAACTAGTATTTTTTAATATTTATTTTTTAGTTTTCTGTGAACACAACATATTTATTTTATTGGTATGAGGTGCTGAGGATCGAACCCAGCACCCTGCACATGCCAGGCGAGCATGCTACTTCTTGAACCATATTCTCAGCCAGTAAACCTAGCTTTAACCCTAAACATAAATCTAACTCTAACCCCAAAAGCCCTAATCCTATACATAACCCTACCCCTAATCTTGGGTCTAACACTATCCATTACCCTAAAGATAACCCATTATGCGAAACCTAGGCCTAACCCTAACCTTATCCATTACACTAAACCACACCTAAACCCTAACCCTAACACAAAAAAGCCCTAATCCTATACATAACCCTACCCCTAAACTTAGGTCTAACCCTATCCATTATCCTAATGATAACACTTTTGATAACCCTAGGCATAACCATAACCCTATCCATTACACTAAACCACACCTAAACCCTAAACCTAACCCTTTCATTACCTTAACCCAAATCCCTAATGATAAATAAATCCCTAAACGTAAACCCTAACCTAACCGAAACCCTCATCTTGATTCTGATCATAATAACCGTAGCTCTAAAACTGACCCTTAGTATACACCAAACCCCTACACTGGACCAAGCCATAAACCCAACACTAAATCTATCCCTAACTGTAACCCTAGACCTGACATTAGCCCTAGACCTAATACTAACCCTAACTCTAACACAAACATTAGCCCTCATTCTAGCCCTAAAACCTAGCTTTAATCATAACCTTAAAACTAACCCAAGCCTTAACCCCAATACTAACACTTGCCCTAGCCCTCAAACTAGCTATAACACAATACCTTTTAAACGTAATCCTAACTCCAACCTTAACCCAAGGCCTAAACCTAACACTAACACTAGCCCTAATTTAGCCCTATCCCTAACCCTAACCCTAAACTTAATCCTAGCCCTAAGACTAACTCTAACTCTCATACTAGCCCTATCACTAGTTCTAACCCTATCCCTTACCATAATTCTAACCCTAAAACAAATGTCAGTCCTACCCCTTGCCCTATCCTTAGCCCTATCCCTAAAAATAGATCAAAACCTAACTCTAAATCTAACCCTGACCCGAAGCCTAAGCCTAACCATTATAAATACATTTATATTTAGACTCAGTGTCTACAGATTTGGCTTCAATTATTATTTAGAATATAGTCATTAGTTTCATAAAAGGCATACCATTTCTGGTAGTGTATAGAGAACTGAGGGTCAGGGATAGGATGCTATGTTTAGGGGAAAAAGAATGAGGGTATGTGATTAATCTAACTTAGCAACTTTGAAAGAGAACACTAATGAAAAGACAGGGGGAATTTATGGAAGAAGGTATAAATTCAAACTCCTTATCTGTATTCATAAAATTACCCTATGTATAAATAGTAAAATTTAGGAGGCTGAAAATGGGATAGAGAGAGAAAGAAAAAAGAAAAAAATAAGGAAAGAAAGAAAAAGAGGGAGAATGAAAATAAGAGCAAATCAAGAGGTGGTGAGGTGGGGCCTATGCAATTCCTCTATATTATAAAATTCTAGTGATTCAGTACTTAAACTCCAATTTCATGGAAAGTTCTTGGTTTCACACTGAAAAGGTTAAGATTGTAAGAATTAAGTTCTGTTTTCCTGGAACCTGAAACTCATGTAGAAGTTGAAAACAACTCCTGGAAATGCCCACTGATCATCTGGTTGCTCTACGAAAACAACCCCCTCCCAGAAACCGTGCAATGATTGGCTATGCTGTATGTGAAGTCCCTGCCCTCTCCAAGGAAAGTATATAAGCTCTGCTTAAGCTGTTCCCGGGGCTCTCTGCTCTGTTTAAGTGAACTCTGAGCCCCAGCATGCTGGACCCTCAGTAAACCCTTTGCTGTTGCATGAGACACTCTCTTGGTGGTCTCTTCCTCCGATGCTCACCCGACCTTTACATCTGGAGGTTCCACCAAGATCCGGCAGCAGCGGATGAAAGACCCCAATGGGCTCCTCTTGGGGTAAGTAAGGCGCCTCTTTCTGGTTTCAGGTTAGGGCTTGGCAAAGTGGCTGTTGGTGAAGAGCGTGAGCTCTCTCCGACAGTGGCTGACAGACGTGTCACAGAGCCACAGGCCACTTCCCTGGGGGACGCCCCAGAGGACTCGGGAAATCGAGGAATAATAGTCTCCTCAACTCGGTGATATTTTGTTTCGGATTCGGTATTGCCAGCCCATCGGGTTTTGCTGGCTACCCAGTCCTGATCTCAGTGTTGGACGTCCATTGTCTGTCTTTATTGTCTTGTCTTGTCTGTGTCATGTGTCATTGCTTTCACTGTTTGTGTATCTTTCATTATGGGACAGAGCAATTAAACGCCTCTGTCCCTGACCCTTGATCACTGGACCGAAGTCCGCTTAAGGGTTCAGAATCTTTCTTTTTCAGTAAAACGCTGGACATGGCAGATTCTCTGTGCCTCAGAATGGCCCACCTTTGGAGTCAGATGGCCCCCAGAAGGGTCTTTCTACTTCCCACTAATTCAAAAAGTCAGAGATATTGTCTTTCAGCCGGGGCCACATAGCCATCCAGATCAACAGCCGTATATCTTAACTTGGCAGGACCTCTGCTAGTTCTCAGACCATTGCCCCCTTGCTGAGGTAGCAGGTACTAAGGTACCCCTCCACCCACTCACTCCTCTCTTCTCCTGTCAGTGCACACACTAGGTCCCACCAGGTCCTCTTACCAGCTAACCTAAAGCTCAAACCAGCTGAGGAGAGCCCTCAGACCCCTATTCAAGATCTGGTGAAAATGGCCTTTAAAGTTGCTTTGTCATCACTGAAAACAGGTTACTAAGAATTTAATGTCCCTCACAGGCTTTTTGGGATACTCACTCCCATCTTACCCTCTGCTGTACCTGTTCTACTGTTCAAGTTTTCCTTGCTAGGGAAAATCCCAAACCCCTTTCCCAATATTCTTTTATATCTCCTTCCTCATTCTCAGATCCACTGGAGCTGCTCTCAGCCCCACCTTCCCATCTTCCCCCTCCCTACCAGGCCCACACAAAAGTCTTAACTGACCTCCAGAAATCTTCACCATGGCTGATTTTAGGACCTTCAGAAAAAAAAATCCCTATAAAAGAGTTCAATGTAGATAAACTTTCTCTTTTTGCATTGTCCTGTTCTACTTGGCCACTGGCTGGAAAAATCAGCACTCCAAAAGCTAGACACCCCCTTACTAGTTTTTCACAAAATATGTGAACAAGGCCTCTGGCCTTGAGCTGGGCTTCACAGAGATGGCTACATTTCTAAGATAAGGAAGTTACCAACTGGGCTCCATGGGAACAGCTGGCAAGGGGAGGAAAAAAAGAAAAAAAAAATAGCTCTCCCCCTCCCAGGTGTCCTTGAAAAGTTAACTTGCCCAGAACAGAGGAAAAAACAGAAACAAAAACTGCTTTTTGTGAACTTCTGCAGACTGTAAACTTCTGAGCCCCTTCCCTTACATGTTGGGTACAAAATTCTGAAACTAGGTTGGGGTTCAGGGGATTAATTGATTACAACAGAAGCAGTGCCCTCTAAATCCGGTTGCAACCAAATAGGACTGTTTCCCTATCTTCAGTGCTATCTTTGGTGCCTTGCTTTGTCCGTCCCTACAACAGTTTAATTCCATACACTTAAACATTGTTTATGTTTTCATAAAATGGTCAACAGATGTGATTAATTGTGTACTGCAAAATCAAAAGTACTTTGCTACTTTTCTACAAAAGGTTAAAAGCTTTCAGCCTTTCTTTAATTCATGTTTGAGATATGATATTATATTGTATTACTAATATTCATGGAAACTTGAGCAACAACTTATTTAAGCTTTGTAAAATGATATTTAAAAAGCAAAGATCAGCTTCAGAACTATAACACTTAGGATTTATGAAGAGCCCCGCCTTACCTGAGATAAAGCTATGCCTCCCATCTTACTACATGTAAGAATGACTCCAAAGTAGGCCAGACTTCAGGTAAAGCCCAGTACTCTTATTTTAAAGTGAAACTGACTTTGCTGGATGTCTATGATCAAAATTTAAAATTAAATTAAAATGGCCAAGAAAACTAATGTTTGGCTCTTGCCCTCTGAGTCAGTCTAAATCCAGGGAACAGGGAACTTCTCTAAAGAGCTTTGCAACTCTGGGCCACATAACCTCCTGATCAGGGAGATTAATGAGACCATTGGAGAATGAAAAGCCAATCTGTGCATTTGCTGTGAATAGGAGGGTCACCGGAGAAGGAGACTATTGGACAACCTAAGGCAGGCACGGTCCCTAAGCCACATGCTTGTTGTTTAAACAGAGAGGGGGAGATGTTGAGAGCCACAGCTGAAGGGGCCCCAGCAAACTTCCAGCTGCCAGCAAACTTCCAGCTGCCGGCTGATGATTGGCTCACAGCGGCCCCAGCAACATCTAGCTGATTGGCTCCTCGGCCCCAGCAACATCTAGCTGATTGGCTCCTCTGCGGTGATGCTCATTGGGCTGTTTCCCTGCCCTTTCAGACCACGGAGCTGCTCATTGGGGGACTTTTTTGGCTCCGCCCACGTGACCCAGCCAATCGGCCTCAAGAGCAGGAGGATTGTGGGAGGTGGAGAGAAGCTTGTGTGGGAGAGAGAGGCTTGTGGAAAGCTGGTGGTGGCAGTTGGGCTCTGAGAGTTTTTCCTGAGGAGCTGTGTGGTTTGGTGTGTGGTTCTAAAAATAAAGTTAGTTTCTTTTGACAAGTGGCTCCTGATTGTGCCCAGCCAGACTGTGGCAATATACAATGAAGAAGAATGTGGCAAATAGACACCCATTCATCCATTAATAGACAATTAGGTTGATTCCATAGCTTATGAATAATTCTGCAATAAACAGGCAGATGTTGGGGTTGGGCCTGTAGCTCAGTGGAAGAGCACTTGCCTCACACATGTGAGGCACTGGGTTTGAGCCTCAGCACCATATAAAAATAAATTAATAAAGAGATTGTATGTCCATCTTTAAAATATATTTTTTTAAAACACACAGATGTCTTTTCAGCATACAAATTTTATTTCCGTTGAATATGTTCCCAGTATTGCTGACCCAAATGGTAGTTCTATTTATAATTTGTTGAGGAATCCTCATATTGTTTCCCATATTAGCTTCCAAGGGAAGCCACATGGTCAAGCAAGACCTGGACCCATCCTAGCACAAATGGCACTAACAGAACTAAGAAGCTGCTCTCAAGTTCCCCCACGAGCGACCCCTATGGAAACTCGGCTGACTCTTAACAATAGATAGAAACAAAGTCAATTTTGACCAGCTTGATCTTAAACAGCTACCAAAAACAGTTAAGCCAAAAAGTCATTCCTAGGAGTAATGAAAGATAAAAACAGCTAGAAAAGAGGAGATAGCAACTAGCCAACAGTCTCCATGGGGAATGTTCAGTCAAGTATGGCCTTGGCTCCTCCCCCTTGCAGGACCCCTATTAGTCCTCTTTAGGTTTCTCCTAATAGGACCACGCCTGTTAAACTGCCTACAGAAGTTCCTGCAAGACCAGATGTATAGATTCACCAACCAGTCGGTCAATCAACCACTTCTTTAAGACTACCAGCCCTGGTGCCCAAGATGGAGACCTATGACTCATGACCAACTCCTCTGGCTCCAGAGACTCTGTGCCCATCTAAAACCCTCTCTAACCCCTTTTTCCAGTTTCACAACCACTCTTTCACTTCATAGGAATGAGAACTACTCTCCAGCAGGTCCACCTGCTTATTCTGTCTGCTCTACAGCATCCCCTGGAGGAAGCTAGGCCGGCCCAGCGCCCTCCAGATGACTCCCCCGTGGCACACACAGCCCCTCCTCCCCTGGAGGAAGCTGGCCTGGCTAAAGGAACTCGCCGGTGGTGAATGATTGATAACCCTGGAGCTCCTGTGATGCTCCCCCTCCATCCCTACGGGCCAATGATTGATGACGGCCTTGGGGGAGAAATGTAAGCCTATAAGTATTGGCCTTTCTCCTCTTCAGACCTATATAACTGGAAAAATAACAATCCCCCTTTTTCCGAGGACCCCACCCAGCTCACAGGTCTGGTTGAATCATTGATATTTTCACACCAGCCTACGTGGGATGACTGCCAACAACTCCTAGGGACTCTCTTCATGACAGAGGAACGAAAGAGAATCCTCCTGGAAGCTAGAAAAATATCCTCAGACCACATGGGCGACTGACACAACTTCCCCTTGAACCGACCTTACTGGGACCCCAACACCTTTGAAGGTAGGGAGCATCTGTCCACTTATCGCTGGGTTCTAATAGTGGGTCTCCAAGCGGCCGCTAGGTGACCAACTAATTTGACCAAGGTAAGAGAGATTATTCAAGGGCCTGATGAATCTCCCTCTATGTTTCTAGAGGAAACTATAGAGGCATATAGGAGATATACTCCTTTCAATCCTCAGGCAGGATCAAAAGGCATCTGTCACGATGGCCTTTATTGGGCAAGCTGCCCTGGATATTAAAAGAAAGTTACAATGCTTAGATGGATTACAAGATATGACTTTGAGAGATTTAGTCAGAGAAGCCGAGAAGGTATATTATAAGAGAGAAACTGAGGAAGAGAAAGAACAAAGGAGGGAGAAAGAAAGAGAACAAAGGGAGGATGAGAGAAATAAAAGACAGACTAAGGCATTGACTAAGGTCCTGGTCACAACAACAAATAGGCCAGCAATTAAGAAACAGGGAGAGAGGAAGGGATACTTGGGCCCATGCCAGAGGCCACCCCTGGCCTCAGATCAATGTGCCTACTGTAAAGAAAAAGGACACTGGGCCAAAGAGTGCCCTAGAAAGAGACAGCCACGCCAGCCAGCCATTCTGACTCTGGAGGATGACTAGGAAAGTCGGGGCTCAGATCCCCTCCCTGAGTTCAGGGTAACCTTTGAAGTGGAGGGGACCCCAGTAAACTTTGAAGTGGATACAGGGGCAGCCCTTAAGGCCCCATTGGGCCCTCTATCAAATAAAAGGTCTCTAGTTCAAGGGGCTAATGGCAGTAAATATTGGGCTTGGACAACTGAGAGAACCATGGACCTAGGGAAAGGAAAAGTCCATCACTCCTTCCTAGTAATCCCAGAATGCCCAGCCCCATTGATGGGCAGAAATCTGCTCACCAAGCTCTGGGCCAAAATAACTTTTAACCCTGAAGGCCCCCAAATGGAATTTCTAAATCCTTCAGTAAAAACTCCTATAGTCACGGCTTTAACTATGTCAGTAGAAGATGAACATCAACTCTTCACACCCCCCAAGACTGATCAAACAGGCAAGCTACCCCAGAAATGGATAACAGATTACCCAGATGCCTGGGCAGAAACTGCTGGGTTAGGCCTAGCCTTGAAACAACCTCCAATAATAGTGGAGTTAAAAACCTCAGCCTCCCCAATCAATGTCAAACAATATCCTCTGAGCAAAGAAACTGCAGGCATTCCTGAAGGATCAAGAACAGAGTTTTCCACTAACCAACTCACAGCAAAAGGAAATAGCTGAACGAGTAACAAAAGCCTGCCGGGTCTATCAATTGGTTAATGCTTACCCTTCCAAGCTTCCTGCAGGAAAGCACCTACAAGGAACCAGACCAGGACAGTTCTGGGAAGTGGACTTTACTGAAATTAAGCCAGCAAGGTATGGACTTAAATATTTCCTAGTCTTTGTAGATACATATTAAGGATGGATTGAAGCCTTCCCCACACACACAAAAAAAGAAACAGCAAAAATGGTGGTCAAGAAGATCCTGGAATATATTTTTCCAAGATATGGCCTGCCTAAGGTAATAGGGTCTGATAATGGACCGGTGTTCATGGCCCAGGTAAGTCAGGGGTTAACCAGGACCCTGGGGATTAATTGGAAGTTACATTGTGCTTATAGACCCCAGAGCTCAGGACAGGTAGAAAAAATAAATAGAACCATTAAAGAGATCTTAACGAAATTAAGCTTAGAGACCGGCATAAAAGATTGGACTATGCTCCTGCCTTATGCACTGTTTCGTGCAAGAAATACTTCCTCTGTTTCTTTGTGTAACCTCACCCCTTATGAAATTCTCTATGGTGCCCCTCTTCCAGTAAGGGACCTAACCCCAACTCTAAGATCTAACGATTCCTTTCACACCCCCTTGCTTGACAGACTTAAAGCTCTTGAAAGAACCCAGCAATACCTGTGGAAACAGCTGGCCACTTCCTACCAACCTGGGGACGAAGGGACTCCACACTGATATCAAGTGGGAGAATTCGTCTACGTAAGACAACATCAGGTGTCATCCCTGGAGCCCCGCTGGAAAGGACCATACCAGGTGCTACTTATAACACCTACAGCGGTAAAGGTAGAAGGAATTACTTCCTGGATCCATGCCTCTCATCTCAAGCCTGTGCCCTGTCCAGACTCTGGTTGGAAACTGGAAAAGACTGGTAACCCTCTCAAATTGTGTATTCGCCATGTGGATAGGGCTATGGACTCTCCCCTTGACCACCAGTAGTTCTAACCCTCATCAGCCCGTTCAGCAGTGATGGCTGATCACAAATCCTACTGGATAAGAAGTATGGTCTATCTCATATACAGCCCCCTTAGGGACCTGGTGGCCATCTCTCCACCCAGACATTTGTCAGCTGGCTATAGGTATTTCCTATTGGGATATCCCTGATGAAGAGGATCCCACTAAAATTCCATTAAATCCCTTCCGCACCATAGATAATGGAAACAAATATTATGGATGTAGGGACACACGAGCCAGATGCAGGTTGGCTAGCCTAGATTACTATGTTTGCCCGGTGGACTATTGAAGCTGCAAACAGTCACAGCTGTGTGGGGGAGAAGCCGACTTCTTCTATAAGTCATTGGAATGTGAGCATACAGGGGCTGCCTGGTGGAACCCAAACTTCCCTGATAGTCTGATTCGGGTGGGAAGAAATAATACTAAGTTAAGTTCCAAACAATGTCTCCCATTTAAATGGGACCCCCTAACGGGGACTTCAGGACTAGCTGACCCTACTCCATGTGACACAAGTAACCTATGTAACCCCCTAAATATAACCTTTACCTCCAAAGGAAGAAAACAAAATATCTGGACATGGCTTTCAGGAAAAACCTATGGAATGCGATTTTACACCACAGGATATGATTTTGGCCTTTGGTTCACTATCCGGCTTGACAAAAAAAAGAAATTCCCTTAGCCATAGGGCCCAATCCCCTCAAGCCAGGAATTGGGCCTCATAGACCTCCCAAACCTAAATCTACTAGGATCCCTTCACTTTCCCATACTCCTCAAGTTTCACCTTCGTTTACTTCCCCAATCCAGAGTGAAGTCAACCCCTCCCCCTGGGGGCTAATTGAAGGAGCCTTTGCGGTACTGAATTCCACACAACCAGACCTCACTCAGTCTTGTTGGCTCTGTCTCTCCGCTGATCCTCCTTACTATGAAGGGATAGTAATTGACGGGACTTATGCAGTAAAAGCGCAGAGTTCCTCCTGTAATTGGGGTGGAAATCCTAAGTTAACCCTCCCAGAAGTAACCGGGGCAGGCTTATGTATAGGGTCCCCACCGAAAAGTAAACAACACTTATGTACCCAGATTAAAAAAAAAATAGCACCACACAGAGTTTCCTTACCCCTGAAAATGGAACCTGGTGGGCATGTGACTCAGGGTTAACTCCTTGCATTTCAGCCCAGGTATTTAACAGCTCTGTAAATTATTGTGTAATGGTGCAGATGTTTCCCAGGGTGCTCTATCATGACACAGGCTCATTTGAAGATCAAATAGGGGGGCGTACAACCCGGTTCCACCAGGAACCTGTGTCCCTCACTTTAGCCATCCTATTAGGAATAGGAGTTGCTGCAGGGGTGGGCACAGGAACCACTGCCCTGGTCCGTGGGACACAACAAATGACCCAATTAGAAGCAGCAATAGACCAAAACTGAAAGATATTAGAAACCTCCATCACAGCTTTGCAGGAATCTTTAACCTCTCTCTCTGAAGTTGTTTTACAGAACAGGTGAGGGTTGGACCTCCTCTTCATGAGAGAAGGAGGCCTTTGTGCTACATTGAGGGAAGAATGTTGTTTTTATGCTGACCATACTGGAGTTATAAAAGAATCTATGAGTAAATTAAGAAGACACCATGAAGAGCATCAACAAGAGAAAGAGGCCCAAAAAGGGTGGTTTGAGTCTTGGTTCACACAGTCCCCCTGGTTAACTATGCTTTTATCAGCCCTGGCCGGTCCATTAATAATCCTCATATTATTGCTAACTTTAGGACCCTGTTTGCTCAACCGTGTAGTTTCCTTTCTCCAAGCTCAAATTGGACAAGTTAAACTTATGGTAATCAGACAACAATATGTCTCAATGGCAGAAATAGAGTGTGATACCCCTCAATAATTATGATTTCTTACTTTTAAGAATAAAAGTAGTCAGAAAAAGAAGTGGGGAATGAAAAAGTTAAGAATGTAAGAATTAAGTTCAGTTTTTCTGGAGCCTGAAACTCATATAGAAGTTCAAAACAACTCCTGGAAATGCCCACTGATCATCTGGTTGCTCTACGAAAACAACCCCCTCCCAAAAAACCGTGCAATGATTGGCTATGCTGTATGTGAAGTCCCTGCCCTCACCAAGGAAAGTATATAAGCTCTGCTTAAGCTGTTCCCAGGGCTCTCTGCTCTATTTAAGTGAGCTCTGAGCCCCAGCATGCTGGACCCTCAATAAACCCTTTCCTGTTGCATGAGACAGTCTCTTGGTGGTCTCTTCCTCCTATGCTTGCCGACCTTTACAACACATGTTGAAGTTGTGAGGATCAGAAGGGGAAGTGTAGAGGAGAATGGATGATAAGAGCAAGAAAAGAAAAGTCAGAGAGAAAAAAAAAGTCTTTCTTATCTCTGTTTCCTTTTCTTGCAGTTGGTGGAGTTGTCAATTCCTAGCTTGAGTCTCTGTGCTAAGGATGGTGGAGGTAGCCAGGGTGAGGGGGCTTGAGCTTCTACTTGGAGTCTCTCTACTCTTAGTCTCTGAATTGGAAACCAGGTGCCTGTACAGTTGCTGTTCCTCATTGATAGCTACACCCTCCAAAAGCTTTGAGAAAAATCTTGAGTTACCACAGCTGGAGGTAGGGGAGTTGGAAACCAGGTACCTGATAAGCTGCAGAAACAAGCTGGTAGCCATGCCCACTGATAGATGGTGAGTAAGGTTTTGTAAGATGGATTCCATCTTTTACCATGTATGGTGTTTGGTGAGGTGGGTGGTTCTGGAGTGACCTTATGCTGTGTCCAGAGCTCGGTCTGGTGACCTGCAAGCAAAGACTCAGTGTTCTGTCTGTGCAGAGAGCGCCTGTGTGGCTGAGACTGCTGTCTGCACCCAGAGAAACTGCACAGCCCAGCCTTCCATCTGCACTAAAAGCACAAATGCAGCCCTAGATTTCTTCAAATTTCTATAATACTGGGTCAGATTCATCTTTTACTTACCCTTACTATGCTCCACACTTTTGGGCCTTGTCGATTCAATGGTTTGCTCTCAGGAACAGTTTGTATTTTAAGGTTTCCCTTCATTATGGCTCATTGATGTGAATGAAAATTGAGCTGGAAATCAAACAGGATTGGAAGGAGGTGCTTGAAACTTCACACAATAAGTTTTCAGTGGGTACTCTCTGGATTCTTTCTTTTGAAGGTAGGCCAAATATGAAGCATCAAAAGAAACTTTATCTGAGAGCTCTTAAGGAGAAAACAGAGAAACATGTATGTACTGAAATAAGTCTCCAAACAATTTAATCACATTTCTTTGATACTACACAGTATTCATCTTTTATCTTGTTCCACTAGGCTCCCCAAGGTTGGCACTTCTAGGATCAATGGTTTTCTAAATAGGTAAGGGTTAGTGTTATGGTTAGGGTTAGGGCAAGCTTTAGACCTAGTGTTAGGGTTACAGTTTGTTTTGTTAAAATTTCTTTGATACTGGGAAGATTTATCTTTTACCTAGCCTTACCATGTGCCCCAGTTGGGGGCTTCTCGGTTCAATGGTTTTCTGTTGGGAATAGTTTGTTTTTAAGGTCTCACTTCATTTTTACCTGTATGGGTAAATGAGAATGGAGCTGGAAATTAGAGGGTTGGTGCAAGTTGGTTGAAACTTCACATACTCAATCAGTTGTCTGTGGCCACTCTATTGTTTCTTCCTTGTAAAAGTAGAGGTAAGCTGAAGCATGCAACACAAGTTTATCCAAGAGCACTTTAGGAGAAAACAGGGCAATATGCATGTACTGAAATACCTCCCCAAATTATTTGGTCAGATTTCTTTGATAGTGTGCAAGTTTCATATGTAAGCTTACCCCACTAGTCTCCCCAAGTTTAAAACTTTTATGATCAGAGGTTCTCTTAACAGGTTAGGCTTAGGGTTATGGTTAGAGTTAGGGTTAGAACTAGTGTTAGGGTTAGAGTAAGGTTTTTTTTTTAACTTTTTGGATACTGGGCAGGAATAATCTTTTTCCTAATCTTACTATGCTCCCCATGTTTGGGCCTCCTAGTAAAAGGGTTTGCTCTCAGGAGCAGTTTTAATCATCTTTCACCTCATTTTGCCCTATAAGGGTGAATGGAAATGGAGCTGGAATCAAACAGGATTTGTGCTAGCTGCTTGAAACTTCACGCACTCTGTCAGTTCTCAGTGCACATTCTCTCATTTGTTTCTTGTGGTAGTAGCCCAAATCTGAATTAGAAAGAAACAGCTTTATCTGTGAGCACTTTAGAAGCAAGCTTCAATTATTTTTGCATGGATTACTTTGATATTGTACAGGATTCATCCTTTTTCGAGTCTTAGTGTGATCCCCAAGTTTGGGTTTTCAAGGTTTGCCAGTTCACTGTAAGGACCAGTTTGAATTTTTAGGTTTCACTTTATTATGGCCTATAGGCGTGAATGAAAATGGAGCTGGAAATCAAACGGAGTTAGTACTAGCTGCTTGAAACTTCACACACTCAATCAGCTCTCTGTGGGCACTCTCTGGTTGTTCCTTGTGAAAGTACCTTAAACTGAAGCATGAAAAAATAATTTATCCACGAGCACATTAGGAGAAAACAGGGAAATATGCACATACTTAAATACCTCCCCCAATTATTTGGTCAGATTTCTTTGATACTGCAAAGGATTCATCTGTTAGCTTGCCCCACTGGGCTCCATTATTTGGGGACTACTATGATCAGTGGTTTTCTAATCAGGTTAAGTTAGATTTAGTATTAGATTAGGGCTATGGTTACAGCTAATATTTTGTTAGATTTAGTTTTGTTCAAATTTCTTTGATACTGGGCAGGATTCAACTTTTACCTAGCCTTCCTATATTATTTAGGTTTGGACATCTTGGGTCAAGTATTTGCTCTCCTGAACAGTTTGTATTTTAAGTTTTCACTTCATTTTGACCTATGCATGCAAATTCAAATGGAGCTGGAAATCCAACAGGGTTGGTGGTAGCTACTTCAAACCTCACATACTCAATCAGTTTTCTATGGGCATTCTCTGTTTGTTCCTTGTAAAAGTAGCCCTAAGCTGAAGCCTACAAAGCAACTTTATGTGAGAGCACTTTGAGAAAAAAAAAGGAAATATGCATGGACTGAACTACGTCCCCAATTATTTGGTCACATTTCTTTGATATTGTGAATGATTCATCTGTTAGCCTACCGAACTTTGTTCCCCAAGTGTGAGACTTCTAGGATCAAAGGGACTCTAAACAGGTTAAAGTAAGTGTTAGGGTTAGTGTTAGGACTAGGATTAGACCTAGTGTTAAGAAAAGAGTTAGTTTCGTTTTCAAATTTCTATGATACTGTGTAGGATTCATCTTTTTCCTATTTTGACTATAGTCCAAACATTTGGGCCTCCTACATAAAGGGTTTGCTTTCACGAACAGTTTCAATTTTCTTGTTTCTCTTCTTTTTGCCCTGTAGGGGTGAATGGAAATGAAGCTGGAAATCAAACAGGGTTTGTGCTAGCTGCTTGAAACTTCACACACTCCATCAATTTTCAGTCAGCATAATCTGGTGTTTGCCATGGAAGTAGCCCTAAGATGAAGTAGAAATTAACAGCTTCATCTCTGGGTGCTTTAGGAGAAAGCAGAATACCCAAATAATGAAAGAGCTTCAAATTTTTTGGTTGGATTAATTTTATACTGTACAGGATTCATCATAGACCTAGCCTTACTAGACTCCCCAAATTTGGACCTACAAGGTTCAATGGTTCAGTGTCAGGAACAGTTTGAATTTTTAGGTTTCACTTCATTAGGGCCTATATGTGTGAATGTAATGGAGTTGGAAATCAAAAAGTGTTGGTACTAGCTTCATGAAACTTCACACACTAAATCAGCTCTCTGTGGGCAGTCTTTGGTTTTTCTTTGTGAAAGTACATTAAGATGAAGCATGGAAAACAATTTATCCATGAGCACTAAATAAAAAAAAAAAACAGGGAAATATGAATGTACTAAAATACCTCCCTCAATTTTTCATCAAATTTCTTTAATACTGCACAAGATTCATCTGTTAAGTTATGTTGCTAGGCTCCCCAATTTTGAGACTTCTATGATCATAGGTACTCTAAAGAGGTTAGAATTAGTTTAGGGTTGGGTTAGATCTAGTGTTAGAATTAGAGTGAGTTTTGTTCAAATTCATTTGATAGTTGGCATAATTCATCTTTTACCTAGCCTTACTATGTTCCCCATGTTTGGGCCTTATCCTTCAATGGTCTACTGTCAGGAACAGTTTGTATTTTAAGGTTTCCTTCATTTTGACCTCTACGGGTAAATGGAAATGGATCTTGAAATCAAACAGGGTTGGTGCTTAGTGCTTAAAACTGCACACACTCAATCAGTTCTATGTGGGCACTCTGGTTTCTTCCTTGTGAAAATTTCCCAAAGCTGAAGCATGCAAACACCTTTATCCAAAAGTACTTTTGGAGACAACAGAGAAATATACATGTACTGAACTACCTCCGCAAACTATTTGGTCAGATTTCTTTGATACTGCACAAGATTTATCTGTTAGTTTGCCAACTAGGCTCCCTTAATTTGGGACTTCTATGATAAAAGGTTCTCTAAACAGATTAGGGTTAGGTTTATGGTTAGGGAAAGGGCTAGGTTTAGACCTCGTGTTAGGGTTAGAGTCTGTTTTGTTCATGTATCTTTGATACTGGGAAGGATTCATCTTTTACCTAGCCTCACAATGTTTCCTGGTTTTGGCCTTCTCAGTTCAATGGTTCACTGTCAGGCACAGTTTGTATTTCAAGGTTTCACTTTATTTTGAACTACTTTGTTGAAGAGAAATGGAGCACAAAATCAAACAGGGTTGGTGCTAGCTGCTTGAAATTGCACATACTCAATCAGTTCTCTGTGGGCACTCTCTGCTTTATTCCTTGTGAATGTCACCCTCAGCTGAAACGTGCAAAGCAACTTTATTTCAGAGCACTTTTGGAGAAATCAAGAAAATATGCATGTACTTAAACACTTCCCCCAATTATTTGCTCAGATTTCTTTGATAGTGTGCAGGATTCATCTGTTAGCTTGCCCAACTAGGCTCCCTTAGATGGGACTTCTATGATCAAAGGTTCTCTAAACAGGCTAGGGTGAGCAGTAGGGTTAGGATTAAGGATAGATCTAGTGTTAGGTTTACAGTAGTTTTGTTCAAATTTCTTTGATACTATTCAGGATTTATCTTTTACCTAGCCTGAGTAGGTTCCCCAGGTTTGGGCCTTCTAGGTTCACTGGTTTGCTGTCAGTATTTCAGTTTTTGTTTTGAGGTTTCACTCCATTTTGACCTATATGGGTAAATAGAAATGGGGCTGTAAATCAAACAGGGTTTTTGCTAGCTGCTTGAAACTTCACACTCTCAATCAGTTCTCTTTGAGTATGCTCTGGTTTTATTCTTGTGAAATCCCAAAGATGAAGCATGCAAAAACAACACTATGTGAGAGCATTTTAGGAGACAACAGGAAAATATGCATGCACTGAACTACCTCCCCCAATTATTTAGTCAGGTTTTTTGGTACTGAGAAGGATTCATCCATTAGCTTGCCCCACTAGGCTCATCAACTTTGAAACTTCTATGAGCAAAGGTTCTCTAAACAGGTTAGGTTAGAGTTAGGTCTAGTGTTAGGGTTAGAGTTTGTCTTGTTCAAATTTCTTTGATACTGGGCAGGATATATTTTTGCCTAGCCTTACTATGTTTCCCCGGTTTCAGCCTTCTTGTTTCAATTCTTTGCTGTCAGGAAAAATTTGTATTTTATGGATTCACTTCATTTTGACCTACATGGGTAAATGGACATGGAGCTGGAAATCAAACAAGGTTGGTGCTAACTGCTTGAAACTTCACACTCTCAATCAGACCTCTGTAGGCACTCTCTGGTTTGTTCCTTGTGAAATTAGTAATAAGCTGAATCATGCAATACAAATTTATCTGAGACCACTTTAGGAGAAAACAGGGAAATATGCATGTACTAAAATAGCTCCCCCAATTATTTTGTCAGATTTCTTTGAAACTGCCCATGATTCATCTGGAAGTTTGCCCCATTAGACTCCCTAATTTTGAAATTTCTATGATCAAAGGTTCTCTAAACAGATTAGGTTTAGGGTTAGACTTAGTGTTAGGACTAGGTTTAGACCTGGTGTTAGGTTAGAGTTAGTTTTTTTTTTTTAATTTTTATGATACTGGGAAGGATTTCAATTTTTTTTTCTATTTTTACTATACCCCAAATATTTGGGCCTCCTACATACAGGGGTTATCTCTCAGGAACAGTTTCAATTTTCATGTTTCTCTTCTTTTTGCCCTATAGGAGTGAATGGAAATGAAGCTGAAAATCAAACAGGGTTTTTTACTAGTTGCTTGAAACTTCACGCACTCAATCAGTTCTCAGTGAGCATTCTCTGGTTTGTTTCCTGTGAAGTATCCCTAAGCTGAAGTAGAAAAAACCAACTTTATCTCTGAGTGCTTTACGAACAAATAAAATACACATGTAGTGAAAGAGCTTTGAATTTTTTTTGGTCAGATTACTTTGATTCTGTACAGCATTCATCTTTGACCAACCTTAGTAGGCTTACCAAGTTTGGGCCTTCAAGGTTCAATGGTTCAATGTCAGGAACAGTTTGAATTTTTAGTTTTCACTACATTATGACCTATGGGTGTGAATGGAAGTGGAGGTGGAAATCAAACAGGGTTGGTGCTAGCTGCATGAAACTTCACACACTCAATCACTTCACTGTGGGCATGCTCTGGTTTGTTCCTTGTGAAAGCAACTTAAGCTGAAGCATAAAAAAAACAATTTATCAAAGAGCACTTTAGGAGAAAACAGGGGACATAGGAATGTTATGAAACACCTTCCCTAATTTTTGGTCAAAATTTTTGATACTGGGTAGGATTCATCTGTTACTTTTCCCTACTAGCCACCCCAAGTTTTTGACTTTTATGATCAAGTTCTATAAACAGGAAAGGTTTAGTTTTAGGATTAGGGTTAGGGCTAGGGTTAGTGAAATAATGTTTGGGTTAGAGTTAGTTTTGTTCAAATTTCTTTGATACCAGTCAGATTTCATCTTTCACCTATCATTACCATGTTTCCCAGGTTGGGCCTTCTCAGTTAAAGGTCACTGTCAGGAACAGTTTGTGTTTTAAGGTTTCACTTCATCTTGACTTCTATGGATTAGGGTTAGGGTTAGAGCTATGGCTGTTTTTTTTTTTTTTTTTTTTTTTTTTTTTTTGAATTAGTGTTAAGGTTAGGGCTAGTGTTAAGATGAGGTTTAGGCTTAGGGTTAGGGTTAGATTCAGAGTTAGGGTTAGATCCAAGGTTAGGATTAGGGCTAGGGTTAGTGTCTAGGTTAGGATTAAGGTTAGGTATAGGGCTAGGGTTTCTGTTAGGTTCAGGGCTAGAACAAGGGCTAGGGCTAATGTCAAGTTAGGTTTATGATTAAGGATATTTTTAGGGTTAGGTTATGCCTAGGTCTATTGTCAGAGCTATGTTTAGGGTAAGGTCAGGTTTAGAGTTAGAGGTAATATTAGGGCCATGGTCAGGTTTACCATTTGGTTTGGTCAAAGTTTAGGGTTAGGGCTTGAATTAGTGTTAGGTTTAGCCTTAGGGTTAGGGTAATGGATAGGGTTAGGTTTATGTTTCAGTTAAGGTTTAGCATAATGGATGGGTTAGGTTTAGCAATAGGGTTAAGGTTAGCATTAGGTTAGGATTATGTTTAGTATAATGGATAGATTTAGAGCTAGAGTTAGGGATAGGTTATGGCTTGGATTAAGTCTATAATTAGAGTTAGGTTTAGGGATAGGGCTAAGTTTGGTTTATGGTAAATGTTAGGTTTAGGGCTAGTGCTATGGTTATGTAAGGGTAAGGATTAGTTTTTGAGCTAGGGTAATGGCTAGGGTGAGGATTAGGTTTATATTTAGGTCTAGGGATATGTTTATGGTTAGGGTTTTGTTTAGGGTTCAGGGTATGACTGGATATTTCATTACAGTTAGGGTTAGGTTTAGTGTAATGGATGATGTTAGATTTAGGGTTAGAGTTAGGGTTAGGGTATGGATTCGGGCTAGTCTTAGGATTAGATTTAGTGTAAGGCTTAATGTTTCAGCTAGATTTAGGGCTATGGTGAGGTTTAGGTTTATGGTTAGATCTTGGGATACATTTATGATGAGGGTTAAGTTTAGTGTTAGGAAGAGGTTTACAATTAGGGTTAGGGTTAGGGTTAGGGTAATTGAAAGGTTTAGAACTAAAGTTCAAGCTAGGATTAAGGTTAGGATAAGAGCTATCATTAGGGTTATGGTTTAGGTTAGGGCTAGTGTAATTCTTAGGGTAAAGGTTTGGCTTTGAGTTAGGATTCGGTCTAGGATAAGGGTTAATGTTATGATTAGTGTTATGGTCAGGGTTAAGTTTAGGGTTAAACTTAGGTCTAAGTTTAGGCCTGGGATTATGGCTAGGTTTTGTGTTAGGTTTAGGGATAGGGTTAGGACTATTGTTAGGGTTAGGGCTACTGTTAGGGTTAAGATTAGGGTTAAAATAGGGTTAGGGCTAGGGTTATGTTTAGGGCTAGTATTAGGGTTAGGTTTATGACTAGGTCTTGTGTTAGGACCAGGTTTTGTGTCAGGGTCATTTTTAGGGATAGGTTAATGTTAGGGTCAGTGTCAGTGTTCCAGATAGGAGTAGGGTTAGGTTTAGAGCCAGAATTAGGACTAGTGTTAGTTCTATGTGTAGGGTAAGTGTTTAATTTAGGTTAAGGTTTATTGTTAGGGCTAGAGCTAGGGTTTTGTTTAGGTCTAGGTCTAGAATTATAGCTATATTTAGGATTTGTTTTGGGTCTAGATCAGACCTTAGCATCATCTCTCATCAAGAATGGCCAAAACATTGGCCATTACAAGAAGCCATTCAAATGCTTCGAGGCCTAGGAGTGGCGACTAATCCCCATAGAAGTGCAATTGTATAAGATTGGAAGGATTGTGAAGGATGTGAAGGAACTACACAACCATATGTATTGGATCATCTTCCTATAAATTTATGTGGACGAGATGTCCTAGATCAATTAGGTTTGACATTAACAAATAACATCAATCCAAATGTGCCCCCTATTAGGGCTAGACAAGGTTTTAGGAAAGAAAAAAGATTAGGAGAATGGGAACAAGGTATAGCAGCACCAATAAAAATAGATCAAGAAATAGATAGACATGGATTGGGTTTTCAGAAGGGGTCACTGAGACAATAAAAATTACTTGGAAATCAGAAAGACCAGTATGGGTTCCTCAGTGGCCCTTGACTAAAGAAAAGATACAAGCAGCCCATGACCTGGTCAAACAACAATTAGTGGAGGGAAATATACAACCTTCCGTATCTCCCCATAATACTCCCATTTTTGTCATTAAAAATAAATCTGGTAAATGGAGATTATTGCAAGATTTAAGAGCCGTTAATAATGAGATGGTTATTATGGGACCTGCTCAATAGGGGATTCCTCAATTGTCTGCTTTGCCAGAAACCTGGTATGTTTTAGCTGTAGATATTAATTTTTTTTTCAATTCCAATTCATCCTGATGATAGTCCATATTTTGTATTTGCTATCCCTGCACTGAATCATGAAGGTCCTGATCAGAGATATGAATGGAAAGTACTCCCTCAAGGGATGGCTAACAGCCCAACTATGTGTCAAATTTATGTTAACAAAGCAATCCAGCCAGATAGAAATCAAATCATGAACTACAAATGTTTCACTATATGGATGATGTATTATTACCAGACTGTGGCAGATAGGGCAAGGGATAGGACTAAATTTAGGGCTACGGTTAGGGTTACGTTAAGGGATATGGCTAGAACTAGTGATAGGGCTACTGTGAGAGTTAGATTTATTCTTAAGTCTAGGGTTATGGTTAGGTTTAAAGATAGGGTGAAATTAGGGCTAAGATTAGGCCTAGGGTTAGTATTGGGGTTAGAGCTAGTGTTAGGGTTAAGGTTAGGATTAATCTATGTTTAGGGCTGGGATAAGGGTCGGGGTTTTTGTTAGGGTTAGGTCTAGGATGAGGGTTAAGGCTAATGTCAGGTGTGAGTTACGGTTGAAGAGAAGACAGTTTTAGGATTAGGTTTATGGCAAGGTCGAGTTTAAGGGTTAGGTTTAGGGTTAAGGGTCAGATTTAGAGCTAGGGGAATTATTAGGGTCAGGATCAGGTTACAGTTTGGTTGAGGTTAGAGTTTAGGGTTAGGGCTCAAAGAAACATTAGGGTCAGGGTTAGGGTAATGATAAGTTTTTGTTTAGGGTTCAGGTTTGGTTTACGGTAATTGATAGGATTAGGTTTAGCGATAGGGTTTGTGTTAGGCCTAGGGTTATCATTAGGTTAAGGGTAATGTTTAGGATAATGGAAAGGGTTATAGCTAAGGTTAGGGCTAGGGTTATGGTCAGGAATAGGTCTTGAGTTAGGGTTAGTATTAGGGTTAGAACTAGGGTTAGTGTTAGGGTTATGTTTAGCATAAGGGTTAGGTTTTGAGCTAGGGTTAGGGCTAGGGCATTGATTAGGTTTAGAGTTAGGTCTAGGGATAAGATTAGAATATGGTTAGGATTAGGATTGGATTAGTGCTAGCATCATCATTAGGGGTAGGGTTAGGGTTAGAGTAATGGATATGGTTAGATGTAGGCATAGGGTTAGGGTTAGTGTTAGATTACGGTTTAAGTTTAGGATTAGGGCTATGGTTATGTTTAGGTTTATGATAAGGTTTAGGGTTTGAGCTAGATTTAGGTCTGTGGAAAGTGTGAGGTTTAGGGTTTTGCTTTGGGTAAGGGTAGGCTTAGAGCTTGGGTTAGGGCTAGAGTTAGGGTTCAGGTTAGGGTTAAATCTAGGTTTAGGGCTCAGATTAGGGCTAATTTTTGTGTTAGGGTTAGGGCTAATGTTATGGCAATGGATAATGTAAGGACTAGGTTATAGTTAGGGTTAGGAGAAGGGGTAGGTCTAGTGTTAGGGTTAGGTTTAATGTTAGGGTGATATTTATAGCTATGTTAGTATTAGGATATAATTCAGAGACAGTGCTAGTTTTAGGGTTAGGGTTAGGACTTAAATAAGGGCTAGGATTACTTTTAGGTTTCAGTGTAAGGTGAGGGCGGTCTTTAGAGCTAGGGCAACTGTTAAGATATGAGTCAGCATGAGGGTTAGTTTTAAGGTTAGGATTATGACTCGAATTAAGGCTAGTGTTACTTTTAGGGTTCGGTTTAAGTTTAGAGTGGTGTTTAGACCTAGGGTTAGTGTTAGGATATGATTCAGGGTCAGGGTTAGTTTTAGGATATTGTTAGGACTCGAATTAGGGCTAGGGTTAGGTCTAGGTGTAGTTTTAGGGTTTGGTTTAAGTTAAGGTTTAAGATTAGGACTATTGCTCAGTTTTTTTTAGAATGAGGGAGAGAGAGAGAGAGAGAGAGAGAGAGAGAGAGAGAGAGAGAGAGAGAGAGAATTTTTTAATTTTTTTTTTTTATTTTTTTAGTTTTTGGTAGACACAACATCTTTTTTTTTAAATTATATTTTTATTGTTGCTAAGGATCGAACCCAGCACCCCGTGCATGCCAAGTGAATGAGCTACCACTTGAGCCACATCCTCAGCCCCTATTGCTCATTTTTTTTTAGTCCTGGGTTATATGATTAGCATTAGGATTAGGGCCAATGTTTCTGTTAGGTTTAGGCTTATGGTTAGTTAAGACTTGGAGTTAGGGTAAGATCTATGGTTAGGGCTAGGTCTAAGGATAGGGCAAGTGTTAGGGTTAGGTTTAGGTTTATGGTAAATGATAGGGATATAACTAGGGATAAGGCTAAGGTGAGAGTTAGAGTTAGTCTTAGGGCTAGGGTTATGGTTACTTTTAGGGATAGGTCTAAATCAGGGCAAGGATTAGAACTAGGGTTAGTGTTCAGCTAGGGGTATTTTTAGGTTCAGGGTCAGGGTTATGGTTTGTATTATGTTAAGATTTAGGGATAGGGCTCATATAAGCATTAGGGTTAGAGTTAGGATTAGGGTAATGAATAGATTTAGGTTTAGGGTTCAGGGTAGATTTAGGGTAATGGACAGTCTTAGGGTTTGCGATAGGGTTAGGGTTAGGCCTAGTGTTAGCATTAGGAATAGGGTTATCATAAGGGTAATGTATAGGGTTAGAGTTAGTGTTAGGGTTAGGACTAGGGTTAGGGTTATTGTTAGGGATAAGGCCATGGTTATGTTTAGGCCAAAGTTTAGGCTTTGAGCTATGGTAAGGTCTAAGGTGAGGGTTAGGCTTAGGGTTAGGGCTAGGTTTAGAGTTAGGTTTATGCTCATGATAGGTTTAGGCCTTGGATTAGGGCTAAGTTTTGTGTTAGGTTTAGGTCTAGGGTTAGTGCTATGGGTAATGTAAGATCTAGGGTTCTAATTAGGGCTAGTTTTAGGGTTAGGGTTATGGCTAGTTCTAGTGTTAGGTTTAGATTTTGGTTTAGAGTCAATTTTAGAGCTAGGTTTAGTGTTAGTGTCAGGGTCAGTGTTCAGGTTAGAGTTAGGGTGAAAGCCAGAATCAGGAGTAGGGTTAGTTCTGGGGGTAGTGTTATTGTTTGGTTTAGGTTAAGGGTTATTGTTAGGGCTAGGACTAAGTTTTTGTTTAGGTCTAGGGCTAGAGTTATTGCTAGATTTAGGATTAGGTTTAGGTCTAGGGATAGTGTTAGGGTTAAGTTTAGGTAAAAGTTCACTGGTAGGGCTAGTTTCAGGATTCAGTTTAGGGTTAGGGTCAGGTTTAGACCTCTAATTAGTGTTATGTTGAAAATAAAGGTGAAGGTTAGAGGTAGGTTTTCGGTTAGGTTTAGAGCTAGAATGAGGGCTGGGTTAGGACTATTAATAGGGTTAGTGTTGATTTAGGCTAAGGATTATGATGAGGTCTAGGGTTAACTAGAGTTAGTGTTCGGGTCAGTTGTGTGTGAGGTTTAAAGATAGTTTTAGGTGTATTGGTAATGTAAGATCTAGGGTTATGTTTATGGGTAGATTTAGGGTTTGTCTAGTGTTAGGGATAGTTTTTCATTTAGGATAAGGTTTAGAGCTAGTGTTTGTGTTAGGGTAAGTGTCTAGGGTAAAGTCTAGGGTTACAGTTAGGGATAGATTTAGGGTTATGTTTATGGTTAAGTCTAGTGTAAGAGTTAGATTTAGGGTAAGGGTCAAGTTTAGAGCTAGATTTATTATTAAGGTCAGGCTTATGGTTCAGTTTAGGTTAAGGTTTAGGTTTAGGGCTTTAATTAGCATTAGGGTTAGTTTTAGGGTTAGGGTGATCATTAGGCTTAGGAGTAGTGTACAGGTTAGTTTTAGGGTAATGGATAGGTTTAGAGATTGTGATAGTGTTAGGGTTAAGCCTAGGGTTAGAATTAGGGTTAGGATTATGTTTAGGGTAATGGATAGGATTAGAGCTATGGTTTGTGCTAGGGTTATGGTTAGGATTAGGGCTAGGATTAGGGTAGTGTATAGAATTTGAGCTATGGTTAGGGTTATGGTTAAGGGTAGGATTAGGGCTAGGTTTAGGTTAGGATTTGGGATAGGGCTAGGATTATGTTTAGGGTAAAGTTTATGCTTTGAGCTAGGGTTAGGTCTAAGGGGAAGGTTAGGGTTAGGAATAGGGCTATGGTTATTTTAGGGTTAAACTTAGGGCTAGGTTTAGACCTAGGATTAGGGCTAGGTTTTGTGTAATTTTAGGCCTAGGTTTAGGGCCATAGGTAGTTAAGAGCTAGGGTTATGATTAGGGCTAGTTTTAGGGTTAGAGTTATGGCTAGGTGTAGTGTTAGGATTAGGTTTTGAGTTAGGGTGAGCTTTGGAGCTAGGTTTATGTTGAGGTCAGGGTCAGTGTTCAGGTTAGAGTGAGTGTTGGGGTTATTGCCAGAATTAGGACAGGGTTAGGTCTAGAAATAGGGTTATTGTTTGGGATATGTTAAGGGTGATTTTTAGGGCTAGGTCAAGGTTGTTTTTCAGGTCTAGGGCTAGAGTTATTTCTAGATTTAGGATTAGGTTTAGGTCTAGGACTAGTGTTACGTTTAGGTTTAGGTATACGATTACCAGTCAGGCTAATGTTAAGGTTCAGGTTCGATTTAGGGTCAGGTTTAGACCTACGGTTAGTGTTCGGTTCAGTATGTTTCAGGGTTAGGATTAGGATTTGGCTTACGGTTAGACTAAGGATGAGGGCTAGGGTTAGGACTAGTAATAGGGTTAGTATTTGGGTTAGGCTATGGATTAGGTTTAGGACTAGGGTTAGCATTAGGTTTATGTTTTGGCTTAAGGTAATAAATAGGATAAGAGCTAGGGTTAGGGAAGTGTTAGGGACTGGCTTATGGCTAAGGTTAGTGTTAGGGTTAAAGCTAGGGTTAGCGCTTGGATTAGGGCCAGGTTTTTGGTTAGGTTAGGGCTAGAGTTAGGGCTACAGCTAATGTATGAACTAGGGTTATGATTAGGGCCAGGTTTTGGGTTAGTGTTATGGCTAAGTCAAGTGTTAGGGTTAGCGTTAGTGTTAGCATGATGTTTAGAGCTAGAGTTAGTGTTAGGGTCAGGGTCAGTGTTCCGGTCAGAGTTAGCTTTACGGTTAAAGCCAGAATTATCACTATGGTTAGGTCTAAGGGTATGGTTAGTGTTTGGGTTAGGTTATGGTTTATTATTAGGGCTAGGGCTAGGTTTTTTATGTTTAGGGCTAGAGATATGGCTAGATTTAGGATTAGGTTTAGGTCTAGGGCTAGTGTGAGGGTTAGGGTTAGGAGTAGGTTTATTTCTAGTGCTAGTGTTAGGGTTCAGTATAGGGTTAGGGTCAGGTTTAGACCTACGGTTACCATTAGGGTCAGAATAAGTGTAAGGTTTGAGTTATGGTTAGAGCTAGAATGAGGGCTAGGGTTAGGACTAGTAATAAGATTAGGGTTAGGACTAGGGTTAGCATTAGGGTTAGGTTTGGCTTATGGTAAGGGATAGTTAGACCTAGGGTTAGGTCTACATTTAGGATAGGGTTAGGGCTAGTGTTAGGATTAGATTTAGTGTTAAAGCTACAGTTAGGTTTCAGATTAGGGCTAAATTTTGATTAAAGTTAGGGCTAGGTTTAGAGTTACAGCCAATGTTTGCAGTAGAGTTATGATTTGGCCTAGTTATAAGATTGTGGTTAAGATTAGGTCTAGTGTTGGGTTAGGTTAACATTAGGGTGATGTTTAGAGCTATGGTTAGTATTAGGTTCAAAATTAAGTTCAGGGGTAGTTTTAGGGTTAGGGTTTGGACTCGAATTAGGGCTAGGTTTAGGGCTAGGTGTAGAGTTAGGTTTTGGTTTAGGTTAAGCTTTAAAGTTAGGGCTATGGCTTCATTTTGTTTAGGGCTAGGGCTATGGTTAGGGCTAGTTTTAAGATTAGCATTAGGTTTAGGACTAGTGTAGTAATCCTAACTCTAAATCTAACTCTAAACCTAAGACTAGCACTAGAAATAAAACTCTTCCTAAACCTAACACTAACATTAGTTTTAGGATTAGAGTTAGATTTAGAGTTAGGATTAGATCTAGGGTTAGGTCTAGGGCTAAGGATATGGCTAGTGGTTAGTTCTAGGTTTATAGCTAGGTTTAGGGTTATGATAAAATAGGGTTAGAACTAGGGATAGGGCTAGGATGACAGTGAAATTTAATCTTAGGGCTAGGCTTAGGGTTTGGTTAGGTATAGGGCTTAATTAGGGCTAGGAATAAGGCTAGGTTTATGTTTGTGTTTAGGCCTAAGGTTTATTTTGGGCTTAGGGTTAGGTTTAGTGTAAATAATGGGGTTAGAGCTAGGTTTAGGGCTAGGACGAATATTAGAATTAGGGTTAGGGCTAGGGTTTCTTTAGAGTTATGATTAAGGCTAGTAAAGGCCTAAGATGAGGGCTAGGGTTTGTGTTAGGGTTAGGGCTAGGATTAATGTTAGGGGGAATGTCGGGTCTAGGGTTATGGTTAGGGATAGTTTTAGGTTTAAGTTTATGGTTATGTTTAGTGTAAGGGTTAGATTTAGGGTAAGGGTCAAATTTAGAGCCAGGGGTATTATTAGGGTCAGGGTTATGTTTACGGTTTTGTTTAGGTTAGGGTTTAGGGTTAGGGCTCAAATTAGCATTAGGGTTTGTGTTAGGGTACTGATAGTATTAGGTTTAGGGTTCAGGTTAGGTTTAGCATAATGGATAGGTTTACTGTTAGGCATAGGGTTAGATTTAGGCCTAGTGTTAGCATTAGAATTAGGCCTATGTTTAGGGTAATTGATAGGGTTAGAGCTAAGTTTAGGGCTAGGGTTATGGATAGAATTAGGGTAGGGTTAGGGTTAGGGTTAGGGTTAGGGCTATGGTTTGTGTTAAGGTTAGGGCTAGGATTACAGCTAGGGAAAATGTCAGGTCTATGGTTATGTTAGGAATAGTTTTAGGGTTAAGTTTATGGCTGGGTCTAGTATAAAGGTTAGGTTTAGGGGTAGGGTCAGGGTTAGAGCTAGGTATATTTTTATGGGAAGGGTCAGAGTTAGGGTTTGGCTTAGGTTAAGTTTAGAATTAGGGCTCAAATTAGAATTACAATTAGGGTTAGGGTAATGATAGGGTTAGGTTTATGGTTCAGGTTAGGTTTAGGTTAATGAATAAGGTTAGGGTTAGCGATATGGTTAGGGTTAGGCCTAGAGTTACCATTAGGGTTATGGTTATGTTTAGGGTGATGGATAGGGTTTGAGCTAGTGATAAGGCTAGGGTTATGGTTAGGATTATGTATAGGGTTATGGTAAGGTTTAGGGCTAGGTTTTGGGTTAGGGTTAGGTTTAAAACTAGGGTTAATTCTCAAATAAGGACTAGGTATTGGGTTTGGTTAAGGCTAGGATTAGGCCTATGGCTAATGTATTAACTAGTGTTACAATTAGTGCCAGTTTTAGGGTTAGGGTTTGGGTGATGTTTAGAGCAAGGCTTATATATAGGGTCAGTGTCAGGGTCAGGGTTAATTTTAGTGTTATTTTAGGACTTGAATTAGGGCTAAAGTTAGGGCTAGGTGTAGGTTTAGGTCTTGGTTTAAGTTAAGGGTTATGGTTAGAGCTATGGCTCAGTTTTGTTTTAGGGCTAGTGTTAGGGTTAAGACTACATTTTGGATTAACATCAGTGTTAGGGCTATTGTTAGAGTGAAGTTTAGGCTTAGGTTTAGGGTTAGATTTAGAGTTAGGGTTGATGTAGAGTTAGGGCTCATGATAGGGTTAGGGCTAGGGTTAGATTCATGGTAAGGAATGTGGTTAGAACTAGGGATGCATCTAGGGTGAGAAATAGATTTATTCTTAGGAGTAGGCTTAGTGTGAGGGTTAGGGTTAGGGCTAAATTAGGGATAGGGTTATTGTTAGGGTTAAGTCTAGGGGTTGGGCTAGGGTTAAGGTTAACACTGGGGTTAGGGTTAAGTTTAGAGGACTAGGGGGGTTTATAACTAGGTTTAGGGCTAGGGTGAGGGTTAGAATTAGGATTAGGCCTTGGGCTATGGTTCAGTTTAGGATTAAGGCTAGGATTAGGGCTAGGATGAGGGTAAGTTTTCTGATAGGTTTAGGGCTATAATTCGGGCTACAGATAATATCAGGTCTAGGATTATGTTTAAGGATAGTTTTAGGGTTAGGTTATGGCTAGGTCTAGTGAAAGGGTTAGGTTTATGTTAAAGGTCAGCTTTAGAGCTAGAATTATTATTTGTGTCATGGTCAGGGTCAGGATTATCGTTTGGTTTACATTAAGGTTAAGGGGTTAGGGCTCAAATTAGCGTTAGGGTTAGGTTTAGAGTTAAGGTAATGGAAGGGTTTACTTTAGGTTTTAGTTAAGGTTTAAGGTAACAGATGGGTTAGGTTTCAGCGATCGGGTTAGGGTTAGCATTAGGATTAGGGTTATGTTTAGTGTAATGGATAGTTTTAGAGCTAGGGTTAGGGCTAGGTTATGGTTTGGATTAAGTGTACGATTAGTATTAGGTTTAGGGATAAAGCTAGGGTTTGTTTTAGGGTAAGTGTTAGGGTTAGGGTAAGTGTTAGTTTAGGGTTAAGGTTATGGTTAGGTTAGGATAAGGGTTAATGTTTTTGCTAGGGCAAGGGTTAGTGCGAGTGTTAGGTTAAGTTTACTTCTGAGTTCAAGATTATGGTTATAGTTAGGTTTAGTGTTAGGGATTGGGTTATAATTAGGGTTAGGGTTAGGGTGATGGATATGGTTAGAGCTAAAGTTTGGGCTAAGGTTAAGTTTAGGATTAGGGTTAGTGTTAGGATTAGGATTTAGGATAGGACTAGGGTTATGTTTAGTGTAAGGTTTAGGCTTTGAGCTAGGGTTAGGTCTAAGGAGAGGGTTAGGGTTAGAATTAGGGCTAGGGTTAGGGCTATGCTTAGGTTTAGGCTTAGAGCATGGTTTAGGCCTAGGATTAGCTCTGTTTTTTTTTTTTTTTGTTGTTGTTGTTGTTAGGTTTAGGGCTAGGGTTAGGACTATGGGCAATGGAAAAGCTAGGGTTATGTTTAGGGCTAGATTTAGGTTTAGGGTTATGGCTAGGTCTAGTGTTAGGTCTAAGTTTTGGGTTAGTGTCATGTTTAAAGCTAGTTTAAGTTTTAGGATCAGGGTCAGGTTTTCGGGATAGTGTTAGGTTTAGGGTTAGAGCCAGAATTACTACTAGGGTTAGGTCTAGGGATAGGGTAAGTGTTTGGTTTAGGTTAAGGTTTATAGTTAGGGCTAGTGCTAGGATTTTGTTTAGGTCTAGGGCTAGAGTTATAGCTATATTTAGGATTAGCTTTGGGTCTAGGTCTAGTGTTAGGCTTAGGTATAAGTATAGGATTACCAGTAGGTCTAGTGTTAGGTTTTGGTTTAGGTTTAGGGTTAGGTTTAGACCTAGGCTTACTTTTAGAGTCAGATGATTGTCAGGATTAGGGTTAGAAATAGAATGCATGCTAGGGTTAGGACTAGTAATACTGTTAGTGTTTAAGTTAGGCTAAGATTAGGGTTAGGACTAGGGTTAGCATTTGGGTAGGGTTTGGCTTAGGGTAAGGGATATGGTTAGAGCTAGGGTTAGGGCTTGTGTTAGGTTTAAGGTTAGGGCTAGTGTTAAAGATTAGGGTTTAAGCTAGGGTTAGAACTAGAATAAGAAGTAGGATTTGTGTTAGGGTTAGGGCTAGGGTTATGTCAACGACTAATGTATGAACTAGGGTTACAATTAAGGCTAGTTTTAGGGTTACGGTTAAGGCTAGGTTTAGTGTTAGGGTTAATCTAAGTTAGGGTGATGATTAGAGCTAGGATTAGTGTTAGGGTCAGTGTAAGGGTCAGAGATATTTTGAGAGTTAGGGCTAGGGCTAGGTGTAAGGTTTGGGTTTGGTTTAGGTTAAGGGTTTGGGTTAGGGATATGACTTAATTTTGTTTTATGGCTAGGGCCAGGGCTAGAGCAAGTTTTAGGATTAGCATTATGGTTAGAGGTAGTGTTATGGTTCATTTAAATTTAGTGTTAGGTTTAGATTTAGAGTTAGGTTTAGATCTAGATTTAGGATAGGGCTAATGATAGAACTAGGGCTAAGGCTAGGGTGAGAGTTATAGTTAGTCTTAGGGCTAGGGTTAGGGTCAGGATAGGACTAAATTAGGGCTAGGATTAGCACTAGGCTTAGTGATAGCATTAGGCCTAGGGTTAGGATGGGAGTTAGGGTTTTGGTTAGGTTTATGGGAATGGATGGGGTTATAGGTATGATTAGGGCCAGGGTGAGGGTTAGAATTAGGGTTAGGGTTCGGGTCATGGTTTGGGTTAGGATTAAGGCTAGGTTTAGAGATAGGATTATGGTTAGGCCTAATTTTCAGGTCTAGGTTTATGGTTAAAGATTGTTTAAGGTTAGGTTTATGGCTACACCTTGTGTAAGCATTAGGTTTAGAGTTAGGGTCAGGTTTAGAGCTAAGGGTATTATTAGGGTCATGGTCATGATTAGTGTTTTAGATAAGTTAAATTTAAAGTTAAAACTCAAAGTAGCATTAAGGTTAGGATCAGCGTAATGATAGGGTTAGGTTTAGGTTTCAGGTTAAATTTAGGATAATTGATAGAGAGAGGATTAGGGATAGTGTTAGGTTTAGGCCTAGGGTTAGCATTAGGGTTAGGGTTAAGGTTAGGATAATGGATAGGGTTAGAGCTAGGGTTACAGCTAGCTTTATGGTAACAATTAGTGATAGGGTTAGAGTTAGGTTTAGGGTTTACCTGACTTTAGCCCTAGCAATTATCCTAGCCCTTAACCTAGCACAAACCCTAGTCCTTATCCTATCCCTAAACATAGCCTTAATTATAACCCTAACCCTAGACCTAGGCCTAACCCTAACACTAACCATAGCCCTAATCTTAGCCCTAATTCAGCCGTATTCCTAACACTAACCCTAACCCTAGCCCAAAGACTAACTCTAACTCTCACCTTAGCCATAACTCTAGTTCTAACCCTATACTTTAATGGAAGCCTAATGCTAGCCTGAACCATAGGTCTAACCCTAGGGTTAGAGCTTGGAATAGGGCTAGGATTTGGGTTAAGTTACGACTAGGGTTAGGGTTACAGCTAATGTAAGTACTAGTGTTATGATAAGGGCTAATTTTAGTGTTAGGGGTTAGGACTGGGTCTAGTGTTAGGTTTAGGTTTAGGGTTAGGTGATGTTTAGACCTAGGGTTAGTGTTAAGGTCAGAGTCAGGGTGAGGGTTAGTTTTAGGGTTTGGCTTAAGACTCAAATTATTGCTAGGGTTATGGCTAAGTGTAGGATTAGGGCTTGGTTTATATTAAGGATTAGGGTTGGGTCTATGGCTTGGTTTAGTTTTAGAGCTAGGGCTAGGGTTAAGGCTAGTTTTAGGATTAGCCTTAGGGTTAGGGCTAGGGTTCAGTTTAGGCTTAGGGTTATTGTTAGGGTTAGATTTAGAGTTAGGTTTAGATCTAGGGTTATGGCCAGGGATATGAATATGGCTAGGGTTAGACCTACGTTTCAGGCTAGGATTTGGCTTCAAGTAAAATATAGGGTTTGAACTAGAGTTGGGCTAGGGTGAGAATTAGAGTTAGTCTTTGGGCTGGTGTTAGGGTTAGGGTTAGGGTTAGGGATAGGGCTAAATTAGGGCTAAGATTAGGGCTATGGTTAGTGTTAGGGTTAGGCCTAGAGTTATGGTTAAGGTTATATTAAAGGCTATGTTTAGGGCTAGGATAAGGACTAGAGTTTGTGCTAGGTTTAGGGCTAGGATTAAGGCTAGGGCTAAAGTCACGTATCGGGTTATGGTTAAGGATAGTTTTAGGGTTAGGTTTTTGGCTAAGTCTAGTGTAAGGGATAGGTATAGGGTAATAGCCAGGTTTAGAGCTAGGGGAATTATTAGTGTCAGGGTTAGTGTTGGGCTTTGGTTTAGGTTTGAGTTTAGGGTTAGGGCTCAAATTAGCATTAGGGTTAGCATTAGGGTAATGCTAAGGTTAGGTTTAGGGTTCAGGGTAGTTTTAGGGTAATTGACAGTTTGGTGGATAGTGATAGGGTTAGGGTTATGCCTAGGGTTACATTACCGTAAGGGTAATGTTTAGGGTAATGAATATAGTTAGAGTTAAGGTTATGGCTAGTGTTATGGTTAGGATTAGGTCTTGAGTTATGATTAGGTTGAGGATTAGAACTATGGTTAGGTTTAAGATTATGTTTAGTGTAAGGGTTATGTTCTTAGCTATGGTTAGAACTAGGCTGGGAGTTAGCTTCAGGGTTAGGTCTAGGGATAGGATTACCACAAGTTTGGGGTTAGAGTTAGGGTTAGAGTTAGACTTAGGATCAGTGGTAGGGTCCGTATAAAAATCAGGGTTAGAGTTAGAATTTGGGATATGGTTAGAGCTAGAATGAGAGCTAGGTTTAGGGCTATTAATAGAGTTAGGGTTTTGGTTAGCCTAAGGATTAGGGAGAGGTCTAGGTTTACCCTTAGGTTTAGGGTTTTGCTTAGGGTAGGGGATTGGTTTAGAGCTAGGTTTAGGGCTATGGTTAGGGTTAGGTTTAGGGTTAAATCTAAGTTTAAGACTCGGATCAGGGCTAGTGTTTGTGTTACAGTTAGAAATATGATTAGGGCCATGCTAATATAAGAACTAGTGTTAAAATTAGGTTAGTTTTAGTGTTATGGCTAGGTTTAGTGTTAAGGTTAGGTTTAAGTTTAGGGTGATATTTATAGCTAGGGTTTCTGTTAGGTAAAGGGTCAGGTCAGGGTTCGTTTTAGGGTTAGGGATAGGACTCGAATTATTGTTAGGGTTATTCTTAGCATTCAGTTTAAGGTGAGGGCAGTGTTTAGAGCTAGGTTGTGTGTTAGGATATGAGTCAGGGTCAGTGTTAGTTTTAAAGTTAGTGTTAGAACTTGAATTAGGGCTTGGGATAGGTTTAGGTTTAGTGTTAGGGTTTGGTTTAAGTTAATGTTTAGGGTTAGGGCTATTGCTTGGTTTTGGTTTAGTCCTAGGGTCAGGTTTAGGGATAGTGTAAATGTTAAGCTTAGGCTTAGGTTAGGGTTAGATTTGGAATTAGGGTTAGATCTAGGGTTAGGGCTGAGACTAAGTATAGGTCAAGGGTTAGGGCTAGGGCTAGGATTATGGTAAGGGATGGGGTTAGAATTAGGGATAGGTATAGTGCGAGAGTTATAGTGAGTCTTAGGGCTAGGGTTAGTGTTAGGGTTAGAGATAGGGCTAAATTAGTGCTAGGATAGGGCTAGGTTCATTGTTTAGCTTAAGCCTAGAGTTTGGGTTAGGGTTAGGATTAAGTTTAGAGTAAAAGATGGCATTATAGCTAGTTATAGAAGTAGTGTGAGGGTTACAATTTGGGTTAGGGGTAGGGTTAGGTTAGGGTTATAATTAAAGCTAGGTTTAGGGGTAAGATGAGGGCTATGGTTTGTTTTAGGTTTAGGACTAGGATTAGGGCTAGGGCTAATTTCAGGTTCAGAATTATGGATAAAGTTATTTTAGGGTTAGAATTATGGCTACGTCTATGGTAAGGGTTAGGTGTAGTGTTATGTTCAAGTTTAGAGCTGGGAGTTTTATTAGGGTCAAGGTCAGTGTTAGGGTTTGGTATTCATTAAGATCTAAAGTTAGGGCTTGAATTAGTGTTAGTATTAGGGTTAGGGTAATTATAGTGTTAGGGTTAGGTTCAGGTTAGGTTCAGGGTAATAGATTGGATTAAGATTAGGGTTCATGCCTAAGGTTAGCATTAGAGTTATGGTTTTGGAGATGGTATTGGAGAGTTAGAGATCAGTTTAGGCCTAGGTTTATGGTTGCAAATAAGGCTAGGGTTAAAGCTAGGTTTAGGGCTAGGTTTTGGGTTAAGTTAGGAATAGGGTTAGGGTTAGGGCTAATGTAAGTACTAGGGTGACGTTTAGGGTTAGTTTTAGGGTTTTAGGGATAGAGTTAGTGTTAGGGTTAGTTTTAGGGTTAGGGTGATGTTTAGAGCTAGTAGTGTTAGGGTAAGTGTCAGGTTCATGGTTAGTTTAAGGGTTCAACTTACAACTCATATTAGGACTAGGGTTAGGGCTAGGTTTAAGGTTAGGGTTTGGATTAGATTAAGGTTTAGGTTATAGCTGTAGCTTGGTTTTGTTTTAGGGGTAGGGCTAGGGTTAGGGCTAGTTTTAGGATTAGTGTTATGGTTTAGGCTAGTGTTAGGATTTGGCTTAGTCTTTGGGTTAGGGCTCAATTTAGAGTTAGGTTTTATCTAAGGTTAGTGCTAGGGCAAAAAATAGGGCAAGGGTTAGGGCTAGGGTTAGGGTTATGGTAAGGATAGGGTTAGAAAGAGTGCAAGGTCTAATGTGAGAGTTAGAGTTCATCTTAGGACTAATGTTAGGGATTCGGCTAAATTAGTGCTAAGATTAGGGATAGGGTTAGTGTCAGGGTTAGGCCTAGAGTTTGGGTTAGGATTGCAATTAAGGCTACGTTTAGGGCTAGGATAAGGGCTAGGGTTTGTGTTAGGGTTAGGGCTAGAATTATGGCTACGGCTAATGTCAGGTCTAGGGTTACAGTTAGGGATAGTTTTAGGGAAATGTTCACTATCATGAACACTTTGTATTTTAAGATTTCACTTCATTTTGACACCTATGGGTAAATGGAATTGGAGGTGGAAATCAAACAGGCAGCCCTTCCCCTGAACCTAACCCTAAACCTAACCATAAAGTAGCCATAATCTTAGGCCTAAGCCTAACACTAATCCTAGACCTTTTCCTAGCCCTAATTTAGCCTTAACCCTAACCCAAATTCTAGTCCTAAGACTAATTCTAACTCTTGCCATAGCCTTATTCCTAGTTTTAACCCTATCCTTTACTATAACCCAAATACTAGCCTTAATCTTAGCTCTAACACTAGCCAAAACCCTAACCCTAGAATTAACCATAACTCTAAATCTACTCCTAAGCCTAAACTCACCCTATCAGTAGCAATTACACTAACACTTAAAACTACCATTAACTTTAGCTTTAGTCCTAAAACAAAACCGAGCCATAGGACTAACCCTAACCCTTGACCTAAACCAAATCCTAACTCTACATCTAGCCCTAAGACTACCCCTAATTTGAGTCCTATCCCTAACCATAAAATGAATCATGATTCTGACTCTGACCCTAACATGAACCCTAGTTAAAAACATCACCCTAAACTTAAACATAATCCTAAAACTAGACTCATTCCTAAATGTAACCCTAAAACTAGCCCTAATCATAACTTTAGTTCTTACATTAGCAGTATTCCTAAAATGAGCCCTAATATAACCCAAAACCTAGCCCTAATCCAAGACCCAACCCTAGCTTTAATCCTAACTCAAAACCTAAACCTAGCCCTAACACTTACCCTATACCTAACAGTAACTTTAATCCTTGCACTAAACCTAAACCTAATCCTACCCCTAGCCATTACTCTAACCATAAGCCTAACCATAACCCTAGCTCTAAAGCTATCCATTACCCTAACCTTAACCCTAACCCTAATGCCTGACCCTACCACTATCTCTAAACCTAACCTATCCATTTCCCTAACCCTAACCTAAACCTAACCCTAAAAAATATCATTACCCAAACTGTAACCTTAACCCTAAAGTTAAGTCGAACGCTAAACCTAATACTAAACCTAACCCTAACGCTGACACTAACCCTAATCCTAACACTAACCCTAAAAGTAACCTTAAACCTAATTTGAATGCTAACCCTACCACTAACCTTAAACCTAACGCTAACACTAACACTAATACTAACCCTATCCCTAAGCCTAACCCTAAACATAACACTAACCCTAACTCTAACATTAACACTAAACATATCCCCAAAACTAACACTATTATTACCCTAACCCTAACCCTAACACGAACCCAAAACCTAACCCTAACAATAACCCTAACCCTAACACTAACACTAATCATTAACCAAATCCTAAACCTAACACAAACCCTAACCATAACCCTAAAAGTAACCCTAATCCAAACCTAAACATAACACTAACACTAAACCTAACACTAACCCTAATGCAAAACCTAACTCTAAAACTAACTCTAATCGTAACCCTATCCTACCTGTAAACCTAACCTAACACTTACCATAACCCTAACCCTAAACCTAAACCTAAACCTAACCCTAAAACTAACCCTAATCCTAACTATACCCCTAAACCTAACACTGACCCTAACCCTAACCCTAACACAAACTTTAAACCTAACACTGTCTCAAACACTAAGGATAACCCTAACATTTACCCTAAACCTAACACTAATGCTAACCCTAACACTAACCCTAACCCTAACCAACCCTAACACTAACCCTAAACCTAACCCAAAATCTAAAACAAACCCTATCCATAAACTTAACCCTAAAACTAAACCTAACCGTAACCTTAACCCTAATGCTAATTATAACCGTAATCCCAACCCTAACACAAACCATATCCATAACCATAAAACTGAACCTAACCCTAACCCTAACACCAAAACTGACCCTAAACCTAAGACAAACCCTAAACCAAACCACAATCTAAACTTAACCTAACCCTAACCCTAACCACAAATCAACCCTAACACTAACCCTAATCCTAACAGTAACCCTAACACTAACTCTAAACCTAACCCTAACACTAACCCTAACTCCAAACGTAAACCTATCACTGACCCTAACTGTAAACATAACCCTAAACCTAACATTAACCCTAACCCTAACATTAACAATACCCTAACACAAAACATAACCCTAACCCTAAACTTAAACCTAAAAATAACATTAACACTAACTGTAAACCTAACACTTACCCTAATCCTAACCCTAACCCTAACTCTAACCCTAATCCTATCTGTAACCCTAAACCTAATGCTAAAACAAACCCTAACCCTAAACCTGAACCTAACTCTTAAACTAACCCTTACCCTTACCATAAACCTAACCCTAACACTTACCCTAACACTAAGCCTAACCCTAACCCTAAACCTGACACTAAACCTAACCCTAAATGCTAACCCTAAACCTTACCCTAACCTGAATATTAAACCTAAACCTAACATTAAAAATAACACTAATGCTAACACCAAACCTAACCCTTATAAGAAACCTAACCCTAAGCATAACACTAACCCTAAAACTAACCATAACACTAACAATAATGCTAACCCAAAATCTAACACAAACCCTAACCGTAAACTTAACTCTAAGTTTTACTTAAACCTAACCCTAACACTAAACCTAACACTAACCCTATCCTTAACCATAAACCTAAACATAACAATAACCCTCATCCTAACCTTAATAATAAACTTAACAATAACCCTAACACTAACCCTAATCCAAACCTAACCCCAATTCTAAACCTAACAATAACCCTAAACCTAACACAAACCCTAACCCTAAATCTAATCCTAGCCCAAACCTAACCCTAACCCTAACATTAACCCTAACACTAACCTGAAAACAAAAACTAACACTAACACTAACCATAACCCTAATCCTACCCATACATAAACCTAACCTAAGACTAAACCTAACCTTAACCGTAACACAAAATCTAACAATAACCCTAACACCCTAAATCTAATCCTAACCCTAAGCCTAACCAAATCCTAATTGCAATCCTAACCCTAACTCTAACTCTAAAACAAACACAAAGCCTAAGCCTTCCCCTAACACTAAACCTAACACAAACACTAACCCTAAATATAAATTTAATCCTAACTCTATCCCTAACCTTAAAACTAACTCTAAACTTAACCCTAACCCTAACACTAACCCTAACACTAAACCTAACCATAATGGTAACCTTAACATTAATCCTAAATCTAACCGTAATGCTAACCCTAACACTTACCTTAACCCTAACCCCAACCCTAAATATAATCCTAACCGTAATCCCAACCCTAATCGTAACAACAACTTTGACACAAACCCTAACTTAAACCATACCACTAAACCGAACACTAACCATAACTCTAACCCTAAAGCTAATATTAACACTAACCCAAACCCTAACACAAACACTAACCCTAACCCTAAAACTAACCGTAACCTAACCCTAACCATAATTTTAAGTGTAAACCTAAACCTAACATAACCCTAACCCTAAAATAAAAACTTAACCTAACCCTAACCCTAAGCCTAACATGAAACCTAACCTTATCCCTAAACCTAACCCTAACACTAAACCCAATCCTAACTTTAACCCTAACACTAAACCTATTCCTAAAATTAACACTAACCATAACTGGAAACCTAATTTTATCCCTATCCTTAAACCTAAAACTTACCCTAACACTAATCCTAACCCTAACTGCAACCCTAAACCAAAGCCTAACTCTACCATAATACTAACCCTAACCCTTATCCTAACCCTAATACGAACACTAACTCTAAACCAAACCCTAGTTACCGTAACCCTAACCCTAAACCTAACACTAAACCTAACACAACTCTAACCCTATCACTAATTTTAACCCTAACCCTAACAATAAACCTAACCCTAACACTAATCCTAAAACTAACTCTAAACCTAACCATAACCCAAACACTAAACTTAACCCAAACCCTTACCCTAAATCTAATCCTAATCCTATTCATATACCTAACACTTACCCTAACCCTACCAAAAACCCTAACCCTAACACTTAAACTAACAGTTATCCTAACCCTAATCCTAACCACAACACTAAACCTAAAACTAACCCTAACCCTAATACTTAACCTAACACTAACCCTAACACTAAAATTAAATGTAATCCTAAACTAACCATAACACTAACCCTAACCCTATCACTCACTCTAAACCTATCCCTAACTCTAACACTATCCTTAACACTAACCCCAAACCTAAACCAAACAGTAACACAAAACTTCAACCTAACCCTAAACCTAACACTCAATCTAACGTTAACCTAACACAAACCCTAACCCTATCCTAACACTAACCCTAACCCTAAACCTAACCCTAACCCTAATCCTAACCCTAACAAAAACCCTAAACTTATCCCTAACCCTAACACTAACACTAACCCTAACCCTGACCATCAAGCTAACCCTAAACCTAACACTAACCCGAAACCTAACACTAAACTTTACCTTAACCTTTATCATGACCCTAATGCTAACCCAAACACTGACCCCAAACCTAATTCTAATGCTAAAGCTAATACTAACTCTAACCATAACCCAAGTCTTACATTAACCCTAACCCTAACAACAACCTAATACTAACCCTAACACTAACCCTAATCGTAAACTTAAACCTAAACAAATCACTAACCCTAACCATAACCCTAATCCTAAAACTAAACCAAACTCTAAACCTAAACCTAGTCATAACCCTAACCCTAAAAATAATACTAACACTAACCCTAAAACTAACATTAAAACTAACCCTAAACTAACCATAATGCTAACCCTAAAACTAACCCTAAAATTAACTATAATGCTAATCATAACACTAACCCTAACCCTAACCCAACTGTAACACCACACCTGACCCTAAACCTAAACAAAAAACTAACCCTAATGCTAACCAAAACGTAATGCTAATCATAACCTTAATACTAATCCTAAATCTAACCCTAACTCTACCATAAACCCTAAACCTAAACATAATGCCAATCCTAACACTAACCCTAACGCTAACCATAACATTAACACTAACCCAAACAGTACCACAAACACACACTCTAACCCTAACCCTAACACTAACCCTAAAAATAATGCTAACACTAACTCTAACCCTAATCCTAACCATAACACTTACCCTATACCTAACCCTAACAAAACCCTAATCCTAACCCTAACCTTAACACTAATCCTAACCCTAACCCTAACACAAACCCTAATGCTAACCATACCCTAACCTAACCTAACCCTAACCCTAACCTAAACCTTATGTTAACCCTAAACCTAACACTCACTTTAAAACTAACCTTAACCCTAAATCTAAAGATAACACTAACAATAACCCTAACCAAAAACCTAACCCTAAATTTATCCCTAACACAAACTTTAACCCTAATCCTAACCCAAACCTAAAACCTAACCTGAATCTTAACCGCAATCAAAAACCTAATCCTAACCATAAACTTCACCCTAACACAAACCCTAACACTTATCATAACACTAAAACTAATCTTAACACTAACCCTAAACCTAACCCTAACACTAACTCTATCCATAATCAAAACCCTAACCCTAACTACCCTAATCCTAACCCTAACCCTAATCCTAACACTAAACCTAAACCCAAACCTAACCCTGTCACTAACACTAAACCTAAACATAATCCTAAACCTATCACTAACCCTAACCCTATCCCTAAACCTAAACCTAACAATAACCCTAACCCTTACCGTAACACTAACCCTAACCCTAAGCCTCACACTAACCCTAAACCTATCTCTAACCCAAACACTATCCATAACCCTAACACTAATTTTAACCCAAGCTCTAAAACTTACCCTAAGTCTAAACCTAACCATAACACTCACCTTAACCCTAACCCTAACACGAATCCTATCCTTAATTCTAACACTAACCCTAAACCTATTTCTAACCCTAACACTAACCTTAAAACTAACCCTTAACATAACTCTAACCATAATCCCAATACTAACAATAACCCTAACTCTAACCCTAACCCTAACACTAACCCTAAACTTAAACCTAACCCTAATCCTAATCCGAACTGTAACCTTAACCATAATACTAACCCTACCCTAAAGCAAACCCTAACACTAAACCTGAAACTTACCATAACCTAACCCTAACCCTAACCCAAAACTTAACACTAAACCTAACCTTAAACCGAAACCGAAACCTAACCCTAAACATTACCATAAACCTAACCCTAACCCAAGACCTAACCCTAACACTAACACTATCACTAACCCTAAACCTATACTTAACCATAACCCTAACCCTAACTCTAAGCATAATACAAACCCTAACACAAACCATAATCCTAATCCTAACCCAACCCTAACTCTAACATTACCAAATTATAACCCTAACCCTAACACTAACCATAAAACTAAAGCTAAAACTAACCATAAGCCTAACACAAACTTTAACCCTAACCCTAATCCTAATCGTAACACTAACCGTAACCCTAAACCTAACACTAACCATAAACATAACCCTAAACCTAACACTATTCCTAATACTAACCATAACCCTATCACTAACACTAAACCTAACACTAAACCTAACCTTATCCATATCACTAAAACTAACACGAGCAGGAACCCTAACCCTAATCCTAACACTAACCCTAACCCTGTTACTAACTCTATTCCTAACTCTAACCTTAAACCTAAAACTTAACCCAACCATGACCCTAACACGAAACCCAATCAGAACACTAACCTTAACCCTATAACTTACCTAACCCTAACCCTAAATCTACACTAACCCTAATCCTAAGACTAAACATAAACCTAAATCTAAAAATAAACCTAACTCTAACACTAATCCTAACCCTAACACTAACCCTGTCTCTAACCCAAATCCTAAACATAAACCTACCCCTAACCCTAACACTACACCTAAACCTAACCCTAACCCTAACACTAAACCTAGCCCTAAACCTAACCCTAAAACTAACCTTAACACAAACCCTAACCACAACCATAACCCTTACCCTAAAATAATCCTAATCCTAACCTAAACCTAACCCTAACCCAAACAGTAACCCTAATCCTTACCATTACTCTATCACTAACCCTAAGCCTAACTCTAACCCTAAACCTTACACTAATTATAATCCTAATCCTAACAATAACCCTAACCCTAAATGAAACACTAAGCCTAACCTGAACCGTAACACTAACCCAATCTGTAACACTAACACTAAACTAACCCTAATCTGAACTGACATCTTAACCATAAACCTGACAATAACAGAAACCTTAACCTTAACACTAACAATAATCCTAACCTTAACCCTAACTAACCCTAAATCTAATCCTAACCCTAACACTAAACCTAACCCTAACCCTCACCCTAATACAAAACCTAACACTAACCCTAACACTAAACCTAACCCTAACCTTAACCTTAACCATAATCTTAACACTAAACCTAAACCTAACCCTAACACTAACAGTAACTATATTTTTAACCATAATTCTAACCCTAATACTTAACCTGACACTAACCTTAATCCTATCCCTAACACTAACACGAACGCTAACACTAATCCTAACCATAGCCAGAACATTAACCCTAACCTTAACCCTAAGTCTATCACTAACACTAACACTTAACATTAGCCTAACACTAAACTTAAACCTATCCCTAACCCTAACACTATACATAACCCTAAACCTAACACTAACCCAAACACTAAAACTATACCAAACCTAAACCTAATCCTAAACCTAACCCTAACCCTAACACTATCTCTAATGCTAACCCTAACACTAATACTAATTCTATCCCTAACCCTAACACTAAACCTAAACCTAACTCTTACCATAACTCTAATTCTAACCCTAACCCTAACACTAACATTAACCCTATCCCTAACCCTAATACCAACTGTAACCCTTACCCTAACACAAAATCTAACACTAAGCCTAAAACTAACCCTAATCTAACTCTAAAATTAACCCTAGCACTAACCCTAACCCAAACCCTAACATAAACCTAACCTTAAACCTAAACCTAAACTTAACCCTAAACCTTACTCTAACCCTAACCCTAAACCAAGCACTAACCCTAACCCTAAACCTAAACCTAACTCTAACCCTAACCATAATACCAAACCTAAAACTAACCCTAACCCTAATACTAACCCTAACCCTGAACCTATCTTTGACCTTAACACTATCCCTAACCCTAACCCTAACACTAACCCTAACCCTAATCCTAACGCTCAACCTAACCCTAAGAAGAACCCAAACCTTATCCTACCACTCAGCCTAACCCCAACCCAAATTCTAACCCTAACTCTAGCACTAACTTTAACTTTAACCCCAACCATTACCCTAATACTAACCCTAACTGCAACCCTAACCCTAACCATAACCCTAACCCTTACACAAACCCAAACCTAATCTTAATCCTAACACTAACCCTAACCATAACCTTAACTTTAACTCTAACCCTAACCCTAACCCGAAATCTAAACCTAACTCTAACCCTAAACCTAACCCTAACCCGAACACTAATACTAACCAAAACCTCACACTATCCCTAAGCCTAATCCTAACACAAAAACTAACCTGACACTAATCCTAATAAAATCATTAATCCTAACTCTAAACCTAACAATATCCCTAAACTAAACATAACACTAACCCTAAACACATCCCTAACATGAACCCTAACCCTAACCTTAAACATACCTTTAACAAAAACCCTAAACCTAACCCTAAACTTAACCCTAATCTGAATCCTAACTGAAACCGTAACCAAAACCCTGAACCTAACCCTCAACCTAACACAAACCTTAACAATAAGCATAACAATAACCCTATCCCTGACACTACCTCTAACCATAACCGTAACTCTAACCCTAACACTTACCCTAAACCTAATCCTCACCCTAACCCTAACTCTAAACCTAACCCTAACCCTAACATTAACCCTAACACTAACTTTAACCCTATTTCTAACACCAACACTTACCTTAACACTAATCCTAACCCTAACCCAAACACTGACTCTAACCCGAACCCTAAACCTATCAATAACACTAACCTAAAACATAACCCTAAACCTATCACTAAACCTAACCCTAACCCTAACCGTAACCCTAATACTAACACTAACCCTAACACTAACCCTAACTCTAACCTAAAAGTAACAGTAACCCAAACACTAAAACTAAATGTAAACTTAACACTAACCCTAAAACCAACCCTCATCCTAACACTAACCCTATCTCTAAAACTAACTCTAACACTAACTCTAAAACTAACACTAATCCTAACATTAACCCTAAATCTATCCCTAACCAACAATATCCATAACCCTAAACCTAACTTTAACTCAAACACTAAAACTAACCCTAACCCTAAACCTAACCTAATCCTACTCTAACACTCACCCTAAACTTAACCTTAACACTAACCCTAAAACTATCCCTAATGCTAACCCTAACCCTAAACCTAAGACTAACCCGAAACCTATCCCTTACCATAACTCTAACCCTAACCCTAACACAAACAGTAACCCTAACACTAAACCCTAACCCTAACTGTAATGCTTACCCTAACATTAAACCTAACCTAATCCAAACTGTAACCCTAACCCTAATACTAACACTTACCCTAACACAAACCATAACACTAAGCCTAAAACTCACACTAAACTAATCCTAACACTAACCCTCACCCTAACCCTATCCCAAACCCTAACACTAAACCTAAACCTAACACTAACCCTAACCCTAACCCTAACCCAAGCACTAACCCTAACGCTAATCCTAACCCTAACCCTAAAACTAACCATAACCCTAAGAGTAACCATAAAACTTACCCTAACCCTAACCCTAATCCTAACACTAACACTAAGTCTAAAGCTTACCCTAACTTTAACTCTAACACTAACCCTTACTCTAACCCTAATCTTAAACCTAACTTTAACCCTAGCACTAACCCTAATCCTAACACAAACCCCAACCCAAACCATAACCCTAAACCTAATCCAACCATAACCCTAACCCTTATCTAAATCTAACCATAACCATTATCCTAACACTAACCCTAATGCTAACCCTAACTCTATCCATAACACTAAATGTAACCCTAACCCTAACACTAACCCTAAACCTATTCTAACCCTAACACTATACCTAAACCTAAACATAACCCTAACACTAACACTAAACCTAACACTAAACCTAAACCTAACACTAACCCTAAACCTAACATGAAACCTAACACTAATTCTAACACTAACAGTAAACCTAATCCTTACCCTAACCTAACACTAACCCTAAATGTAACCCTTACAAGAAACCTAACCTGAACCCTAACCCTAATTCTCTCACTAATCTAACCCTAACCCTAAACCTACACTAACCTTAACCTTAAGACTAACGCTAAAACAAAACCTAACCATAATCGTGAACTAACACTAATCCTAACCTCAACACTAACCCTGTTACTAACCCTAATCCTAAACCTAATACTAAACCTCACCCTAACCCTAACACTAACCCTAACATAAACCTAACACTAACATTAATCTTAACCCTAACCCTAACCGTAATACTAACCCAAACCCTAATCCTAACACTAAACTAACCCTAATCTTAACCAAAACACTAAACATAACCCTGACCCTAACACGAACCCTAACCCTAACCTTAACCCTAACTCTAACTCTAAAACTAAACCTAAGAATAACCAGCACCCTAACCCTAACCCTTACCCTAACACTAAAACTAACCTAACACTAACCCTATAACCAACCTAAAACCAAACCTAAACCAAACCCTAACCTAACACTAACCCTAACCCTAAAACTGTCCCTAAACTTAACACTATCCCTAACCCTAACACTAACCCTAACAACAACCCTAACCTAAACATAAACATAACCATAACACGAACCCTAAACCTAACCCTACAAACAACCCTAAACCTAAGCCAAATTCTAACACTACACCTTACACTAACCCTAACGCTAACCTTAACCATTACACTAATACTAACCCAAACACCAACCCTAACCCTAACCCTAACCCTTACACAAAACTGAACCCTAATCTTAACACTAAAACTAACCCTAATCCTAACTTTAACCCTAATACTAAACCTATCCCTAACCCTTACCCTAACACTAACCCTTACCCTCAACCTAACCCCAATCTGAATGCTAATACTAACCCTAAACCTCACACTATCACTAACCCTAACCCTGAAACTAATACTAAACCTAACACTAACCCTAACCCAAACATTAAACTTAAGTCTAGCCCTAACAGTAACAGTTACCCTATCCCTAAACCTAACCATAAATCTAAACCTAACTATAACCCTAAACATATTCCTAACACTAACCCTAACCTTAACACTAACAGTATCAGTAACACCAACCCTATTCCTAAACCTAACACTAACCATAAACTTAACCATATGCCTATCACTACCCCTAAAACTAATCCTAACTTTAACACTAAACCTAACCCTAATCCTAACCCTAAAATGAACACTAATCCTAAAACTAACCCTAACCCTACACTTTCACTAACCCTAAACCTAATCCTAACCCTAGCCATACTACTAACCCTAACCCTATCTCTAACACTAAATCTAACCCTAAATTTATTCCTAACATTAACCCTAACACTAATCCTAGCACTATCTCTAACTCTAATCCTAACTGTAACCCTAACTCTATCGCTAACCCTAACACAAAACCTATCCCTAATCCTAACACTAACCCTAACACTTTTACTAACTGTAAACATAACCCTAACCCTAACATTATCCCTAAACTAACCCTAACCCTAAAACAAACACTAATGCTAATGATAACCCTAACCCTAACCCTAAACCTAATCATAACCTAAACCTTACCCTAACCTAATCCTAACACTAATCCTAAAATTAACCTTAACCTAAAACTAAATATAACTCTAACAATAAACCTAATGCTAAACCTAAGTCTAAATCTAACCCTAACATGAATGTTAACCCTAAACCTAACCCTAACTTAAACCTAACCCTAACCCTAAACCTAACCCTATCCTGAATTTTAACCATAACTGTATCCCTAACCCTAAATCTTACCATAACACAAACCGTAACACTAACCCTAACACTAACCCTAAATTGAACCTTAACCCTAAACCTAACACTAACATTAACCCTAACCCTAACCCTAACACTAACTCTGTCCATGACTGTAACCCTAACTCTAACAGTTACCCTAACCATAAACTTAACCCTAACCCTAACACGAACCCTAATCCTAACCCTAACCAGAAGACTAACCAAAACACTAACCTTAACCCTATCTGTAACACTACCACTAACCCTAACACAAATCTTAACCCTAACCTGAACATTAACCCTAATCACAACCCTAATGCTATCATTAACACTAACACTAAACATAACCTTAAACTTATCACTAAACCTAACCCTAACCCCTACCCTAACCCTATCACTAACACTAACCCTAAACATAAACATAAACCATTCACTAAACCTAACCCTAACTCGAACACTAATACTAACCCTAACCCTAATCTAACCTAACAGTAACACTAAATTTAAATCTAATCCTAAACTTAAGCTTAACACTAACTGTAACACTAACACTTATCCTAATACTAACCGTATCTCTAACTCTAACCCTAACACTAACCCTAAACCTACCCTATCACTAAATGTAATACTAACTCTAAACCTAATCCTAACACTAACTCTAAACCTATCTTTCACACTAACACTGTCCATAACCCTTACACTAACCCTATCCCAGAAACAAAAACTAACCCTAACACTAACTCTAACCCTAACACTCACTGTAACCCCAAACCTAACACTAAACCTAAATTTAACCTAAGCCTAACCCTAAACCTTACCCTAAAGCTAACACTAACCTGAGCACTTACCCAAACCTTAACCCTAACACTAACACTAACCCAAACTCTAACACTAAACCTAGAACTTACCCTAAACCTAACCCTAACACTAACCCTAATGCTAACCCTAAAACTAATTCTAAACCTTACCCTAACTCTAACCCTAACCCTAACCCTAACCCTACACCTAACCATAATCCTAACCCTAACCCTTACCCTAACCCTAACACAAACCATAACCCAAACCAAAACTCTAAACCTAACCCAACCCTAACCCTAAACCTTACCTAACCCTAACACTAACCATAAAACTAAAGCTAAAACTAATCCTAAACTTAACTTTATCCATAACCCTAACCCTCACCCTAACCCTAACCCTACACCTAACCATAATCCTAACACTTACCCTTACCCTAACCATAACACAAACCATAACCCAAACCATAACTCTAAACTGAACCCAACCCTAACCCTAATCCTTACCTAACCCTAACACTAACCATAAAACTAAAGCTAAAACTAATCCTAAATCTAACTTTATCCACAACCCTAACCCTAACCCAAATCTAAACACTAAAACTGACCCTAACCCTAAAATTAACCCTAACCTTAACCCGAATACTCACCATAATCCTAATCCTAACACAAATTCTAATCATAATCCTAACACTAACCCTTACCCTATCCCTAACCCTAACACTAAACCTAAACCTAACCCTTTGCATAACTCTAATCCTACGCTAACACTAACGTTAATTCTAATGCTAACCCTAATCCTGACACCAACAATAAGCCTAACCTTAACCCTAAACCTAATCCAAACATTAACTCTAACACAAACCCTAACATCAAGACTAAAACTAACCCTTTCCTAACTCAAACACTAACCCTAGTCCTAAACCAAAACCTAACACTAAACCTAACCTTAAACATAAACCTAACCCTAATCCTAAACCTAACCCAAGCACTAAACCTAACACAATCCCTAACACTAACCATAACACTAAATCTAACACTAACCCTTACCCTCAACTAAACCTAAAACTTCCCCTATCCCTAACACTAACCCTAAACCTAATGCTAAACCTAACACTAATTCTAAACCTAACGCTAACGCTAAACCTAACACTAAACCTAACCCTAACCCTACACTTAACCATAACCCTATAACTAACCCTAACCCTAACACAAACCCTAACTGAAACCATAATACTAACCCTAACAAAACCTTAACTCTAACCCTTACATACCCCTAACACTAACTCTAACACTAACGATAAAACTAAAGCTAAAACTAACCCTAACCCTAACACTAATCCTATCCCTAACTGTAACCCTAACCATAACACTAAACGTAACTCCAACCCTTACCCTAACAACAACCCTAAACCTATCCCTAACCCTAACACTTTCCCTAACCCTAATCTTAATCTAGCATTAACACTAACTTTAACACTAAACCTAACCCTAACTCTAAACCAATAAGTAACCCTAAACCTAACCTTATTACTAACACTAACCCTAACATAAACCTAACTCTAACCCTAAACCTAATTCAAATCCTTACCCTAACACTAACCCTAACCGAAAACCTAACACGAAACCTAAACCAAACTCTAACCCTAATCCTATCAACAACCTAACCCTAACCCTAAACCTACACTAACCCTAAACCTACACTAACCCTACCCCTTAACTTAGCTCTATCACTAACCCTAAGCCTAACCCTAACCCTAAAACTTAACACTGACACTAATCCTAACCCTAACCCTAATCATAACACTAATATTAACTGTAACCCTAACCCTAAACATAACACTAACCCAAACCGTAATCCTAACACTAAGATAACCTTAATCCTAACTGAAACTCTAATCATAATCCTCACCTAACAGAAACCCTAACACTCCCCCTCACCCTAACCCTAACTCTAAACGTAAATCTAAGCCTATCCTAACCCTAATCCTAACCCTAAACCTTACCCTAACACTAATACTAACCCTAACTCTAACCCTATCACTGACCCTAAACCTAACCCTAAGCCTAGCCCTAACCCAAACACTAACCCTAACCCTAAACCTATATGTAAACTTAACACTATCCCTAACACTAACACTAACACTAACCCTAACCCTAAGCCTAAACCTAACACTAACATGAACCCTAAAACTAACCCTACCACTAACCCTAAAGCTAACCCAAATTCTAACCCTTTCTATAACCCTCACCCTAAGTCTAATTCTAACCATAACCCTAATACTATCGCAAACACTAATTCTATCCAAATCCAAACCATAACCCTAATCCTAACACTAACACTTACACAAAACCTAATCCTAATCTTAACCCTAACACTAAGCCAAACTCTAACCCTAACTTTAACCCTAACCCTAAACCTAAAGCTAACACTAACCCTAACCCTAACCCTAAACCTAAACCTAAACATTAACCTGAAAGCTAATACTAACCCTAACACTCACCTTAACCCTAACCCTAATACTAACAATAAACCTAACCCAAACATTAATCCTAACCCTAGCCCTAAACCTAACCATAACACTAACGGTAACCATATCCCTAACACGAAACATAAACCTTACCCTAAACGTAACTGTAACACAATCTGTAACCCTAACAATAACGCTAAATTGAACTTAACCCTAACCCTACCCCTAACACTAACCCTAAACCTAATGCCAACCCTAAAACTAAACCTAAACCTAACCCTAATTCTAACCCTAATGTTATCCCTAACATTAACACTATCACTAACCCTAATCCTAAACCTATCTCTAACATTAACACTATCTCTAACTCTAACCCTAAGCCTAACCCTAACTCTAACCCTAACCATAATCCTAACGTTAACTCTGAACCTCTCCCTAACCAAAACACAAAACCTAACCCTAATCCTAACACTAACCCTACAAAACCCTAACCCTAACACGAACCCTAACCCTAACACTAACCCTTACCTTAACCCTAAACCTAACACTAACCCAGCACTGACACAAACTCTAACGCTCACCATAACCCTAACCCTAACCTAACTCTAACCCTAAACCTAACCTAAATCTTACCCTAATGCTAACCCTAAAACTAACCTTAACCTAATTCTAAGATAACCCTAACAATAAACTTAACCCTAAACATAACACTAAATCTAACCCTAACACAAACCTTAACCCTTATTCTAACTGAAACTGAAACCTAACTCTAAAACTAACTATAACTGAATCCTAACTGTACACATAACCCTAATCCTAAATATTACCCTAACACAAACCCTAACAGTAGCCCTAAAACTAACCCTAACCCTATCCTTATCCCTAACCCTAACACTAATTCTAAATCTAACCCTAACACAAACACTAACTCCATTTCTCACACTAGCCCTAATCCTAATTCAAATGGTAACACTTACCACAAATCTAACCCTGACATGAACCCTAGGCCTAACACTAACCCTAGTCCTAATTCTAACCTTATTCCTAGCCTTAACCTTAGCTCTGACTCTATCCATTACCCTCAAGAGAAGCCTAACCCACATGCTAACCCTAGGCCTTACGCTAACACTATTGCTAACATAACCCTTTTCAGTACTCTAAACCTAACCTGAACTTTAAACCTAACCCTATGTATTACCCTAACCCAAACCCTAACCCTATCCCTAATGCTAATTCAAGCTGTAACCCTAAATCTTAACTTAAACCAAACCCTACTTGAACCCTGACCCTAATAATACACCTAGCTTTAAACCTGACCCTTAACCTATACCAAACCCTTACACTAGACCTAGCCATAATCTAACCCTAAAACTAACCATAACCATAAACCCAGACCTGACATTAGCCCCAGCCCTAATCCTAGCCCTAACCCTAACACAAACACTAGTCCTCATCTTAGGCCTATACCTAGCCTTAATCCTACCCCAAACCCTAACTCTAACCCTATCTCTAATTTTAACCTTCGCCATAGATTTGACCTTAGGTATAACCCCATCCTTTCCCCTAACACTATCACTAACCCTAATCCTAACACTAACCATATCTCTAGCCTTAACCATAGGCCTAACCTTAACTCTGTAGTATTGGACAATCTAAGGCAGGCACAGTCCCTAAGCCACATGCTTGTTGTTTAATTAAACAGAGAGGGGGAGATGTTGAGAGCCACAGCCAAAGCGGCCCCAGAAAACTCCCAGCTGACTGGCTCACAGTGGCCCCAGCAAACTTTCAGCTGATTGGCTCACCACTTCCCCAGCAAATTTCCAGCTGATTGGCTCCTCTGCAGTGATGCTCATTGGTTTTTCTTCCCTGCCCTTTCAGACCACAGAGCTGCTCATTGTGGTACTCTCTTGGCTCTGCCCACACAACCCAGCCAATCAGCCTCAAGAGCGGGAGGAGTGGGGGTTGAAGAGGCTCGCAGGAATCCAGTGGTGGCAGTTGGGCTCTGAGGGAATTCCTGAAGAGCTCCTGTGGTGCTGCGTGTGTGTTCTAAAAATAAAGTTCATTTCTGCTTGACAAGTGGCTCATGAATTGTGCCTGGCCAGATTGCAGCATTTGGTGGCCCCTAAGGGGAATGACTGAGCTTAAAGTGATAAGGTAAACTTCTTGCCCCTGAGGGCAGGGCGAGAGGATGGGTAGCCATTTTAAGATCCCTTTTTCATTTTGTTTCACTTTTGTTTTAAGTTGCCTGTCCCTGGAGATGGGTGAGACAGAAGAAAAACCGCTCACATCTGAGGAAAAACTATTTGCGTCTGAGAAACAGATAGGGAGAAAGGACGGATGGACATTTCAGGAGGATAGAAAGGCTGATATAATGAATTTTTGTTCCATTTTGTTTCGGTTTTGTTTGGTGTTATCTTCTTGGGTTGTGTTATCTTTATAGTAGAAATATGGGATCAAAAATTAGTAAAAAAAAAAAGAGTGTTAAGTAAATTGTTAGAGGAAGGAGGCACCACAGTAAAATCAAGAACAGTTAGGGTATACGTCGATACAATACAAAAATGTAGCCCATGGCTATTTAAGGAGGAATTGTTGAATATATCACAAAGGGACCATCATGGTGAAGATTTAAGGGAGAGGGAAAAGCAAAACCCAGGAACTCTGCCAGTTGGCACATTGCTATTGTGGATGATGATACGATTTTGTTTGCCTAGTCCAAAGCCTTCAGTTCAGACTATGGTAGAAGAAATGTTAGATCAAGTAAAAGAGAAGGTCTCTAGAGTTAGTCAGACAGAGGAAGAAAATTTAAAGGAGGAAAAGCCATCAGGGGAGAAGTTACAACAGGAGGCTGTTACTAACAACTTTATATCACCAGAGGGCATAAGTGTCCAACCAACAGCTCCACCTCCATATGCTGGGAGGCCCCCAACCCCCATAATTGATAGATGGGATACTGAGACAGGACCTCAAAGATTAGTATGCCCTGTATTTGAACAGGCAGGAGGGCAGCAAATTCACCATGTTTTAGATTTCAAAAGAGTGAAGCAGCTAAAAGAGGCTGTAACAACCTATAGTCCTCAAGCACCCTTCACTGTAAATATGGTCGAATCCATTACCTATTCCAGCATGACACCAGCAGATTGGACTAGTATGTGTAAAGGTGTGCTAAATGGAGAACAATACCTGTTATGGAAGGTTGCCAATGAGGAATTTTGCACGGAGATGGCTAGACAAAATGCAGAGGCTGGTTATCCTCAGAGAAATCTAGATATGTTGTTAGGAGAGGGACATTATGAGGGTCAGCAGCAACAAATTGCATACGATCCTGCCATATACTCACAAATTGCTGTAGATGCAGTTAGAGCATGGAAGACTTTACAAGGACATGGAGGTTTACAAGGTCAGTTATCTAAGGTAATACAAAGAGCTAATGAACCTTACGCTGAATTTGTAGATAGGTTTATTCAAACAGCTACCAGAGTTTTTGGGAATACAGAACAAGCAATGCCATAAATAAAACAACTGGCTTAAGAGCAAGCAAAGTGTTGGTGCAGAGAGGTCATTAGACCATGGAAACATGAAGATTTAAACACATGTATTAAATTATGTAGAGACATTAATGAACAAGAGCAAGGCTTGGCAGCTGCAGTACAACAGGCTTTAGATGCCAGGCCATAAACAAGCTACAATTATGAACAAACAGGACATTTTAAAATGAACTGCCCCATAGAAGGAGGGTTTAACAAAACTAGGTATAAAAAGAGTAGAATACCAGGTATTTGCCCACGATGCTGTAGAGGGAGACATTGGGATAATGAATGCCATTCTCAAACCAACATAGAGGGTATTCCATTATCAAAAAACAGACAAGGACCAGGTATTTATCCATGACATCATGGAGAAAGGCATTGGGCTCCATTTCCAAAAAACGGACAGGGGGGCCCAATGCTCTCGGGCCATGACCACAAATATATGGGGCACTGGAGGAATCCAGCAGCACCATCAGGGTAGTGCCCAGGACACATTATTCATTATATCCCTCACTTTACAAACCAGAGGAAGCACAGGATTGGACATCTGCACCTCTCCACCAGAGAAGTACTAACTCCAGCGATGGGAGTTCAAATCATTTCCACAGGGGTAAAAGGGCCTCTTCCCCAAGGAACAGTAGGCTTATTATTGGGATGCAGTTCTTCTACTCTAAAAGGACTTATGATAAGTCCTGGGGTAATTGATCCTGATAATGAAGGTGAAATAAAAATTATAGCCAGTTCTCCAAGGGGTATATCAGCAATTTCACCAGGAGATAGAATAGCACAGTTATTAATAATACCCAGCCTACATGATAAATTTTTCTACATGAAAATTCATTAGGCTCCACAGGTGTAGACTGGACTATGCTTTCTTTAAATTTAGATTCTCGCCCCATGCTAAAACTAAATATTCAAGGACATGAATTTAATGGGCTACTGGATACAGGTGCAGATCTTAGCATCACCTCTTGTCAAGAATGGCCAAAACATTGGCCGTTACAACAAGACACTCAAACTCTTTGAGGCCTAGGAGTGGCAACTAATCCCCATAGAAGTATGATGGTATTAGATTGGAAGGATCCTGAAGGATGTAAGGGAACTATACAGCCATATGTATTGGATAATCTTCCTGTAAATTTATGAGGACAAGATGTTCCAGATCAATTAGGACTAACATTAACAAATAACATCAATTCAAATGCGTCCACTATTATGGCTAGACAAGTTTTGAGGAAAGGAAAAAGATTAGGAGAACAAGAACAAGGTATAGCAGCACCAATACAAATAGATCAAGGAACAAAGAGACATGGATTGGGTTTACAGGAGGGGTCACTGTGACAATAAAAATTACATGGAAATCAGAAATGCCGGTATGGGTTCCTCAGTAGCCACTGAATAAAGAAAAGATACAAGCAGCCAGGTCAAACAACAATTAGCAGAGGGACATATACAACCTTCTGTATCTCCCCATAATACTCCCATTTTTGTCATCAAAAAGAAATCTGGTAAATGGAGATTGTTGCAAGATTTAAGAGCCATTAATAATGAGGTGGTTATTATGGGACCTGCTCAATCGGTTATTCCTCAATTGTCTGCTTTGCCAAAAACATGGTATGTTTTAGTTATAGATATTAAAGATTGCTTTTTTTAAAATTCCAATTAATCCTGAGGATAGTCCACATTTTGCATTTACTATCCCTGTACTAAATAATGAAGGTCCTGATCAGAGATATGAATGGAAATTACTCCCTGAAGGGATGGCTAACAGCCCAAATATGTGTCAAATTTATATTAACAAAGTAATCCAGCCACTTAGAAATAAAAAATACTGAATTTGGGGTAAAAATTAGAGTTCATAACGCACTTTAATCTAATGTATGAAATATGATATGTCAAGAGCTTTGTAATGTTTTGAACAACCAATAAAAAAAATCCTGAACTACAAATATTTCACTATAAGGATGGTGTATTATTAGCACACAGATAAAAACACATTGCTAGAATGTTATGCCACACTTACAAACTTATGAAAAAATTATAATCTAGACATAGCAATAGATAAAGTACAATTAAATTTTCCAATTAATTATTCAGGAGTTCTATTATCCTCAACAATGGTCCGTCCACCAAAAATTCAAATTCCAGTAGATCAACTCAAATCACTTATGGACTTTCAAAAGTTATTAGGAGACATTAATTGGATAAGGCCTTATCTAGATATACCAACAGGAGAGTTGGGACCTTTATTTGATATCCTAAAAGGTCCATCAGATCCAAACTCACCCTGCATGTTAATGCCTGAGGCAAGAAGGGTATTAAAAATCATTGAAACATATATGGAAAATATGCATTTGGAAATAATTGATATAAGTTTGTCTTTATTATTTATTGTACTACCAACAAAAAATATTCCTACAGAAGTATTTTGGCAAGAAGGTCCATTATTATGGATACATTTATCTTATTCTCCTAACACTATTCTTACTAGGTATCCTGAAGCTATAGGACAATTAATACTTAAAGGAATAAAAGCAGCAAACGGGGTGTTTGGAATTTATCCCAATAAAATTTTTACTTCATATACTATGGATCAAATTGACGAGTTAGCTAATGAGTTAAATACATGGGCAATAATCATGTGTAAATTTAATGTTTGATTTGATAATCACTTACCATCTAATCCTTTGTTGTCTTTTTGGTCTTTGTATCCTGTAGTTTTTCCAAAAATGACAAGAAAAACACCTATCATGAATGCTCCAAATATTTTCACTTGTGGGTCAAATAATGGTACAGCAGCAGTAGTTACACCTGATCAAACTTTTACATTTTTAGTCCCCAAACAATCAGCTCAAAAGGTAGAGCTTAATGCAGTATTACAAGCTTTTTTGATGTTTAAAGATTCTGTATTTAATTTATTTTCTGATTGTCAGTATATAGTTAATGCTATAGTATCCCTTGAAGATGCTGGCAGGATCTCCTATTCCTCTACTGTTTTCTATTTGTTGTCCATTATACAATGTCTAATCTGGGACAGAAAAGATCCATTCTTTATAGGACATATCAGGGCACATACAGGATTGCCTGGAGCCCTTAGTTTGGGCATTGATTTAGCAGATAAAACTACTCATGACATACATATTTTCTCTACACTAGAAGAATCTACAAATTTTCATAAAAATTTCCATGTCAATGCTAATACTTTGCAAAAGCATTTTAAAATAACCAAGGAACAAGCTAGACAAATAATAAAACAATGTCAAAATTGTGTGACCTTTTTACCACGAGTTAATCTTGGAGTCAATTCAGAGGACTGATACCTAACCATGTTTGGCAGATGGACATCACACACTTGCCAGAATTTGGAAAATTAAAATATTTGCATATTACGGTTGATACTTCTTCCGGAATTTTGATGTGCTCCCTTCATACCAGAGAAAAATTTAAAGATATTATAGCTCATTGCTTACAAAATGTTGCCACTGTAGGCATTCCAAAATAGTTAAAAACAGATAATGGTTCTGGCTATACTTCTACCTCTTTTAAACAATTTTGGTCATCATTTTTTTTTTTTTAAAGAGAGAGTGAGAGAGAGAGAGAGAGAGAATTTTTTTTTAATATTTATTTTTTTAGTTCTAGGCAGACACAACATCTTTATGTGTATGTGGTGCTGAGGATCGAACCCGGGCCGCACGCATGCCAGGCAAGTGTGCTGCCCCTTGAGCCATGTCCCCAGCCCTTTGCTCATCATTTGGTATTACTCATATAACAGGAATCCCATACAATCCACAGGGAAAAGGCATAGTTTTAAGAGCTCATCAAACTATTAAAATGTACTTATTAAAGCAATAAGAGGGAATTGGGAAGAGGTATATATCCCCCAAAGATAAACTTAAAATAACCGTTTTTACTCTAAACTTTTAAAATTTTGATTCATTAGAGCTTAGTGCTGCAGAAAGGCATATGTGTCCAAAAAAATGTACATAACCCAAGGTACTTTGGAAGGATATTCTAACACGACAGTGGAAAGGTCCTGACCCAGAGATTGTCTGGACTCTGGGGTCTGTTTGTGTGTTTCCACAGGGAGAACAGCAGCCTATTTGGATTCCAGATAGATTAACTAAAGCGATTTCTACAGACCAAAAAGAAGATGATTTGGCTCAAATCCATAACAGCTGATATCCAGAACTCCAATTTGGCTATCTTTACATCTGCAACAGTGGTTCTCCCATACCTGGAGGCTAATGAAACCAGGATTTTTTTAAATGTCTATTTTATTATTGCCCTTTCCCACATCATGAAGTTCTATTTTGTTTTTTGAGCTTATACAGACCTAGCTTAATGTTTTGCTGATCAGTTCTATTTTTTGACTGTTGAGTTTTTAAACATTGCAATGCAGATTTCACCTGTAAAAAGTTACAAGGCCTTTACTATTATGTTGTGTGTTGTATTTATGATATTATGTGTGCACACTTGTGTTTTGTGTTGTATGCTTGTATGTGCATATGTCCATATATCATATATGATGAGCACTCATGAAAAATGGATCTAAATATTTTTTTCTTGTTCACCTGATTTAAGTAGTTTAATTTAATTTGGGTAAACAGCTGTTGAGGATTGTTTTAATATGTGAACAAAAAAGGAGGTTAACAGATCTGTTTGTTTACTTTCACCTTTCCTTTTCATCATATTTAATAATTCTGTTAAGGATAATGTAAAATTGTTCAGAAACTTGTTTTCTTTTAGTGCCTGCTGGAATATTACATAATTCTTTCTTTAGCCATTATTGCCAGAATTCCTATCTTCATCCCAGTGCTGGTGAAGACAAAGATAAAACCAAACAACAGCTTCTGCAATAGCTATCACTGAACAGCTTGCAGAACTTGCCTCAACTATGTATCACTTGTATGCATTGTGAACTATCTGTGTGTGAAATGACTTGTGGTAGTGCCAGGGGATTTTTTCTGATAGTGTCATCGGTGGTACAATTTTTCCAAAAGGAGCCATCAATTGGCTTGGTGTATCCTCCTCGCTTCTGCTTGTGATGGTCGTTCATCTAAAATTTAGGGGCCAACAGAGTTGAGGCAAAGAACCTCATCCCCCCACTAGTACAAAGGCCTATCCACAGGTGTGGCTGTATGATAGACCAGTAGTCAATGACAGGTAAGATCCAATTGCAATGGTACCAACCTAAGACAGGAGGCTGACGTGTTGAGGTCAGATCATCTGATGACAGGTAAGAACCATATGTAGTATTGGACAACCTAAGGCAGGCATGGTCCCTAAGCGACATGCTTGTTGTTTAATTAAACAGGGAGGGGAAGATGTTGAGAGCCACAGCCGAAGCGGCCCCAGCATACTTCCAGCTGATTGGCACACAGCGGCCCCAGCAAACTTCCAGCTGATTGGCTCCTCTGCGGTGATTCTCATTGGGCTGTTTCCCCATCTTTTCAGATGAAGGAGCTGCTCATTGTGGGACTTTTTGGCTCCGCCCATGTGACCCAGCCAATCAGCCTCAAGAGTGGGAGGAGTGGGGGTTTAGAGGCTCGCCGGAAGCCAGTGGTGGCAGTTGGGCTCTGAGAGAATTGCTGAAGAGCTCATGTGGTGCAGCATGTGTGTTCGAAAAATAAAGTTTGTTTCTGCTTGACAAGTAGTTCATTAATTGTGCCCAGCCAGACTGAGGCAAACACTATCCCTAGTACTAATCCTGGTACTAATTTAGCCCTAAACCTAACTCTACCCCTAACCTTGGCCTAAGACTAACTCTAAGTCTCCCCCTAGTCCTATTTCTGGTTCAAACCCTATCCATTACAATAAACCTAACACAAGGCCTAACCTTAGCCCTAACCCTAATGCTAACCCTAATCAAAACCCTAACTCTATCATTAACCCTAAACCTAACCCTAACCCTAAACCTAAAACTAATGCTAATCCTAACCCTAACCCTAAAACTAAGCTAACCCTAATCTTAACCAAAACCCTAACCCTAACACTATTCCTAACCCTAAACCTAACCCTAACCATAAACATATCCCAAGACCTAACCATAAACCTAAACCCCTCCACAGCCCTAATTCTAGCAGAAATATTAAGCCTTACACTAGACATAGCCATAACTTAACCCTAAAACTAGCCCTAATTGTAACCCTAGTTTTTACATTAGCCATAGCCCTCAAGCTAACACAAAACCTAGCCTACCTCTAACTCTAGCTTTAACCCTAATGCTAAACCTAAAACTAGCCCTAACTCTAGCCCTAACACTAGAGCTAAATCTATCCCTTACTCTAAGCCAAACTCTAACCTTAAAGTTATCCTAGTTCTAAACCTAATTCTTAGCCTATCCCAAAACCTAAATTTATTACTAGACCTAACCCTAATCCTCAATATAGCTGTATCACTATCCCAAACCCTAACCCTAACCCTGACCCTTATTCTGAACCTAACATTAACCATAGGTTTAAACCTGACCATAAACCTAAACTGACCCCTAATATTGGCACTACCTGTAACCCTATAACTAAAACTTACCCTAACACTAGATCAAGACCTACACTTAATTATTCATCTAGTGATATCTGTTGGCCTAGCCATAAAGAAAAACTTAGTCCTAGCCCTAATAATAACCCTTAACCTAACCCAAACACTAACCCTACCCCTAGACCAAAACCTAGACCTAATACTGGTCCTAACAATAAACCTAAACCTAAACTGAAAACTGACCCTTTCCCTAAACACAAACCCTAGCTCTAAACCTTATCCTAAAAATAACATAACCCTAACACTAGACCTAGCCATATCATTAACCCTGAAACTAACCATCACCATAGGCCAAAACCTACCTCTAACTCTATCCATTACCCTAACTTTAGTGCTAACCCTAGTCCTAACCCTCACACTGACTCTAACCATATTCCTCCTCCTAGTCCAAACACTAGCTCAATCCATAACGCTTAAACTTAACACTAACTCATGGCCTAAACCTAAACCTAGCCTTAACCCTAGCCCTAATCCTAACTTAACCCTATCACTAACCCTAGCTCTAAACCTACATATTACCCAAACTCTAACCCTAATCTTAATAATAAATCTAGTCCAAAACCCTAGTTCTAACCCTACCCATTACCCTAACCCTAACCCTAAAACTGATGATAACCCTAGCCCTTACTTTAAATCTACTCTAAACCTAACCCTAGACATGACCATAAACCTTACCCCTTGCCATAGAGCTAACCCTTGCTCAAACCCTAATCATTACTGTAAACCTAAACCTAAGCCTATCCCTAATTCTAACCTTAAGCCAAAACCTAGCCCTAACCCTAAACTAAACATGACATCAAACCCTATCCAATACCCTAAACCTAATGATAACTCTAGCCCTAACCTTAACACTAACCTTGACCCTAAATGTAAATATAACCTAGACCTAACCCTAAACCTAACTCTTGTCATAGTGCTAACCCTAGCTCAAACTATAAACCATATCCTAAACCTAAACCTAAGCCTAACCCAAGGTCTAACACTAACACTAGCCCTAATACAAACCATAACCATAGCCCTAACCCTATCCATTATCCTAAGCACAACCATAACCCTAAGGCTAACCCTAGGCTTAACACTGACCCTTTTGCTAACTCTCACCCTATCAATTACTCTACACTTAACATGAACCCTAAACCTAAACCTATGATTACCCTAAACAAACCCTAATGCTAATTCAAGCTCTAAACCTAAACCTTAACCTAAACCAAACCTGAAACCTACTTCTAGCCCTAATAATACCTCTAGCTCTAAACCTGACCCTTACCCTAAACCGAACCCTTACACTAGACCTAGCCATAAATCTAACCCTCAATCTATCCCTAACATAAGTCAAGACCTGACACTAGCCCTAGCCCTAATTCTTGCTATAACCCTAAAACAAACCCTAGCCCTCATCCTAGCTCTAAACCTAGCATTATGACTAAACCAAACCATAACCCTAGCCCTAACTGAATTCTAACTATCGACCTAGCCCTAAAATTAGATCTAACCCCATCTCTCCCACTAAACCTAACCCTATCCCTAAACCTAAACCTAAGCCTAAAACTAGGCCTAACCCTAATACAAATGCTAGGCCTAACCCTAGCCCTAAGTTAGCCCTAAACCTAACCTAACCCAAGCACTAAGACTAACTCTAACTCTCGCCTTAGTTCTATTTCTAGTTCTAACCCTATCCCTTACTATAATCCTATCACATGACTTTACATTAGCCCTAACCCTAGCTCTAGCCCTAATCCTATATCTAACCCTAACTCTAAATCTAACCGTAACCCTAAGCTAAACCTCTAACACAAGCTGTAACATTAATGCTAATCCTAAAACTAGTCCTACCCTAACCCTAGCCCTAAAATCAACCAAGCCATAGCACTAACCCTAAAGTTTAACATAAAACAAAATGTAAGCCTACACCTAACCCTAAATCTAGCCCTAATTCTACTCCTATCCCTAAACCTAAAACAAATCCTTACCGTGGCTCTGACCCTAACACTAAACCTCTAAACATCACTCAAAATCTAAACCTAAACCTAACCCTAATGAAGCCCTAACCCTAACCCTAAAACGAGTTCAAATCATAACCCTAGGTCTTACATTGGTTGTAGCCCTAAACCTTGACCTAACCTAACCACAAACCTATCCCTAATCGAAGCCATAACACTACCTTTAACCCTAAACATAACCCTAATTCTAGCCATAACGTTTACCCTAAACCTAACCCTTGACATAACCCAAAATGTAACCCTAACCGTAGCCTTAATCCTAACCATAAACCTAGCCCTAACCCCAGCTGTAACCCTATCCATTACCCTAATCCTAATCCTGAATCTAATGTTAACCCTAGGATATCCCTAAACCTATACTTAATCCTAAACCTAACATTACCCTAAACCTAACCTGAACCCTAAACCCAACCATATCTATAAAACTAATCTTAACCCTAATAATATTAACCCTAAAACTCTCTCTGACCATAACCCTAGACTTGACATTAGCCCTAGCCCTAATGGAGTCCTAACCCTAAAACAAACTCTAGCCCTAATCCTAGCTCTAATCTTAGCCTTAATCCTAAACCTACCCCTAACCATAGACCTAACCCTAATTTTAACCCTTGCCCTAGTTCTAAAGCAAGCTAACATCATACATAACCATAACCATAACCTAGCATAAACCTAGGCTCAGCCTTCATACTAACCCACTTCTAATCCTAGCCCTAATTAAGTCCTAATTCTAACCCTTAATCTTACCCTAACACTAACACTAACTCTAACTCTCGCCCTAGCCCTATCCATAGTTCTAACCCTATCCCTTATGATAACTCAAACCCTAGCCCTAACCCAAGCCCTAACCTTTGCTGTAGCCCTAAACCTAGATCTAACCCTAACTCTAAATCTAACGCTAACCCTAAGCCTAAACCACACCCTAACACTAGCTATCAACCTAATCCTAATTTGAAAACTAGCCCTAACCCTAGCCCTAGCCCTCAAGAAACACCGAGTCATAGGACTGACCCTAAACCTTAACCTAAACCAAACCATAACCCTAAACCTAGCCATAACCCTATTCCTTATTCGAGTCCTAACTCTAACCCTAGAACTAATACTAACCCTGACTCTGACCTTAACACTAACACTAGCTTTACACATCACCCTATCCCTAAACCTAATCCTAACACTAGACCTCAACCTAAACCTGACTCTAAAACTAGCCCTAATCCTAATCCCAGTTCTTAAATTAGCCATAGCCCTAAACCTAACACAAAACCTAGCTCTAATCCAAGGCCTAACACTAGCTTTAACCCTAACCCTAACCCTGGCCCTAACCTTAACCCTATCCCTAGTCCTAATCCTTGCTCTAAACCTATTTCTTAAACTTAGTCAAAACCTCACCCTATTGCTACCCTAGTGATAACCCTAATTCTATGCCTACACTAAACCCTAACTCTATTACTAGTTCTAAACCTAGCCCTCAATCTAGCTCTAAACTTAACCCAAATCCTAAACCTAACACTGACACTTATTCTGACCCTAACACTAAACCTAGGTTTAAACCTGACCCTAACCCTTATCCGAAACCTAACACTAGCCATACAAGTAACCCTAACCATAAACCTAACACTAACACTAGTCCTAGACCTAAACCAAATCCTAAATATAGCCATAACCCTACCTTAACCTTAACAATAACCCTTAACCTAAACAAAACACTAACACTTCCCCTAGACCTAACCCTAGTCCTCATTCTGGACCTAACACTAAACCTAATTGCAACCTGAACACTGACACTTACCCTAACAAAAACCCTAACTCTAAACATTATCCTAACCCAAAACCTAACCCTAACACTAGACGAACTCTAAATCTAGCCATAACCATAAGTCTAGTTCTTACATTAGCCATATACCTAACAGTAGCCCTAAACATCACACAAAACCCATCCCTAATTACAGCCATAAACCGAAACCTAAGCATAACCCTAACCCTAAACCTAGCCCTAACCCTAACCCTAACCCTAACCCGCTTTCTAGCCCTAACCCTAGTTCAAATCCTAATCGTTACCCTAAACATAAACCTAGTCGAAACCCTAAACCTCACCCTAACTCTAGCCCTAATTCTAACTGTAACCATAGCCCAAACCCTAGCTCTAACTCTATCCATTACACTAACCATAACCCTAAAACTAATGCTTACCTTAGCCCTAAACCTAACCCTAACTCTACCCTAGCCCAGACTCTAACCCTAACCCTCGCCCTAGGTCTAAACCTGGCTCAATCCCTAATCCTTACACTTACCAAACCCTAACACTAATCAAAGGCCTAACCCTAATGCTAACCCCAGCCCTAATCCTAACCTTAACCATAGCCCTAACCCTAGTTCGAACCCTACCCAATACCCTAACCCTAAACTTAACCCTAATGATAACACTAGACCTAAAGCTAAACCTATCCTAACTCTAAACATACACTTAACCCAAGAACAAACAGTGAACCTAATCCTAACCCTAAATATAAGCTATCTCAAACCCTAAACCTAATCCTAAACCTTAACCTAATGCTAACCTAAATCTAACTCTATCTATAACCTGACATTTAAAATAATCACCCTAACCCTAATGATAACCCTAGCCCTAACCGTTACACTAACCATGACCATAACCCTAACCAAACCCTAAATTAATCTTAGCCATAACAAAAATCCTAGCTCAAACCCTAAACTATACCCTAAACCTAAACAAACCCTAAACTATACCCTAAACCTAAACCTAAGTGTAACCCTCGTCCTAACCCTGACCCTAACCCTAATTCTAGCCCTAATCCTAACCATTATCCTAGCCCTAACCCTAGGTCTAACCCTATAAATTACCCTAACAGTAACCAAAACACTAATGCTAACCCTAGGCCTAACCCTAAACCTATCACAAACTCTAACCATATCCATTACCTTAAACCTAACCTGAACCCTAAACCTAACACTGTGCATTACCCTAATCCTAATTCTAACCTTAATGCTAATTTGAGCCTTAACACTAAACCTTAACCTAACCCAAACCCAAAGCCTGACCCTGACTCTACTAACACCCCAGCTTTTAATCTGACCCTTATCCTAAACATTACACTTTAATTTGACCTAGCCATAAACTTAACCATAAAAATATCACTAACTATAAACCTAGACCTGACATTAATATTAGCCCAAATTCTTGCCCTAAACCTAACACAAAACCTATCCCTAATCCTAGCCTTAAATCTAGCCTTAATCCTAAACCTAAGCATAACCCTAGACCTAACCCTAAAGCTAATCATAAAACTAACCCAAACCCTAACCATAGCACTAAAAAAAAAACAAACAAACAAACAAAAAAAAAAACAGAGCAACAGGCCTAACACAAACCTTAACTTATATCAAAACCCTAGCACTACACCTAGATCTAAACCTAGCCCTAATTCGAGTCCGAATCATAACCTTAAAAATAACCCTGAACCTGACTTATATCCTAACACTCATCCTAGCTCTAAACACCACCCTAAACTTATACTGAACCCTAAGAGTAAACCTAGCCCTAATTCGAGTCCTAACCCTAACCCTAAAACTAATGCTGACCTGACTGATATCCTTACACTAACCCTAGCTATAAATATCATCCTAATCTTAAACCTAACCCTAACACTTGACCTACCCCTACTCCTAACCCTAATTGTAACCCTAGTTCTTATATTAGCCATTGTCCTAACCCTAGCCTTAAACCTCACACAAAAACTAGCCCTAATCTGAGCCCTAAACCTAGCTTTAACCCTAACCATAAACCTAAACATAGCCCTAACCCTATGCCTTACCATGAACAAAACCTTAACCCTAATGGTAACACTAGACCTATCCCTAATTAATACAGGTAGGTATAACCCTATTAATAGTCCTAACACTAGATCTCATTCTAGCTCTATTGCTATCCCAAACCCTAACCCTAACCCTGACCCTTATTCTGACCATAACATAAACCCTAGGTCTAAACCTTACCTTAACCCTAAACCAAACCCTAAAACTAGCCCTACTTGTAACCTTATACCTAAATTTAATCCTACCACTAGCTCTAGACCTAAACCTAATCCTAAATCTAGCCTGAACTCTAGCACTCAACCTAAAAAAAATCCTAGCCCTAGCGCTAAAACAAACAAACAAAACAAAAAACAAACAACAACAACAAAAAAAAAAACTTAACCTAACCCAAACACTAACTCTACCCCTAGACCTAAACCTAGTCCTAATTCTGGGTTTAACCCTAACTTTAACTCTAACCCAAACACTAACCCTGGCTTTAACACTAAACCTACTTCTAAACCTGAAACTAACAAAAACCTAAACCTAATTCTAGACCCAGCCATAACCCTAACCCTAAAACTAGCCCTAATCATAACCCTAGATCTTTCATTACCCATAGCCCTAACCATAGGCCTAAACCTAGCCCTAGGCATAACCCTAACCCTAACACTAGCCCGAAACCTAACCCTAGCCCTCAACTTAGTCCTAAGATAACTCAAAGCCTAACCCTTACCCTAAAAATAAGCCTAGACCTATCCCTAACTCTCCTAACAGTAGCCCAAGTCCTAAACTTAACCTAGCCCTAAACCTAGCTCTAAACCTACTTATTACCTTAACCCTAAACCTAAACTTACTGATAATCCTACCCTGAACCCTAATGTTAACCCTAATGCTAACCAAAAAACTAACCATAGACATAATCCTAAAATTAAACTCAGCAGAGCTCTAACTCTAGATCAAAACATAAACCTAACCATAAACCTAAACATAACCATAGATCTAATCCTAACCCTACCACTAATTCTAACTTTAAACCAAATCTAAACCTAATGTAACCCTATCCGTTACCTTAACCCTAACCCTAATGTTAAAGATAACTCTAGCCCTAACTCTAACCCTAACCCTAAACCTACCGTAATCCTATCCCTAGACTTAACCCTAAACCTAACCCAAACCCTAGCTCAAAACCTAAACTTTATGCTAAACATAACACTAAACATAACCCTAACCCTAGTTCTAACACTAACTCTAACCCTAACTAAGGCATATTCCTAAACATAACTCCAGTTCTAACCTAGAGCTCTAACCCCATCAATTACCCTAACCATAACCCTTACCCTAATGCTAACCCTAAGCCTAAACCTAGCCCTATCACTAATGCCAACAGTATCAATTACCCTAAAGCAAACCTTCACCTTAAAACAAACCATAACCATACCCATAACCCTAATCCTAATGATAATTTGAGCCATAAACCTAAATCCTTACCTAAGCCAAATCCTCACCCTAATAATTCCCCGAGCTCTAAACCTCACCCTTACCCTAAACCTAACCCTTATACTAGACATAACCATAAGCCTAACCCTAAATCTATCTTTAACCATAACCCTAGACCTGATATTAGCCCTAACACTAATCCTATCCCTGAATCTAATAAAAACACTAGCCCTCATCCTAGACCTAAACCTAGCCTTAATCATAATCCTAACCCCAACCCTAGCTCTAACCCTAACTCTAACCCTCACTCTATGTCTAGACCTAGCTATAACACCATTCATTATCCTAAACTTAAACCCAACCCTATCCCTAACGCTAGGCCTAAGCTGAACACTAACCTTGCCACATTCCTAGCCTTAATTTAACCCTATCCCAAACCCTAACTCTAAATTTAGCCTTATCACTAACTCTAACTCTCAAACTAGCCCTATCCCTAGTTCTAAACCTATCACTTCACATAACTCTAACCCTGGCCCCAACCCTTGCTCTATACGTAATCCTAGCCTAATCCTAGATCTAATCTAACTATAAATGTAACCCTAACACTAAGTCTAAGCCTAACACTAACACTAGCCCTAACCCTAATACTAATTGAAAAACTAGCCCTAACTCTAACCCTATGACTAAAACAAAACTGAGCAATAGACCTTACTCTAAAACTTAACTTAGACCAAACCCTAAACTACTACAAAAACTAATCCAAGCCCTAATGGAGTCCTAACCCTATCCTTAAAACTAACCCTGACACTGACTCAGGATTAACACTCACCCTAGCTCTAAACATGATGCTAAAATTAAACCAAACCCTAACGGTAAACCTAGTGCTTATTCGAGTCCTAACTCAAACCCTAAAATTAACCCTGACCCTGACTCTTATCCTAAAAATAACTCTAGCTCTAAATATCACCCTAACCTTAAATCTAACACTAACACTAGAACTACCCCTACCCCTAACCCTAAAGCTAACCCTAATTGTAACCCTGGTTCTTACATTACATGTTGCCCTAACCCTAGCCCTAACACTAACACAAAAACTAGCCCTAATCCAAGCCCTAAACCTAGCTTTATCCCTAACCCTAACCCTACCCCTACCCCTAACACTAGCTCTAACCCTATCCCTAACCCTAAGCAAAACCCTAACCCTAATGGTAACACTAAACCTATCCCTAATCTTCAGCCTAATCAAAACTCTCACCACATTAATAGTCCTAACCCTAGCCCTCATTCTAGCTCTAACCCTATCCCAAACCTTAACCCTAATCCTGACCCTTATTCTGACCATAACACCAACCTACGTCTAAACCTGACCCTAACATTAGACCAGACCGTAACACTAGCCCTACAAGTAACCTTATACCTAAACCAGACCCTATCACTAGCCGTAGACCTAAACCTAATCCTAAATCTAGACTTAACTCTACTCTATACCTAAATAAAAACCTAGCATTAGCCCTAAAAATAACCCTTAACTTAATGCAAAGACTAACCCTACCCCTAGATATAAGCCTAGTCCCAATCCTGGCTTTAAACTTAACTCTAACTCCAACCTGAACACTGACACTGCCTTTAACACTAAAGCTACCTCTAAACCTGGTCCTAACCCAAAACCTAAACCTAACACTAGACATAGCCATAACCCTAATCCTACAACTAGCCTTAATCATAATCCTAGCTCTTACATTACCCATAGCCCTAACTATATGCCTTAACGAACACAAAACATAGAGCGAATTCTAGGCCTAAATCTAGCCCTAGGGTAACTCTATCCATTAACCTAACCATAACCCTAAACCTAATGCTCAACCTAGCCCTAACACTAACCCAAACCTTAACTCTATCCCTAGCCCTGATTCTAACCTGAAGCCTCAACCTAGCCCTAACACTTCCTCAGTCCCTAACACTTATCCTTAACCTAACCGTAAGAAAATTATAAACCTAACCCTAACCCTAACCCTAGCCCTAATCCTAAACATAAAACTAGACTTCACCTTAGCTCAAACCCCACCCATTACCCGAACACTAATGCTTACCCTTACACAAACCCTATCTCTAAATCTTACCCTAACCAAAAAATTAAACCTAACACTAGACATATCTATAACCCTAACCAAAAAAAATCAGCCATAACCATAACCCTAGCTCTTATATTACCCATAGCCCTAACACTAGCCATAAACCTCACACAAAACCTAGCCCTAAAACAAGCCCTAAACCTAGACCTAAGCATAACCTTAACCCTAACCCCAGCACAAACCCTAAACCTAATTCTTGCCCTAACCCTAAACTAGCTCAAACTCTAACCCTTAAACATAACCCTAGCTCTAAACATAGCCCTAACCCTATCCATAATTCTAAGTGTAACCATCGCCCAAATCATAGCTCTAACTTTATCCATTACCTTAAACATAACCCTAACCCTAATGCTAACCCTAGCCCTAACCCTAACCCTAACCCTAACTGTTGCCCTGATTCTAAACCTAACCCTTACCCTAGCCCTAACCCTAGCTCAAACCCTCACACTTACCCTAAACCAAACCCTAACACTAACCCTAGGAGTAACCCAAACCATAGCCCTAATCCTAACATTAACCTAAGCCCTAACACTAGCACCAAGCCTATTTATTTGGTTAGCCTAAACCAAATACTAACCCTAGGTCTAACTCTAATCCTATTCTTAACACTAAACCTATACATTACTCTAAACCTAACCTGAACTGTAAACCTAACTCTATCCATTACTCTAACCCCAAACCTAACCCTAATGCTAATTTGAGCCCTAACCTTAAACCTTAACCCAAAACAAGCAGTAACCATACTCTGACCTTAATAATAACCTAGCTTTATACATGACCCCTACACTAAACCTACCCTTACACTAGACCTAGCCATAAACCTATCCCTAACACCATCCCAAACCATAACCCTAGACCTGACATTATCCCTAGGCCTAATCCTAACCTTAACCATAACACAAACCCTAGCCTTCATCCTAGTCCTAAACCTAGACTTAATCCTAACCCAAACCCGAACCCTAGCCCTCTCTCTAAATATAACCCTCGCCCTAGCACTGAACCTAGCTATAGTAACCCCATTCCTTCCCCTAAAACTAACCCTAACCCTAGCCCTAACCATAGGCCTAACCCTAACACTAATCATAGCACTAATCCTATCCCTATTTGAACCCTAACCTTAACCCTACCCCTAATTCTAGCCCTAAGACTAACTCTAACACCCTAGCCTTATTTCTATTTATAACCCTATTTGTTACCATAACCCTCACAATAGCCCTAACCTGAGCCCTAACCCTAACCATAGCCTTAACCCTTGATCTAAACATAACTCTAAATCTAACCCTAAACTTAAGCCTAAACCTCATTCTACAACTAGCTCTAACACTATTGCTAATCCTAAAACTAGCCCTAATCCAAGCCCTAGCCCTAAAACAAAATCGAGCCATTGCTCTAACCCTAAACCTTAACCTAAACCAAACCCTATCCCATAACTAGCCATAACCCAAGCTCTAATTCAAGTCCTAGGCCTAAAACTAACACTCACCCTGACTCATATCCAAACACAAACCCTAACTTTAAATATCACCCTAACCCTAAAATGAAAGCTAACACTATACCTAGCAGAAACCATAACCCTAAAACTAACCCTAATTGTAACCCTAGTTCTTACATTGGCCTTAGCCAAACACTAGTCCTAACTCTAACACAAAAATAGCCCCAATCCAAGCCCTAACACTAGATTTTACCCTAACCCTAACCCTAAAACTAGCCCTAAACCTAACCCTAATCCTAGCCCTAACCCTAGCTCTAATCCTATCCATTAACCTAAGCCAAACCCTATTCATAATGCTAACTCTAGTCCTAATCTTAATCCTTAGCCAAACCCAAAACATAACCCTATTACTAGTTTTAACACTAGCCCTCTAGATCTAATCCTAACCCAAAACCTCACCCTAACCTGACCTTAAACTTATTATAGGACTAAAACTGACCCAAAACCGAAACCTGAAACTAGCCCTAAGAGTAAACTTATACCTAAACCTAAACCTAACACTAGCCTCAGACCTAAAACCTAAATCTAGCTATTACTCTAGCCCTTGACTTAAACAAAAACTTAGTGCTAGCCCTAACAATAACTTTAACCTAAACCAAACACTAACCCTACCACTAGACCTAACCCTAGTCCTGTTCTAGCTTTCACCCTAACCCCAACTTTAACCTGAACACTGGTCCTGACACTAACATTAAACCTAGTTCTAAACCTGACCCTAACTCAAAACCTAATCCTAACACTAGATCTAGCCATAACCCTAATTCTAACACTAGCTCTAATCACAACCCTAGATCTTACATTGCACATAGCACTAACCCGAGGCTTAACCCTAACACAAAATTTAAATAACCCTAACTCTAATTGAGGCCTAAACCTACCCTAAGCATAACCCTCACCCTAACCATAACCTTAGTCTTAAACCTAATCCTAACCCTCACCTTAGTCCTAACCCAAGCTCAAAGCCTAACCCTTAGCCTCAACATAACCCTAGCACTATCCCTAACCATAACCCTAACTGTAACCCTAATCCTAACCTTAATACTAGACCTAACCCTAGCTCTATCCCTAGCCATTACCCTAACCCTAACCCTAACCCTAATGATAACCCTATCCCTAACCCTAACCAAAACCCTAAACCAAATCATAAACCTAAACCTAGACCTAACCCTAAACCTAAACCTTGCCATAGCCTTAACCCTAACTAAAACCCTAACTCTTAACCTAAAACCAACAGTAAACCTAGCCCTAAAACTAAACTTAAACCTAAACCTAACCTTAACCATAAAGCTAACCTTACATCTAACCCAATTTATTACCCTAAACCTAATTTAAACCTAATGAAAACCCTAGCCCTAACCCTAAACCTAACCCTGACCATAACACTAAACATGACCCTCGTCCTAGACCTAACCCTAGCTCAAAACCTAACCCTTATCCCAAATATAACCCTAACCCTCCCCTAAGCTAGGGTTAATAGCCCTAACCGGAAACCTAACCTAACTCTTGCCCTAATCCTAACCTAACCCTAGCCCTAACCATAGCTCTAAACCTATATATTATCCTTATAATAACCCTAATCCTAATGCTAACCCTAGGCATAACCCTAATCCTTTTGCTAACCCTAAAGCTCTCCATTGCCCTAAACCTACCCTGAAACCTAAACCTAACCCAATCAATTACCCTAACCCTAACCTTAACCCTAATGCTCATTTGAGCCCTATTCCTAAACCTTAACGTAAAACAAACCCTAACCTGATCCTGAACCTAAAAATGCACCTGGCTCTAAACCTGACCCTTACCTTAAGCCTAACACTTACACTAGACATAGACACAAACCTAATCCAAAATCTACCCTAAACTGTAACACTAGACCTGACATTAGCCCTTGCCCTAATTCTAGACCTAACACTACAACAAACCCTAGCCCTCATTCTAGCCCTAAACTTAGCCTTAATCAACCCTAACTCTAACCATAGCCATATCCCTAATTCTAACCCTCACCCTTACTCTAAACCTAGCTATAACACCATACCTTACCCTAAAATTAACTATAACCCTAACCCTAACACTAGGCCTAAGCTGAACACTAACCCTAGCCCTAATCCTAGCCCTAACTTAGCCCTATCCCTAAAACTAACAAAAACCCTAGGCCTAAGACTAACTCTAACTCTCACCCTAGCCCTAGCTCTAGTTCTAACCTTTTCTGTTACAGTAACCATAACCCTAGCCCTAACCCTTGCCCTATAGTTAGACCTAGCCCTAATCCTAGATCTAATGCTAAATCCAAATCTAACCCTAACACAAAGCCTAAGCCAAACACTAACACTAGCCCTAACCATAATGATAATCTTATAACTAGCACAAATCCTAAACCTAGGACTAAAACAAAACTGAGCAACAGTCCTAACCCTAAACCTTAACTTAACTCAAAGCCTAACACTACACCTAGACGTAAACCTAGCCCTAATTTGAGTCCTAACCCTAATGTTAAAACTTACCATGACCCTGACTCATATCCTAACACTGACCCAAGCTCTAAAGACCACCCTAAACGTAAAGAAAACCCTAACAGTAACCCTAGCCTTAATCCAAGTCATAACCCTAACCTTAAAGCTAACCCTGACCTGACTGATACCCTAACAGTCACCCTAGCTCTAAATACAGCTCTCACCTCAAACCAAACACTAACAGAAACCTTAGCCCTTATTTGAGTCCTAACCCTAAGCCTAAAACTAACCCTGATGCTGACTCATATCCTAACAATAAACCTAGCTCTAAATATCACCCTAACCTTAAACCTAAACCTAACACTAGACCTACCCCTAACCCTAACCCTAAAGATAACCCTAATTGTAACCCTGGCTCTTACAATAGCCAATACCCATATCTGGCCCTTACCCTAACAGAAAAACTAGCCCTAATCAAAAACCGTAACACTAGCCCTAGACATAAACCAAATCCTAAATCTAGCATTAACTCTAGCCCTAGACTTAAACATAAACCTATCCCTATCCCTAACAATAACCTTTAAACTAACTCAAACACTAACCCTAACCCTAGACCTAAACACAGTCCTAATTCTGGCTGTATCCCTAACACTAACTCTAGCCCAAACACTGACCCTGACTTTAGAGTAAACCTATATCTAAATATGACCCTACCAGAAAATCTAAACCTAACACTAGTCCTAGCCATAACCCTAACCCTACAGCTAGCCCTCAACATAACCCTAGCTCTTGCATTACCCATAGCCCTAACCCTAGGCTTAAACCTAACATAAAACCTAGAGCTAATCCTAGGCCTAAATCAAGCCTTAAGCATAACCCTAACCCTAACCCTAGCCCTAACCTAAACCTAACACTCGCCTAAGTCCTAATCCTAGCTCAAAGCCTAAACATTACTCTAAACATAAACCTAAACCTATCCCTCAATCTAACCCTCACTCTAGCCCTAATCCTAACCTTAACCGTAGCCCTAAACCTAGCTCTAATCCTACCCATTACTCTAAACCTAAACCTAAACTTGTTATTAATCCTAAACTTAATGCTAAACCTAAACCTAACTAGAAAACTAACCCTAGACCTAACTGTAAACCTCACATTTGCCATAAACCTAACCCTAGCTCAAACCTTAACCCTTACTATAAACCTAAACATGACCATAGCCCTAACTCTAAGCCTCAACCTCAATCTAACGTTAAACATAGCCCTAAAACTTCATCTAATCATATACATTACCCTAATCCTAACCCTATCCCTAATGATGTCCCTAGCCCTAATCCTAACCCTAACCCTATGAGTACTATAATCTTATCCCTAGAAGTAACCCTAAACCTAATCCTCACCCTAGCCCTAACCCTAGCTCAAAACCTAACCCTTATGCTAAACATAAACCTAAGCCTAACCCTAGTTTTAACCCTAACCCTAATTCAAGACCTATTCTTAACCATAAACATAGCCCTAAACTTGGCTCTAATACTATCCATTATACTAACCATAACCCTTACCCTAATGCAAATCCTAGGCCTAACCTTAACCCTACCGCTAACCCTAACCGTATCAATTACCCTAAACCTAATGTTAACTCTAAACAAAAACCTATAATTACCTGAACCCACACCCTAGTGCTAATTCAAGCCCTAAACCTAAAACCTAACCTTAAAGAAACTCTAACACTGACCCTGACCCTAATGAATCTCCTAGCTCTAAGGATGACTTTTACACTAAACCTAACCCTTACACTAGACCTAGCCATAACATTAATCATAAAACTATCCCCAACCATAAGCTTAGTCATTACATTAACTGTAGCTCTAATTCTAGCCCTAAACATAACACAAACCCCAGCCCTTATCCTAGCCCTAAACCTAGCCTTAATCCTAACCCTAAACCTAACATTAGGCCTAGCCCAAGAACTAACCCTAGCCTTAATCTTAACACTTATTTAGTCCTATTCATAACCCTAGCCCTAACCCTAGCCCTATGACTAACTCTAACTCTCACCCTATCCCCATCCCTAGTTCTAACCCTATCCCTAACTGGAACCCTAATCCTAGCCCTAAACCAGTCCTAACCCTAGCCCTATAATTAGCTCTAGCCCTAACCTAGATCTAATTTTAACTCTAAATCAAACCCTAACCCTAAGCCTAATCCTAACACTATCCCTAACTCTAAATCTAACTTTAACCCTAGCCCTATAACAAAACCGAGCCATAGCCCTAACCCTAAACTTTAACCTAAATCAACCCTTAACCCTAACCATAACCTTAGCTCTAATTCTAGTTTTAAGCTATAAACTAGAACTAACACTGACGCTGACTCTGACCATAAAACTAACCCTAGTTTAAAGATCACCCTAACCCTAACCCTAAACCTAACACAAGACCTACCACTAACCCAAACCCTAAATTTAACCCCAATTGTAACGCTGGTACTTACATTAGGCTTACCCCTACCCCTAGCACTAATTTAACCCAAAACCTAGACCTAGTCCCAGCCCTAACCCGAGCTTTAACCCTAACCCTAATCTTAAATCTAGCCCTAATCAAAATCATAACCCTAGCCTTAACCCTATCTCTAACCCTATCCATTGCCATAACCATAACTCTAGGCCTAAACCTAACCCTATCCCTAATCCTAAACCTATGCTTTATCTAAACCAAACATAAACCCTAAACCTCATCCTATCATTACACTAACACTAACCATAATGCTAATTTGAGACCAAACTTTAAATCTTAACCTACCCAAACTTCTAACCCAGACTTTGACCCTAGCTATAAACCTGACCCTAACCCTAAACCTAACCTGTACATTACATGTAGCCATAAATCTAACCCTAAATCTATCTTTAACCATAACCCTAGATCTGATATTAGCCCTAGCTCTAATCCTATCACTAACACTAAAATAAACTATAGCCCTCATCCTAGCCCCAAACCTAGCCTTAATCATTACACTAACCCTAACCATAGCCCTAACCCTAATTCTAAACTTCACCTTATCTCTAAACCTAGCTATAATGCCAATCCTTACCCTAAACTAAATCCTAACCCTAACCCTACCTCTAGGCCGAAGGTGAACACAAACCATAGCCTTAATCCTAGTCCTAATGTAACCCTATCCCTAACCCTAACCCTAATCCTAGCCCTAAGACTAACTCTAAAACACACTAGTCCTATCCCTAATTCTAATCCTATCAATTACTATAATCCTAAACCTAGCCCTTACCCTAGCCCTGAACTTAGCCATAACCATTGCCAAACCCTTATTCCTAGTTGTAGTCCTAAAACTAAACCTAACTCTAAATCTAACCCTAATCCTAAGCCTAAGCCTAATATTAACACTAGCTCTGACCCTAATGCTAATCATAAAACTAGCCCTAACTAACCCTTGCAGTAAAACAAAACTGAGCAATAGCCCTCAACCTAAACCTTAAATTAAACCAAACCTTAGCACTACACCTAGACCTAACCCTAGCCCTAATTCGAGTCCTAATAACCATAACTCTGACTAATATCCTAGCACTTATCCTAGCTCTAAACACCACCCTAACCTTAAATCAAACCCTTACAGTAACTCTAGCATTAATTCAAGTCCTAACCCTAAGCCTAAAACCAAACCTGACCCTGATTATTATTAACCTAACACTAACACTAGCTCTAAATTTCACCCTAACCTTAAACCTAATCCTAACACTAGAGGTTTAACCCCTAACCATAACCTTAAAACTAACCAAAAAACACATAGTTCTTACATTAGCCATTGCTCTCTCCCCAGCCATAACCATAACACCAAAACTAGCCCTAATAGGAGCCCTAACCTAGCTTTAACCCTAACCCTAGCCCCAACCCTAGCTCTAACCCTATTCCTTACCCTATGCCAAACCCTAAACCTAATGCTAATCCTAATCCTAATTTGATTCCTTAAACTAACCCAAAACCTAACCCTATTTGTAGTTGTAACCTTATCCCTCATTCTAGCTCTAACCATAACCCAAACCCTAACCCTAACCCTGACCATTATTCTGACCCTAACACTAATCATAGGTCTAAACCTGAATCTACCCCTAAATTGAACCCTAGTATTAGCCCTACTTGTAACCTTATACCTAAACCTAAACTTAACACTAGCCCTAAACCTAAACCTAATCCTTTTCTATCCATAACTCTAGCCCTAGACCTAAACACAAACCTAGCCCTATCCCTAATAATAACCCTTAGCCTAAAGCCAAAAATTAACTCTTCCCCTAGTCTTATCCCTAGTCCTAATTCTGGTTCTCCCATTAACCATAACACTAAACTGAACACTGACCCTGACACTAACACTAACCCTAGCTCTAAACATCACCCTAACCCTAAACCTAACCCTAAAACTATACTTAGCTCTAACATTAACCCTAAAACTATCCCTAATATTAACAAAGTTCTTACCTTTGCCATAGCCCTAACCTATTGCAAAACCTAGCCCTAACCCAACCTATACCATACCTTTAATCCTAAAGCTAACCAAAACCCTAACCTTAGCCCTAACCCTAAACCTAGGCCTAACCCTAGACCTAATCCTAAGCATATCACTACCATTTCACTAGATTTAACACTACCCATTACCCTAATGATAACACTAACACTTCTGCTAACCCTAGGCCGAACCCTATCCTATCCTTAACCTAATCCAATCCATTACCCTACACCTAACCTGAGCTCTAAACCTAAAACTATCATTATCATATCCATAAATGTAATGATAACTTGAGCCTTTACCCTAAACCTTAATCTAATAAAAACCCTAAACCTGACCCTGACTCTAATAATACCCATAGCTCTAAACATGACCCTATAAAGAAACCTGACCCTTACAATAAACCTAGCTATAAACCTAACCCTAAAATGCTCCATAACTGTAAACCTAGACCTGACATTAGCCCTAGCTCTAATCCTAGTCCTAATCCTAACACAACCTTACCCACATTCTAGCCTTAAACCTCAGCTTAATCATAAACCATCCCTAACCATAACCCTAAATCTAATACTCACCCTAGTCCTAAAAGTAGCTATAATCCCATGCCTTACCCTAATCCTAACCCTAACACTAACCTTAGCTTTAAACATAGGCCTTACCCTAATACTAACTCTAGTCCAATTCCCAACCCTAATTTAGTCCTATCACTAACCCAACCCTAACCCTAGCCCTAAGACTAAATCAAAATATCGCCCTAGCCTTATACCTAGTTCTAACCCTATCCCTTACCATCACCCTATACCTAGCCCTAAACTTAGCCCTAATCCTAGCCCTATCCTTAGTCCTAGCTCAAAGCCTAGACCTAAACCTAAGTCTAAATCTAACCCTAAACCTAAGCCTAAACTTCACAATAACACTAGCCCTAATTCTAAAACTAGCCCTAACTCTACCCCTAGCCCTAAAACAAAACCAAATCATAACCCTAACCCTACAACTAGCCCTAATCCTATCTCTAATTCTAGTTCTAACCCAAACCTGAAAACAAATCTGGACTCTGACTCTGACCCTAACATTAAATCTAGCACTAAACATCATTGTAACCATAAATTTAACCCTAACACTAGACATAGCCCTATCCCTGACCCTATCACTAGCTCTAATCATAACGCTACTTAATACATTAGCCATAGCCTTAAACATAGCCCTAACCTAAATCAAAACCTAGCCTTAATCCGAGTCTTAAACCTAGTTTTTTTTTTAAATATTTATTTTTTTAGTTTTCGGTGGACACAACATCTTTATTTAAATGGTATGTGGTGCTGAGGATCCAACCCAGTGCCCTGCACATGCCAGGTGAACACGCTACTTCTTGAGCCACATACCCAGCCACAAAACCTAGCTTTAACCCTAAACGTAAATCTAACCCTAACCCCCCCCCCCGCCAAAATCCCTAATCCTATACATAACACTACCCTAAATCTTAGGTCTAACCCAATCTATTACCCTAATGATAACCCATTATGCTAAACCTAGGCCTAACCCTAACCCTATCCATTACACTAAACCACACCTATACCCTAACCCTAACCCAAACAAAAGCCCTAATCCTATACATAACCCTACCCATATCTTACGTCTAACCCTATCCATTACCCTAATGATCACCCTTATGCTAACCCTAGGCCTAACCATAACTCTATCCATTACACTACACCACACCTAACACTTTCATTACCTTAACCCAAAACCCGAATGATAATTCAAGCCCTAAACTTAAACCCTAACTTAACCAAAACCCTCACCTTAATAATAACCCTAATAATAACCCTAATAATAATAACCCTAGCTCTAAAACTGACCCTTAGTATAAACCTAACCCCTATATTGGACCAAGCCATAAACCTAACACTAAATCTATCAATAACTGTAACCCTAGATCTGAAATTATTCCTAGCCCTATTACTAGCCCTAACCCTAACACAAACATTAGCCCTCATTTTAGCCTTAAAGGTAGCTTTAATCATAACCCTAAACCTAACCCTAACTGTAACCCTAATACTAAACCTTTCCCTATCCCTCAAACTAGCTATAACACAATACCTTACCCTAAACGTAATCCTGACTCTAACCCTAAACCAAGGCCTAACCTAACACTAACACTAGCCCTAATTTAGCCCTATCCCTAACCCTAACCCTAAACCTAAACCTAACCCTAGCTCTAAGACTAACTCTAACTCTCATACTAACCCTATCACTAGTTCTAACCCTATCCCTTACCATAACCCTAGACCTAACCCAAACCTTAGTCCTAACCCTTGCCCAATCCTTAGCCCTAGCCCTAAGAATAGATCAAAACCTAACTCTAAATCTAACCCTGACCCAAAGCCTAAGCCTAACCATTATGAATACATTTATATTTAGACTCTGTGTCTACAGATTTGGCTTCAATTATTATTTAGAATATAGTCATTAGTTTCATAAAAGGCATACCATTTCTGGTAGTGTATAGAGAACTGAGGGTCAGGGATAGGATGCTATGTTAAGGGGGAAAGGAATGAGGGTATATGTGATTAATCTACCTTAGCAACATTGGAGGACAACTCTACAGAATAGACAGGGGGAATTTATGGAAGAAGGTATACATTCAAACTCCTTATCTGTATTCATAAAATTACCCTATGTATAAATATTAAAAGTTAGGAGGCTGAAAGTGGGATAGAGGGAGAAAGAAAAAAGAAGAAAAAGTAACAAGTAAAGAAAGAAAGAGAGGGAGAAAGAAAATAAGAGCAAATAAAGAGGTGGTGAGGTGGGGCTTATGCAATTCCTCTATATTATACAATTCTAGTGATACAGTTCTTAAAGTTCAATTTCATGAAAAGCTTTTGGTTTCACATATGTTAATGTTGTGAGGATCAGAGGGGAAAGAGTAGAGGAGAATGGATGAGAAGAGCAAGAAAAGAAAAGTAAGAAAGAAAAAAAAGTCTTTCTGATTTCGGTTTCCTTTTCTTGCAGTAGGTGGAGTTGTCGATTCCTAGCTTGAGTCTCTGTGCTCAGGGTGGTGGAAGTAGCTAGGGTGAGATGGCTTGATCTTCTACCTGGAGCCTACCTACTGTTAGTCTCTGAATTGGAAACCAGGTGCCTATAGAGTTGCTATTCTGCATTGATAGCTACATCCCCCAAAAGCTTGTGAGAAAAATCATGAGTTATCACAGCTGGAGGTAGAGGAGTTGGAAACTGGGTACCTAATAAGCTGCAGAACCAATCTGGTAGCCATGCCCACTGATAGATGGCAAGTAAGGTTTTGCAAGATGGATTCCATTTATTACCCATGTATGATGTTTGGTGAGGTGGGTGGTCCTGGAGAGACCTTGTGCTGTGTCCAGAGCTCGATCTGGTGACGTGCGAGCAAAGCCTCTGTGTTTGTGCTGCCTTCCATCTGTGCAGAGAGCGCTGTGTGGCTGAGACAGCTGTCTGTGCCCAGAGAATCTGCACAGCCGAGCCTTCCATCCGCACTGAGAGCACCCATGTGGCCCTAGTTTTCTTCAAACTTCTATGATACTGGGCAGGATTCATCTTTTACTTAGCCTTACTATGCTCCAAAGGTTCGGACCTTGTCGGTTCAATGGTTCACTGTCAGGAACAGTTTGTATTTTAAGGTTTGCCTTCATTATGGCTTATTGATGTGAATGAAAATTGAGCTGGAAATCAAACAGGGTTGGCAGGAGGTGCTTGAAACTTCACACAATCAGTTCTGAGTGGACACTCTCTGGTTTCTTTCTTTTGAAGGGAGTCCAAAGATGAAGCATGCAAAAGAAACTGTATCTAAGAAACTTAAGGAGAAAACAGAGAAATATGTATGTACTGAAATACGTCTCCCAATAATTTGATCAGATTTATTTGATACTACAAAGTATTCATCTTTTATCTTGCTCCACTAGGCTCCCCAAGGTTGGCACTTCTAGGATCAATGGTTCTCTAAACAAGTAAGCATTAGTGTTATGGTTAGGGTTAGGGCTAGCTTTATAGCTAGTGTTAGGGTTGGAGTTTATTTTGTTAAAATTTCTTTGATACTGGGAAGATTTATCTTTTACGTAGCCTTACTATGAGCCCCAGTTTTTGGCTTTCTTGGTTCAATGGTTCGCTGTTGGGAATAGTTTGTTTTTAATGTCTCACTTCATTTTGACCTATATGGGTAAATGAGAATGTAGCTGGAAATCAGAGGGTTAGTGCTACCTGGTTGAAACTTCACATACTCAATCAGTTGTCTGTGGGCACTGTCTGGTTTCTTCCTTGTAAAAGTAGCGATAAGCTGAAGCATTCAAAACAAGTTTATCAAAGAGAAATTTAGGAGAAAACAGGGCAAAATGCATGTACTGAAATACCTCCCCCAATTATTTGGTCAGATTTCTTTGATACTGTGTAGGATTCATTATGTAAGCTTGCCCCACTAGTCTCCCCAAGTTTAAACCTTTTATGATCAAAGGTTCTCTTAACAGGTTAGGCTTAGGGTTATGGTTAGAGTTAGGGTTAGAAGTAGTGTTAGAGTTAGAGTTAGTTTTTTTGAAACTTTTGGATACTGGGCAGGATTTATATTTTTTCCTATTCTTAGTATGCTCCCCATGTTTGGGCCTCCTAGTAAAAGGATTTCTCTCAGGAGTAGTTTTAATATTCATCTTTCACTTCATTTTCCCCTATAGGGGTGAATGGAAATGGAGCTGGACTCAAATAGGGTTTTTGCTAGCTGCTTGAAACTTCACACACTCAATCAGTTCTCAGAGCACATTCTCTCATTTTTTTCTTGTGGTAGTAGCCAAAAGCTGAATTAGAAAGAAACAGCTTTGTGTGTGAGCATTTTAGGAGCAAGCTTCAGTTTTTTTTGTTTTTTTTTTGTTTTTGCATGGATTACTTTGATATTTTACAGGATTCATCATTTTCCTAGTCTTAGTAGGATCCCAAAATTTTGGTTTTCAAGGGTTTGCCAGTTCACTGTCAGGAACAGTTTGAATTTTTAGGTTTCACTTTATTAAGGCCTATAGACGTGAATGGAAATGGATCTGGAAATCAAAGAGAGTACTAGCAGCTTGAAACTTCACACACTCAACCAGCTCTCTCTGGGCACTCTCTAGTTGTTCCTTGTGAATGTACCTTAAGCTTAAGCATGAAAAACAATTTATCCATGGGCACTTTAAGAAAAAAAAAACAGAGAAATATGAATGTACTGAAATACCTCCACAAACTTTTAATCAAATTTCTTGATATTGCATAAGATTTATCTGTTATATTGTGCCGCTAGTCTCCCCAATTTTGAGACTTCTATGATCGTAGGTACTCTAAACAGGTCAGAATTAATTTAGGGTTGGGTTAGATCTAGTGTTAGGGTTAGAGTGAGTTTTGTTCAAATTCATTTGATACTTGGCATAATTCATCTTTTACCTAGCCTTACTATGTTCCCCAAGTTTGGGCCTTATCCCTTCAATGGTTTGCTGTCAGAAACAGTTTGTATTTTAAGGTTTCCTTCATTTTTACCTATACGGGTAAATGGAAATGGAAGTACTCTGGTTTCTTCCTTGTGAATGTTTCTCAAAGCTGAAGCATGCAAAAATATCTTTATCTGAAAGTACTGTTGGAGACAACAAGAAAATATACATGTACTGAACTACCTCCCCAAATTATTTGGTCAAATTTCTCTGATACTGCACAAGATTTATCTGTTAGCTTGTCCACTAGGCTCCCTTAATTTGGGACTTCTATGATAAAAGGTTCTCTAAAGAGATTAGGGTTAGGGTAAGTGCTAGGTTTAAACATCGTGTTAGGGTTAGAGTCAGTTTTGTTCATGTATCTTTGATACTGGGCAGGATTCATCTTTTACCTAGCCTCACAATGTTCCCTGGTTTGGGCCTAATCGGTTCAATTGTTCGCTGTCAGGAACAGTTTGTATTTTAAGGTTTCACTTTATTTTTACCTATTTTTTTTGAAGAGAAATGGAGCACGAAATCAAACAGGGTTTGTGCTAGCTGCTTGAAACTGCACACACTCAATCAGTTCTTTGTGGGCACTCTGTGGTTTGTTCCTTGTGAATGTTGCCCTCAGCTGAAACATGCAAAGCAACTTTATTTCAGAGCACTTTTGGAGAAATCAAGGAAATATACATGTACTTAAACACTTCCCCCAATTATTTGCTCAGATTTCTTTGATAGTGTGCAGGATTCATCTGTTAGCTTGCCCCACTAGGCTCCCTTAGATGGGACTTCTATGATCAAAGGTTCTCTAAACAGGCTAGGGTGAGCTGTAGGGTTAGGATTAAGGATAGATCTAGTGTTAGGTTTACAGTAGTTTTGTTCAAATTTCTTTGATACTATTCAGGATTTATCTTTTACCTAGCCTGAGTAGGTTCCCCAGGTTTGGGCCTTCTAGGTTCACTGGTTTGCTGTCAGTATTTCAGTTTTTATTTTGAGGTTTCACTTCATTTTGACCTATATGGGTAAATGGAAATGGAGCTGGAAATCAAACAGGGTTTTCGCTAGCTGCTTGAAACTTCACACTCTCAATTAGTTCTCTGTGAGTACACTCTGGTTTTATTCTTGTGAAAGTATCCCAAATATGAAGCATGCAAAAACAACACTATGTGAGAGCATTTTAGGAGACAACAGGAAAATATGCATGCACTGAACAACGTCCCCCAATTATTTGGTCAGATTTTTTGATACTGAGAAGGATTCATCTGTTAGCTTGCCCGACTAGGCTCCTCAATTTTGATACTTCTATGATCAAAGGTTCTCTAAACAGGTTAGGTTAGATTTAGGTCTAGTGTTAGGGTTAGAGTTTGTCTTGTTCAAATTTATTTGATACTGGACATGATACATTTTTACCTAGACTTACTATGCTTCCCAGGTTTCAGCCTTCTCATTTCAATTCTTTGCTGACAGGAACAATTCGTGTTTTATGGATTCACTTCATTTTGACCTACATGGGTAACTGGACATGGAGCTTAAAATCAAACAAGGTTGGTGTTTAATGTTAGGGTTATTTTTAGGGTTAGGTTTAGGGTTATTTTTAGGGTTAGGTTTAGGGTTTGTTTTAGGGTTAGGGTTAGCATTAGGGATAGGATAAGTGTTAAGGATAGAATTAGGGTCACGGTTAGGTTTAGTGTTGTGGTTAGGGTTAGGTTAGGTTTTTGATTTGGTTTGCGGGTAGTATTAGGTTAAGGTTTAGGGTTAGGTTTATTATTTGGGTTATGGTTAGTGTTAAGTAAGGGTTAGGGTTTGGGTTAGGTTAGGGTAAGCGTTATGGTTTGGGTTAGGATTAGGGTTAGAGTTAGTGTTAGTGTTAGGATTTGGGTTAGGATTAAGTTTAGGGTTAGTGTTAGGGTTAGGGTTAGGGTTAGGTTTAGGGTTATTGTTAGTGTTAGAGTTAGGGATAGGTTTAGGGTTAGTGTTAGGGTTATGGTTATGGTTTGGATTAGTGTTACGTTTAGTGGTAAGTTTAGAGTTAGGGATCCTGTTAGGGTTAGGGTTAGATTAATGGTTAGAGTTAGTTTTAGGGTTAGGATTAGGGTTAGGGATAATGAAAAGGTTATGGATAGCTTTAGGGTTAGGTTTTGTGTTTAGGTTATAGCTAGGGTTAGGGTTAGTTTTATGATTAGGTTTAGAATTAGGGTTAGTGTTAGTGTAAGGGTTAGGGTTAGAATTAGGGTTAGGGTTAGGGTTCATTTTAGAGTTACATGTAGGTTTAGGATTAGTGTTAGTGTAAGTGTTAGGGTTTGGGTAATGTTTTGTGTTAGGGTTAGGTTTACAGTTAGGGTTGCGGTTAGGACTAGGGTTAGAGTAAGTGTTAAAATTAGGCTTAGGATTAGTATTACAGTTAGTTTAGGTGTAGGGTTATGGTTAGACTTAGTGTAAGTTACAGAGTTAGGGTTGGTGTTACGGTTAGTGTTAGGGTTATTGTTAGGTTTAGTGTTAGGGTTAGGTTTATGGTTAGGTTTAGGTAAGGGTTAGGGTTAGGGTTAAGGTCAGGTTTTGTGTTAGGGTTAGTGTAAGGTTTAGTGTTATGGTTAGGATTAGTGTTAGAGTTAGGGTTAGTTTTAGGGTTACAGGTAGAATTAGGGTTAGTTGTAGGTTCAGTGTTATGGTTAGAGTTAGGTTAGGGATAGGGTTAAGATTAGGATTAGTTTATGGGTTAGAATTAGTGTTATGGATAGGATTAGTGTTAGCGTTAAGGTTAGGGTTAGGTTAGGATTAGGGTTACAATTACGGTTCATGTTTGTGTTAGGGTTAGTGTTTCTGTTAGGTTTAGGTTTAGGGTTAGGATTAGGGTTAGAGGTAATGTTAGGGTTAGGGTAAGGTTTAGCATTAGTGTTTGGGTTATACTTAGTTTTACGTTTAGTGTGAGGGTTAGTGTAATGGTTAGTGTTTGGTTTAGGGTTAGAGTTAGGGTGAGGGTTATTTTTAGGTTTAGGGTAAAATTAGGTTTAGCCTTAGGATTAGTTTTAGGGTTAGGGTTATGGTAAGGATTAGGGTTAATGTAAGGGTTAGTGTTATAGTTAATGTTAGGTTTAGGATTAGAGTTAGTGTTAGAGTTAGGGTTAGGGTTCAGGTTAGTGTAAGGTATAGTATTAGGGTTATGGTTAATGATAGGGTTATGGTTGGGGTGAAGGTTAGGGTTAGTGTTAGGTTTGGTGTTACAGTTATTGTTAGGGTATGTGATAGGGTTATGGTTAGGCTTGTCTTAGGGTTAGAATAAGGATTAGTGTTAGTGATAGGGTTAGGGTTATATTTAGGGTAAGTGTTACGGTTAGGGATAGGTTAAGGGAAGTGTTAATGTTAGGGTTAGGGTTAGTGATAGGGTTAGGTTTAGGGTTAGGGTTAGTGTTAGGTTTAGTGTTATGTTTAGTATTAGGGTTTATGTCAGGGTTGTGACTAGTTTTAGCATTGGGATTACGATTAGGATTAGCTTTAGGGTTAGGGTTAGAGTTAGGGTTAGTGTTAGGGTTAATGTTAGTGTTAGGTTTGTGTTAGATTTTGGGTTAGGCTTAGGGTTAGTTTTAGGGTTGGGTTCGAGTTAGGGTTAATGTTAGGGTTAGCATTAGGGTTGGGTTTAGGGATAGTCTTTGGTTTAGCCTTAGTGTTTGGGTTAGGGTTAGGGTTAAAGTTTTTGTTAGGGTTAGTGTTAAGGTTAGGAAATGGTTATGGTTAGGGTTAGTGTTAGGGTTAGGTTTAGGGATAGGGATAGGTTTAGTGTTAGTTTTAACATTAGGTTTAGGTTTTGGGTTAGTGGTAGGGTTAGCATTCGGGTTAGGTTTAGAGTTACTTTTAGGGTTATTGTTAGGATTAGCGTTAGTGTCAGGGTTAGGTTTATGGTTATGGTTAGGTTTAGTGTTAGTATTAGGGCTTGAATTAGCATTAAGATTAAGGTTACAGTTAGGCTATGGATATTTTTAGGCTTAGCGTTCAGGTTAGGTTTAGGTTAATGGATAGGTGAAGTTTAATGATAGTGCTAGGTTCAGTCTGTGGATTAGCATTAGGGTTTTGGTTAGGGTTTTGGTTTTGGATAGGGGTAGAGCTAGTGTTAGGGCTAGGTTTATGGTTAGACTCAGGGATAGGGATAGGGTTAGGTTTAGGTTTAGTGCAAGGATTAAATTTAGGGTTAGGTTTAGGGCAAGGGTTAGGGCTAGGTTTAGGTTTTGAGTTAGGGTTAAACCTAGGTTTGGGTCTTGGATTAGGTCTATGTTTTGGGTTACATTAGGCTCTTCTTCGGGATACAGTAATGTAAGAACTAAGGTTACAATTAGGGCTAGTTTTAGGGTTACATTTAGGACTGAGTCTAGTTTTAGGATTAGGTTTAGGTTTTGGGAGATGTTTTTAACTAGGGTTAGTTTTAGGGTCAGAGTCAGGGTCAAGGTTCATTTCATGGTTAGGGATAGGACTCAAATTAGGGGTAGGCTTAGGGCTAGATGTAGGGTTAGGATTTGGTTTATGTAATGGTTTAGGGTTAGTCCTATGGCTCGGTTTTGTCTTAGGACTAAAGCTAAAGTTAAGGGTAGTTTTATAATTAGTGTTAGTGTTATTGATACTGATATGGTGAGTTTAGGCTTAGGAGTACATTTAAGGTTATGGTTAATTCTAGGGTTAGGGCTATGGCTAGTGTTAGAGCTACAATTAGTGCTAGTGTTTTGGTTATGGTAAAGGATGGGTGAGAAGTAGGAATAGGGCTATGACAAGAGTTTGAGTTAGTCTAAGGGCTAGAGTTTGGGTTAGAGTTAGGGCTAAATTAGGGCTAGGAATAGGTCTAGGATTAGTATTAGGCTTAGGCCTAGTATTAGTGCTATTTTATGGTCAGCTTTATGGTTAGGTTTGGGGTAAGGGCTGACTGTTTGATTTCCATATCCATTTCCATTTAGTCATAGGTGACAAAATGAAGTGAAACCTTAAAATACAATGTGTGCATTATAGTGAATCATTGAATTGTGAAGAACATACCTTGGGAGCATACTAAGGCTAGATAAAAGATGACTCCTTCCCAGTATCAAAGAAATTTGAACAAAACTAACTCTCACCCTACCATTACCTCTAACCCTAGACCTAGCTGTAACCCTAAACCTAACATTAACCCTAACCTGATTAGAGAACCATTGATCCTAGAATTCCCACCCTTGGGGAGCCTTGTGGGGCAAGCTAAGTGATGCATCCTACACAACATCAAAAGAATCTGACAAAATAATTATGGAAGGTATTTCAGTACATGCATATTTTCCTGTTTTCTCCTAAAGGGCTCTCAGATTAAGTTGTTTTTGCATGCTTAAGCATAGGCCTACTTTTGCAAGGAACATACCAGGGTCCCTAGAGAGAACCGAGGGAGTGTGTGTGGTTTCAAGCAGCTAACACAAAAGCTGTTTCATTTTCAACTCCATTAACTTTCCCAAATAGGTCAAAATGAAGTGAAATCTTAAAATACAAAATGCTGCTGACAGCAAAACTGTGAACGGAGAAGGCCTAAACCTGGGACACAGAGTAAATCTAGCTAAGAGGTAAATCCTTCCAAGTATCAAAGAATTTTGAATAAAAGTAACTCTAAACCTAACACTAGCTCTAACCCTAGCTCTTCCCCTAACCCTAACTTTTGTATGAAACCTTTGACCGTAGAATTACCAAACTTGGACAGCCTAGTGGGGAAAGCTAAGGGATGAATGCTGCACAGTATCAAAGAAATCTGTCCAAAAAGTTCATAGAGTATATCAGTACATGCATATTTCCCTGTTATCTCCTAAAGGACTGTTGAAGAAAGTTGTTTTTAAATGCTACATCTTAGGCCTACTGTCACAAGAACAAACCAGAGTATGCTCAGAGAGAATTGATGGAGTGTGAAGTTTCAAGTAGTTAACACCAATGCTGTTTGATTTCCAGCTCCATTTCCATTTACTTGTATAGGACAAAATGAACTGAAACTTTAAAATACAAACTATTCCTTAAAGTGAACCATTGAACCTAGAAGACCCAAACATGTTGAGTATAGTAAGGATAGGAGAAAAATGAATCCTGCCCAGTATCAAATAAATTTGGACAAAACTAACTCTAACCCTAATACTAGATCTAACACTAGCCCTAACACTATTCTTAACACAAACACTAACCAGTTTGAAAAACCGTTGATCCTAGAATTCCCAAACTTGGGGATCCTAGTGGGCTAAGCTATCAGATGAATCCTATGCAGTATCAAAGAAATATGACCAAATAATTGAGGTGGTATTTCAGTTCATTCATATTTCTCTGTTTTCTGCTAAAGGGCTCTCAGATAAAGTTGTTTTTGTCATCTTCATCTTAGGGCTACTTTCACAAGGAACAACCCAGAGAGTTCCCATAGAGAAATGATTTGGTGTTTGAAGTTTCAAGCTTCTAGCACCAACCAGGTTTGATTACAACCTCCATTTTCATTTAACTCTATAGGTCAATATGAAGTGAAACCTTAAAGTACAGAGTGTCCCTGTTAGCAAACCATTGAAATGAGAAGGCCCAAACATGATGAGCATATTAAGCCTAGGTAAAAGATGACTCCTTCCAAGTATCAAAGAAATTTGTACAAAACTTACTCTCATCCTAACACTACATCTAAAACTAGTCCTAGCCCTAAACCTAATGCTAACCCTAACCTGGTTAGAGAACCATTGATCCTAGAAGTCCCACACTTGGAGAGCTTTGTGGGGCAAGCTAAATAATGAATGCTACTCAGTATCAAACAAATCTTACAAAATAATTATGGGAGTAACTTCAGTGCATGCATATTCCCTGCTTTCTCCTAAAGGGCTCTCAGATAAAGTTGTTTTTGCATGCTTAAGCTTAGGCCTACACTCACAAGGAACATACCAGAGTGTCCCCACAAAGAATTGAGGGTGTGAGTGCAGTTTCAAGCAGGTAGCATAAACTCTGTTTGATTTCCAGGTTCATTTACATTTACCTGTATAGTTCAAAATGAAAATATTAACGGTTCCGGACAAGAAAACATTGAACCAAAAGGCCTAAACATGGGAAACAGATTAAGGTTAGTTAAAGAAGAATCATGGATTGTATCAAAGATTTGAATAAAGTAACTCTAACCCTAACACTACCTCTAAACTGAGCCCTAAACCTAACCCTAAACATTAACATAGCCCTATCCCTAACCCTAAATTTAACCCGTTTTAACTGTAACCATGGGTTAAATCCTAGCTCTACCTCTATCCATTACAATAACTCTAAGCCTAAACCTAATGCCAAATGTAGCCCTAACCCTAATATTTACCCTAGACCTGCTCTAACCCTAACCCTCGCCCTAGCCCTAAATCTACTTCCAACCATAAAACTTACCCTAAACCTAAACTTAACCCTAGGCCTAACCATAACACTAACCCTAACCCTAACACTAGCCCTAATCCTAACCATAAACGTAGCCCTAACCCTAGCTATAATCCTATCTTTTACCCTAAACTGAAGCCTAACCCAAATGCTAACAATAGGACTAAACCTAACTGTATAGCTATCCCTAAGGCTATTCAAAACCCTAAACTTAACCTGAACCCTAAACCTAAACATATCTGTTACTCTAAATCTAATGCTAATTTTGAGCCTTAACCCTAAACCTTAACCAAACCAATCCCGAATCCTGACCCTGACTGTAATAATACACCTGGCTCTAAACCTGACCTTTACCCTAAACCTAACCCTTACAGTAGACCTATTCATAACTAAACCCTACAACTACCCTTAACTATAATGCTAGACCTGACAGGTTATCCCTAGACTTAATCCTAGCCCTAGCCCTAACCCAAACCCTCAACTGAGCCACAAACCTAGCCTTAAACCTAACCTTCACCTTAACCCTAACCCAAGACCTAATCCTAACTATAACCCTGGCCCTAACCTTAACTCTAACTGTATCCATTACCCTAAACATAACCCTTAATCTAATGCTAACATTAGGATTCAAATAACCCTATCACTATCCCCAAAATTATAAATTACCCTAAACCTAACCTGAACCCTAAACCTAACCCTATCTTTACACTAACCCTAACCCTAACTCTTATTCAAGCCGTAACCCTAAACTCAAGCATAAACCAAGCCCTAACACGGACCCTGGCCCTAATAACTCCCCTAGCTCTAAACCTGACTCTTACCTTTTACCTAACCTTTACAATAGACCTAGCCATAAACCTTTCCCTAAAACTATCCCTAACTGTAACCCTATACCTGACATTAGCCCGAGCCATAATTCTAGCCCTAACCCTAACAAAAACCCTAACCCTTATCCTAGCACTAAACATAGCCTTAATTACAATCCTAACCCAAACTTTAGACCTAACCCTGACACTAACCCCAACCCTAATCTTAGCCCTAATTTAGCCCTATCCCTAACCCTAGTCCTAAGACTAACTCTAACTCTCACATTAGACCTTTCACTTATTCTAACCCTATCCCTTACCGTAACCCTAACCCTAGCCATAACCCTAGCCCTAAACCTTGCCCTACCCTTTGCCCTAGCACTAACTTTAGACAAACCTAACTATAAATCGAGCCCTTACCCAAATACTAAACCAAACCCTAACACTTGCCGAAATCATAACACTAATCCTAAAACTAGCCCTAACCTAGCCCTAGCCCTAAAACAGAACCTAGCAAGAGCTATAACCCTAACCCTTAACCTAAACAAAACCATAACCTTAAACCAGGCCCTAACCCTAGTCCTAATATGAGTTGTAAGCTGAACCATTAAACTAATCCTTAACCTGACACTGACCCTAACAGTGGTAACTCTAAACATCATCCTACACCTAAACCTAACCCTAACACTAACTCTAGCCCTAAAACCCTAAAACTAGCCCTAAAAATCACCCTAGTACTTATATTAGCCCTAACGTTAACCCTGTCCCTAACTTAACCAAAAACCTAGCCCTCATCCTAGCTTTGACCCTAGACCTATCCATAACCATAAACCTAGCCCTAAGCCTATCTCTAACTCTATACATTACCATAACCAAAACCATACCCTAATGCTAACTGTCAGCATGAACCTAAACCTACCCCTTATCTTAACCCAATCTATTACCCTGAACCTAACTTCAACATAAACCTAAACCTATAATTACCCTAACCCTAACACTAACACTAATTCTAGTCATAACTTTAAACCGTAACCAATCCCAATCCCTAACACTGACCTTGACCCTAATAAAACCCCTACCTCTAAACTTGAACATAAACCTACACCTAACACTTACCCTAGACTTAGCCATAATCCTAACCCTAAAACTAATTTTAATCACAATTCTGGACCTGAAATTAGCCCTAGCCCTAATCCTAGTCTGAAACCTAAAACAAACCCTAGCCCTCATCCTAGCCCTAAACCTAGTTTAATTATAACCCTAACCTAACCCTACAACTAGCCCAAATTGTAACCCTCACCCTAACTCTTTACCTAGCTATAATGCCATCTCTTACCCTAAGCTTAACCCTAACCCTAACCCTAACTTTAGAATTAAGCCAAACAATAAACCTAGCCCTAATCCTAGCACTAATTTAGCCCTATCTCTAACCCTAACACTAACCTTAGCCCTAGGACTCACTCTAACTCTCACCCTACACCTATCCCTAGTTCTAACCCTATCCTTTACAATAACCCTATCCCTATCCATAACCCTTGCCCTATCCTTAGTCCCAGCCCTAACCCTAGATATAACCCTAACTCCAAATCTAACCCTAACCCTAAGCCTAAGCTTAACACTTACACTATCTCTAAACCTAACCCTAGGACTAAACCAAAACCAAGCAATAGCCCTAACCCTAAACATTAACTTAAACCAAACCCTAACACTAAACCTAGACCTATCCCTAGTACTAAATCGAGTTCTAACACTAACTTTAAAACTCACACTGACCCTGATTCAAATCTTAACACTCAACCAATCTCTAAACACCGCCCTCACCTTAAACCAAATGAGAAGAATAGCCCTAACAATTATTCGAGGGGATGGGGATATGGCTCAATTGGTAGAGTGCCTGCCTTGCATGCACATAGGCCCTGGGTTCAATCCCCAGTACCACCAAAAAAAAAATTGAGTCCTATCCATAACCTTAAAACAAACCCTGACCTGACTCATCCTAACACAAACTGTAGCTATAAATTTCACCCAAAACTTAAACCTAACCATAACATTAAACATAACCATAACACTAAAACTAACCTAATTTTAACCCTAGTTCTTACATTAGCCTTGGCCCTAATCCTATTCCTAACCCTAAACCTATATTTAACACTAACTCTAACATTACCCATAGCCCTAAACCTTGCTCTAAACCAATCCCTTACCCTAAGCAATACCCTAAACCTAAGGGTAACCCTAGACCTATCCCTAATCTTTAGGCTAATCAAAACCCTAACTCTATACATAGCCCTAACCCTAGCTCTCATTCTAGCTCTAACCCTATCCAAAATTCTAACCCTAACCCTGACCCTTGTACTGACCCTATCACTAATCCTAGGTCTACCTCTAACCCTAACCTTAATCCAAAACCTATGGTAATCCTATCCCTAGACCTATCCCTGAAGCTAACTCCCAGCCTAGCCCTAACATTAGCTCAGAGCCTAACCATTAGTCTAAACATAACCCTAAACCTAACCATAGTTCTAACCTTCACCCTAACCCTAACTCTAGACCTAATCCTAACCATAACCCTAGCTATAACCTTAACTTTAACTATATCCATTACCCTAAACATTACCCTTATGCTAATATAACCCTAGGCCTAACCGTAACCCTATCACTATCCCCCAAACTGTCCATTACCCTAAACCTAACCTGAACCCTAAACCTAACCTTATCATTACCCTAATGCTAACCCTAATGCTAATTTGAGCCCTCACCCTAAACTCAAACCTAAACCAAAGCCCAAAACTAACTCTGACATTAATAATTCCCCTAGCTTTAAACCTGATTATTACCCTATACCTAACCCTTACACTAGACTTAGCCATAAACCTAACCTTAAAACTATTACTAACCATAACCCTTGACCTGACTTTAGCCCTAGCCATAATTCTAGGCTAACCACATCACAAACCCTAGTCCTTATCTTAGCCCTAAACATAGCCTTAATTATAACCCTAACCCTAACCCTAGGCCTAACCCTAACACTAACAATATCCCCAATCTTAGCACCTTAAACCTTAACACAAACCCTAACCTAAACCACAACCCTTACCAACACATAACCAGAACCCTAACCCTTACCTAACCCTAACACTAAACATAACACTAACCCTAAACCTAAAACGAACACTAACCCTAACCGCAACCCTAAACAAAATCCTAACACAAAACCTCACCCTAACACTAACACTAAAGCTAACCCTAACCCTAACATTAACTCTAACCCTAACCCTAACACTATTGCTAACACTAACTCTAACACAAAACCTAAAACTAACACCAATACTAACACTAACCCTAATCCTAACCATAATCCTAATGATTACACAACCCCTAACCATAACCATGACACAAATTCTAAACCTAATCTTAACACTAACCCTAAATCTAACCCTAACCCTAAGAGTAACCCTAAACCTAAACCTAACCCTGACCCTAAAACTAAACTCAACCCTAACCTTAACCCTAACACTAACCCTAACTTTAACCCTAACCCTAAACCTAAACCAAACCGTAAGAGTAACCCTAACACTTACACTAACACTAACGCTAAAGCCAAACATAACCCTCTCATTATCCCTAACCCTAACACTAACCCTAAACATAAACCTAACCCAAACCCTAACACTAATCCTAACCCTAACTAAAACCCTAACCCTAAAACTAACAATAACCCTACCCGTAACCTTAAAACTAACCCTAAACCTAACACTAAACCTAACTCTAATCCTAATCCTAACTGTAACTCAAAACCAAACCCTTAATTTAACACAAAACCTATCAATAACACTAACCCTAACACAAAACATAATCCTAACCCTAACACTAAACCTAACTCTAACCCTAATCCTAAAATTAACCCTAGTACTAAAACTATCCCTAACCCTAAACCGAAAACTATCTCTAAACCAAACACTAAACCTAACCTAACCCCACTGTAACCCTAAACCTAACACTAACCCAACCACTAAACCTAATTCTAACCCTTAGCCTAATACTAACCCTAAACCTAACCATAGCCCTAACACCAAACCTAAAACTAACCATAAACATAATCCTAACAATAAACATAACACTAAATCTAACACTAACCCTTACCCTAACCATAAACCTATCCCTAACCTAACCCTAACCATAGCACTAAACCTAAGCCTAATCCTAACCCTAACATAAACCGTAACCCACCTCATAACCCTTAACCTAACCTAACCCTAAATCTAACCATAGCCCTAACCCTAACCCTAACCCTGTCTCTAAAACGAACAGTGACACTCACCCTATCCCCAACCCTAACACTAAATCTAACCCCAAACCTAACCCTATCACTAAGGCTAACCCTAACCCTAATCCTAACACTAACCCTAAACATAACCCTAACCCTAACACTTACCCTAATACTAAACCTAACTCTAATCTGCAACCTAACCCTAACCCTAAACCGAACACTAACCCTAACTCAAACATTAACCCTAACCCTAACCCTATCACTAACACTAACCCTAAGTCTAACCCTAACCCTAAAACTAACCATAACATGAACCCTAACCCTAACACTAACACTAACCCTAACCCTTGTATTAACCCTAAACTTGCCCCTAAATCTAACACTATTCCTAACCCTAATCCTAACACTAACACTAACTCTAACCCTAACAATAACCCTAACACTAACCATAACATGTTCCCTAACCCTAAACCAAACATTAACCCTAACCCTAACACTAACCCTAACCCTCATGATAATCTTAAACCTAACCCTAACCCTAATATTAACTCTAATCTCAAAACTAACTCTAAATTTAACCCTAACCTAACACAAAACCTAACCTAAACCATAACCCTGACCCTAACATAACCCTAATCCTAACCCTTATGTAACCCTAACCCTAAACCTAACACTAACCCTAAACCTAAATCTAACAATAACACTAACCCCAACCCTAACGCTAACCCTAACACGAAACCTCACCCTAACTCTTACATTAAAGCTAACCCTAACCCTAAACCTAACCTTAACACTAACCCTAACCCTAAATCTAACACTATCCCTTACTCTAAATCTAACACAAACCCTAAAACAAACACTAATGCTAACCCAAACCCCAATGGTAACAGTAACCCTAATGATTACAGTAACACTAATCCTAACACAAATCCTAACCCTAACCCTAACCCTAACACTAACTGCAACCCTAACCTTAACACTAACACAAAAACTAACATTAACCCTAAACCTTACCTAACCCTAACCCTAAACTCAAACGTAACCGTAAACCTAACCATACCCCTAACACTAACCCTAACCCCAAACATAACCCTCTCATTAACCTTAACACTAACTCTAACCCTAACCAAAACCCTTACCCTAAACTAACCCTAACACTACAAGTAACGCTAAAACTAACCCTAAACCTAACCCTAAACTTGACTCTAACCCTAATCCTAATCGTAATTCTAAAGCTAAACACTAAAACTAACCCTAACCCTAACCCGAAACAAAACTCTAACCCTAACACTAAACCTAACCCTAACCCAACCCTAACCCTAAACCTAACACTAACCTAAACCCTAAACCTAACCCTAATCCAACCCAACCAATAGCCATAACCCTAACCCTAGGACTAACACTAAACCTAACCCTAATGATAAATAGAACCCTAACACTAAACCTAACATTAAACCTAACAATAACCCTAATCCTAACTGTAAACCTCTTCCTAACCCTAACAATAACCATAGCCCTAAAACTAAGCATAACTTGAACCCTAAAGTAAAAAGTAACCCACACCATAAACCTAACCATAACCTAAACCTAACCCTAACCATAGCCATAACCCCCAAACCTAATCCTATTTCTAACACAAACAGTGACACTAACCCTAACATTAACACTAAACCTAACCCCAACCATAACCCTATCACAAAGCCTCACCCTACCTTAATTCTAAACCTAATACTAACCCTAATACAAACTGTCACACTAATAGTAACCCTAACTAACCCCAATCTTAACTGTAACCCTAACCATAACACTAACTATAACCCTATCTATAACACAATCCCTAACCCTGACCATAACCATTAACCCTAACACAAACCATTACCTGAACGGTAACACTAACCCTAAACTAACCTTAAACCGACACCTAATTCTAAAACTAATCCTAATACTAACCCTAACCCTAACACTAAACATAAACGTGAAACTACACCTAACACTTACCCTAACACTAAACCTAGCCCAATCCTAACCCTAACCCTAACACTAACATGAACCCTAATCCTAACCTTAACCCTAACCCTAACCCTCAGCCTATCACTAACACTAACTCTAACCCCAACCCTAACACTAACACTAAACCTTCCCCTAACACTAATCCTAAACTTGCCCCTAAAACCTAACACTATTCTTAAACCTAAACATAACCCTAACACTAACCCTAAACCTAACCCTAACTTTAACACTAATCATAACATGAACTCTAACCCTACACTTACCCTAACTCTAACCCTGACCCTAACAATAATATTAAACCTAACCCTAAACCTAATTCTAACACTAAAACTAACACAAACCCTAATAAAAACACTAAACCCAAACCTAACCCTAACCCTAAACCTAAACCTAACAATAATGGTAACCCTAACATTAACCCTAACACTTACCCTAACACTAACCCTAACACTAACCCTAACCCTAAAACTAACCCTAACCTAACCCTAACCATTACCCTAAACCTAACAATAAACATAAACCTAACCCGAAAACTAATACTAAAACTTATCCTAAACCTAACACAAACCCTATCCCTAACAAAAACCATAAACTGAACCCTAACACTAACATTAAACCTACACCTAACTGTAAAACTTGCCATAAACATAACCAAAAACCTAACCCTAACACTAACCCTAACACTAAGAAGAACCCTAATCCTAACCTGAATCCTAATACTGAAACTAACCCTAACCCTAACCCTAAAACTAAAAATAAACCTAAACCTAACATTAAACCTAACACTATCCCTAACACTAACCCAAACACAAAACCTAACCCTAACCCTAACACTAAGCCTAACCTAACCATAACACTAATCCTAACCCTAACCCTACACCTAACCCTATGTCTAACACTAAACCTAACCCTACACCTAACCCCATGTCTAACACTAAACCCAACCTTACACCTAACACTAACCCTAACCCAAAACCTAATCATAACCCTAACCCTAACCCTAACCCTAACACTAACACTAACACAAACCCTAACCCTAAACCTAACCCTAACCCTAAACTAACCCACACCTCAAACCTAACCCTAAACTTTACTGTAACTCTAAACTTAAACCTAATCCTAACCCTAACAATAACACAAACCCTACCCTAACCCTAACCCAAACACTAACCCTAACACTAGCCTTTACTTCAACCCTAACACATAACCTAACCCTAACCCTAAACCTACAATAACCCTAAGCCTAACCCTAATTTTTTCTCTAAACCTAACTATAATTCTAACATTAAAACTAACTCTAAACCTCACCCTAATCATAACCCTAACCTAAAATAACCTTAAACTAACCATCAACCTAACTCTAACCCTAACCTAAACACTAATTTTAAACCTAAGCCTAACACTATTTCTAACATATCCCTCACCCTAGACCTAATCCTTAACCTAAGACTAACCAAACACTAACTGTAACACTAAACCTAAAAATATCACTAACTCTAAACCTAAAACTAACTCTAAACCTTATCAAAAACCTAACACGAAACCTAACAATAACCCTAACACTAACCATATCTCTAACCCTAACCCTAACACAAAGTGTAATTAAACCATAACCTTAACCCTAATCTAAACCTAACCCTAACCCTTACCTAATCCTAACCCTAACCCTAACCCTAAACCTAAACCTAACACTAACCCTAACACTAACCCTAACCCAAATCTTAACACTATCTCTTACCCCTATCCTAACCTTATCACGAACCCTAACCCTAAACCTAAACTTAAACCTAACACTAACCTTAAAGCTAACACTAACACTAACCCTAAACCTAAGATTAACCATATTTCTAACCGTAACCCTAAACCTAACCCTAAGCCTAACCCTCACTTTAACAAAAACCCTAATGCTAAACATAAATGTAAGACTAACCTTAACCCTAACCCTAAACCTAATCCTAATCCTAACTGTACCCCTAACCCTAAACCGAACCCTTACCTAAACATAACCCTAACAATAACAATAATCCTTATCCTAACCCAATCCCTAACTCTAACCCTCATTCTAACCATAATCATAAACCTAACACTACCCTAACCCAACCCTAACTCTATCCCTAAACCTAAGTATAACCCTAACCCAAACACTAAAGCTACACCTTACCCTAATTCTAACCTTAACACTTAACCTAACAGTAAATCTAAACCTAAACTTATCTTTCACCTTTGCAGCAGTCTGGCTGGGCACACAATCACGAGCCACGACACAGCTTGTAGATTCAAACAGCAACTCTTTATTCCCGAACTCACACCAGCCGTCTACAATCACGTTCTGGAGAAATCCACGTTCTCTGCCCAAATCCACTCCCAATGGGCTTCTATCTCCCAAAATATACTGTCTGAATCCCGTGAGAACTCAAGGGGAACTCAGGCAGCAGGATACGCCCTATTCCCAGCAGGAATAATCTTAAACCTTAAACCTGGAACCTAAAATGGGAACGCCCTAAACACGATTATCTTAAAACCGGGAACACCCTAATCTGCCTTGGTCCTTGAGCAAGGTTACCTACATTCAATGTCACTGCAACATGTCAGCAACATGGGGTATGCTGGCAAGGAAATTGTCATACCTATTTGGCTAATGGCTCCCAGCACACCTTAACCCTTACCCTAACATGAACCCTAACCCTAACACTAACCCTAACCTAACACTAATCATAACACTAACCCTAATACTAAACCAAATCCTAACCCTAACATTTACCTTAACACTAACCCTAACCCTAAACATAACACAAACCTAACATAACACTAACCCTAACCCTAACTCTGACCCTCACCCTAAACCTAACGCTAACACTAACCCTAATCCTAAACTTAACACGAAACCTAAACCTAACCCTAACTTGACCCTAACCCTAACACTAACCTTCAAAATATCACTAACCCTAACCCTATAACTAACACAAAACCTCAATCAAATCCTAACTTTAACACAACCCTTACTCTAACCCTAACCCAAACCTAAACCTAAACCTAAAGCTAACCATAACCCTAACACTAACACTAAACCTCACCCTAACACTAACCCTAAACCAAACACTAGCAGTAAACGTAATCGTAACACTAAACCTAAACCTAACTGTAACCCTTAGCCAAACACTAGTCCTAACCCTAACCCTAACCCTAACATAACACTAAACCTAACCCTAATCCTAACCCTAAAACTAACCCTACTGCTAACCCTAACTCTAACTCTAACCGTAACCCTAATGCTAACCATAAAACTTACCCTAAACCTCACTATAACTTAATCCCTAACACTAACTCAAATCTAACCCTAACCCTAATCCTAACACTAATCCTAAAACCAAGTCTAACCCTAACCCTAACACAAACCCTAAAGGGAACCCTAACCCTAACCCAAACCTTAACCTTAACCCTAACCCTAACACTAATCCTAACCCTAAGCATGATCCTACACACAACCCTATCCCCAACCCTAACTCTAACTCTAAACCTAACAATAATGCTAACCCTAACTTTAACCCTAACTCTTACCTTAACACTAAACCTAACACTAACCCTAACCCTAATACTAACTCTAAACCTAAACCTAAACCTAACCCTTACCCTAAACCTAACAATAACCTTAAACCTACTCCTAAACCTAATACTAAAACTAACCCTAACCCTAACCCTAACACTAACAAAAACCATAACCTGAACCCTAACACTAACCATAACACTAACTTTAAACCTACATCTAAGTGTAAAAATAGTTATAAACATGACTCAAACCCTAACCCTAACACTAAACCTTACCCTAACAATACCCTAATCCTTACCTGAACCCTAATACTAACAGTAACCATAACCCTAACCCTAACACTAAACCTAACATTAACCTTAATACTAAACCCAAAACAAAACCTAACGCTAATGCTAATACTAACCCTAACCCTAACCCTAACCCTAAACCTAACTCTTAAACTAACCCTAAACCTAACCCTACACCTAAGACTAACCCTAAACATAAACCTAAACCTAATCCTAACCATTACCCTACCAATAACTCTAACCATAACAATAACCCTAATTCTAAACCTAACCCTAAACCTAACCCTACACCTAACACTAACCCTAAACCTAACCCTAAACCTAATCTTAATCCTAACCATTACCTTAACACTAACCCTAATACTAACACTAACACAAACCCTAACCCTAAACCTAACACTAACCTTATGCTTAACCCTAAACTAACCCAGACATGAAACCTAACCCTAAACCTCACGGTAAACCTAACCCTAAATCTACCCCTAACCCTAACCCTAACCCCAATACAAACCCTAACCCTAACCCTAACCCAAACACTAACCCTAACCCTAACCCTTACTTTATCCTTAACACTACCCCTAAACCTAACCCTAAACCTAGACTAATCCTAACCCTAACCCTAATCCTAACTCTAACTGTAATCATAAATCTAACACTAAAACTAAACCTAAACCTCACCCTAAACACAAACCTAACCTAACAATAACCCTAAAACTAACCATAAACCTAACTCTAACCCTAACCGAAACACTAATTTTAAACCTACGCCTAACCCAATTCTAACAAATCCCTAACTCTAGCCCTAATCGTAAACCTAAAACTAATAAAACACTAACCATAACCCTAACCCTAAACATATCAATAACTCTAATCCTAAAAATAACCCTAAACCTTACCAGAAACCTAACACTAAACCTAACCCTAACTGTAACCCTAACATGAACACTAACGCTAACACTAAAGTAACCCTAACATAATCCTAACCCTAACACAAACTTAATTCAAACCATAACCCTAACCCTCAACTAAACCTAACCCTAACCCTTACCTAACCTTAACCCTAACCCTAAACCTAAACCTAACACTAACCCTAAGACACATCTTAACACTAACCCTTACCAATACCCTAACCCTATCATGAACCCTTACCCTAAACCTAAGCTTAAACCTAACACTAACCTTAACGCTAACCCTAACACTAACCCTAAACCTAAGACTACCCCTAATTCTAAATGTAACCCTAAACCAACCCTAACCCTCACTCTAAACCTAACCCTAACCCTAACACTGACACTAATGCTAAATATAAACCTAAGACTAACCTTAACCCCAACCCTAAACCTAAACCTAATTCTAACTGTAAACCTTACCCTAAACCTAACCCTAACCTAAACATGACCCTAACCCTACCCCTAACCCTAACAATAACCCTAAACCTTATCCTAACCCAAACCCTAACTCTAACCCTAAACCTAACACTAACCCTAACCCAACCCTAACTCTACCCCTAAAGCTAACTATAACCCAAAACCAAACACTAATGCTAACCCTTATGCTAACCCAAACCTTAACACTAACAATAAATCTAAACCTAAACATAACGTTCACCCTAACCCTTACCCTAACATGAACCCTAACCCTAACCCTAAATCTAACCTAACCCTAACTATAACACTAACCCTAACACTAAAACAAATATTAACCCTAACCTTTACAGTAACACTAACCCTAACCATAACACTAAACTAACACTAACACTAACCCTAACCCTACTTCTAACCCTCAACCTAAACCTAAAGCTAACACTAAACTTAATCCTGAACTTAACATGAACCCTAAACTTAACCCTAAACCGAACCTAACCCTAACACTAATCTTCACCATAACACTAACCCTAATCATAATATTAACACAAAACCTAAACCAAATCCTAACTTTAATATAAACCTTACCCTAACCCTAACCCCAACGCTAACCCTAAACCTAAAGCTAAACCTAACCCTAAAATTAACCCTATACCTCACCCTATCCTAACCCTAAAAGAAACACTAACACTAAACATAATCCTAACACTAACCCTAAACCTAATTCTAACCCATACCCAAAAAAGAGTCCTAAACCTAACGCTAACCTTAACATAACACTAACCCTATACCTAAACCTAACTGTAACCCTAACCCTAACCCTAACTCTAACCGTAACCCTAACCCTAACCAAAAAACTTACCCTAAACCTTACCAAAACCAGTAACCCTAACCCTAACCGTAACACAAATCTAACCCTAACCCTAATCCTAACACTAAACCTAACACTAACCCTAATAATAACCCTAACACAAACCTTAAATCTAACCCTAAATCTAACCCAACCCCTTACACTAACCCTAACCCTAACACTAATCCTAACCCTAACCCTCACCCTAACCGCAACCCTATCCCCAACCCTAACCCTAACCCTAACCCTTACCATAACCCTAACCCTAACAAAACTCTAAACCTAATCCTAACGTAACACTAAACCTAACCCAAACTTTATCCCTAACACCAACCCAAACGTTAAACTCAACCCTAACACTAACCATACCCTAACCCTAACCCTAATTTTAACACTAACCCTAAACATAAAACTAACCATAATACTAACGCTAAAACTATCCCTAACCCTAACACTAATCTTAAACCTAAACTTAACCCAAACACTAATACTAACCCTAAGCCTAACACTAACACTAACCTTAACCCTAACCCTAACTCTAACCCTAACCCTAAGCCTAACACTAAACCTAACCCTTACCCTAACAGTAACCCTGTCACTAACACTAACCCTAACCCTTAACTAACCCTAACCCTAACACTAAACCTAACACTAACAATAACCCTAACCATAACCCTAATACTAACCTAACACTAACACTAAACCTACCCCTAACTCTAACCCTCACCCTAAACTTAACAATAACCCTAACCCTAACCAAAACATGAAATCTAACCCTACCCCTAACTTGAACCTAACTCTAATACTAAACCTCACCATAACACTAACCCAGCCCTAACACAAACCCTAAACCAAATACTATGCTCAAACTAACCCTAACCCTATTTCTAACCCCAACCCTAAACCTAACCCTAAAGCTAAACCTAACTCTTACACTAACCCTAAGCCTCACCCTAACCCTAATTCGAAACCTAACCTGAACCCTAACCCTAACACTAACACTAACACTTTTCCTAACTGTAACCATAACATTAACCCTAACCATAACCCTAACCCTAACACTAACATGACCCCTAACCCTAATCCTAAACCTAACACTAACACGACCCCTAACCCTAGCCCTAACACTAACCCTAAATCTAATTCTAATTTTAACCCAAACCCTAAACCTTACCTTAACCCTATCTTTACCTGTAACACGAACCCTAACCCTAACCATAACCCTAACACTAACACGACCCCTAACCCTAAACCTAACACTAACTCTAACCGTAGCCCTAAACCTATCCCTAACCCTAACACTAACCCTAATCCTAACCCTAAACATAAACATAAAACTAACAGACACCGTAACCCTTACCCTAACACGAACCATAACCATAACCCTAACCGTAATTTAACCCAAACCCTAACCCTAATCTTAATCGTAATTCTAATCCTAACCCTAAACCTAACCCTAACACCATCTCTAACCCTAATCTTAACCCTAACCCTAAGCCTATCCTAACCCTAAAACTCTAACCCTAATCCTAACTTTTATCCTAACCCTAACTATAACCCTAACCGTAACCCCTACACAAACCCTAATGCTAAATCTTACAAACACCTAAAACCAAATCCTCACAATAACAATGACCCTAACACTAACTCTAACACTAACTATAACTATAACCATAAACCTAACCCTAAATTGTACCCTAACCGTAACCCTAACCCTAACCCAAACATGAACCCTAAACTTAATCCTAACACATACCTTACTGTAACCCTAACTTTAACCCTAAATGAAACCCTAAGCTTAACCCTAAAACTAACCCTAACACTAATACTAATCCTAACTTTAACCCTAACCCTAAACCTAAATGTAAACCTAAACTTAACAATATCTCTAAACCTAACCCTAAAACTAAAGCTATCCCTGAATCTAACCCTAATCTTAACACTAACTCTAAACCTTAGTATAACCCTAACTCTAAGCCTAACACTAACCCTAAACTTAAACCTAACCATAAACCTAAAGCTAACACTTACCCTAACCTTACCCCTAACACCATCCCTAAACCTAACCCTAACATAATCTTAACCCTATACCTAACCCTAACATCAACCCTAATCCTAACCCTTACCAGAACCCTAACACTAACCTTAAGCCTTCCCTAATGCTAACCTAACCCTAACCCTAAAGCTAATCCTAACCGTAACCGTAACCCTAAACACAATCTTAACTGTAACCCTAACACAAAACCTAACCCTAACCCTAACACTAACCATAACCCTAATCCTAAATTTAAAACTAACACTAACCATAACCCTAACCCTAAACCTAACCCTAACACTAACCCTAAATTTAACAATAACCATAACACTAAACTTAACCATAACCCTAACCCTATCCTAACACTAACCCTTACATTAATCCTAACCCTAACTATAACTCTAAACCTGATGTAACCTAATCCTAACACTAACCCTAACCCTAACACAATCCCTAACACAAAACATAACCCTAAACATAGCCAAACACTTACCCTAACTTTTACTTACATTAACCCTAACACTAACACTAACACACTAAAACTAACCCTAACCCTAACACTAACCCTAAACGTAACATAACCCTAACCATAACAGTAACACTAACACTAAACAACACTAACTCTAACTGTAACACTAACCTGAATCTTAAACCTAACACTAAACCTAACCCTAACCCTAACACTAACACTAAATCTAATCCTATCCCTAACACTAATCCTTACACTAACCCTAACCCTTAACCTTGCCCTATCACTTAGCTAATCCTAACCCTAACTCTAACACTAACACTAAAACTAACTTTTACACTAACATTAACCCTAACTCCATCCCTAAACTTATAACTAACCCTAACACTAATCCTCACTGAACCCTAAACCTATCCCTAAACCTAAAACAAACCCTAACAGTAAACCTAATCCTAACACTAACCATAACCCCAACAATAAACCTATCACTAACCCTAACCCTAAGCCTAACACTAACCCTATCCCTTACCCTTACTTTAACCCTAACTCTAACACTAACACTAACCCTTACACTAACACTATACTTAAACTACCAGTAACTCTAAAACTAACCCTAACCTAACACTTGCCTCACTCTAACCCTCTTTCTAATCATAACCAATACCCTAATTTTAACTCTAACCATAACACAAAACTTAAACCTAACACTTACCCTAAAACTAACCATAATTCTTACCCTAACACTAAACTTAACACTAATCCTAACCCAAAACCTAACCCCAATTCTAAAACTAACCCTACCATAACCAGAATTCTAACCCTAACCCTAACCCCAAAACTAACCTTAACCAAAAACATAACCCTAAATCTAACACTAAACCTAACCATAACCATAACCCTAACCATAACACTAACCTTAAACCTAATTCTAAACCTAAACCTAAAAGTAACCCTAATCCTATCCCTAATCCTAACACTATCCCTAACACTTACCCTAACACTAACAATAACACTGAACCTAATTCTAAACCTAACCCTACCCCTAAACCTCACCCAAAACAAACCATAACCCTAACCCTAACACTAATCCTAAACCTTACCCTAACACAAACCCTTACCATAAAACAAACTTTAAACCTAACCCTAACACTAATCCTAACCCTTACCCTAAAACTAACCCTAAACCTAAACTTAAGCCTCACTCTAACCCTAAACCTAACCATAACCCTAACCCTTACCCTAACACAAACCTTATACCTCACATGAACACTAATCCTTACACTAACACTAACCCTAACCCTAACTCTGAAACTGAAGCTAAACCTAATCCAAACCCTTACACTAACCCTAGATCTAGCCCTAAACATAACCCTATCCCTAACCCTAAAATGAATCCTAACCCTAACCCTTACTGTAACCCTAACCCTAACCCTGAACTTAGCCCAACCCTAAACCTATACCTAACCATTACACTCTCCCTAACCATAACCCTATCACTAACACTAAAGCTAACCCTAAAACTAACCCTGAAACTAATCCTAATCCTAACCCTTACACTAACCCTAAACCTAACTCTAAATCCAACACTAACACTAACCCAACCCTAATTTTAACACTAACCCTAACCCCAACACTAACCCTATCACTAGCCCTAATCCTAAGCCTAACCCTTAACCAGCACTAACCATATCCCTAATCCCTTTCTTTAACCCTAAAACTAACCCTAACCCTAACAATATGCCTCACTCTTACCCTCTTTCTAATCATAACAAAAACCCTAATTTTAACACTAACCTAACACAAAACCTAAACCAAACCCTTAGTCTAACACAAACCATAATTCTTACCCGAACACAAAGGTTAACACTAACCATAAACCAAAACCCTAATTCTAAAACTAACTCTATCCCTAACTTGAACCCTAACCCTAACCCTAACCCAAAAACTAACCTTTACCATAAACCTAAACCTAACCCTAACACTTACCCTACCCATAACACTATCCTTAACCCTAATTCTAACCCTAAACCTATCCCTAAACCTAGGACTATTCCTAAAACTAACCTTAACACTAACACTGAACCTAACCCAAAACCTAACCTTACCCGTAACTCTCTCCCTAACCCTTACCCTAACACAAACCATAAACTTAAACCTAAACCTAACACTAACCTTAATCTACAAGTAACCCTAAAACTAACCATAAACGTAAACCTAAGTCTCACTGTAACCTGAATCCTAACCATAACGTTAAACCTAAACCTATGCCTCACTCTAACCATCCTTCTAATCATAACCAAAACCATAATTTTAACTCTAACCTTAACACAAAACCTAAAGATAGCCCTTACAATAACACAAACCATAATAATTACCCTAACACTAACAATAACACTAACTCTAACCCGAACCCTAACCCCCCAAAAAAACTAACCTTAAGCATAAACCTAACCCTAATTCTAACACTAAACCTACCCATAACATAAACCTAAACCTAACACTAAACCTACCCATAACCCTAACCCTAACCATAATACTAACCCTAACACTAATTCTAAACCTAAACCTAAAAGTAACCATAAACCTATCCCTAACCCTAACACTATCACTAACCATAACTTTAACAGTAACACGGAACCTGAATCTAAACCTAACCCTACCCCTAACCATCACCCTAACCCTTACCATAACATAAAACCTAACCCTAACACTAATCCTAACCCTAACCCTAATACTAACCCTAACCTACAAGTAACCCTAAAACTAACCCTAATCGTAAACCTAAACCTAACTCTAAGCCTCACTCTACTCTTTATCCTAACCCTAACCCTAACCCTTACCCTATACCTAACCCTAACACAAACCCTAACCCTAAACCTTACCCTAACACAAACCATATCCCTCACACAAAAACAATCCTAACACTAAATCTAACCCTAATCTATAGTCAAAAATTATCCCTAACCCGATCTCGAACCCTAACACTAATGGTAACCCTGAATCTAACCCTAAACATAAACCTAACCCTAAGTCTAAAATGAACCCTAAAACTAAACCTAACCCTAACTGTAACACTAACACTAACCCTAACTGTAGCCCTAACCTAAACCTATCACTAACCCTAACACTCTCACTAACCCTAAGCCTAACACTAACACTAAATTTAACCCTGAACCTAACCCTAACTCTAACACTAAACCTATCCCTAAAACTAACATGAACCCTAAACCTAACCCTAACACTAACCCTAACCCTAACCGTTACACTAAACCTAAACCTAACCAGAACCCCAACCTTAAGCCTAAAACTATCCCTAACCATAACCCTAACCCTAACTCTACACAAACCCTAACCCTAAACCTAACATGAACCTTAACACTAACCCTACGCCAGCCCTAACCCTAGAACTAAACCTAAACCTATCCCTAACCCTAACACTATCCCTAACCCTAACACTAACACTAACCCTAATCCTTAAAATAATCCCAAACCTAACCCTAACACTAACACTCTCACCAACCGTAATCCTAACACTAACACTAACCCTAAACCTCACCATAAACATAACCTTAACCCTAATACTTAGTCTAATCCTAACTCTAACACTAAGCGTCAACCTAACTCTAGCACTCACCCAAACACTAATCTGAAAATTAATCCTAATTCTAACTGTAACACTAACCCTAATCCTAACCATAAACCTACAACTAACTTTAAATCTAACCCTAACATAAACTCTAACATGAAACCTAACCCTAACCCTAACCGTAACACTAACATTGACCCACACCCTAACCCTAACCCTAACACAAACCCTAACCCTAATGCTAACCCTAACACAAACCCTAACCAAACCATAACCCTAACCCTAACCTAAATTTAACCCTAACCCTACCTAACCCTAACACTAACTCTAAAACTAACCCTGAACCTAACCCTAACACTAACCCTAACCCTATAACTAACTGAAAAACTTACCCTAACCCTAAACCTACCACTAATCCTAACACTAACCGTAACCTGAAGCCTAACCCTAAATCCAACTCTAATCTTAACCATAACCCTAAAAATAACCTTAACCCTAACCCTATCACAAACCCTAACAGTAACCCTAACAGTAACCATAACGGTAACCCTAAACCTAACCCTAACCCTAACCCTAACTCTGAAACTAACCCTAACCCTAACCTGAACCCTAACACTAAACCTAACCCTATCACAAACACTAACCCTAACTCTAACATTAACCCTAACCCTAACCCTAATACTAACCCTAAACCTAATCGTAACCCTAATCTTAAATGTGAACCCTAACCATAACATAAACCCTAACACTAAACCAAAAACTAACCCTAAACCTCAGCATAATCTTAAACCTAACAATAAACGTAACCCTAAACATAAGCCTAACCCTAACCCTAGCAATAATCTAACCCTAATCCTAACTCTAACACTAACATAAACCCTAATGCTTACTGTTACCCTAACCCCAACACTAACCCTAACCATAACCATAACCATAAACCTAACACTAACCATAACATTAAACATAACCCTAAACATAACCCAAAAAGTAAAACTAACCCTATCATTAACCCTAATGCTAACACTAAACCTAAAGTTAACTTTATTCCTAACCCTAACGCTAACCATAACACAAAACCTAATCCTAACCCTAACCCTAAAAATAAACCTAACACTAATTCTATCTAACACCAATCCTAACCCTAACCATAACTTTTAAACTACTCCTAACCCTAACCTTAACCCTAACACTAACCCTAACCCTATCCTTAATCCTAATGGTAATCCCAATCATAACCCTAACCCTAAACCTAACCCTTACCTAACACAAACCCTAACCCATTCCATAACAGTAACCCTAACCCAATCACTAACACTAATTTTAACTCTAACACAAACAATAACCCTAACCCTAACACTAAGCATTACCCTAACCGTAAACCTAACCCTAATCCTACCTGTAACCCTAACCCTAACACTAACCCTAACACAAACCCTAACTGAACGCTAAACCTAACCTTGTCCCGAATCCTAGCCCTAACCCTAACCCTAACAATAACCCTAACCTTAACAGTTACCCTAACAATAACACTCACCTAATCCTAACCCTAAACCTAACACTAACCCTAACCCTAACTATTACCCTAACCCAAACACTAATGCTAACGCTGATCTTAGCCCTAACACTAATACTAACCCAATCCGCAACACTAACCCTAAACCTAATCCTAACAGTAACCCTAACACTAACCCTAACACTAAAGCTAACCCTATCACAAACCCTAACCCAAACACTAACCTGAGCACTAACCCTAACCCTAACCTTTACCCTAACACTAAACCTAAACCTAACCCTAACACTAAACCTCACCATAAACCTAGCCCTAATTTTAACACTTAATCTAAACTTAACCCTAACACTAACCATAAACCTAACTGTAACCCTAACCTAAACAATATTTCTAACCCAAACCGTAACCCTAACTGTAACACTAACTCTAAACTTAACAGTAAACCTACACCTTACCCTAACACTAACCCCAAACCTAACCTTAACACAAACCCTATCACTAACCCTCACTGTAACCCTAACATTAACCCACATCCTAACAATAATCTTAATACAAACGCTAACTTTAACTCTAACCCTAACACAAATGCTAACCCTAACCCTAATCCTTGCCTAACCATAACCCTAACATTAACCCTAACACTAACCCTAACACTAACTTTAACTCTAAACCTAACACAAATCCTAACCTCAACTGTAAATGTATAACTACAACTGACCCTAACCTTAAGCCAAAACCTAACACTAACCCTAAACCTAACTTTTACTCGAACTGTAACACTAACATTACCCCTAAACATAACCCTAACCATAACACTAAACCTAACCCTAATCCTAATGCTAAATCTAACCCTAACACTAACCCAAAATGTAACCCTAACAGAAAACCTAAACCTAAACCTAACACGAAACCTAAAACTAACCCTAAACCTAATTCTAAAACTAACCCTAACCCTAACCTGAATTCTAACTCTAATCATAACCCTATCACAAACACTAACCCTAAACTTAACACTAACCCTATCCCTAAGCCTAACCCTAATCCTAATGTAACCCTAATTTAACTGTAACCCTAACCCTACCTAAACCCTAACCCTAACACAAACCCTAACACTGTTACCCTAAACCTAACCGTAACCCTAACACTAATCCTAAACCTAACCTGAACCCTAATAATAAACCTAACCCTAACCCTAACACTAACTCTAACCCTAAACCTTACCCTAACACTAACCCTAAACTGAATAATAACCCTAACCCTAACACTAACCCTAACCGTAACCCTAACCCTATCCACAACCTTAACGTAACCATAACCCTAACCCTAACCCTAACACAAACCCTAACCTAACCCTAAACCTAAATCTGTCCTAACCCTAACCCTAAACATAACACTAACCCTAACACTAACCCTTAACCTAACTATAACCTAAAACCAAACACTAATGCTAACCCTAACCTTAACTCTAACACTAGCTCTAAACCTAACCCTAAGCCTAGCCCTACATCTAGCTCTATCCCTTACCCTAAGACAAATCCTCATCCTAATGCTACCCTCGTCCTAACCGTAATTCGTATCCCTCCCCAAATCCCAACTCTATTTCTAGTCCTAAACCTAGCCCTCATTTTAGCCCTCACCCTAACCCTAACCCTTACCCTTATTCTGACTCTAACAATAACCCTAGATCTAAACCTGACCCTAACCCTAAACCAAACCCTAACACTACCTCTACTGGTAAACCTATACCTAAACCTAACAGTAACAGTAGTACTAGAGAAACCTAATTTTAAAAAGAGTCATAAATCTAGCCATAGCCCCAAACAAAAACCTAGCACTAGCCCTAGCAATAACCCTTAACCTAATGTAAAAACTAAACTTCTCACTAGACCAAATGCTAGTCCTAATTGTGGCTCTAAATCTAAAACTAACCCTAACCCCACAATGAACCTTAATCTAATAGAAACCCTAGCTCTAAACCATATCCTAAACCAAAATCTAACCCTAACACTAGACTTATCCATTACCCTTACCTCCAAACTAGCCATAACCATATCCCTCGCTCTTACATTACCCAAGCCCTAATGTTAGGCCTAAACATCACACAAAACCTAGCCCTTCTCCTAGCCCTAAACCTAGGCCTAATAATAACCTTAACCATAACCTTAGACCTGACCCTAATGCTAACCCTGGCCCTAGCACTAACCCTAGCTCAAACTCTAATCCTTAGCCTAAAAATAACCCTAACCCTAAACCTAACAGTTGCCTTGACTCAAAACCTAACCCTCTCCCTAGCCCTAGCCTAACACTAACCCTAACACTAACCCTTAACCTAACTATAACCTAAAACCAAACACTAATGCTAACCCTAACCTTAACTCTAACACTAGCTCTAAACCTAACCTAACTCAAAACCTAACACTAACCCTAGCAATAATCTAACCCTAATCCTAACTCTAACACTAACATAAACCCTAATGCTTACTGTTACCCTAACCCTAGTGTTAGTGTTAGGTTTGACTCAAAACCTAACCCTCTCCCTACCTCAAATGCCTCCACTTACCCTAAACCTAACCCTAACATTTACCCTAGGCCTAACCCTAACCCTAACCCTAATCCTAACCTTAACCCTAGCACTAACCTTAGCTCTAACCCTATTCATTACCCTAAAGAAATGACTAATGCAAATGCTGTCCCTAGGCCTAACAATAACCCTATCATTAACACTAACCCTATCCATTACTCTAAACCTAACTGGAACCATAAACCTAATTATATCCATTGCCCTAACCCTAACCCAAACCCAAAACTAATTCAAGCATTAACCCTAAATCTTAACCTAAACCAAACCTTACCCGGATTCTGACCCTAATAATACACCTAGCTCTAAACTTGACCTATACCCTACACCTAAACCTTACAATAGACATAGCCATAACCTAACACTAAAACACTAAAACTAAAACTAAGCATAAATCTAGACTTGACATTAGCCCTAGCTAGCTGTAGCCCTAACACAAACCCTCAGGCTAGACCTAAACCTAGCCTGAATCCTAACCCAAATCCTAACCTTACTCCTAATCTTAATTGTAACCCTCACCATAGACCTAAAGCTAGCTATAACCCTATCCCTTCCCCTTTACCTAATCCTAACCCTAACACTAACACTAACCCTAACCCTAGGTCTAACCCTAACACTAACCCTAGAGCTATTCCTAGCCTTAATTTAGCACTAACCCTAATCCTATCCCTAACCCTAGCCTACACACTAACACAAACTCTCGTCCTAGCCCTATTTATAGTTCTAAATCTATCTGTTACCATAACGGTAACACTAGCCCTAAACTTAGCCCTAACCCTAGCCATAGCCCTAAACCTAGATCTAACCCTAACAATAAATCTAAGCCTAAACTTCACCCTACCATTAGCCCTAACACTATTGCTAATCACAAAACTATCCCTAACCCTAGGCAAATTCTAAAACAGAACTGAGCCATAGCTCTTTCCCTAACCCTACCTAACCTTAATGCTAGACCTGACATTAGCCCTATACCCAGCCAGAATCCTAGTTCTAAATCCAGCCTTAATCCTTACCCTGATCTTAACCCCAGCCCTATCCCTAATTTTATCCTTTGTCCTAGCACTAAACATAGCTATAACATCATACCTTACCATAACACTAACACTAAACTTAACCCTAGCCCTAAACCTAGGCCTAAACATAACATTAACCCTAGCACTAATCCTAGCCCTAATTTGGGCCTAACACTAAACCTAAATCTATCCCTATCCCTAAAACTAACTATAACTCTCATCCTATCCCTATCCCTAGTTCTAAACCTATCCCTTACCATAACCCAAAACCCAGCCCTATCCCTAGTCCAACCTTAGCCCTAACCTTTGCCCTATGCCTAAACCTGGATCAAACCCTAACCTTAAGCCTAAATCTCACCCTAACACTAGCCCTAACAGCAATGCTAATTGGAAAACTAGCCCTTATGCTAACCTAGCCCTAAAATAAAACTGAGCCATAAACCTAATCCTAACCCTTAATTTAAGCCAAACACTAACCCTAAACCTAGCCCTAAACCTTGCCATAATTTGAGTGCTAAACCTAACCCTAGAAGTAACCCTGACCCTAAACCTAACCCTCATTGTAGCCTTAACCCTAGATAAAACTCTAACCTTTACTCAAACACTAACTCTAGCTCTATACATTGCCCTAACGCTAACCGTAGAACTAGCCCTAATCTGAAACCAAGGTTTTCATTAGCCATAGACCTAACGCTAACACAAATCCTAATGCTAATTCAAGCTCTAAACCTAGGTTTAACCCTAAGACTAACCCTAACCCTAACCTTATCCCTAAACCTAATCCTACCTCTAAACCCATTCCTTTCCTTAAGCCAAACCCTCACCCTAATGTTACCTAGTCCTAACCCGAATCCTTAGCCTACCTGAATCCCCAACTCTATTACTACTTCTAACCCTAGCCCTCACTCTAGCTGTAACTCTAACCCAACCCTGACCCTTATTCTGACTCTAACACTAACCCTAGAACTAAAACTCACACTAACCCTAAACTGGACCCTACTCCTACCCCTACCAGCAAACCTGTACCTAAACAGAACAGTAACAATAGCACTAGACCAAACCTAATCCTAAAAATAGTCATAAATCTAGCCCTAGCCCTAAACAAAAACTTTGCACTAGCCCTAAAAATAACCATTAACCTAGCCTAAAGATTAACCCTATCCCTAGACCCTAGACTAGTCCTAATTCTGGCCCTAACTCTAACCCTAACCATAACCCTAAACTATAGCCCTACTACTAGCCATAAACACCACAAAAAACTAGCCTTATCCTAGCCCTTAACCTAGCCCTATTCATAACCGTAACCATAACCTTAGCCATGACTCTAACCCTAACCATCTCCCTAGCCCTAATCCTAGCTCATACTCTAACACTTACCCTAAACCTAATCATAGCCCTAATCCTAACCTTAACCCTAGCACTAACCTTAGCTCTAACCGTATCCATTACACTAAAAAAAGCCTAACCCAAATGCTAACACTAGGCCAAATGATAACCTTATTGCTATTAACCCTATACATTACTCTAAACTTAACCAGAAACATAAACCTAATTCTATTTGTTACACTAACCCTAATGTGAATACACTGCTAATTCAAGCATTAACCCTAAATCTTAACCTAAACCAAACCCTACTCAGACCCTAACCCTAATAATACACCTAGCTCTAAACTTGACCCTTACCCTACACCTAAACCTTACAATCGACATAGCCATAACCTAACACTAAAACTAATACTAACCATAAACCTAGATCTGACATTAGCCCTAGCCCTAACACAAACCCTCAGCCTAGCCCTAAACATACCCTTAATCAAAACCCGAACCCTAACCTAGCCCTAACCCTAATTGTAACTCTTGCCCTACAAGAAACCTAGAGAAACCTAGAGATAACCCCATCCCTTTCCCTAAACCTAACCCTATCCCTAACACTAACACTAACCCTAAGCCTAGCCCTAACCCTAACACTAAACCTAGCGCTAATCCTAGCCCTAATTTAGCCCGCACCTTAAACCTAACCCTAACCCTAGCCCTAAGACTAACTCTGACTCTCACCCTAGCCCTATTTCTAGTTCTAACCCTATTTATTATCATAACCGTAGCACTAGCCCTAACTTTAGCCCTAACTATAGCCCTAGCCCTAAACCTAGATCAACCATAACAATTAATATAAGATTTAACCTCACCTTACTACTGGCCCTAACACTATTGCTAATCCCAAAACTAGCCCTAACCCTAGCCCTAGCTCTAAAACTAAATTGAGCCATAGCCCAAACCCTAACACTAACCTAAACATAATCCTAGACTTGACATTTTCCTTATCCCTAATTCTTACCCTAACACTAACACAAATCCTAACCCTACACCTAGCCTTAACCCTTACCCTAATTTGAGTCCTATCCCTAATCCTAAAAGTAACACTAATCCTGACTCTGAACCTAACACTAACCCTATCTCCTATCATTCCCCTAAATCTAAAACTAATATAAACACTAGACCTAGTCCTAATGCTAACACTAATACTAGTCCTAATCATAACCCTAGTTCTTACATTAGCCGTAGTCCTACAGTAGCCCAAACCTAACCCAACCCAAAACCTAGCCCTAACACTAATTGTGACTCTAATAATTCCCCTAGCTATAATCCTGACTCTTACCCTACCTAACCCTAACACTAGACCTAGCCATAAACCTAACCCTAAAACTATTCCTAAACTTAACCCTAGACCTGATATTAACCCTAGCCATGATCCTAGCCCTAAACCTAACACAAACCCTAGCCCTTATCCTACCCCTAAACATAGCCTTAATTTTATCCTTAACCCAAACCCTAGGCCTAACCCTAACACTAACCCTAGCCCTAATCTTAGCTCTAATTTAGCCCTTTCCCTAACCCTAACCCTAACCCTAGCACAAAGACTAACTCTAACTCTCACCCTAACCCTAACCCTAGTTCCAAACCTGTTCCTTCCTAGAACCCTAATCCTAGCCCTAATCTTTGGTCTAACCCTAGCCCTATTCATGGCCCTGGCCATAACACTAGATCTAAAACTAACTCTAAATATAACCCTAAACCTAATCCTAAACCTAAACCTAACACTAGCCCTAACGCTAATGCTAATCCTAAAACTAGCCCTAACACTAGCCCTAACCCTAAAACAAACCCGAGCCATAGCTGTAACCCTAACCCTTATCCTAAACCAAACCCTAACCCTACACCTATCCCTAACCATATCCTAATTCTAGTCCTAACCCTAACCCCAAGACTAACCCTGACCCTGACTCTTACCTTAACACTAACTCTGGCTCTAAACATCACCCTCAACGTAAACCTCAACCTAGCACTAAATGTAGCCCTAACCCTAACCTTATAACTAGCACTAATCATAACCCTACTTCATACATTAGACATAGCCTTAACCCTAGCCCTAACCTAACCAAAAACCTAGCTTTAAACAGAGTAATAAAGCTAGTGTTAACCCTAACTTAAACCTAACCCTAACCCAAAACTAGCCCTAATCCTATACATAACTTTAGCCCTAAACTTAGGTTTTAACCTATCCATTACCCTAACAATAACCCTAAGTCTTAAGCTAAGCCTAGGCTTAACCATAACACTATCCATTACACAAAACCAAACCTAAACCCTAAAAGTAACCCTGTCATTACCCTAAACATAAAACCCAACTTAACCAAAACCCTAAACCTGACCCTGTCCATAAAAATAACCCTAGATATAAACCTGAGTCTTACCCTAAACCTAATCATTACACTGGACTCACCCATAAACCTAACACTAAATTTAGCCCTAGCTATAACCCTAAACCTGACATTAGCCCTAACCCTAATACTATCCCTAACCATAACACAAACACTAAACCTCATCCTAGCCATAAACCTAGCCTTAATCATAACCCTAACTCTAGCCCTAACCCTAACACTAACCCTTCTGTAGCCTTAAACCTAGCCAAAACCATATATATATATATAACCCTTAAACTAGACCTAGTCATAAAAATAACCATAAAACTATCCCCAAGCATAAACCTAGACCTGATATTATCCCTAGCCATGATACTAGCCCTAAACCTAACACAAATCCTAGCCCTTATAATAGCCCTAAACATAGCCTTAATTATAACCCTAACCATAACCCTAGGCCTAAATCTAACACTAACCCTAGCCCTAATCTTAGATCTAATTTAGCCCTATCTCTAACCTTAACCCTAACCCTAGCCCAAAGACTAACTGTAACTATCACCTTAGTCCTAACACTAGTTCTAACCCTATACTTTGCGGGAACCATAATCCTAGCTCAAACTATAGGTCAAACACTAGCCCTATTCATAGCCCTAGCAGCAACCCTAGATCTAACTCTAACTCTAAATCTAACCCTAAACCTTAGCCTAAACCTAAAACTAACAGTAGCCTTAACCCTGAGGCTAATATTAAAACTAGCACTAACCCTAGCCCTAAAACAAAACCAAGCCATAGACCTAATCCTAACCCTTAATTAAAACTAAGCCCTAACCCTACAGTTAGCCATAACTCTAGCCATAATTCGAGTTTTAAGCCAAACCCTAAAACTAACCCTGACCTTAACACTAACCCTAGCTCTAAACATCACCCTAACCCTATACCTAAACCTAACAATCGACCTAGCCCTAACCCTAACCCTAAAATTAAACCTAATCTCAATCCATGTACTTATATTAGCCGTTACGCTAAACCTAGCCTTAACCCAAAATCTAGCCTTATTCTGAGCACTATCCCTAGATTTACCCCTAACCTAACCCTATCACTAATCATAACTATAACCCTAGCTATAACCCTAGATTAAATCCTAACCCTAACCCTATCAATAATCGTAACAATAACCGTAGCCGTACGCCTATCTCTAACCCTATCCATTACCCTAACCATAACCCTAACCCTAATGCTAAACCTGGGCCTAAACCTAACCGTATCCCTAATTTTAACCCTTTCCATTACTCTAAACCTAGTCTGAAACCTAAACCTAACACTATCTTTACCCTAATCCTAACTCTAATGATAATTTGAGCCCTAATATTAAACCTTAACCTATCCAAAACACTAATTGTGACCCTGACCCCAAGAGTACCCTTAGCTCTAAACCTGACCCTAAACCTAAACCTAACCCTTACACTAGAGGTAGCCATAAACCTAAACCTAAAACTATTTTAACAGTAACATTAGACCTAATATTAGCCCTAGGCATAATCCTAGCCCTTAACTTAGCCTTAATCCTAACCTGAAATATAACCCGAGCCCTAACCCTAATTCTATTCCTCACCCTAGCCCTAAACCTACCTATAACGTCATCCTATAGCCAAAAACTAACCATAACCCTAAACCTAACCCTAACCCTCACCCTGAACCTAGGCCTAACACAAAGCCTAGTGCTAATCCTAGCCTTTATTTAATCCTATCCTAACCATAAACCTAGCCATAAGATTAACTCTAACTCTTGCCTTAGCCCTAGCTTTAGTTCTATCCTTATCCTTAATTCTAATCCTAGATCTAAGCCTAAGTCTAATCTAAACCTAACTCTAAATTTAACTGTAACCATAAGCCTAAACAAAAACCTAACACTACCCCTAACCATAATGCTAATCCTAAAACATGCCCTATCCCTAGCCCTAGCCATAAACTAAAACCAAACCATAGCCCTAATCTTAAACCTTAACCTAAATCAAACCCTAACCCTACAACTAACCTTTAAAATAACTCTAAAACTAACGCTGACCCTGACACTGACCCTAATACTAATCCTAGCTCTGAACATCACCCTAACCTTAAATTAACCCTAACACTATATCTAGCCTTAACCTAACTGTAAAACTAGCCTTAATCATAACACTAGTTTGTACTCTAGTCATTGTCCTAACCATAGCCCTAACCCTAACACAAATTATACACCTAATCCTAGCCCTAAACCTAGCTTTAACCATAATACTAGCCCTAACGCTAACACTAACACTAGCCCTAACCCTAACTTTAACCCTATTCCTTACACTAAGCCAAACCCTAACCCAAATGCTTACCTGAGTGCTAATCCTAAACCTTAGCTTAACTTAAACTCTAACCATAATACTAGTCTTAACCCTAGCCCTCACTATACCTCTAAATCTAACCCGGACCCTCATCTGACCCTAACAGTAATAACCCTAGGTCTAAACCTGAGCCTAACCCTAAATGAAACCTTAACACTAGCCCTACTGGTAACCCTTTAACTATATGTAAGCCTAACACTAGACCTAGACCCAAAGCTAATCCTAAATATAACTATAACTCTAGCCCTAGACCTAAGCAAAAACCTAGCACTAGCACTAACAATAACCCTTAACATAATCTGAACACTTACCCTATCCCTAGACCTAAACCTAGTCCTAATTATTGCTCTAACCCTAACCCTAAACCTCTCCCCAAAACTGACCTTAATTCTAACACTGAACCTAGCTTTAAACATGACACTAACTCAAAACCTACACATAACACTAGACTTAGCCATAACACTAACCCTAAAACTAGCCCTAAACATAACCCTAGCTCTTACATTTACCATAGTCCTAACCCTAGCCCTAAACCTAACATAGAACCTAGCCCTAATCCTAGGCCTAAACTTAGCTCTAAGCATAACCCTTAGCCTAACCTTATCCCTCAACCTAGCCCTAACATAATCCTTGCCTTAGACCTAACCTTAGCACAAAGCTTAACCTTTACACTAAACATAACCCTAGCTCTATCCTAAAACCTATCCTTAACTTTATCCCTAATCCTAACGTTAAACCTAGCTTGAACTTTAGCTCTAACCATATCCATTACCCTAATCCTAACCCTAACCCTAATTAAAACCCCATCCCTAACACTAAACCTAACTCTAACCATAAATGTAAACCTAGAACTAAACCTAAACCTAACCCTCGCCCTAGCCCTAACCTTAGCTCAAACAATAACCCTTACCCTATCCTAATTATAACCATAGCCCTAAACTTAACACTTACCCTAACCCTAAAACTTACCCTAAATCACACCCTAACCCTATCCCTAAACTTAGCCCTAATCCTAGAGTTACTTCAAACCATAACCTAGTCCTAACCCTTGCTCTATACTTATCCATTACACTAAATATAACCCTAACCCTAATGGTAACCCTAACCCGATTGCTAAACCTAACTCATCCATTACCCTAAACATTAACTTAAACCTAAACTAAACCCTATCCATTACCTTTATCCTAAACCTAACCCTAATGCTAATTTGAGCCTTAACCCTAAACTTTTAGCTAAACCAAATGCTAGTGCTGACCCTGACCCTGACCCTAATAATAACCCTAGCCCTAAAGCTGACCTTTAACCTAAGCCTAACTCTTACACTAGACATAGCCATAACATACCCCTAAAACTATTTTTAACATTAACCCTAGACATGATATTAGCCCTAGACCTGGTCCTAGCCATAACCCTAACTGAAACCCTGGCCCTTAACCCAGCCATAAACCTAGCCTTAATCCTAAACTGAAACATAGCCCTAGGCCTAATCCAAATTCGAACACTCAACCTATCCATAAACTAGCTATAACCCCACCCATTCCCCTAAACTTTACCTTAACACCAATGCTAACCCTAACTCTAGCCCAACCCCTAAGTCTAACCCAAACTCTAACCCTAGCCTGAATACTAGCCCTAATGTAGCCCTAACCCCAATACTAACCCTAGCCCTAATTCTAAGCCCTAATTTAGCTCTAACCTTAACCCTAAATCTAGCCCTAATCCTAGCCCTAATTTAGCCCTAACTCTAACACTAACCCTAGCCCTCATCCTAGACCCATTTTAGCCCTAACCCTAGCCCTAATCCTGGCCCTAATTTAGCCCTACCCCTAACCCTAACCCTAAGACTACTACTATGACTAACTCTAATTCTCACCCTAGCCATATCCCTAGTTCTAACCATATTCCTTACCATAACCCTAACCCTCACCCTAACCTTAGCCTTAGCCCTATCCCAAACCTTAGATCTAACCCTAACACTAAAATCTAACCCTAACACTAAGCCTAATCTTCAACCTAACACAAGCCATAACCCTGATGCTAATCCATAATCTAGCCTTAAAAGTAGCCCTAGCCTTAAAACAAAACCAACCTATATCCCTAACTCTTAACCTAAACCAAACCCTAACCATAAAACTACTACTAACTTTAGCCTAATTAGAGTTCTAACCCTAACCCTAATCCTAACCCTGACTCTGACACTAATCCTAACAATAACCCTTGCTCTAAACATCACCCTAACCCTAAACCTAATTGTAACACTAGACCAATCCCTAACCCTAACCCTAAAACTAGCACTAATTGCAACACTAGTTCATACATTACCATAGCCCAACCTACCCCCAACCAAACTTAAAACAAAGCTCTTATCTGATCCTTAACCCTAGATTTAAACCTAACCCTTAACCTAAACCTAACCCAGAACATAGCCCTAAACGTTACCCTAACCCTAGCCAAAATTATAACCAAAACACTAGCCCTATCACTAGCTCTAACCCTATCCATTATCCTAACCATAACCATAACTCTAATGGTAACCCCAGGCCTAACCCTAAACTTATCCCTAACCCTAACCTATTTCATTAACCTAAACCTAACCTGAACCTTAAACCTAACCCTATCATTACCCCAACTCTAACCCTAATGCTAATTCAAGCCCTAACCCTAAACCTTAACCCAACCCAAACCCTAACTCTGCCCCTTCCCATTACAATATACCTAGCTCTAACGCTGACCCTAACCCTAAACCTAATCCTTATACTAAACCTAGCCTTAAACCTAACCCTAAAACTATAGCTAGCCATAATCCTAGACCTGATATTTGCCCTAGCCATAATTCTAGCCCTAAACTTCGCAAAAACAAACCCATAACCCTAACCCTAACCCTAGCCCTAATCCTATCCATAACCCTAGTGGAAAATTTAGCCTAACCCTATCAATTACCCTAAACATAACCCTAATTATAATGCTAATCCGAGGCCTAAATCTAACCCTAACCCTAACCGTAAGCCTATCCATTATGATAAATCGAACCTGAACGCTAAAACAAACCCTATCATTACCCTAACCCAAACCCTAATGCTAATTTGAGCCCTAACCCTAAATCCTAACATAAACAAAACCCTAAACCTGAACCTGACCCTAATAACACCTCTAGTTCTAAATTTGACCCCTACTTGAAACCTAACACTTACACTAAACATAGCCATAAACCTAACCTTAAAACTATCCCTAAACATAACCCTAGACTTGATATTTGCCCTAACACTAATCCTAGCCCTAACCCTAAAACAAAATCTAGCCCTCATCCTAGCCTTAAACTTAGCCTTAATCATAAATCTAATGAAACCCTAGCCCTAATCTGAATTCTAAACATCACCCTAGCCCAATCCCTAGCTCTAACCCCATCATTTACACGAAATCTAACCCTAAGCCTAAAACTAACCCAAGGCCGAAACATAAGCATAAACCTAGCCCTATTCCTAGCCACAATTAAGCCCTATACTTAACCAAACACTAAGCTTAGGTATACGTCTAACTCTCACTTTCACTCTAGCCCTATTCCTTGTTCTAACCCTATCCCTTATCATAAACCTAATCCTAGCCATAAACCATGACCTAACAGTAGCCCTATCCTTAGCCGTAGAGCTAACCCTAGATTTAATCCTAAATCGAAATCCAACTTTAACCCTAAGCCTAAACCTAAACCTAAGAGTAGCCCTAAACCTAATGCTAAGCCTAAAACCAGCCTTAACCATAACCCTAGCCCTAAAACAAAACGGAGTCATAGCCCTAATTTTAAAACTTAACCTAAACCCAAACCTAACCTTACACCTAGCCCTAACCCTAGCCCTAATTCGAGTCCAAACCCTAACCCTAAAACTACTCTGACCTTGAATTTTACCCTAACACCAACCCTAGCTCCAATTGTTATACCTAACCCTAACACTAGACCTAGTCCTAACCCTAATCCTATAACCAGCCCATATCGTAACCCAAGACCATACATTGACCATAAATCTAAAACTAGCCCTAACTCTAACCAAAACCTAGACTTAATGTAAGACCTCACCCTGGCTTTAACCTGAAACCTAAACCTAACTCTAGCCCTAAACCTAACCCTAAACATAGCCCTAATCCTAGCTCTAATTCTATCCCTTACCCTAAGCTAACCCTAACCCTAATGCTAACCCTAGGCCTAACTCCAATCCTTAGCCTAACCCAAACCCTCAACCTATTACTAGTCCTAACCCTCGCCCTCATTCTAGCTGTAACCGTAACCCAAACACTAAACCTAACCCTGACATTTATTCTGACACTAAAGGTAACCGTATGTCTAAACCTGACCCTAACCATAAACTGAACCCTAACACTAGCACTAGCAATAAACCTATACATAAACCTAACCCTAACACTAGCCCAAGACCTAAACTTAATCCTAAATCTAGCCATATCTCTAGCCCTAGACCTAAACCAAACCTAGTCTGAGCCTTAATGATAAACCTTAACTTAACACAAACACTAACCTTACCCCTAAACCTAACTCTAGTGATAATTCTGGGTTTAACCCTAACCCTAACTATAATACAAACTTCACCATGACCCTAACACTAACCCTAGCTCTAAACATAATGCTAACAGTAAGAGTATTTGGGATTTTGCCCAGAACGTGATTTGCCCCCAGAACGTGTGTAGAGTGCTGGTGTGAGTTCGGGAATAAAGAATTGCTATTTGAATCTACAAGGCTGTGAGTGGCTTGTGATTTTGTGCCCAGCCAGACTGCAGCATTTGGTGGTCCATGTGGGGAACGTCTAAAGCTTGGAGGTAAGTGAAATTGCTCGCCCCTGAGGGAAGGTGAGAGAATGGGTGACCATTTCAAAAAACAATGTGTTCTTGTTTTGATTTATTTTGTTTTTATTTAAAGTTGCCTGTCCCTAGAACATTCTCAGGCAAACTGGGGAAAATGGTTGGCTCAAAGTTTGAAGTTGTTCACCCCTGAGCGAGAGAAATTGTTAGAGGAAAGAGGCACCCCAGTAAGACCAAGAACAGTTAAGGCATATGTTGATACAATACAAAAATGTAGCCCATGGCTTTTTAAAGACGAGTTATTAAGTATATCAATGGGACCATCATGGTATCCTGTAAAAGGATTTTTCTTCAACAAGAAAGAGATGGCTAATTCTGTTTACTACATTTGTCTAAGATCTTGGTTTTTACAGACATCTGATTAATTTACAAAGCTAAAGTGTTAAAATATCAATCACCAAATATAAAATCAAGTACTCTTTACTTATTAAGTTACATAAGGTAATATATTTAAACACTATGTGTGTTTTCATAAATTGGTGAATGGAAAAAAAAGGTTTAATATTGCTTTGGTCTGTGTCTTTGCTAAAATAAGGTTACTAAATGTTAAGACTCTATCATGTGTATTTTATATACAAAGAGTATAAGAAGTTTCAGTTGGGTTTCAATTATATTACTATAGTACAATAAAAAACATGAAAGTATTTCACCTTATTAAAGTCGAGTAATTTGTCTAAATCAGAAATTTTATAAGGGTGTTTCAAAATGTGAATTTATAAAAAGGGTTAACGGCTACAAAAGAGATATAAAAAGATTCAAGATGTGGAAATATATTTTAAATAAAGGTTAAAAAAAGAGATGTTTCTAGATGAGATAATCTCTGTGTGGTAAAGTAAAAAGTTGTAAAATGCCATTTTTAAAGATTTTGAGGAAACTAGACTCACTTTAAAAGCTTGAGAAAGGAAGAAAGAAGAAAAAGATATTTGTACATGGCAGATTGAGACAAAGCTTCTTAATGGAGTTAAAAAAAGCCTTTGGTTGAAGGGCAGCCATGTAAACTAACATTGAAGCGATTTAAACAAAATCTAAGCCTCGTTTAAAAGAGTGAAGATGTAGGTGGTGAAAAAGTACATTTAAAAGTACAGTATAGATGATAATTAAAAGGCTTTAAAAGATTAAATTGAAGGTGGTCGAGATACCTTCATGGCGGAAAAAGGAAAAAAAGAGATATAAAAAGATTCAAGATGTGGAAATATATTTTAATATGGAAGGTTATAAGAAAAATAAATGTTTTTAGATGAGATAATCTTTGTGTGATAAAGTAAAAAGTTGTAAAATGTCTAAGTAAGTTGCAAAAGGCTTTAAAAGGTTAAATTGAAGGTGGTTAAAATGCCTTCATGTTGGAGGAAAGATTGCATCATTCGAAGCCTAGTTAATCTTAAAGACATTACTTAAAAAAAACAAACATGAAAATGGGAAGATAATAGGATAAAAGATATTTAGATAAAGAAGATTAAGAATTTGAAGTGAAAAACTTTAAAGACAGAAATATAGAAATTTAAAAAAAAGATAAAAAAGATGTAGGAAGATAGAGAAGATGTAGGAAGACAAGAATTTTAAACCCACAAAATAGGAAGCAAAAGAAAACCGCGAGGAAAAAAAGCAACTAAGGATAAATATACAAACCTTAGAAGAAAACTAAAAGATAGAAACAAGATAAAAAATGGTTAAAAATGTCAAGTAAAGGTATTTCAGATAAAAAATACTAAAGCTAAGACAACTATTAGATACAAACATTCAAGATAGAAAAAGGTAGAAGAGAGAAGTTTAAAGTCAAATATTGGATAAAAATAGAAGAACAAGGAGATTATTAGTAATTTTTTCAAAAAGCCCATCAACTTTAATTTCTGGTGGTGCAGAAATTAGAAGTCTCAGATGAGGGTGTTAAAATTTATAGACAAGAGCCAATTTAGAAAACATTAAACTAGAAGGAAATTGGTTTAAAACCACACCAAAAAATTAAAAGGACTAAAATAATTCTAAAAACTAAGGCAGAATGCTTTTGAAAGACTTAAATTTAAAAGAATCTTTAAGGGGTATATATCCGCCAAAGATAAACTTAAAATAACCCTTTTTACTCTAAACTTTTTAAATTTGGATTCATCAGGACTTAGTGCTGCGGAAAGGCATACGCATCCAAAAAATGTACATAAGCCTAAGGTACTTTGGAAGGATATTCTAACAACACAATGGAAAGATCCTGACCCAGTGATTGTCTGGAGTCGGGGTTCTGTTTGTGTTTTTCCACAGGGAGAACAGCAACCGATTTGGATTCCAGAGAGACTAACCAAAGCAATTTCTACAGACCAAAAAGAAGATGATTTGACTCAAATCCATAACAGCTGATATCCAGAGCTCCAGCTTTGCTATTCTTATATCTGCGACAGTGATTAACCAGGGTGCTTTTTTCCAATATCTATTTTATTATTGCTTTTTCCCACATCATAAAGTTCTATTTTATTTTTTGAGCTCATACAAACCTAGGTTAATGTTTTTCTGATCAATTTTATTTTTTGGCTGTGGAGTTTTTAAACATTGCAATGGAGATTTCACCTAGGTAAAGCTACAAGGTCTTTACTATTGTCTTATGTGTTGTACGTTTGTGTGCACATTTGTGTTTTGTGTTGTATGTCTGTGTGTGCGTATGTCCATAGATCTTATATGAAGAGCGCTCATGAAAAAATGGATCCAAGTTATTATTATTATTTTTTTATTCACGTGATTGAAATGGTTTAATTTAAATTAGGTAAACAGCTGTTAAGGATTGTTTTTAAAGGTGGTTAACATATCTGTTTGTTTACTAATTTAAATTAGGTAAACAACTGTTAAGGATTATTTTTAAAGGAGGTTAACAGATCTGTTTGTTTACTTTCACCTTTCCTTTTCATCATATTTAATAATTCTGTTCAGGATAATGTCTCTTTAGCATCATTGCCAGAATTCCTATCTCCATCCCAGTGCTGGTGAAGACAAAGATAAAACCAAACTACAGCTTCTATGATAGCTATCACAGTAAACTGTATAAACTGATGCATCCATGAATATAACTCAACAAGTAATGCTCAATCAAGGACTCGATTTACTTTGGGAGGAAATGGACATATTGATAGACTCCTCTGCTTTGAACTGCTTGCAGAACTTGCCTGGACTATGTATCACTTGTATACATTGTGAACTATTGTTTGGTGCAGCGAATTGTGGTAGTGCTGGCATATCTTTGCTGATGGTGTCACCAGTGATGCAATTTTTCCAAAGGAGCTGTCAATTGGCTTGGTGTCGTTGCATTTCTGTATCCTCCTCCCTATCCTGCTAGTGATGGTCTAAAATTTGGGGGCCAACAGAGGTGAGGCAAAGAACCTCACCCCCCCACTGGCACCAAGGCCAAAATTGGGGGCCAACAGAGGTGAGACAAGAACCTCACCCCCCCACTGGTGCATAGGCCTATCCACAAGTATGGCTGTATGCTGGACCAGTAGTCAGTGATGGGTATGATCCAATTGCAGTGGTATCAACGTAAGACAGGAGGCTGATGCCTAGAGGTCAGATTTTCCCATGACGGGTAAGAACCATATGTTGAATTGGACAACCTACTAGGCACTGTCCTTAAGCCACATTGCTTGTTGTTTAATTAATCAGAGGGGGGGGAGATGCTGAGGGCCATTGCTAAGTAAGAATGACACATGGCATGACCCAGGTCATTTGCAGTGACATTGCATGTAAGGTGACCTTGCTCAAGGACCAGGGCGGATCCGGGTTTAGGGCAGATTGGGGTTTAGGGCGTTCCCGATTTAGGACAATCTGGGTTTAGGGCGGTTCCAGGATTAAGGTGTACCCTGCTGGGAATAGGGCATATCCTGCTGCCTCAGGCGCACCTGCTCCTTGAGTTCCTGTTGAGTTCTCAAGGGATTGAGAGAGTATTTGGGATTTTGCCCAGAACGTGATTTTCCCCCAGAACGTGTGTAGAGTGCTGGTGTGAGTTTGGGAATAAAGAATTGCTGTTTGAATCTACAAGGCTGTGAGTGGCTCATGATTTTGTGCCCAGCCAGACTGTGGCAACATTGATCTAGCTGTAACACTTACCCAAAAAGTTGCCCTAATTATAACCCTGGTTTATACATTAGTTGTAGGCCTAACACTAGCTCCAACCTAACCCAAACCTTGGCCCTAAACTGAGTGCTAAACCTAGTTTTAACCCTAACCCTAAAACTAGCCCCAATCCATACCCTAACCCTAGATAACCCTAGCTTTTACCCTATCCATTTCCTTAAGTTAAACCCTAAACCTAATGCTAACCTTAGTCATAACCCTAATCCAGAGCCTAACCCCAACCCTAACTCTATTACTAGTCCTAACCCTAAACTTCATTCTAGCTCTAACCCTAACCCAAACCCAAACCCTAACCCTGACACTTATTCTGACCCTAACACTAACTGCAGGTATAAACCTGACCCTAACAAGAAACCGAACCCTAACATTAGCCCTACCAGTAATCATATACTTAAACCTAAACCTAACACTAGCCCTACACTTAAACCTAATCATAAATCTATCCATATCTCTAGCCCTAGACCTGAACAACAACCTAGCCCTAGCCCTAACAATGACCCTTAACCTAACCCAAACACTAAACCTACCCCTAGACCTAACCCTAGTCCTAATTCTGCAACTAAACACAACACTAAATCTAACCTGAACACTGGCCCTGACCCAAACATAATCCTAGCTCCAAAGCTTACCCTAAACCAAAACCTAATTCTAACACTAGACCTAGTCATAACCCTAACCCTATAACTAGCCCTAATCATAACCCTAGCTCTTACATTACCCATGGCCCTAACCCTAGGCCTAAGCTAACACAAAACCTAGCCCTAATTTTAGGCCTGAACATAGCCCTTAACCTAACCCTAAACCTAACCCTAGCCCTAACCATAATCCTAACCCTAAGCCTCCCTTTAGACCTAACCCTAGCTCAAAGCCTACCCTTTACCCTTAACATAAACTTAGCCCTATCCCAAACACTAACTTAACACTAGCCCTAATCCTAACATGTTAACTAGCCGTAAACATAGCTCTAATTATATCAACTACCCTAACCCTAGCCTAATCCTAACGATAACCCTGGCCCTAACCCTAGCTCTAATTCTATCCATTACCCTAAACATAATCCTAACCCTAATGCTAACCCTAGGCTTAACCCTAACCCTATTGGGATCCCTAAACATATCCATGGCCCTAAAACTAACCTGAACCTTAATTCTAAGCCTATTCATTACCCTAACCCTATCTCTAACCCTAATGATGCTAATTCGAGCCCTAAACTTAAACCATAACCTAAACCAAACCTTAAGCCAAACACTGACCATAATAACACACAAAGCTGTAATCTTTTTTAATGTTTTTTTATTTGTTGTTCAAAACATTACAAAGCTCTTGACATATCATATTTCATACGTTAGATTCAAGTGGGTTATGAACTCCCATTTTTACCCCAAATACAGATTGCAGAATCACATCAGTTACACATCCACATTTTTACATAATGCCATATTAGTAACTGTTGTATTCTACTACCTTTCCTATCCTCTACTATCCCTCCTCCCCTACCCTCCCATCTTCTCTCTCTACCACATCTACTGTAATTCATTTCTCTCCTTGTTTTTTTTTCCCATTCCCCTCATAACCTCTTATATGTAATTTTGTATAACAATGAGGGTCTCCTTCCATTTCCATGCAATTTCCCTTTTCTCTACCTTTACTTCCCACCTCATGTATCTGTTTAATGTTAATCTTTTCCTCCTGCTCTTCCTCCCTGCTCTGTTCTTAGTTGCTCTCATTATATCAAAGAAGACATTTTGCATTTGATTTTTAGGGATTGCTAGCTTCACTTAGCATAATCTGCTCTAGTGCCATCCATTTCCCTGCAAATTCCATGATTTTGTCATTTTTAGTGCTGCATAATACTCCATTGTGTGTAATCTTGACCCTTACCCTAAATCTAACCCTTACACTAGACCTAACAATAAACATAAACCGAAACCTATCTCTAATGTAACCCTAGACCTCACATTAGTCCTAGCCCTAATCCTAGCCCTAATGAATGCTAGCTCTCATCCTAGCCCAAAACTTAGCCTTAGTCATAACCCTAACCCTAATTCTAACCCTTTCCCAGCCCTAAACCTAGTTATAACCCCATTGCTTGCCCTAAACCTAACCCAAACCCTAACCCTAACAGGAAACCTAGCCCTAACTTTATCCCTAGGACTAACCTTAACACTAATCCTAGCCCTAATCCTAAACCTTACCCTAATCCTTGCTTTAAGACTAACTATAAATCTCGCCCTAGCCCTAGACCTAAATCTAACCCTATCACTTACCATAATCTTATTCCTAGCCTTAGCCTAGAATAACCATAACCCTAACCTTACACCTTGCCCTAACCATAGATCTAAACCCAACTCTAAATCTAACCCTAATTCTACATCTAAACCTAACTCTAACACTAACCCTAAATCTAATGCTAATCCTGAAACTAGCCCTTAACCATAGGCTTAGACCTAAAACAAAACTGAACCATAACACTAACCCTAAATTTTTACCTAAACCAAACCCTAACTTTATATGTAACCCTAAGCCTAGCCCTAATTTGAGTCCTAATCTTAACCCTAAAACTACCCCTAAACCTATTTCTGACATTAACAGTAACCCTACCTCTAAACATCACCCTAAACCTAAACCTTAACCTAACACTAGACCTGGTCCTAACCCTAATTCTAAAACTAGTTCTAATCATAACCCTAGATCATACATTAGCTGTAACCTTAAACCTAATGCTAACACAAACCTAGCCCAAATCTGATACCTTACCCTAGCTTTCACCCTAACCCTAACCCTAACATTAGCCCTAACCCTAACCCGAACCCTAGCTCTAACCTTATACTTTACCCTAGCCAAACCCCAATCCTAATACTAACTCTAGTCCTAACACTATTCCTTAGACTAAACAAAACCCTAACCCTATTACTAGTCCTAAACTAGCCCTTATTCTTGTTATAATCATAACCCAAATTCTAACCCTAACCCTGACGCTTATTCTGACTCTGAAACTAAACCAAACCCTAACACTAGCCCTACCCATAACCCTATATTTAAACCTAACCTTAACACTAGCCCTAGATTAAACCTAATCCTGAATCTAGCTATATCTTTAACCAAGATCTAAACAAAAAACTAGCCCTAGCTCTAATGATAACCCTTAACCTAAGCCAAACACTAACCTTACCTCTAGACCTAACCAATCCTAATTCTGGCTCTAGTCCTAACCCTAAACCTAATCCAAACACAGACCCTGACACTAAACTAACCCTAGCTATAAAACTGTCCCTATCCAAAACCTAAACCTAGCCATAACCGTAAACATAACTCTTACATTACCATAGCACTAAAACTAGCTCTAAACCTAACACAAAACCTAGCCCTAATCCTAGGCCTAAATCTAGCCCAAATCATAACCCTAACCCTAACCTAACCTTATCCCTTACCCTAAGCCTAACCCTTATGCTAACCCTAACCCTCGCCTTAGACCTAACCCTAGATAAAACCAAAATCCAAAACCTAAACCTAAACCTAGCCCTATCACTAAACCTAATGCTAATCCTAGCCCTAATCATAATGTTAACAATAGCCCTAATACTATCTCTAAAATTATCCATTTCCTTAAACTGAACTTTAACCCTAATGATTACCCTAGCTCTAATCCTAATTTTAAACTTAATCCTAGACCTAACCTAAACCTAACCCTCATTGTAGCCTTAACCCTAGATAAAACTCTAAACTTTACTCTAACACTAACCCTAGCCCAAACCTTAACACTAACCCTAAACCTAAAACTACCCCTAATCCTAGCCTGAAATCTAAACCTATCCATTAACCTGACTCAAATGATAATATTAGCCCTAACCCTAACACTATCCCTAAATCTAAAGCTACCCCTAACCCTAAACTGACATCTAACCCTATCCGTTAACATAAGTGTAAAGATAACCTTAGCCCTAACCCTAACACATAATCCTAAACTTAACCCTTACCCTAGCACTAACACTAGCTCAAAACCTAACCTGTACCCTAAACCTAACCCAAACTCTAACCTAGCCCTAGCCCTAAACCTAAACCTAACCCTAAACCTAGCTCTAATGCTATTCATTACACTACAATAACCCTAACCCAAATGCTAACCCTAGGCCTAACCCTAACCCTATCACTTACCCTAATCCTACCAATTACCCTAATCTTAACCTGAATCCAAAACCTAAACCTATGAATAAACCTAACCCTAATTCTAACCCTAATGCTAATTTGAGCCCTAACCCTAATAATTAACCTAACACAAACCCAAAACCTGAATTTGACCCTAAAAATACACCTTACTCTTAACTCGGGCCTTACCCTAAACCTAACATTAGACCTAGCCATGAACCTAACACTATAACTATCCCTAGCCTAACTTAAACCTGACATTATCCCTATCCCTAAAATTTGCTCTAACCCTTACACAAACCCTAGCCATCATCCTACCCCAAAATCTAGCCTTAATTCTAACACAAAGATAACCGTAGACCTATCTTAATTCTAATCATCAGTGTAGCCCTAAACCTAGCTATATCCCCATTCCTTCCCCAAAACCTAACCCTAAACCTAATCTTAAACATAGCCCTAATCCTAGGCCTAACCCTAAATCCAATCCTAGACATATTCCTAACTATAATTTAGCCCTAAAGTTAACCCTAACCCTAGCCTTAAGACTAACTCTAAATATCACCCTAGCTCTATACCTAGTTCTAACACTATTACTTACCATAAACAAAACACTAGAGCTAACCTTAGCCCTAACCCTAGCCATATCCCTAAGCCTAGAATTAACCATAACTCTAAATGTACCCCTAAGCCTAAAGTCACCTATCACTAGCAATAACACTATCATTAATTGTAAAACTACCCTTAACTTTATTCTTAGCCCTAAAACATAATGAGCCATAGCACTAATCATAACCCTTAACCTAAACCAAATCCTAACCCTACATCTAGCCCTAAGCCTACCCCTAATTTGAGCCCTATCCCCAACCCTAAAACTAACCCTGACTCTGACTCTGAACCTAACACTAACCCTAGCTCAAAACATCACCCTGAACTTAAACCTAACCATCAAATTAGACTTAGCCCTAACCATAACCCTAAAATTAGCCCTAATCATAACCCTAGTCCTTACATTACCTATATCCCTGACTGTAGCCCTAATGTTACCAAAAATCTAGCCCTAATGCAAGCCCTACCCTAGCTTTAACCCTAAATCTTAACCTAAACCAAGTCCTAACTCTTACCCTAAACTTAACCCTAACTTTAATCCTTGCACTAAACCTAAAACTAACACTAACCCTAACACTAACTCTAACCGTAACCCTAGCCCTAACTCTAGCTTTAACCCTATCTATTACCCTAACCCTAACCCTAATCCTAACCCTAATACTAACCCTCAGCCTAACCCTAACACATTCGCTAACACTACCTATCCATTACCCTAAACATAACCCTAACCCTAAATCTAACCAAAAACTAAACATAGACGTAACACTAACCCTAAAACTAGCCCTAATAATAACCCTAGTTCTTATATTAGCTGTAGCCCTAAAGCTAACACAAAACATAGCCTACCCTAATTCAAGCTCTAACCCTAGCTTTGACCCTAACCCTAACCTAATCCTAGCTCTAACCCTAAACCTAACTCTAGCCCTAACACTAGCGCTAACACTATCCCTTACCCTAAGCCAAACTCTAACCCTAAAGGTACCCTAGTCCAAAACATAATTCTTAGCCTAACCCAAAACCTAACTCTGTTACTAGTCCTAACCCTAATCCTCAATCTAGCTCTATCACTATCCCAAACACTAACACTAACCCTGACCCTTATTCTGACCTTAACACTAACCATAGGTCTAAACCTGACCCTAATCCTAAACCAACCCCTAACATTGGCACTACTGTAAACCTATAACTAAACCATACCCTAACACTAGAACTAGACCTACACTTAATCCTTTATCTAGTGATAACTCTAGGCCTAGCCCTAAACAGAAACTTAGTCATATACCTAATAATAATCCTATACCTAACCCAAACACTAACCCTACCCCTAGACCAAACCCTAGTCCTAATGCTGTCCTTAACAATAAACCTAACCCTAACCTGAACACTGACCTTTACCCTAGCACAAACCCTAGCTCTAAACCTTATCCTAACAAAAAACATAACCCTAACACTAGACATAGCCATATCACTAACCCTGAAACTAGCCATCACCATAGGCCAAAACCTACCTCTAACTCTATCCATTACCCTAAACCTAACCCTAACTCTAATGCTAACCCTAGCCCTAACCTTCACCCTGACTCTAACCCTAATCTTCATTCTAGTCCAAACACTAGCTCAATCCCTAACCCTTAAACTTAACCTAACCCTAACACTAAACCATGGCCTAAACCTAAAACTAACATTAACCTAGCCCTAATCCTAACCTCAACCCTGTCCCTAACCCTAGCTCTAAGCCTACATATTACCCTAACTCTAACCCTAATGTTAAAGATAATCATAGCCCTAACCCTAGCTCTAAACCTATCCATTACCCTAACCCTAACCCTAACCCTAACTCTGATGGTAACCCTAGCCCTTGCCCTAAATATACCCTAATCCTAACCCTGGACATAACTATAAACCTAACCCTTGCCATATAGCTAAACCTTGCTCAAACCCTAACCATTACCCTATACCTAACACTAAATCTATCCATAACCCTAACCTTAAGCCTAAACCTAATGCTAACCCTAACCCTAACATAACATCAAACCCTATCCAATACCCTAAACCTAATGATAACCCTATCCCTAAACTTAACACTAACCTTGACCCTAACCTTAACTATAACCTAGACCTAACCCTAAATCTAACCCTTGTCCTAGTGCTAACCATAGCTCAAACTCTAAACCATAACCTAAACCTAAACCTAACCCTAACTCTAGGTCTAACCCTAACTTTAGCCCTAATAATAACCATAACCCTAGCCCTAACCCTATCCCTTACCCTAAGCAAAACCATAACCCTAAGGCTAACCCTAGGCCTAACCCTAACTCTTTTGCTAACTCTAACCCTATCATTTACCCTATACCTCACATGAACCCTAAACTCAAACCTATCATTACCCTAACAAAACCCTAATGCTAATTCAAGTCTAAACCTAAACACTAACCTAAACCAAACCTGAAACCTAATTCTAACCCTAATAATAACCCTAGCTCTAAACCTGACCCTTACACTAGACCTAGCCATAAATCTAACCCTCAATCTATCCCAAATGTAAGCCTAGATTTGACACTGGCTATAGCCCTAATTCTTGCCATAACCCTAAAACAAATCCTAGCCCTCATCCTAGCCATAAACATAGCCTTATCACTAAATCAAACCATAACCCCACCCCTAACAGAAATTCTAACCTTTTACCTAGCCCTAAAACTAGATCTAACCCCATCCCTTCCCCTAAACCTAACCCTATCCCTAAACCTAAACCTAAGCCTAAACTAGGCCTAACCCTAATACAAAGACTAGACCTAATCCTAGCCCTAATTTAGCCCTAAACCTAACCTAACCCTAGCCCTAAGAGTAACTCTAACTCTTACCCTTGCCGTATTTCTAGTTTTAACCCTATCCCTTACCATAATCCTATAACTTGCCTTTATATTAGCCCTAACCCTAGCTCTAGCCCTAATCCTATATCAAACCCTAACTCTAAATCTAACCCTATCCCTGAGCTAAACCTCTCACTAACACATGTAGTAACACTAATGCTAGTCCTAAAACTAGCCCTACCATAGCCGTAGTCCTACAAAACAACCGAGCCATAGCCCTAAACCTAACCTTTAACATAAACCAAACCCTAAGCCTACACCTAGCCCTAAACCTAGCTCTAATTCGAGTCCTATCCCTAACCCTAAAAGAAACCCTGACTGTGACTCTGAACCTAACACTAACCCTAGATCTAAACATCACTCAAAACCTAAACCTAAACCTAACCTTAGACCTAGCCATAACCGTAACCCTAAAACTATTTCTAATTGTAACCCAAGATCTTACATTGGCTGTAGCCCTAAACCTAGCCCTAAGCTAACCCAAAACCTATCCCTAATCAGAGCCGTAACACTACCTTTAACCCTAACCATAAACCTAATTCTAGCCCTAACACTTACCCAAAACCTAACCTTAACCCTAAACCCTGACATAACCCAAAACCTAAACCAAACCCTAGCCTTAATCCTAACCATAAACCTAGCCCTAACCCGAGCTGTAACCCTACCCATTACCCTAATCCTAATGCTAACCCTAATGCTACTCCTAGGATAACCCTAAACTTATACATTACCCTAACACTAACCTGAACCCTAAACCTAACCATATCCATAAACCTAATAATAACCCTAATAATCTTAACTCTAAAACTATCTCTAACCATAATCCTAGACCTGACATTAGCCATAGCCCTAATGAAGCCCTAACCCTAGAACAAACTCTAGACCTAATCCTAGCCCTAATCTTAGCCTTAATTCTAAACCTAACCCAAGCCATAGACCTAAACCTAATTTTAACACTCACCCTAGTTCTAAAGCTAGCTATAACATCATACCTAACCATAACCATAACCCTAGCCATTAACATAGAATTACTAAATCAAATCATATTAGGCTTAATAAGGGCTTAATTAGAGCTAAAATTAGAACTAGGGTTAGTGCTAAATACTAAACCTAACACTAACTCTAACTCTCGCCCTAGCCGTATTCCTAGTTCTAACCATATCCCTTATGATAACTAAAACCCTAGCCCTAACCCTAGCCCTAATATTCACTATAGCCCTAAACCTAGATATAAACCTAACTCTAAATCTAACCCTAACCCTAAGCCTAAACTACACCCTAACACTAGCTCTAACCCTAACGCTAATTTGAAAACTAGCCCTAACCCAACCCTAGCTCACAAGCAAAATTGAGCTAATTCACTGACCCTAACCCTGAACCTAAACCAAACCTAACCCTACAGCTAGCCCTAATTCGAGTCCTAACCCTAACCCTAGAACTAATACTAACCCTGACTCTGACCTTAACACTAACCCTAGCTCTACACATCACCCTATCCTTGAACCTGATCCTAAAACTAGACCTTGCCCTAAACCTAACCCTAAAACTAGCACTAATCGTAATGCCAGTTTTAAATTAGACATAGCCTGAAACCTAACACAAACCCTAGCCCTAATCCAAGGCCTAACCCTAGCTTTAACCCTAATCCTAACCCTGGCCCTAACCCTAACCCTATCCCTAGTCCTAATCCTAGCTCTAACTCTATTTTTTACACTTAGTCAAACCCTCACCCTATTGCTACCCTAGTCCTAACCCTAATTCTATGCCTACCCCAAACCCTAACTCTATTACTAGTCCTAAACCTAACCCTTATTCTAGCTCTAAACTTAACCCAAAACCTAACTCTAACCCTGACCCTTATTCTGACCCTAACACTAAACCTAGATTTAAACATGATCCTAACCCTTATCGGAAAACTAACACTAGCCCTACCATTAACCCTAAACCTAAACCTAACAATAACACTAGCCCTAGATCTAAACCTAATCCTAAATATAGTCATAACCCTAGCCTTAGCCCTAACAATAACCCTTAACTTACACCAAACACTAACTCTACCCCTAACCTAACCCTAGTACTCATTCTGGACCTAACCCTAAAGCTAATCCAAACTTGAACCCTGACTTTTACCCTAACAAAAACCCTAGCTCTAAATCTTATGCTAACCACAAAACTAACCCTAACACTAGATGAACTCTAAATATAGCCATAACCATAACTCTAACTCTTACATTACCCATATACCTAACAGTAGCCCTAAACCTCACACAAAACCTAGCCCTATTTATAGCCCTATACCTAACCCTAAGTATAACTCTAACCCTAAACCTAGCCCTAACCCTAACATTAACCATCGTTCTAGTCCTAACCCTAGCTCAAACACTAAACCTAACCCTAACTCTAGCCCTAATCCTAACTGTAATCATAGCCCAAACCCTAGCTCTTATTCTATCTATTACACTTACCATGACCCTAAAACTAATGCTAACCCAGCCCTAAACCTAACCGTAAATGTACTCTAGCCCAGACTGTAAACCTAACCCTCACCCTAGCCCTAAACCTAGCTCAACCCCTACCCATTACACTTACTCTAACTCTAACACTAACCCAAGGTCTAAACCGAAACCTAACCCAAGCCCTAATCCTAAACTTAACCCAAGCCCTAAACCTAGCTTGAACTCTATCCATTATTCTAAGCCTAAAATTAACCCTAATGATAACACTAGACTTAAATTTAAACCTACACTAACCATAAACATAAAAACAACCCTAGAACTAACAGTGAACCTAAACCTAATCCTAAACCTAAGCTAACTCAAATGCTAACCCTAATCCTAACCCTAAACCTAACACTAACCTATCTTTAACCTGACATCTAAACATATTACCCTAAACCTAATGATAACCCTTGCCCTAACCGTTACACTAACCATGACCATAACCCTAGACCAAAATTAATCTTAGCCATAGCAAAAATCCTAGCTCAAATCCTAAACCGTACCCTAAACCTAATCCTAAGTGTAACCCTCGCCCTAACCCTGACCCTAACCATAACTCTAGCCCTAATCATAACCATTATCCTAGCCCTAAACCTAGGTCTAAGCCTATAAATTACCCTAATGATAACCATAACTCTAATGCTAACATTAGGCCTAACCCTAAAACTACCACAAATGCTAACCATATCCATTACATGAAAACTAACCTAACCTTAAACCTAACACTATCCATTACCCTAACCCTAATTCTAACCTTAATGTTAATTTGAGACTTAACACTAAACCTTAACCTAACCCAAACCCAAAGCCTGACCCTGACACTAATAATAACCCAGCTCTTAATCTGACCCTTTCCCTAAACATACACTTTATTTTGACCTAGCCATAAACATAACTCTAAAAATATCACTAACTATAAACCTAGACCTGACATTAGTCCTAGCCCTAATTCTTGCCCTAAACCTAACACAAAACCTAGCCCTAATCCTAGCCTTAAATCTAGCCTTAATCCTAAACCTAACCATAACCTTAGCCCTATCCCTAAAACTAATCATAAAACTAGCCTTAACCGTAAGCATAGCACTATAACAAAACCAAGCAACAAGCCTAACACTAAACTTAACTTAAACCAAACCCTAGCACTACAACTAGATCTAACCCTAGCAATGATTCGAGTCCTTATCATAACCTTAAAAATAACCCTGAACCTGACTTATATCCTAACACTCATCCTAGCTCTAAATACCACCCTAACCCTAAACCTACAGTAATCCTATCCCTAGACCTAACCCTAAACCTAGCCCTAACCCTAGCTCAAAACATAAACTTTGTGCTAAACATAACCCTAAACCTAAACCTAAACCAGGTTCTAACACTGTCTCTAACACTAACAAAAGGCATATTCCTAATCATAACTCTAGTTCTAACCCTATCAATTACCCTAACCATAACCCTTACCCTAATGCTAACCCTGAGCCTAACCCTAGCCCTATCACTACTGCTAACAGTATCAATTATCCTAAACCAAACCTGAACCTTAAAATAAACCCTAACTATACCCTAACCCTTACTCTAATGCTAATTTGAGCTGTAAACCTAAATGCTTACCTAAGCCAAATCCTAATCCTAATAATTCCCTGAGCTCTAAACCTCAACCTTACCCTAAACCTAACCCTTACACTAGACGTAGCCATAAGTCTAACCCTAAAACTATCTGTAACCATAACCCTAGAGATGATATTAGCCCTAGCATTAATCCTAGCCCTGAATCTAAAACGGACACTATCCCTCATCCTAGCCCTAAACCTAGCCTTAACCATAACCCGAACTCCAACCCTAGCTCTAACCCTAACTCTAACCCTCACCCTACGTCTAAACCTACCTAACACCGTTATTTATCCTAAACTTAAACCTAACCCTATCCCTATCACTAGGGCTAAGCTAAACACTAAACCTAGCCCTAATGCTAGCCCTAATTTAACCCTATCCCAAAACATAAATCTAATTTTAGCCCTATCACTAACTCTAACTCTCACACTAGCCCTAACACTAATTCTAATTCTAAAACTAGCCATAACCTTAGCCCTAGTTCTAAAACAAAACTGAACCATAGCCCTAATCCTAACCCTTAACATAAACCAAACACTTACCCTAACCCTAGCCCTAATTTGAGTTTTAATCTGAACCCTAAAACTAACCCTGAAACTGACTCTGACCATAACAATAACCCTAGCTCTAAACATAACCCTGACTCTAAACCTAAAACAAACACTAGACATAGTCCTATCCCTAAACCTAAAAATAGCCCTAAACATAACCATGGTACTTACATTAGCCATAACTCTAACTGTAGCACTAATTTAACACAAAACCTAGCCCTAATCCAAGCCGTAACCCAAGTTTTAACCTTAATCCTAACCCTAACACTAGCCCTAATCATAAATGTAACCCTAGCCCTAACCCTAGCTCTAACCCTATCCATTGCATAAACATAACCCAAACTCTAATGCTAAACCTAGTCCTAAACCTTACCCTGTTCCTAATCCTAACCCTATCCATTACCCTAATCCAAACCTAGACTCTAAACCTCACCCTATCTTTAACTAACCCTAATGCTAATTTGAGCCCTAATTTTAATACTTAACCTATCCAAACCCTAAACCAGACCCTGACTGTAAAAATACTCACAGCCCTAAACTTGACCCTAACCCTAAAACTAACCCTTACATTACCTCTAGCCATAAATCTAACACTAAAACTATCTTTAACCATAACCCAAGAACTGATATTAGTCCTAGCCCTAATCCTAGCCCTAAACTTAAAAAATACCCTAGCCCTCATCCTAGCCCTAAACCTAGCCCTAATCCTAATCCTAACCTTAACCATAACCCTAAACTAATTCTAACCCTCACCCTCCCACTAAACCTAGCTTTAACACCACCCCTTGCCCTAAACTTAATCCTAACCCTAACCCTAACACTAGGCCTAAGCTGAACACTAATCCTAGCACTAATCCTAGCCCTAAATTAACCCTATCCCTTATTCTAATGCTAACCATGGCCCTTAGACTAACTCTAACTCACACTAGCCATATCCCTACTTCTAACCCTGTCCCTTAACATGACCCTAACCCTAGCCCTAAACATAGCCATAAACTTAGCCATAACACTTGATGAATCCTTATTCATAGTCCTAACCCTAGATCTAACTCTAACTCTAACTCTAACACTAACCCTAAGCCTAAGCCTTAATACTAGCACTAACCCTAACACTAATCATGAAACTAGTCCTAACCCTAACCCTAGCAGTAAAGCAAAACAGAGTAATAGCCCTAACACTAAACCTTAACTTAAACCAAATCCTAATACTACACCTAGACTTAATCCTAGCCCTAATTCGAGTCCTAACCTTAACCTTAATACTAACCCTGACTCTGACTCATATCCTAAAACACCCCATAGCTCTAAACACCACCCTAACCTTAAACTAAACCCTTACAGTAACTCTAGCCTTATTTTGAGTCCAAACCCTAACTCTAAAACTAACTCTGACCCTGACTATTAACTTAACACTAACACTCGCTCTAAATATCCCCTAACCTTAAACCTAATCCTAACACTAGAGGTTTAACCCCTAACTATAACCCCCAAATTCACACTAATTGTAACCCTAGTTCTTACATTAGCTGTTGCCTAGCCCTAAATGTAACACAAAACTAGCCCTAATCTGAGCCCTAAACCTAGCTTTAATACTAACCCTTGCCCTAATCCAAGCCCTTACCCTATCTCTAACCCTATCCCTTACCCTAAGCCAAACCCTAACCCTAATGCTAACCCTAATCCTTAACCTAACACAAACCCTAACGCTATTACTAGTCCTAACCCTAGCACTCTTTCTAGCTCTAACAATAACCCAAATTCTAACCCTAACCATGACCCTTATTCTGACCCTAACACTAATCGTAGGTCTAAACCTGAACCTAACCCTAAACTGAACGCTAACAGTAGCCCTTCCAGTAACCTTATACCTAAACCTAACCCTAACACTAGCCCTAGACCTAAACCTAATCCTAAATCTAGCCATAACTCGAACCCTAGACCGAATGAATAACCTAGACATAGCCCTAACAATAACCCTTAGCCTAAGCCAAACACTAACTCTTCCTCTACACCTAATTCTGGCTTTAATTTTAACTATAACACTAACCTGAACACTGACCCTGACACTAACAGTAACCCTAGCTCTAAACACCACCCCAACCCTAAACCTAACCCTAAAACTATACCTAGCCCTAATATTAACCCTAAAACTAGCCTGAATCATAACAAGTTCTTAAATTAGCTGCAGCCCTAACATATCACAAAACCTAGCCCTACTCCAAGGCCCACCCTAGCTTTAACCCTAAAGCTAATCCTATTACTAACCATAGCCCTAACCCCAAGCCTAAGCCTAAGCCTAGTCCTAATTCTTAGCATAACCCTAGCCCTAAACCTACCTCTAACCTATCCATTACTCTAAAGATAACCCTAACCCTTATGCAAACCCTAGGCCAAACCCTAATCTTATCCCTAACCCTAACCCTATCAATAAACCTACACTTAACCTGAACCCTAAACCTAAAACTATCATTACCTTATCCTTAACAATAATGCTAATTCGAGCATTATTGTTAAGGATAACCTGACCCTAACCCCAATAATACCCCTAGCTCTAAACTTGACCCTAACCATAAACCTAACCCTTAAAATAGACCTAGCTATAAACCTAACCTTAAACTATCCCTAACTTTAACCCTAGACCTGACTTTTGCCCTAGCTCTAATCCTAGTCCTAACCTAACAAAAACCTCAGCCCACATCCTAGACATAAACTTAACCTTAATCTTAAACCTAACCCTAACCCTAATTTTAAACCTCACCCTAGCCATAAAACTAGCTGTAATCCTAACCCTTACCCTAAACATAACCCTAACCCTAAACCTAACATTAACCCTAGCCCTAAACCTAGGCCTAACCCTAACACTAACCTTTGCCCTAAGAATAACTCTAACTCTCGCCCTAGCCCTATACTGAGTTCTAACCCAATCCCTTACCATCACCCAAAAGCTAGCCCTAAACTTAGCCCTAACCCTAGCCCTATCCTTCACCCTAGCTCAAAACCTAGATCTAAACCTAACTCTAAATCTAACCCTAAACTTAAGCCTAAACCTCACACTAACACTAGCCCTAACCCTAACACAAATCCTAAAACTAGCCCTAACCCTACCGCTAGCCATAAAACAAAATCAAGTCATAGCCCTAATCCTAACCCTTAACTTAAACCAAACCCTAACCTTAAACCTAGCCCTACACCTATCTCTAATTCCAGTCCTAAATCTAACATGCAAAGTAATACAGACACTGACTCTGACCCTAACACTAACTCTAGCTCTAAATATTGTCATAAAAATAAACCTAACCCTAACACTAGACCTTGCCCTAACCCTAACCATATAAATAGCACTATTCATAACCCTACTTCATATATTACCCATAGCCTTAACCTTAGCCCTAATCTAACCTAAAACTTAGCCTTAATCCGAGTCCTAAACCTAGCTTTAACCCTAAACTTAAACCTAACTCTAACTCAAAAAAAAGCCTTATTCCTATAGATATCCCTAGCCCTAATCTTAGGTCTAACCCTATCCATTGCCCTAATGATAACCCTAACCCTTATGCTAAACATTAGGCCTAACCTTCACCTATCCATTACACTAAACTACATCTAAACACTAAACCTATCCCTGTCATTAACCCCAACCCTAAACCTAATGCTAATTCGAGCCCTAAACCTTACCTCTAACCTAAACCAAACACTAACCTTGAACCTGATCCTAATAATAACCCTAGCTCTAAACCTAACCCTTACCCTAAACCTATCCCTTACACTGGACCAAGCCATAAACCTAACACTAAATCTATCCCTAACTGTAACCCTAGATCTGGCATTAGCCCTAGACCTAATACTAGCCCTAACCCTAACACAAACATTCTAGCCCTAAGCCTAGCCTTAATTATAACCCAAACCCTAACCATAGCCCTAACCCTAATACTAACCCTCACCCTAGCCCTCAACTTAGCTATAATCCATTCCTTTACATGTTACCCTAACTCTAACCCTAACCTGAGGTCTAAACCTAACATTAACCCTAGCCCTAATTTAGACCTATCCCTAAACATAATCCTAGACCTAGCCCTACGACTAACTCTAACTTTAACACTAGCCTATCACTAGTTCTAACCCTATCCCTTAGCATAACCCTGACCCTCGCCCTAACCCTAGTCCTAACTCTTGCCCTATCCTTAGTCCTAGCCCTAAACATAGATCAAATCCTAACTCTAAATCTAATCTAACCTGAAGCCTAAGCATAAACATTATAAATACATTTATATTTAGATTCTATGTCTACAGATGTTGGCTTCAATTACTATTAAGAATATAGTCATTACTTTCATAAAAGGCATACCATTTCTGGTGGTATATAAAGAACTGATGGTCAGTGGTAGGATGCTATGTTAAGTGGGAAAGGAGTGAGGGTATGAGACTTATCTATCTTAGCAAATTGGAGGAGAACTGTAATGAATAGACAGGGGTAATTTATGGAAGAATGTATAAATTCAAATTCCTTATCTGTATTCATAAAATTACCCTAAGTATAAATAGTAAAAGTTTAGAGGTTGAAAGTGGGATAGACGGAGTGAAAAAAGAAGAAAAAAAAACTAGAAAGGAAAGAAAGAGAGGGAGAATGAAAATAAGATAAAATGAAGGGGGGGGAGGTGGGCCTATGCAATTCCTCTATATTAAACTATTCTGGTGATTCAGTTCTTAAAGTCCAATTTCATGCAAAGTTCTTAGTTTCACGTATGTTGAGATTGTGAGGGCCAGAGGGGGAAGGGTAGCAGAGAATAATGAGAAGAGCGAGAATAGAAAAGTCTCTCAGAACTCTGTTTTCTTCCAGTACGTGGAGTTGTCTATTTCTGGCTTGAGTTTCTCTGCTAAGGGTGGTGGAGTTAGCCAGTTTGACAGGGCTTGAGCTTCTACCTGGAGCCTCCCTACTCTTAGTCTCTGAGTTGTAAACCAGGTACCTGTACAGTTGCTATTCTGCATTGATAGCTACACCCCCCCCCCAAAAAAAAAAAAAAAAAAAAAGCTTGTGAGAAAAATCTTGAGTCATCACAGCTGGAGGTAGGGGAGTTGGAAACCGGGTACCTGAGCAGCCGCATAACTGAGCTGGTAGCCACAGCCACCGATAGATGGTGTGTAAGGTTTTCCAAGATGGATTCCATACATTATCTGTGTAGGATGTTTGGTGAGGTGGGTGGTTCTGGGGTGACCTTTGGCCATGTCTAGAGCTTGGTCTGGTGACCCACAAGCAAAGCCTCTGTGTTCTGTGTGACCTATGCTCTGTGCAGAGAGCACCTGTACAGCTGAGATTTCCTTCTGAGCCGAGAGCAAACCCCCGGCCAAGACTTTCATCTGCACCAAGAGCTCACGCGTGGCTGAAACTTCTGTCTGTGCAGAGAGCTCATGTGCGGCTGAGACATCCGACTTCCGACTGAGCTGAGAGCAACCACACAGCCAAGCCTTCCATCTGAACAAAGAGCTTCAGCGTGGCCCTAGTTTTCTTCTAATTACTATGATATTGGGCAAGATTCATCTTTTACTTAGCCTTAATATGCCCCACAGGTTTGGACCTTGTCGGTTCAATTGTTTGCTGTCAGGAACAGTTTGTATTTTAAGGTTTCCCTTCATTATGGCTTATTGATGTGAATGAAAATTGAGCTGGAAATCAAACAGGGTTGGTAGGAGGTGCTTGAAACTTCACAAATCAGTTATCAGTGGGCACTTTCTGGTTTCTTTCTTTTGAAAGTAGGCCAAAGCTGAAGCATGCAAAAGCAACTGTATCTGAGAGCCCTTAAGGAGAAAACACAGAAATATGCATGTATTGAAATAAGTCTCCCAATGATTTGATCAGGTTTCTTTGATACTTTGCAGTATTCATCTTTAACTTACCCCACTGGGCTCCCCAAGTTTGGGATCTAGGATCAATGGTTTTCTATACAGGTAAGGGTTAAGGTTATGGGTAGGGTTAGGGTTAGATTTAGAGTTAGTGTTAGAGATATTTTTTTCAAATTTTTCTGATACTGGGCTGGATTCATCTTTTTCCTAGCCTTAGTATTCTCCCCAGTTTTGGGTCTTCTGAGTTCAGTGGTTTGCTGTCAGGAACAGTTTGTATTTTAAGTTTTCACTTTATTTTGACCTATATGGGTAAATGGAAATAGCGCTTGAAATCAAACAGAGTTGTTTTTTAAGTTTGCTTGAAACTTCACACAGTCAATCAGTTCTTAGTGTGAATTTTGTGGTTTGTTTCTTGTGGAAGTAGCCCTATGCTGAAATACAAATAAATAGCTTCATCTGTGAGTGCCTTAGGAGCAATCATCAATATTTTTGGTCGAATTACTTTGATACTCTACAGGATTCATCCTTTACCTAGCCTTAATAGGATCCCCAATTTTGGGCCTTTAAGTTCAATGGTTCACTGTCAGGAACAGTTTGAATTTTTAGGTGTCACTTCATTATGGCCTATAGGTGTGAATGGCAATGCAGCTGTAAAACAAACAGGGTTGGTACTAGCTGCTTGATATGTCACACACTCAATTAGTTCTCTGCAAGCACTCTCTGCTCTTTTTCTAATGAATATAAGCCAAAGGAGAAGCAAGCAAAAACAACTTTATCTGAGAGCACTTTAGGAGACAACAGGGAAATAAGCATGTAATGAATTACCTCCTGCAATTCTTTGGTCAGACTACTGTGCATTTTTCACCTGTTACCTTGCCCCCTAGGCTTCACAACTTTGGGACTTCTATGATTAAAGATTATCTAAACAGGTTAGGGTTAAGATTACAGTTAGGGTTAGGGCTAGGTTTAGACCTAGTGTTAGGTTTAGAGTTAGTTTTGTTCAAATATTTTTGGATACTGGGCAGGATTCATCTTTTACCTAGCCTTACTATGTTCCCTATGTTTGGGCCTTCTTGGTTCAAGGTTCACTGTCAGGAACAGTTTGAGTTTTAAGGTTTCTCTTAATTTGAACCTATACAGATCAATTGAAATGGAGCTAGAAATAAAACAGTGTTTGTAATAGCTGCTTGAAACTTCACACACTCAATCTGTTTTCTGTGGGCCCTCTGTGGTTTCTTCCTTGTAAAAGTAGCTTTAAGCACAAGCATGCAATAACAACTTTATCCAAGAGCGCTTTATGAGAAATCATGGAAATATGCATGTCCTGAACTACCTCCCCCCAATTATTTGGTCATATTTGTTTGATACTGCACAGGATTCATCTGCTAGCTTGCTGCCCTGGTTCCCCAAGTTTGGGACTTGTATAATCAAAGCTCTATAAACAGGATAGGTTTAGGGTTAGTGTTAGATTTAGGACTAGAGTTAGAACTAGTGTTAGGGTTAGAGTTATTTTTGTTCAAATTTTTTTGATACTGGGCAGGATTTCTCTTTTACCTAGCATTATTATGTTCCCCAGTTTTGGGCCTTCTAATTTCAAATGTTCACTGTCAGGAACAGTTTCTATTTTAAAGTTTTAATCAAACAGGGTTGGTGCTAGCTGCTTGAAATTTTACACACTCAATCAGCTCTCTGTGGGCAATCTCTGGTTTCTTCCTAGTGAAAGTTTTCCAAAGCCATGGCAATGAAAAGAACATTACCCAAGAACACTTTAGGAAAAAATAGGGGAAATAGGCATGTACTGAAACACCTCCCCCAATTATTTTGTCATATTTTTTTCATACCTGGCAGGATTCATCTGCCCTACTAGGCACCCCTAGTTTGGGTATTCTATGATCAAAGGTTCTCTAAAGAGGTTAGGGTTAGGGTTAGGGTTAGGGCTAGGGTTAGAATTAGTGTTTGGGTTAGTGTTAGTTTTGTTCAAATTTCTTTGATACCAGGGAGGATTCATCTTTTACCTAGTCTTACTATATTAAACATGTTTGGACCTTGTTGGTTCATGGTTCAATGTCAGGAACAGTTTGTGTTTTAAGTTTTCACTTCATCTTGACTTATATGTGTAATTGGAAATGGAGCTGGATAACAAACAGGTTTGGTTTTAGCTGTTTGAAACTTCACACACTCAATCAGTTCTCTGTGGGTACGCTCTGATTTGTTCCTTTTGAATGTAGCCCTATGCTGAAGCATGCAAAGCATAGGTTTAGGGTGAGGGCGATGTATAGGGCTAGGTTTAGTGTTAGGGTCAGAGTCAGGGTAAGGGTTAGTTTTAGGGTTAGTGTTAGGACTCTATTTAGGGCTAAAGTTAGGGCTAGGTGTAGGGTTAGGATTTGGTTTTAGTTAAGGTTTAGGGTTAAGGCTATGGCTTGGTTTTGTTTTAGGGCTAGGGCTAGTGTTAGGGCTTGATTTTGGATTAGTGTTAGAGTTAGGGCTAGTATTAGGATGAGGTTTTAGGATTAGTGTTAGGGTTAGATTTAGATTTAGGGTTAGATCTAGGACTAAGGTTAGGGCTAGGTTAGGGTTCTGGAAGGGATAGGGTTAGAGCTAGGGATAAGGCTAGCAAAAGAGTTAGTTTTAGACTTAGTACCAGGCTTATGTTAGGGTTAGGATTACAGCTAAATTAGGGCTAAGATTAGGGCTAGGGTTAGTGTTAGTATTAGCCCTAGGGGTAGGGCTAGGTTAAGGGTTAGCATTGGGGTCAAGGTTAAGTTTAGGGGAATGGGTGGTGTTATAGCTAACATTAGGTCTAGGATGAGGTTTAGAATTAGGATTATGGTTAGGGTTAGTGTTCAGGGTAGGATTAAGGTAGGTTTAGGTCTAGAATAATGGCTAGGGTTTTTGATAGTTTTGGAGCTAGGACTAGGTCTAGGACTAATGTCCGGTCTAGGGTTATGGTTAGGTATATTTTTAGGATTAGGTTATGACTAGTTCTAGTGAGTTACATTTAGTGTAAGGGTCAGGTTTAGAGCTAGGGATTTTATTAGTGTTAGAGTCAGGGTTGGCATTTGGTTTAGGTTAAAGTTTACCATTAAGCCTTGAGTTAGTGGTAGGTTTAGTTTTATGGTTTGGGTAATGGATATGGTTAGGTCTAGTTTTCAGTTAAGGTTTAGGGTAAAGAATGGGTTATTTTTATTGATAGGGTTAGGATTAGCATTAGGGTTACAGTTACGTTTAGTGTAATGGATAGGTTTAGAGCTCAGGTTAGGGCTATGTTATGATTTGAATTAAGTCTAGGATCAGAGTTAGGTTTAGGGATAGGGCTAGGGTTTGGTTTAGGGTAAGTATTAGGGTTAGGTTAAGTGTAAGTTTTAGGGCTAGGATTATGGTTAGAGTAAAGGTTAGTGTTTGAGCTAGGGTTAGAGCTAGGGTGAGGGTTAGGTTTAAGTTTAGGTCTAGGGTTATGTGTAAGGTTATGGTTTGGTTAAGGCTATGGTTTTAATTAGGGTTAGGTTTTAGTTAGGGTAATGGATAATATTAGAGGTAGTGTTAGGGTTAGGGTTAGGATATGGGTTAGGGCCAGTGTTAGGGTTAGGGTTAGTGTAAGGCTTAATGTTTCAGCTAAGTTTAGGGCTATTGCAAGGGTTAGGTTTCGTTTTAGGTATAGGGTTACATTTATGTTTAAGGTTAGGTTTAGTTTTAGGGATAGAGTTATAATTAGGGTTAGGGTAAGAGTAATGGATAGGGTAGGAGCTAAAGTTTGGGCTAGGATTAAATTTGGATTAGAGCAAGGATTAGGGTTAGAGTTCAGGATGAAGCTAGTGTTACGTTTAGTGAAAGTGTTTTTCTTGTGCTAGGGTTAGGTCTATGATTAAGGCTAGTATTATGGTTAGGGTTAGGCTAAGTCTAGTGTTAGATTTAGGGTTAGGGTGAGAGTGATGCTTAGAGGTAGGTTTAGGGTTAGGTCAGGTTAAGGGTTAGTTTTAGTTTTTGGCTTTAAACTCAAATTAGGGCTAATGTTAGGGCTAGGTGTAGGGTTAAGTTTTGGTTTAGGTTAAGAGTCAGGGTCAGGGGTATGGCTTGGTTTTGTATTAGGTCTAGGGCTAGAGTTAGGACTGTCTTTAGGATTAGCATTGGTGTTAGGGTTAGGGGTAGTGTTAGGTTTAGGTTTAGGATTATGTTTAGGGTTAGATTTAGATGATGGTTAGATTTAGGGTTAGGGGTAGGGCTAAGAAAAGGTCCAGGGTTAGGCCTAGGGTTAGAGCAAGTATTAGGTTTCCATTAAGGGATAGGGTTAGGCCTAGTTTTAGGGCAAGGGTGAGAGTTAGACATTGTCTTAGGGCTAGGTTAGGATTAGGGTTAGGGATACAGCTAAATTTTGGCTAAGATTAGGGATAGGGTTAGTGTTAGGTTTAGGCCCATGTTTAGGGTTAGCGTTATGATTAAGGATATGTTTAGGGCTAAGATAAGAGCTAGGGTTTGTTTTAGGGTTAGGTCTAAAATTATGCCTAGGGCTAATTTCAGGTCTAGTGTTACCGTTAGGGATATTTTCAAGCTTAGGTTTTTGGATAGGTCTAGTATAAGGGTTAGGTTTAGGGTAAGGGTCAGGTTTAGAGCTAGGGGAATTATTAGGGTTATGTTCAGAGTTAGGGTTTGGTTTAGGTTTGAGTTTAGGTTTAGTGCTTGAATTGGCATTATGGTTAGGGTTATTGTAATAATAGGGTAAGGTTTAGGTTTCAGGTTAGGTTTAGGATAATTGATAGGGTTGGGGTTAGTGAAAGGGTTAATGTTAGGCCTAGGGTTAGTATTAGGGTAAGGTTTATGTTTAGGGTAATGGATACAGTTAGAGTTTAGTTTAGAGCTATGATTATGGTTAGGATTAGGTCTTGAGTTTGGGTTAGGGTGAGGGTTAGAACAAGGGTTATGTTTAGGGTTATGTTTAGCATAAGGGTTAGGTTATGAGCCATGGTTAGGGCTAGAGCAAGGGTTAGGTAAAAGGCTATGTCTAGGGATAGAATTACAGTAATTTTAGGGTTAGAGTTAGGGTTAGGGCTAGGATTATAATTAGGGTTAGTGTTAGGTTTAGTTTAATGGATACGGTTAGATTTAGGTATAGGTTTAGGTTTAGGGTTAAGTTGAAGTTTAAGGATAAGTCTAAGGCTATGGTTATGTTTAGACTTGTAGTAAGGGTTAGGTTTTTAGATAGGGTTAAGGTTATAGCAAGTGTTAGCTTTAGGGTTAGGTCTATCTTTAGTTTTCTGGTTAGGGTTAGCATTATGGTTAGGGTTAAGGCAAGGAATACCAATAGGTTTAGGGTTAGGTTTAGTGTATTTTTTAAGTTTAGAGCTAGGGTTAGGGCTAGGGTTAAGGTTAGGATTAGGGCTAGGGTTAGGGTTAGATTTATGGATAGTTGTAGGGTTATGTTTATGGTAAGTGTTAGGCTTTGAGCTAGGGTTGGACTAAAGCTAGGGTTAAGTTAGGAATAGGGCTAGGGGTAGGGTTAGGGTTATGCTTAGGGCAAGGTTCAGGCCTAGGATTAGTTCTAGGTTTTGTGTCAGGTTTAGGCCTAGGGTTAGGGATGTGGGTAATGTAAGATCTAGGGATATGAGTAGGGCTAGTTTTAGGGTTAAAGTTATGGCTAGGTCTAGTTTTAGGTTTATATTTTCAGTTAGGGTCAGGTTCAGAGGTCTGTTTACTGTTAAATGCTGGTCAGTGTTCAGGTTATAGTTAGAGTTAGCGTTATAGACAGAATTAGGACTAGGTTTAGGTCTAGGTGTAGGGGTACTGTTTGGGTTAGTGTAAGGGTTATTGCTAGGGCTAGGACTAGGTTTTTGTTTAGGTCTTGTGCTAGAGTTTAGGCTAGATTTAGGATTAGATTTAGGTCTAAGTCTAGTGGTAGAGTTAAGTTTAGGAATAAGTATATCAGTAGTGCCAGTGTTAGAGTTTGGTCTAGGCTTAGGGTCAGGATTAGACCTAAATTTACTGTTAGGGTCAGAATATGGGTCAGGGTTAGCATTAGAGTTTGGGATAGGATTAGAGCTAAAATGAGGGCTGGGTCAGAACTATTAATGGGGTTAGGATTTTGGTTAGCCTAAGGATTAGGGATAGGTCTAGGGTTACCATTAGGGTTAGGGTTTTGCTTAGGGTAAGGGATAAGGTTAGAGCTAGGGTTAGGGTTAGAGTTAGGGTTACGGTTAAAGCTAGTTTTAGAGCTTGGATGAGGGCTTGTTTTTGTTGTAGCGTTAGGGCTAGAGTTAGGGCATTGGCTAATGTTAGAACTAGGGTTAAAATTACGGTTAGTTTTAGGGTTAGGCATAGGGGTAGGTCTAGTTTTAGGTTTAGGTTTAAGGTTAGGGTGATATTTAGAGCTATGGTTAGTGTTAGGAGATAAGTCAAGGTCAGGGTTAGGGTTAGGACTCAAATTAGCGAAAGGGTTACTCTTAGGTTTTTGTTTAAGGTTAGGATAGTCTCTAGAGCTAGGGTGAGCATTAGGATATGAGTCTGTTTTGGGGTTAGATTTAAGGTTAGTGTTAGGAGTCGAATTTAGGGCTACGTTTAGGTCTAGATGTAGTTTTAGAGTGGTTTAAGTTAAGGTTTAAGGTTCGGGCCATTGCTCAGATTGGTTGTACTGCTAGGGTTAGGGTTAGGGATTGTTTTATGATTAACATTACAGAAAGGGCTAGTATTAGTGTTAGGCTTAGGCTTAGGTTTATGGTTAGATTTAGAGTTAGGTTTAGAAATAGGGTTAGGGCAAGGACTAAGGATAGGGCAAGCATTAGTGCTAGGTTTAGAGATAGGTTTTGGGTTACAGTAAGGAATAGTGTTAGAACTAGGGATAGTGCTAGTGTGAGAGTTAGAGTTAGTCTTAGTTCTAGGGTTAGGGTTAGGTTTAATTATAAGATTACTGGTAGAGCCAGTATTATGGTTTGCTCTATGCTTAGGTTCAGGTTTAGACCTAGGGTTACTGTTTGTGTCAGAGTAAGGTTCAGGGTTAGTGTTAGGGTTTGGGATAAGATTAGAACTAGAATGAGGGCTAGAGTCAGGACTATTAAAAGCGTTCAGATTTTGGTTAGCCTAATAATTGGGAATAGTTCTAGGGTTACCATTAGGGTTAGAGTTTTGCTTAGGGTAAGGAATAGGAATATAGCTAGCTTTAGGGTTAGGTTTAGGGTTAAAGCTAGGTTTAGAGCGTCAATTAGTGCAAGTTTTTGTTGTAGGGTGTGGTGAGCCGCTACTGCCGTTTCTGCAGACTATGGTCGCCATTACAAGATGGCGCTGGTTCCGCTGTGGTCTGTGACAAACAACTCCTTATTTGGGAGAGTTGGCGCATGGTTTTTCACCACCCTATGAGAAAGCTCCTAGTGGCAGCTTCGCATTGGGGCTTGAGATGCTTTATTAAGGCTGGGAGGGGCATCCGAGGAGGAGAAGAAGAAATATCAAGGGCCTGAATAAACTGCTGAAAGAAGATTCCTGAGTTGCGTATTCCTTGCGGGCAAGGGGTCGCAACAAGTGGTGCCGAAACCCGGGAACCAGAACTTTCAGCAATCAGGGGTGGTGCACAGGTTAGTCCCAGGTAAGTGGGATCCGCGACCAAAGCGGGGCAGCTCCTCTGTAAAGAAAGAGAGCATTACATTTTATTGCAGCTGCACTGTGTACTTTCGCTTTTGTTTTCTGTGTTTCTTTTGTTGTGTCATTTCGCTTTTGTTTTTTGTGCTTCTTTTGTTGTTGTGTCATGGGTGCTACATCTTCAAGTCCGCTTCTCCTGGCCCTAGATGGCCTGTTATGTTCCAAGGTCCTGGAAGTGAAACATAGTACTTTACAGAGATTTTTACAGAAGATAGATATCGCTGCACCGTGGTTTGCATTTTCGGGCAGCCTTACTGTACCTAGTTGGGATAAATTAGGCAAAGATCTTGACTTTGCTTCTGAGCAGGGCATATTAGAGGGTGGGGTGATACCCCTTTGGAAAATGGTCCGTAGTTGCCTTACAGATGGCAGATGTCAGGAAGCACTTACTAAAGGACAGGAAGTTCTAGAGCAATTACATGAGGAGAAATCGGAGACGGCAGGAAGTGAGGTGCCTCAGGAGGATGGGAGTGTGCGGAGCGTGAAACAGGGGAGGAGACGATTGTATCCAGATCTCAGTACGCTGCGCACACCCCCATGTGAAAGTGGGTCAGAGGAAGAGGAGGATGAGGAGGAAGAGCTCGGGAGGCTGTCTCGTCAGCTAGAGAGTTTAGCTATAGGAGAAGGGAATAGAAATAAACAGGGGCTCAAGAAAAGCGATCCCCCGGATCCACCACCATATGGTGGGGGTGTTTCGGGGAGAGCTTTCCATGCCCAAACATGGAGGGCTGTTAACGCTGAGATGGGTCTTGCTTATCCAGATTTTCAGGATGACAATAGGGGAAGATTCCATGAACCCTTAGATTTTAAAATTGTGAAGACCCTGACGGAGTCTGTGCGCACTTATGGGGTGGATGCCGCCTTCACACTAACTCAGGTGGAGAGTCTGTCTAGATACTGCATGACTCCCTCTGATTGGGCTAGCCTTGTTCGGGCTTGTGTTTCCCCGGGTAAATATTTGGACTGGAGAGCATTTGTGCTAGAGGGCGCAATAGAGCAGGCCACCCAAAACCATGCGGCGGGACACCCCCATTGGGACAAGGATATGCTTTTGGGGCAGGGTAGATTTGCAAATCAACAGACAGGATTTCCTCTTGAGGCATATGATCAAATTAACAACATTTGCATTCGGGCATGGAAGTCGCTTCCAAATAGAGGAGAGGTGTCTGGTAATTTGACCAAGATTCTACAAGGCCCTACAGAACCCTTTTCAGATTTTGTAGCAAGGATGGTGGATGCCGCTGGAAGGATTTTTGGGGATCCTGAAAGAGCCATGCCTCTTATCAAGCAATTGGTCTTTGAGCAATGCACCAAGGAATGTAAAGCGGCAATCACTCCTTATAAAAATAAGGGCATAGAAGCATGGATGAAAGTGTGTAGAGAGATTGGAGGACCTTTAACTAATGCAGGTCTTGCAGCTGCTGTCCTTCGGATTGCAAAAGGGGGCAGTCCTGGTGGCGGAACATGCTTCCATTGTGGTCAACCCGGTCATTTCAGACATGAATGTCCCAAAAAAGACAATTTTACTGGACCTCCTCACGGTGGCCCTTCCAATGGCCTTCGTCAACCGGGGCTGTGTCCAAAATGTAAAAAGGGGAAGCATTGGGCAAAAGAGTGTAGATCAGTGAGGGACATCCATGGACAGCCTATTTCAGTTGGGCCAAAAAACGGCCGAAGGGGCCCCCGACCCCAGGGCCCACAAATATATGGGGCAGTGGAGAATGTCACACCCGAACCCGAGACATGGCCATCTCTACGCCATCCCAAGAGACGTGGAGAGCCACTACAGGTGCCGCGGGATTGGACCTCTGTTCCACCTCCAGATTCGTATTAACACCTAAGATGGGAGTCCAATTGGTGGAAACTGAGTTCAAAGGGCCTTTACCACCTGGCACTGTAGGTTTGCTAATTGGACGTGCATCCTCTATCTTACAAGGTCTTCATGTCTTTCCCAGAGTCATTGGCCCTGATACTGTAGGGGCAGTAAAGGTTATGGTGGAGGCTCCAAGGGGCATTGTGTCTATCTCCCCAGGGGATCGGATTGCTCAATTACTAATTTTGCCTAGCTTACATAATCACTTCCCTGCTGACTCAAGGTCACGGATGGGAAGTGAGATTGGTACCACCGGAGGGAATTGTGCCTAGTTGTCACTAGATATGAGCAATCGCCCCACTTTGGAATTAAGCATAGAAGGTAAATCTATTGTGGGATTGCTGGATACAGGAGCAGACCGTAGTGTCATAGCCCTTAAGGACTGGTCTAAGGGATGGCCAGTGCAGACTTCTGATCAATCCCTGAGAGGACTTGGATATGCCCAAGCCCCTCAAATCAGCTGTAGACATCTATCTTGGAAGGACCCGGAAGGACACAATGGCACCTTTCAGCCTTATGTACTTGATTTACCTATCTCTTTATGGGGCCGTGATCTGATGAAAGACATGGGGTTCACTCTTAGTAATGACTATTCCCCAGTGTCTCAACAAATTATGCAAAATATGGGGTATAGGCCAGGTCTAGGACTAGGAAAACACCTACAGGGGCGTAGGCATCCTGTGCAAGGTCATCAAAAGCTTAACAGATTTGGTCTGGGTTTTTCCTAGGGGCCACTGGGGCTCAAATACCCATAACATGGCTCCCCGAGGAGCCTGTTTGGGTGCCTCAGTGGCCTCTTCCCTTGGTTAAATTGGCAGCAGCCCATGATCTAGTCAAAGAACAACTTGACTTGGGTCACATCCAACCTTCTACTTCTCCATGGAATACTGCCATATTTGTTATTAAGAAAAAATCAGGAAAGTGGCGCATACTGCATGATCTACGAGCAGTTAATGCTCAAATGCAACTTATGGGGCCCATTCAAAGAGGGCTGCCTCTGCTCTCCTCTATTCCTCAGGGCTGGCATATTATTGCTATTGACATTAAAGACTGTTTCTTTTCTATTCCTTTGCATCCTAAAGACTCACAGCGTTTTGCCTTCACCCTTCCCTCAAAAGTTTGAGTGGGTAGTGTTGCCGCAGGGAATGGCTAATAGTCCCACGATGTGCCAGATGTATGTGGGGAAGGCACTCACACCTCTCAGACATAAGTATTCCTCCATCAAGATCATTCATTATATGGATGATGTGTTATTGGCCGCTAAGTTAGAGCAGACAGTTAATGAGGCCTATAAAGAATTAGTAAAGCTGTTAGCTCAATATGGGCTACATATCGCACCTGAAAAGGTTCAAATGGGGAATTCTATTGAGTATTTGGGAGCGATAATTGGGTATGACAAATTAAAACCACAAAAAATCACCATAAGAACTCAGGATCTCCATACTCTAAATGATTTTCCAAAACTGCTGGGAGATATTAATTGGATAAGGGGATATTTACATATTCCTAATGGTGTGCTCCAGCCTTTGTATGCTACCCTTAAGGGTGATCCAGATCTTGCTTCTCCTCGTAGCCTCACCAAAGAGGCTAGAGCGGCCCTTATAACAGTAGAAGAAGCTATACAACATGCTACTCTATGCAGGCTCCAGAGTGATAAACCTTTCCAGTTATGTGTGCTTGCCACTATGTGGCAGCCTACTGGAGTACTGTGGCAAGATGGGCCTTTACTATGGATCCACCCACATGTATCCCCAGGAAAATCCTTAGAATACTATCCTGATGCTGTTGCAGCGTTAGCACTTAAAGGGATTCAACAAAGCATTCAATTTTTCGGACAATCACCTTCTTCTCTTATTATACCCTATACTAAAGCTCAACTTAATGTTTTGTGTGCTACTCTAGACAACTGTGCTATTCTATGTTGCTCGTTTCAAGGGGATATTGATAATCATTACCCTTCCCATCCATTACTCCATTTTGTTAAAGAACATCCCATCATTTTCCCTAAGGTAACTTCACCCAATCCAATTCCGGGGGCTGTTAATATTTTTACTGATGGTTCCAAGTCTGGAATGGGAGCTTATATAATTAATGATTCTCCCCCTGTTCAGCATCAATTTGCTCCTGGAAATCCACAATGGGTGGAACTGCAAATTGTTATCGAGGTTTTTAAACAGTGTTCTTTTCCTTTTAATCTTATTTCAGACTCCATCTATGTGGTACAAGCACTAAAAGTCCTGGAGGCCGTGGGAGCTATTAGTAATGCCCATAATGTATCTGCTTACTTTAATCAGCTTCAACAGCTTATCTGTAGCCGCACTGCTCCTTTTTATCCAATGCACATCCGGGCTCACACCTGTCTTCCTGGTCCGTTATCACAGGGTAATGCCTGTGCGGACTCAGCCACTAGAGGTCAGTTGATATGCTTGGCTTCCTCCTTAGAGGGGGCTAAATTATTTCACCAGAATTTCCATGTTAATGCTTTAACGCTGCGCAGGCATTTTTCAATTTCAAGAGCGGATGCTCGTCAGATAGTATTACAATGTCCCCATTGTGTCACATTTCTTCATCCCCCTAATTATGGAGTGAACCCACGGGGATTGAAGCCATTGGTTGTCTGGCAAATGGATGTGACACACATACCTGACTTTGGTAACCTCAAGTATGTGCATGTTTCTGTTGATACGTGCTCTGGAGTTATTCATGCTTCTGCTTTATCGGGAGAAAAGGCACGTAATGTTATTACTCATTGCCTAGAAGCATGGGCAGCATGGGGTGCTCCTGCATCCCTTAAGACTGATAATGGACCTGCTTATAGTGGCAGACAATTTACATCCTTTTGTTCTACCATGGGAGTGCAACTTACTCATGGTCTGCCTTACAATCCTCAAGGACAAGGCATTGTTGAGCATGCTCATCGCACCTTAAAGGAAACTTTACAAAAACAAAAAGGGGGAATAGGAGCTGAACACACTCCTAAAGAATGCCTGTCCTTAGCTCTCTTTACCATTAATTTTTTGAATTTGGATATTCATGGTCGCTCTGTGGCCGATAGACATGTGTCCCCTCAGCCCTCTGTGATTGGCTATGTTAAGTGGAAGGATGTTCTTACGGGCCAATGGAACGGCCCCGACCCCGTGCTGACATGGGCGCGAGGATTTGTATGTGTTTTTCCCCAGGATCGCACGGAACCGTTGTGGGACCCTGAACGCCTGACAAGAAGAGTCTTGACATCAACCGACCAGCAACAAGAGATACCACAGCAATCCCGTGATGAGGATCTTCACTCTGCTACATGCTCTGGTTCTGGTGCTGGTGCCTATGGCACAGACGACACCAATGCAGTGGTGGGCAGTGGCACGGGCTTGGCCAATGCCGATGCCGGTTCATGGTAATTCTAGTGTCCTCCCCACTCTTTTCTCTACCTCATGTGAGATGTCTGCTCCCTGTGCCTCTCCTAGAGGGGACATGGAGAGCATTTTTAATCAATCTCAAGTTAATCTCACAGGAGTTTTTTGTTTCAGCCTTGGAAACGCTAATTGCATCAGCCTTAAGACCAAAAATTTGACTAACTGGGAGGACCCATTGCGGTCCAGTCAGGTCTCAGGGAGCATTATCAGTGCCGTACTGAGCCAAGTAGTTTCGGGGAAGCAATCAGGCTCAGGGACCTCCGCAAATAGCTCTGCTTTTAACATAACTACCTTGGCTATTATCTCCAAGGTACTAATCCCAGTGCCTCCTTCTTCTAATAGTACTTACAATGCCACTCATTTCAAGGCCTCCCCTTACTGTACCCCTAATCTTGGTTTCCCCCCAACATTTACACCTTGTCAGGATCATTCTTGGGAGAAACATCAAGTTGCTAAATGTTTCTCCCTTTCCCCCTCTCTTAAGAGGCATGTTTATAACTTTAACAACAGTGCCAACTCCTCTACAGGAGTAGGTTGGTCCTGGTTTCAATGGCTGATTTCCAATTAGAAGGGGGCTTCAGCCAATATTTCTGCATTGGCTCAATTGCTGGGAGCCAAAAGCTGGCTGGCTAATGTTTCTGGCACTGTTAGGGAGAGTGAACGAGGTAATAGACTTATATCTGTTTCGTTCAACTCTCTGCTATATAATGCCACATTGCCCCCTGCAATGGTCTGTGTCCAATCCCCGTTCTTGCTCCTTTTGGCTAATGACACCTCGTCGGGGATGCTGGATTGTTCTAATGTTACCTGTCTCTTATCTGAGTGTTGGAATGGTTCTTGGACTGTAGCAGTGGTTATGAAAATTCCAACTTTTGTCCCAATCCCAGTCACTGCGGACCCAGATAAATTCCCCATTGTTGAGCTACTTAGAGTCCGCAGGGATTTTGGAATTACGGCAGCTATAGTGACAGCTGTGGCAGTGTCTGCTGCTGCAGCGGTTACGGCCAGAGTGGCCATGGCCAGTCAAGTACAAACTGCTGCCACCATTAATCAAGTTGTTCAACAAACTTCCACCATACTTGAATCCCAAAATACAATTAATCAACATATTTTGTCAGGGATTTTAGCTGCCAACCAAAGAATAGATTTACTCCAAGCTCAGGTAGAAGAATTGGCTGACTTGGTGCTTTTGGGTTGTGTTGACCAACGTGCACATTTATGCATAACCTCTGTCAGATTTAATGATTCCAGGAATGCCTCCCACATCATTGGTGAATATTTGGCCGGAAATTGGTCCATGGCAGCGGAAGACATGATCCAGTCTCAACTAACCCAGATAGCTGTCTTGAACAGTACCAGTGTCGATCCCGTGACTTTGGGTCAATTCACCGATTGGATATCTTCTGCTTTTTCCTTCTTCAAAGAGTGGGTGGGGGTAGGCATTTTTGGTGCAATGTGTTGCTTCGGTATGTTCCTCTGTTTGTGGTTTCTCTGTTGCTTTAAGGCCTGCAGTGCTCACGATAAGGCTATGATCATACAAGCTCTTGCAGCTTTAGAAAATGGCAACTCACCTCAAGTCTGGCTTGCGCATCTTAAACAGTAAACCTTTGACATGGTCGTTACACCCCAAGTTATTATAACATTGCACTGGGATCGATATGACTTTCCTTGTTATTCTCTTAGTGTTGGAAAGCCCTTGCACTCTGCCAGTCTTACTGCCATTGCACGCAGATGGGTTTCCACACTAGTGCTTTTCTATCGCCTTAAAGTCCGTGCCTTTCTTTCAGGGTGCTGTCAACTTGTTTGTCGTTATAAACAGCCACAGTTCAGCCTCAGCTATCCCCCTTCATCCACCATCGTCACGATACAGGATGCGAGGCAAGGCACTGCACTTGAGTGATCCTTGACGTGGACCTCAAGGAGAGCATGTCCTATTGCATGCGGGTTAGATGCGTCCACGCCCCACCCCACGAAAAAAGGCGTCGGCTGATATGGCCTCATATCTGGGGAAGGGCCCTCCTTAGGACTGAGCCATACTATGCAGCCACTTCTGCACAGTGGGATAGGACCTCTACTCTCGCCTGTATTGTTTTAAGAAAACAGAAAGGGGGAACTGTGGTTAGCCGCTTCTGCCGTTTCTGCAGACTATGGTCACCATTACAAGATGGCGCTGGCTCCGCTGTGGTCTGTGACAAACAACTCCTTATTTGGGAGAGTTGGCACATGGTTTTTCACCACCCTATGAGAAAGCTCCTAGTGGCAGCTTCGCATTGGGGCTTGAGATGCTTTATTAAGGCTGGGAGGGGCATCCGAGGAGGAGAAGAAGAAATATCAAGGGCCTGAATAAACTGCTGAAAGAAGATTCCTGAGTTGCGTCTTCCTTGCGGGCAAGGGGTCGTGACAGTAGGGTTAGGGCTAGGGTTAGGGAAATGGCTAATGTAAGAACTAGGGTTACACTTAGGGATAGTTTTAGGGTTAGGGTTCAGGGTTGGTGTAATGTTAGGGTTAGTTTTAAGTTTAGAGTGATATTAAGAGCTAGGGTTAGTGTTAGGATATAAATGAGGGTCAGAGTTAGGGTTAGGACTTGAATTAGGGATAGGGCTACTTGTAGGTTTCAGTTTAAGGTTAGGATGGGTTTTAGAGCTAGGGTGAGCATTAGGATACGAGTCTGTGTCATGGTTGTTTTTAAGGTTAGATTTAGGAGTCGAATTTAGATCTAGGTTTAGGTCTAGATGTAATGTTAGGGTGGTTTAAGTTAATGTTTAAGGTTATGGATATTGCTTGGTTCTGTTTTACTGCTAGGGTTAGATTTAGTGATAACATTATGATTAGCGTTAGGCTAGTGTTAGTGTTAGGCTTAAGCTTAGGTTTAGGGTTAGATTTATATTTAGGGTTAGATCTAGGGTTAGGGTTAGGACTTAGGATAGGGCAAGGGTTAGGGCTAGGGTTAGATTATGGTATGTAATAGGGTTAGAACTAGGGATATTGCTAGTGTGAGTTAGAGTTATTCTTAAGGCATGGGTTAGGGAAATGGATAAATTAGGGCTAGGATTAGGGCTAAGGTTACTGTTCAGCTTAAATATAGAGTAGGGTTTGAGTTAGTATTAAGTATAGGTTAAAGGATAATGTTATAGCTAGGTTAAGAGGTAGGGGGGTATTTAGAAAAAGGGTTAGAGCTTTGGTTACAGTTAGGGTTATGATTAAGGCTAGGTTTAGTTCTAGGATGAGGGCTAGTGTTTGTTTTAGGGTTAGGACTAGGATGCGGGGTATGGCTAATTTTTGGTCTAGAATTATGTTTAAAGATAATTTTATGTTTAGGATTATGGCTACATCTAGTGTAAGGGTTAGGTTTAGGGGTAGGGTCAGGTTAAGGGCTAGGGGTATCATTATGGACAAGGTCTGGGATAAGTTAAGGTTTGGGATAGGTTAAGGTCTAAACTTAGGGATTGAATTAGCATTAGGTTTGGTTTTAGAGTAATGATAGGGTTAGTATTAGGGTCCAGGTTAGGTTTAGGTTTATGGATAGAAATAGGATTAGAGATAGCATTAGGTTTAGACCTAGGGTTAGCATTAGGGTTAGGATTATGTTTCTGGTAATGGATAGGGTTAGACTAGGGTTAGGGCTAGGGTTATGGATATGATTAGTGCTAGAATTATGGTTAGGGCTTGGGTTTGGTTTAAAGCTCAGGATAGGGCTCAGATTATAGCTAGGTTTCAGGTTAAGTTAGTGCTAGGGTTAGGGTTATGGCTAATGTAAGTACTAGAGTTACATTTAGGGCTAATTTTAGTGTTAAGGTTAGGGATAGGTTGAGTGTTAGGGTTAGGTTTAAGGTCAAGGCTATGTTTAGAGCTAGGTTTAATGTTAGTGTCATAGTCAGGGTCAGAGTTAGTTTTAGGGTTCAGGTTAAACTCGAATTAAGTCTAGGGTCCAGGGTAGGTGTAAGGTTAGGGTTTCATTTAGTTTAAGGATTAGTGTTAGAGCTATGGCTCATTTTTGTTTTAGGCTAGGGGTAGGGTTAGGGCTAGTTTTAGGATTAGTATTAAGCTTAGGGCTAGTGTTTGGGTTAGGCTTAGACTTCAGGTTAGGGTTAGATTTAGAGATAGATGTTTATCTAAGGTTAGTGCTAGGGCTAAGGATATGGCAAGGGTTAGGACAACAGTTAGGGCTGGGGTTATGGATATGGTAAGGGATAGCATTAGAACTAGATAGGGCTAGTGTGAGAGTTAGAGTTCGTCTTATGGATAGACTTAGGGTTATGGTTAGAAATAGTGCTAAATTAGGGCTAGTGTTAGTGTTAGGTTTAGACCTAGGTTTAGGGTTAGAGTTAGGGTTAGGTTTAGTTTAAAGGAATGGGTTATAGCAAGATTCAGGACTTGGCAAGGGTTAATATTAGGGTTAGGGCCAGGGTTAGGGTAAAGGTTATGATTAAGGCTAGGGTTTAGGGCTAAGATGAGGGCTATTGTTTGTATTAGGTTTAGGGCTAGTATTAGTTCTATGGCTAATGTCAGGTCTAGGGTTACAATTAGTGATACATTTAGTGTTAGGTTTATGGCTTGGTCCAGTGTAAGTGTTAGGTTTAGTGTAAGGGTCAGTTTTAGAGCTAGTGTTATTATTAGGGTCAGAATAAAGGTTAGGGTTTGGGTTAGGTTAGGGTTAAATTTATGGCTCAAAATAGAGTTTGATTTAGGTTTAGGGTAATGACAGGGTTATGTTTAGGGTTTAGTTGTGGTTTAGTGTAATGGGTAGGGTTAGGGTTAGACCTAGGGTTAATATAAGGGTTAGGGTTATCATTAGCATAATGGATACAGTTAAACCTAAGTTCAGGGCTAGGGTTATGTATAGAACTAGGGCTTTTGTTTGGGTTAGTGTTAGGTTTGAGTTAAGGGTTAAAGCTAGCATAAGGACTCTGATTAAGGCTAGGTTTTGGGTTAGGTTAGGGCTAGGTTTAAGACTATGGCTAATGTACAAACTAAGGTTATGATTAGCACTAGTTATAAGGTTAGGGTTAAGGCTATGTCTAGTGTTAGGGTTAGATTTACGGTTACAATGATTTTAGAACTAGGTTAAGTGTTAGGGTCAGAGTCAGGGTCAGGGTTAGTTTTCAGGTCAGGAATAGGACTAGAATTAGGGATTGGTTAAAAGATAGGGTTAGGGATAGGTGTACGGTTAGGGTTTGGTTTAGGTTAAGGGTTAGGATTAGGGCTATAACTTGGTATTAGTTTAGGGCTAGGGCTAGGGTTAGGGCTAAGATTAGGTCTAGGTTTAGGGTGATGGTAAAGGAAAAGGTTAGAACTCCCCTATAGGTCTAAGGCAAGAGTTATACTTAATCGTAGGACTAGGGTTATATTTTGAGTTAGGGATAGGGCTAAGGTAGGTCTGGGATTACGGCAAGTGTTAATGGTAGAGTTAGACATAGGGTTAGGGCTAGGTTTAGAGTTAGGGTTTGGATTAGGGTTAGGTTTAGGGTAAGGGATGAGTTTATACCTAGTTTTAGGGTTAGGGTGAGGTTTAGAATTAGGGTTAGGGTTAGGGTTAGAGTTATGATGAATGCGAGGATTATGTCTAGGATGTGGGTTAAGGTTTGTGTTAGGGTTAGGACTAGGATTAGAACCAGGGCTAATGTTAGGTCTATGGTTAGAGTTCAGGATAGTTTTAGGGTTAGGTTTATATCTAGGTCTATTGTAAGGGTTAGGTTTATGGTTAGGGTCAGATTTAGAGCTAGGGGTATTATTAGGATAAGGGTTAGCATTTAGGTTAGGTTATGGTTTATGGTTAAGGTTCAAATTAGCATTAGGTTTAGAGATAGGTAAATGATAGTTTTAGGTGTATGGTTCAAGTTAGGTGTAGGGTAATGGATAGGGTTAGAGATGGGCATAGGATAAGGGTTTGGCATAGGGTTAGCATAAGAGTTAGGGTTATCCTTAGGGTAATGGATAGGGTTAGAGCTAGGTTAGGGCTGGGGTTATGATTAGGATTGGTTCTAAGATTAGGTTTAGGCTTAGCATTAGGGCTATGGTTAGCGTTATGGTGAGCTTTAGGGTTAAAGATAGGGTAGGGCTTGGATTAGGGCTAGGTTTCGCAGTAGGTAAGGACTATGTGTAAATTAAGGACTTGTTATGATTAGGGTTAGTTTTAGGGTTAATGTTAGGGCTAGATATAGTTTCAGGAAGAGTGATGTTTAGAGCTACGGTTAGTGTTAGTGTCACAGTCAGTGTTCAGATTAGGATTATGGTTAGAATTAAAGACAGAATTATGACTAGGGTTAGTGTTGAGAGCCACAGCCGAAGGGGCCCCAGCAAACTTCCAGCTGCCAGCAAACTTCCAGCTTCCATCTGATGATTGGCCCACAGCAGCCCCAGTAAACTTCTAGCTGCCAACTGATGGGCTCCTCTGTGGTGATGCTCATTGGAATATTTCCCCACCCTTTAAGACCTCGGAGCTCCTCATTGGGGGACTTTTTTTTGGCTTCGCACAAGTGACCCAGCCAATCGGCCTCAAGATCAGGAGGAGTGGAGGAGGTTGAGAGGCTTGTGGGAAGCCGATGGTGGCAGTTGGGATTTGAGGGGATTCCTGAAGAGCTGTGTGGTGCGGTGTGTGTGTTCTAAAAATGAACTTCATTTCTTTTGACAAGTGGCTCCTGAATTGTGCCAGCCAGAGTGCAGCATTGGAACGATAGAGGGTAAGTGATAAGGTAAACTGCTTGCCCATGAGGGCAGGGCGAGATGATGGGTAACCATTTTAAGATTCTTATTTTGTTTTGCTTCACTTTTAAGTTTCCTGTCCCTAGAGATGTGTAAGATGGAAGAAAAACCGCTCACATCTGAGGAACAGATAGGGAGAAAGGAAGGAAGGACATTTCAGGAGGATAGAAAGGCTGATATAATGATTTTTGTTGTTCCAATTTTGTTTCACTCTGTTTCAGTTTTGTTTGGCGTTATCTTGTTGGGTTGTATTACAGTTATATTAGAAAAATTCAAGTAAAAGAGAAGGTCTCTCAAGCTAGTCAGACAGAGAAAAAAATTCAATTAAAAAAAGGTCTCTTGAACGTCAGAGAGAGGAAAAAATTCAAGTAAAAGAGAAGGTCTCTTGAACTAATCAGATGAAAAAATTCAAGTAAAAAAGAAGGTCTCTCGAGATAGTCAGACAGAAGAAGAAAGTTTAGAGCAGAAAAATCCATCAGGGGATAAGTTACAACAGGAGAAAGCAACTAACACCTTTCTAACACCAGAGGGTGTAAGTGTCCAAATAACACTGCCACCTCCATATGCTGGGAGGACCCCAACCCCCAAAGTTGATAGATGGGATCCAGAGACAGGATCTCAAATAATAACATGGCCTGTATTTGAGCAGGCAGGAGGGCAGCAAATTCACCATGCTTTAAAATTCAAAACAGTGAAGCAGCTACAACAGGCTGTAACAACCTATGGTCCTCAACCACCCTTCACTGTGAGCATGGTCAAATCCATTACCAACTTGAACATGACGCCAGCTGATTGGGCTAATATGTGTAAAGCTGTGCTAAATGGAGGACAATACCTGTTATGGAAGGTTGCCAATGAGGAATTTTGCAAGGAGACGGCTAGGCAAAATGCAGCAGCTGGTTATCCTCAGAGAAATCCAGATATTTGGTTTTAAAGGGACCTTATGAGGATCAGCAGCAACAAATTGCATATGATCCTGGCATATACTCACAAATTGCTGCAGTTGTGGTAAGGGCATGGAAGACTTTACAAGGACATGGAGGTTTACAAGGTCTATTATCTAAGGTAATACGAAGAGCTAATGAACCTTACACTGAATTTGTAGATAGGCTTATTCAAACAGCTACCAGAGTTTTTGGGAATACAGAACAAGCAATGCCATTAATAAAACAACTGGCTTATGAGCAAGCAAATTGTTGGGCAGAGAAGTCATTAGACGATGGAAACATGAAGATTTAAACACATATATTAAATTATGTAGATACATTAATGAGCAAGGGAAAGTCGTGGCAGCTGCAGTACAACAGGATTTGAATGCCAGGCCAAAAGCATGCTACAATTGTGAACAAACAGGACATTTTAAAAGGAATTGCCCCATAGGAGGAGGGTTTAACAAAACTAGGTATCAAAGGAGTAGAATACCAGGTATTTGACCACAATGCCGTAGAGGGAGACATTGGGCTAATGAATGCTGTTCTCAAACCACGATATAGGGTACTCCATTATCCAAAAACGGACAAGGACCAGGTGTCTGTCCATGATATTGTGGAGAAAGGCATCGGGATCCATTGCCAAAAAATGGACAGGGGGTCCCAATGCACTGGAGCCCAAAACCACAAATATATGGAGCACTGGAGGAACCCAGCAACCCCATCAGGGTAGTGCCCAGGACACATTGTCCATTAAATCCCTCACTAGACAAACCAGAAGAAACACAGGATTGGACATCTGCGTCTCCGCCACAACAGTATTAACTCCAGAGATGGGAGTTCAAATCATTCCCACAGGGGTAAAAGGACCTCTTCCCAAAGGAAGAGTAGGCTTATTATTGGGACACAGTTCTTCTACACTAAAAGGACTTATGATAAGTCCTGGGGTAATTGATCCCAATTATGAAGGTGAAATAAAAATTATAGCCAGTTCTCCAAAGGGTATATCAGTAATTTCACCAGGAGGTACAATAGCACAGTTACTAATAATACCCAGCCTACATGATAAATTTTCCAGTCGTACTATTAAAAGATGTTCCAGGGGATTAGGCTCCACAGGTGTGGATTGGGCTATGCTTTCTTTAAATTTAGATTCTCGCCCCATGCTAAAACTAAATATTCAAGGAAATGAATTTAATGGACTACTGGATACAGGTGCAGAACTTAGCATCATCTCTCGTCAAGAATGGCCAAAACATTGGCCATTACAACAAGCCACTCAAACGCTTCGAGGCCTAGGAGTGGCGGCTAATCCCCATAGAAGTGCAATGGTATTAGATTGGAAGGATCCTGAAGGATGTGAAGGAACTATACAGCCATATGTATTGGGTCATCTTCCCGTAAATTTATGGTGACAAGATGCCCTCGATCAACTAGGACTAACTTTAACAAATAACATTAATCCAAATGTGCCCACTATTATGGGTAGACAAGGTTTTAGGAAAGGAAAAAGATTAGAAGAACAAGAACAAGGTATAGCAGCACCAATACAAATAGATCAAGGAACGGACAGACATGGGTTGGATTTTCAGAAGGGGTCACTGAGACAATAAAAATTACTTGGAAATCAGAAAGACCAGTATGGCTTACTCAGTGGCCCCTGACTAAAGAAAAGATGCAAGCAGCACATGACCTGGTCAAACAACAATTAGCGGAAAGACATATACAACCTTCTGTACCTCCCCATAATACTCCCATATTTGTCACCAAAAAGAAATCTGGTAGATGCAGATTATTGCAAGATTTAAGAGCCACTAATAATGAGATGGTTATTATGGGACCTGCTCAATCGGGGATTCCTCAATTGTCTGCTTTGCCAAAAACCTGGTATGTTTTAGTTATAGATATTAAAGATTGTTTTTTTTTTTTTTCAATTCCAATTCATCCTGAGGATAGTCCAGGTTTTGCATTTACTATCCCTGCACTGAATCATGAAGATCCTGATCAGAGATATGAATGGAAAGTACTCCCTCAAGGGATGGCTAACAGACCAACTATGTGTCAAATTTATGTAAACAAAGTAACCCAGCCACTTAGAAATCAAATCCTGAACTACAAGTATTTCACTATATGGATGATGTTTTATTAGCACACAAAGATAAAAACACATTGCTAGAATGTTATGCCACACTTACAAACATTAAAAATTATAATCTAGAGATAGCAATAGATAAAGTACAATTAAATTTTCCAATTAATTATTTAGGAGTTCTATTATCCTCAACCATGGTCCATCCACCAAAAATTCAAATACGAGTAGATCAACTCAAATCACTTAACGACTTTCAAAAGTTATTAGGAGACATAAATTGGATAAGGCCTTATCTAGGTATACCAACAGGAGAGTTGGGACCTTTATTTGATATCCTAAAAGGTCCATCAGATCCAAATTCACCCCAAATGTTAATGCCTGAAGCAAGAAAGGCATTAAAGATCATTGAAACATATATTGAAAATATGCATTTGGATAGAATTGATATAAGTTTGCCTTTATTATTTATTGTACTACCAACAAAAAATATTCCTACAGGAGTATCTTGGCAAGAAGGTCCATTATTATGGATACATTTATCTTATTCTCCTAACACTATTCTTACTAGGTATCCTGAGGCTGTAGGACAATTAATACTCAAAGGAATAAAAGCAGCAAAGGGAGTGTTTGGAGTTTCACCCAATAAAATTATTACTCCATATACTATGGATCAAATTGATGAGTTAGCTAATGAGTTAAATACTTGGGCAATAATCATGTGCAAATCTAATGTTTCATTTGATAACTACTTACCATCTAATCCTTTATTGTCTTTTTGGTCATTGCACCCTGTAATTTTTCCAAAAATGACAAGAAATACACCTATCATGAATGCTCCAAATATATTCACTGATGGGTCAAATAATGGTACAGCAGCAATAGTTACACCTGATCAAACTTTTACATTTTTAGTACCCAAACAATCAGCTCAAAAGGTAGAGCTTAATGCAGTATTAGAAGCTTTTGTGATGTTTAAAGATTCTGTATTTAATTTATTTTCCGATAGTCAGTATATAGTTAATGCTATAGTATCCCTTGAAGATGCTGGTAGGATTTCCACTTCCTCTACTGTTTTTTCTTTGCTTTCCACTATACAAAGTCTAATCTGGGACAGAAAAGATCCATTCTTTATAGGACATATCAGGGCACATATAGGATTGCCTGGAGCCCTTAGTTTGGGCAATGATTTAGCAGATTAAACTACACATGACATACATATTTTCTCTACACTAGAAGATACAATTTTCATAAAATGTTTCATGTCAATGCTAATACTTTACAAAAACATTTTAAAATAACTAAGGAACAAGCTAGACAAATATTAAAACAATCTCAAAATTGTGTGACCTTTTTACCACATGTTAATCTTGGAGTCAATCCTAGAGGACTGATACCTAACCATATTTGGCAGATGGACTTCATACACTTGCCAGAATTTGGAAAATTAAAATATTTGCATGTTACAGTTGATACTTCTTCCGGATTTTTGATGGGCTCCCTTCATTCTGGAGGGAAAAAAAAAAAAAAAAAAAAAAAACCTAAAGATATTATAGTGCATTGCTTACAAATTTTTGCCACTGTAGGTGTTCCAAAACAGTTAAAAACAGATAATGCCCCTGGTTATACTTCTACCTCTTTTAAACAATTTTGCTCATCATATGCCATTACTCATATAACAGGAATCCCATACAATCCACAGGGACAAGGCATAGTTGAAAGAGCTCATCAAACTATTAAAATGTACTTATTAAAGCAAAAAGAGGGAAGTGGGAAAGGGTATATATTCCCCAAAGATAAACTTAAAATAACCCTTTTTACTCTAAACTTTTTAAATTTGGATTCATCAGGACTTAGTGCTGTGGAAAGGCATACGTGTCAAAAAAAAAAAAAATGTACATAAGCCCAAGGTACTTTAGAAAGATATTCTAACAGGACAATTTAAAGGTCCTGGGACCCAGTAATTGTCTGGAGTCAGGGGTCTGTTTGTGTGTTTCCACAGGGAGAACAGCAGCCAATTTGGATTCCAGAGAGATTAACTAAAGCGATTTCTACATACCAAAAATAAGATGATTTGGCTCAAATCCATAACAGCTGATATCCAAAACTCCAGTTTGGCTATCCTTACATCTGTGACAGAACCAGGATGTTTTTTTTTTCAATATCTATTTTATTATTACTCTTTCCCACATCATGAAGTTCTATTTTGTTTTTTGAGCTCATACAGACCTAGGTTAATGTTTTGCTGATCAGTTATATTTTTTTATTATAGAGTTTTTAAACATTGCAATGGAGATTTCACCTGTAAAAAGTTATAAGGCTTTTACTATTATGTTATGTGTTGTATGAATTATATTATGTGTGCACACTTATGTTTTATGTTGTATGTTTGTATGTACGTATGTCCATATATCATATATGATGAGCGCTCAAGAAAAAATGGATCTAAATATTTTTTTTTTATTCACGTGATTTAAATGGTTTAATTTAAATTGGGTAAACAGCTGTTGAGGTTTGTTTTAATATGTGAACAAAAAAGGAGGTTAACAGATCTGTTTGTTTACTTTCACCTTTCCTTTTCATTATAATTAATAATTCTGTTCAAGATAATGTAAATTGTTCAGAAAATAGCTTTCTTTTAGTGCCTTTTGGAATGTTACATAATTTTTTCTTTAGCCATTATTGCCAGAATTCCTATCTTCATCCCAGTGCCGGTGAAGACAAAGATGAAACCTATCTACAGCTTCTGCAATAGCTATCACTGAACTGCTTGCAGAACTTGCCTGGACTATGTATCACTTGTATGCATAGTGAACTCACTTGTATGCATTGTGAACTATCTGTTCGTGCAGCGACTTGTGGTAGTGTTGAGGTATTTTTGCTGATGGTGTCATTGGTGGTACAATTTTTCCAGAAGGAGCCGTCAATTGGCTTGGTGTATCTTCCTCCCTTCTGCTTGTGATGGTCGTTCAGCTACAATTTGGGGGCCAACAGAGGTGAGGCAAAGAACCTCACCCCCCGCTGTTACAAAGACCTATCCACAGGTGTGGCTGTATGCTGGACCAGTAGTCAATGATGGGTAAGTTCCAATTGCAATGGTACCAACCTAAGACAGGAGGCTGACGCCTTGAGGTCAGCTCATCCGATGGCGGGTAAGGACAATATGTAGTATTGGACAACCTAAGGCAGGCACGGTCCGAAAGCCACATGCTTGTTGTTTAAACAAAGAGGGGGAGATGTTGAGAGCCACAGCCGAAGGAGGCCCAGCAAACTTCCAGCTGCCAGCAAACTTCCAGCTGCCAGCTGATGATTGGCTCACAGTGGCCCCAGCAAACTTCTAGGTGCCAACTGATTGGCTCTTCTGCGGTGATGCTCATTGGGCTGTTTCCCTGCCCTTTCAGACCAAGGAGCTGCCAATTGGGGGACTTTTTTTGGCTCCACCCATGCAACCCAGCCAATCGGCCTCAAGAGCAGGAGGAGTGGGGGAGTTTGAGAGGCTTGTGGGAAGCCGGTGGTGGCAGTTGGGCTCTGAGGGGAATCCTGAAGAGCTGTGTGGTGCGGGTGTGTGTTCTAAAAATAAAGTTCGTTTCTTTTGACAAGTGGCTCCTGAATTGTGCCCAGCCAGACTTCGGCAGCTTAGGCCTAGGGAAAGAGTTAGTGTTTGGCTTAGGCTAAGGGTTATTATTAGGGCTAGTTCTAGGTTTTTCTTTATGTCTAGGGCTAGAGTTATGGCTAGATTTAGGATTAGGTTTAGGTCTAGGGCTAGTGTTAGAGTTTGGTGTAGGGTTAGGTTCAGGATTAGACATACGATTAGTGTTAGGGTCAGAATAAGGGTTAGGGTTTGGGTTATGGTTAGAGCTAGAATGAGGGCTAGAGTTAGGACTAGTAATAGGATTAGGGTTTGGGTTATATTAAGGATTAGGGTAAGAATTAGGGTTTGAATTAGTGTTAGGGTTTAGCTTAGGGTAAGGGATAGAGTTAGGACTAGGGTTAGGGCTAGGGTTAGGGTTAAAGCTGGGTTTAGAGCTCAGATTAGGGCTAGTTTTTGTGTTAGGATTAGGGCTAGGGTTAGAGTAACAGCTAATGTAAGAACTAGGGTTACAATTAGGGTTAATTTTAGGGTTATGGTTAGGGGTTAGACCTCTAGTGTTAGGATTAGGTTTAAGGACAGGGTGATATTTAGAGCTAGTGTTAGTGTTAGGTTAGTAGTTAGGGTCAGGGTTAGTTTTAAGGTTAAGGTTAGGACTCAAATTATGGTTAGGGTTACTGTAAATGTTTGGTTTAAAGTTAGGATGGTGTTTAGAGCTAGGGTGAGTGTTAGGATATGAGTCAGAGTCAGGGTTAGTATTAAGGTTAAGGTTAGGACTCGAATTAGGGCTAGGGTTAGGTCTAGGTGTAGTATTAGGATTTGGTTTAAGTTAAGGTTTAGTATTAGGGCTATTGTTTGGTTTTGATTTACTGCTAGGTTCAGGGTTAGGGCTAGTTTTATGAGTAGCGTTAGGGTTAGGGCTATTGTTTATGTTAGGCTTAGGCTTAGGGTTAGTGTTAGATTTAGAGTTAGGGATAGATCTAGGGTTACGGCTAGGAATAAGGACAGGGCAAGGTTTATGGCTAGAATTAGAGCTAGGATTAGGGTTATGGTAATGGATAGAGTCAGAACCAAGTATAGGGCTAGTGTGAAAGTTAGAGTTATGCTTAGGGCTAGGGTTAGGGTTAGGGATAGGGTTAAATTAGGGCTAGAATTAGGGCTAGGGTTATTGTTCAGCTTAGGCCTAGAATTAGGTTTAGGGTTAGGGTTAATTTTAGGGTAAGGATTGGCATTATAGCCAGGTTTAGAGATAGGGTGAGGGTTAGAATTAGGGTTAGGCCTATGGTTAGAGTTAGGGTTATGATTAAGGCTGGTTTCAGAGCTAGGATGAGGGCTAGGGTTTGTTTTTAGGGTAGGGCTAGGATGAGGGCTAGGAGTAATATCAGGTCTAGGGTTATGGTTAATGAAGATTTAGGGTTAGGATAATGGATACAGGTAGTGTAAGGGTTATGTTTAGTTTTAGGTCAGGTTGAGAGCTAGGGGTATTATTAGGGTCAGGGCCTTGCTTAGGGTTTGGGATAGGCTATGGTTTAAATTTAGGGCTCAAATTAGCATTAAGGTTAGTGTTAGGGTAATGATAGGGTGAGGTTTAGGGTTTAGGTTTTGTTTAGAGTAATGGATAGGGTTAGGATTAGGGATAGGGTTAGGTTTAGGCCTAGGGTTAGCATTAGTGTTAGGGTTATAGTTATGGCGATAGATAGGGTTAGAGCTAGGGTTAGGGCTAGGGTTATGGTTATGATTAGGGCTAGGGTTAGGGTTAGGGTTAGTGTTAGGGTTAGAGCTTGAATTAGGGCTAGGTTTTGTGTTAAGTTAGTGCTACGGTTAGTGTTATGGTGAATGTAAGTACCAGGGTTACATTTAAGGCTAAATTTAGGTTTATGGTTGGGGCTAGGTCTAGTGTTAGGTTTAGGTTTAGGTTTAGGGTTAGGGTGATCTTTAGAGGTAGGGTTAGTGTTATGGTCAGATTCAGGGTCAGGGTTAGTTTTTGGTTCAGCTTAAAATTCGAATTAGGGCTAAATTTATGGTTAGGCTTAGGGTTTGGTTTAGGTTAATGGTTAGGTTTAGGGCTATGTCTGGGATTTGTTTTAGGGCTAGGGCTATGATTAGGGCTAGTTTTAGGATTAGCATTAGGGTTAGGGCAAGTGTTAGGTTTAGGTTTAGGCTTAGGGTTAAAGTTAGATTTAGAGTTAGAGTTAGATCTAGGTTAGGGCTAGGGCTAAGGACAGGGCTAGGCTTAGGGCTAGGATTATTGTTCCAGTCATGGATAGGGTTAGAACTAGGGATGGGGCAAGGGTGAGAGTTAGAGTTAATCTTAGGGTTAGGGTTAGGGCTAAGGTTAGGGCTAGGATGAGGGCTGAGATTTGTATTAGGGTTAGAGGTAGGATTAGGGCTAGTGCTAATGTCAGGTCTAGGGTTACAGTTGGGATAGATTTAGAATGTTTTATGGCTAGGTCTAGTGTAATGGTTAGGTTTAGGATAAGGGTCAGGTTTAGAGCTAGGGGAATTATTAGGGTAAGGCTCAGGGTTAGAGTTTGTTTGAGGTTAGGGTTTAGGGTTAGGGCTCTAATTAGCTTTAGAGTCAGGGTTAGGGTAATGATAGGTTTTTGTTTAGGGTTCAGTTTAGGTTTAGGGTAATTGATAAGTTTAGGGTTAGCAATAGGTCTACAGTTAGCATTAGGGTAAGTGTTATGGTTAGGATAATGGATAGGGTTAGAGCTAAGCTTAGGGCTAGGTTTATGGTTAGATATAGGTCTTGAGTTAGGGTTAGGGTTAGGGTTATGTTTAGTGAAAGAGTTTGGTTTTGAGTTAGGTTTAGTGCTAGGACGAGGGTTAGGTTTTGGGTTAGAATTAGAGCTAGAATGAGTGCTTGGGTTAGGACTAGAAATAGGGTTAGGATAAGGAATAGGATTAGGACTAGGGTTAGCATTGTGGATAGGGTTTGGCTTAGGGTAAGGGAAATGGTTAGGGCTAGAGTTAGGGTTAGGTTTAGGACTAGGGTTAGGGTTAGGGTTAAATCTAGTGTTAGAGCTTGGATTAGGGCTACTTTTGTCTTAGGGTTAAGGCTAGAGTTAGGGGTAAGGCCAATGTAAGAATTAGGTTTACGATTAGGGTTAGTTTTAGGGATGGAATTTGGGCTGGTCTAGTGTTAGCATTAGCTTTAGGGTTAGGGTTATATTTAGAGCTATGGTTAGTTTTAGGCCTAGGACTTGAATTAGAGCTAGGGTTATGGCTAGTTGTAGGATTAGGGTTTGGTTTAGGTTAAGGTTTAGTGTTAGAGCAATGGCTCGGTTTTGTTTCAGGGGTAGGACTAGGGTTAGGGCTTGTTTTAGCATTAGCAATGGTATTAGGGCTAGTGGTAGGGTCAGGTTTAGGCTTAGGTTTAAGGTTAGATTTAGAGTTATGGTTAGATCTAGGGTTAGGGCTATGCTATAATGAGGGCTTAGGTTAGGGCCAAGGTAACGGATAGGGTTAGAAATAGAAATAGGGCTAGGGTGAGAGTGAGTTAGTCTTAGGACTAGGGTTAGGGGTAGGGTTAGGGTTAGGGCTAAATTAGGGCTAGGATTAGCTCTAGGGTTAGTGTTAGTGTTAGGCCTATGGTTAAGGCTAGGGATAGGGTTTGTGTAATTGTTAGGGTTAGGGTTAGTTTTAGGGGATATGATGGGCTTATATACTTAGGTTCAGGGCTCTGTCGAGGGTTAAAATTAGGGATAGAGCCAGGGTGAGGGTTTGGATTAGGATTAAGGCTAGGTTTAGGGCTAGGATGAGGGCTAGGTTTTGTGTTAGGGTAAGGGGTAAAATTAGGGATAGGACTAATGTCAGGTCTAGGGTTATGGTTAGGATTAGGTTTATGGCTAGGTCTAGTGTAAGGGTTAGGTATAGGGTAAGGTTCAGGTTTAGAGCTGGGTGTATTATTAGGGTCAAAGTCCAGGTTAGGGTTTACTTTAGGTTAAGGTTTATGGTTAGGGCTCAAATTAGCATTAGGGTTAGGGTTAGAGTAATGAATAGGATTAGGTTTAGTTTTCAGGTTAGGTATAGGGTTAGTTTTAGGGATAGTGTTAGGTTTAGGACTAGGGTTAGCATTTGGGATAGGCTTTTGTGTAGGGTAATGGTCAGAGTTAGTGCTAGTGTTAGGGATTGGGTTAAAGTTAGGATTAGGACTAGGGTTAGGGTTAGGCCTAGGGTTAGTGTTTAGGTTAAGTGTTTATGGTTAGGGCTAGGGCGAGGTTTAGTGTTAGAGTCAGGGCTATGGTTAGAATTACAATTAGAGTTAGGGGTAGTGTTAGCATTAGTGTTAGTGTTATATTTAAGGTAATGGATAGAATTTGAGGTAGGATATGTGCAATGGTTACAGTTAGAATTAGGGGAAGTGTTAGGGTTAGGTTTAGGGTTATATTTAGGGTAAGAGTTAGAGTTTGAGCTAAGGTTAGGGCTAGGCAAGTGTGAGGGTTAGGGCAAGGGCTAAGGTTAAGGTTAGGTTTACAGCCAGTTTCAGTGCTACATTTAGGGCTAGGTTTCGGGGGGAGGTTTATGGCTATTGTTAGGAATATGTGTAAGGTAAGAACTGGGATTAGGGTTATGGCTAGTTTTAAGATTAAGGTTATAGATAGGTCTAGTGTTAGGGGTATGTTTTGGGTTAGTATAAGGTTTAGAGCTAGGGATTGTGTTAGGGTAAGGGTCAGTGTTCAGGTTAGCATCAAATTTACGGTTAGGAGCACAATTTTACTAGGGTTAGTTCTAGGGGTATTGTTAGTCATTGCGTTAGACTAATGGTTATTGTTAGTGCTAGAGCTAGGTTTTTGTTTAGGGCTCGGGATAGAGTTATGGCTCTATTTAGGATTAAGTTTAGGTCTAGTGTTAATGTTATGGTTAGGTTTAGGTATAGGTTTACCTATAGGTCTAGTGTTACTGTTTGGTTTAGGGTTAGGGTCAGGCTTAGACCTAGGGTTAGTGTTATGGTCAGAATAAGGGTCAGGAATAGGCTTAGGGTTTGGGTTAGGGTTAGAGATAGAATGAGGCTTAGGGTTAGAACTAGTAATAGATTTAGGGTTTGGGGTAGGCTAAGGATTATGGTTAGGACTAGGGTACCATTAGGGTGAGGGTTGGCATAGAATAAGGGATAGGGTTAGAGCTAGGGTTAGGGTTAGGGTTAGTGTTAACATTAGGGTTAAAGCTAGGGTTAGGGTTCACATTAAGGCTAGGTTTTGTGTTAGGGTTAGGACTACTGCTAATGTAAGACCCGGCATTACTATTAGTGCTCGTTTTAGGATTAGGGTTAGGGATAGATTTGGTTTTCGGGTTAGATTTAGGGTTAGGGTGATGTTTAGAGCTAAGGTTAGTGTTAGGATCAGAGTCAGGTCATTATTAGTTGTACGGTTAGGTTTAGGACTCAAATTAGGGCTAAGGTAAGGGCTAGGCGTACTGTTAGGTTTTTGTTTAGGTTAAGGTTTAGGATTAGAGCTGTAGCTGTGTTTTGATTGAATGCTATGGCTATGGTGAGGGATAGTTTTCAAATTAACATTAGGATTAGGGCTAGTGTTAGGGTGAGGTTTAGGTTTAAGGTTAGGGTTAGATTTAGAGTTAGGGTTAGATCTAGGTTTAGGGCTAGGGCTAAGTTTGGGGCTAGGGTTAGGGCTAGGCATTGGGTCCTGGCAAGGGATAATGTTAGAACTAAGGCTAGGGCTAGGGCAAGAGTTAGAGTTAGTCTTAGAGCTAGGGATATGTTTATGTTTAGGGTTAGGGCTAAATTAGGTGTAGGATTACAGCTAGGTTTAGTATTATGGCTAGGCCTTGGTTTAGGGCTATGGTTAGAATTAGAGTTAGGGTACGGTATATTATAGCTAGGTTAAGGGCTAGGGTGAGGTTCACTTTAGGGTTAGGCTTAGTGTTAGGGTTAGGGTTTGGATTAAGGCTAGGTTTAGGGCCAGGAGTAGGGCTCTTTTTTGTTTTTAGAATAAGGGCTAACATTAGGGCTAGGGCTAATGTCAGGTCTAGGGTATTGGTTAGGGATAGTTTCACGGTTAGGTGTATGGCTATGTATAGTGTAAGGGTTAGGTTGAGGGTTAGGGTCACTTTTGGAGATAGGGGTATTATTAAGGTCAGGGTAATGGTTAGGGTTTGTTTAGGTTAAGGTTTATGGTTAGGGCTCAAATTAAGTTAGGTTTATGTTTAGGTTTAGGATAATGGAAATGGTTAGGTTTAGGGTTCATGTTAGGTTTAGGGTAATGAATAGGGTTAGGGTTATGGATAGAGTTATGGTTATCCTAGTATTAATATTAGGGTTAGGGTTAGAGTTAGGGTTAGAGTTAGAGTTAGGATTAGAGCTAGAGTTAGGGCTAGGGTTATGATTAGGATTAAGGCTAGGGTTAGGATTAGGTTTAGAGTTAGGTTAATGTTAAACCTAGTGTTAGGGTTAGGTTTAGGGCTAGGTTTTAGATTAGGCTATGGTTAGGGTAGGGCTATGGCTAATAATATAAGAACTAGGGTTACGATTAGGGCCAGTTTTAGGGTTAGGGTTAGGGCTAGGTCTAGTGTTAGGGTTAGGTTATGATTAGACTGATAATTTGAAAAAGGGTTAGTTTTAGGGTCAGAGTCAAGGTCAGTGTTAGTTTTAGGGTTAGAGATGATACTCAAAATAAGGCTAGAGTTATGGTTAGATGTAGGGTTAGTTTTTGTGTTAGGGTTAGGGCAAGAATTAGGGCTAGGTCTAATGTCAGGTCTGAGGTAACAGTTAGGTTAGTGTTAAGGTTAGGGCTAGGGCTCAGTTTAGTTTTAGAGCTACAGCTCGGTTTAGAACTAGTTTTATGATTAGTGATAGTGTTAGAGCAAAGGTAGGGTGAAGTTCAGGCTTACAGTAAGGGTTATATTTAGAGTTATGTTTATATCTAGGGCTAAGACTTGGGCTAGGTTTAAGGGTTAGGTTAGGGCTAGTTTTAGGGTTATGGTAACAGATAGAGTTAGTACTAGAAATAGGTCTGGGGCAAGAGTTACAGTTAGTCTTAGGGTTAGGGTTAGGGTTAGGGTTATGATTAGCACTAAATTAGGGCTAGCGTTAGAGCTAGGGTTAGTGTTAGGGTTAGGGTTAGTGTTAGCATTAGTGTTAGTGTTGGATGAGGGTTAGGGTTAGGGTTAGGGGAAGGGATGTGGTTATACCTAGGTTCAGAACTAGGGCGAGGGTTGAAATTAGGGATTGGGCTAGGGTTAGGGTTCATGTTAGGATTAAGGCTACGTTTAGGGCTAGGTTGAGAGCTTGGGTTTGTGTTACGTTTAGGGTGAGAATTAGGTCTATGGCTAATGTCATTTAGGGTTACACTTAGGGATAGTGTTAAGGTTAGGTTTATGGCTAGGTTTATTGTAAGGGTTAGTTTTCAGGAGAGGGTCCAGTTTAAATCTAGGTGTATTGTTAGGGTAAGTGTCTTGTTTAGGGTTTGGTTTAGGTTATGGTTTAGGTTTAGGGCTTGATTTAGCATTAGGGTTAGAATTGGGTTAGATTAATTAATAAGGTTAGGTTTAGTGTTCAGGTTAGTTTTAGGAAATGGATAGGGTTAGTGTTAGAGATAGGTTTAGAGTTAGGCTTAGGCTTAGCTTTTGGATTAGGCTTACGTTTAGGGTAATGGATAGGTTTAGGGCTAGGGTTAGGGTTAAGCCTAGGGTTAGTGTTAGGGTTAGGTTCAGGGTAAGTATTAGGGTTTGAGCTATGGTTAGGCCTCGGGCAATTGTTAGGTTTAGTGTGACTCTAGGTTTAGGGTTAGGGTTAAGTTTAGAGCTACATTTAGCATTAGGGTTAGGGTTATTTTACGGTAATGGATAGATTTATAACTAGGGTTTGGTCTTGGTTATTGTTAGGATTAGGACTAGGGTTAGGATTAGGGTTAGGTCTAGAGTTATATTTGGATAAGTGTTAGGGTTAAGGCAAGGGATAGTGTTAGGGTTAGGTCTAGGGTTAGGGTTAGGGTTATGCTTAGAGCTAGGTTTTGTGTGAGTTTTAGGGCTAACATTAGGGCTATATGTAATGTAAGACCTAGAGTTATGGTTATGGCCAGGTCTCGTGTTAGGTTTATGGCTAGATTTGGGGTTAGCATAAAGTTTAAAGCTAGGATTTGTGTTACAGGAAGGGACAGTGTTTGGGTTAGGGTTATGGCCAGAATTTGCACTAGGTTTATGTCTAGAGGTAAAGGTAGTGTTGGGTTAGGTTAAGGGTTATTGTGAGGGCTAAGGCTAGGTTTTTGTTTAGTTCTAGAGCTAGAGTTATGGCTAGATTTAGGATTTTGTTTTTGTCTAGGTCGAGTGTTATGGTTAGGTTTAGGTATAGGTTTACCCATAGGCCTAGTGTTAGTGTTCAGTTTAGGGTTAGGGTCAGGTTTAATCCTAGGGTTAAAGTTAGGGTCAGAATAAGGGTCAGGGTTAGGGTTAGAATTTGGGTTAGTGTTAGAGTTAGAATGAGGGCTAGGGTTAGGACTAGTAATAGTGTTATGGTTTAGAGTAGGCTAAAGATTAGGTTTAGGACTAGGGTAGCATTAGGGTGAGGGTTTGGCTTAGGGTAAGGGATAGGATTAGAGCTAGGGTAATGGCTAGTGTTAGGGTTAGGTGTAGGTCTAGGTTTTGTTTAGGGTTAGGTTTAAAGCTAGGTTTAAGTCTCGGATTAGAGCCAGCTTTTCTGATAATACAGGGCTATGGCTAATGTAAGAACTGGTGTTACGATTAGGTCTAGTTTTATGGTTGAGGTTAGGGCTAGGTCTAGTGTTCGGGTTAAGTTTAGTGTTAGTGTGATGTTGAGAGCTAGGGTTATTGTTAGGGTCTGATTCAGGGTCACAGTAAATTCTAGAGTTATGATTAGGACTCAAATTACGGCTATGTTTAGGGCTAGATATAAGCGTAGGTTTTAGTTTAGGTTAAGAATTAGCATTAAGCCTATGACTCGGTTTTGATTGAGTGTTAGGGCTAGGGTTAGGGCTAGTTTTCCAATTAGCATTAGGGTTAGGGCTAGTTTTAGGGTGAGGGTTAGACTAAGGATTAGGGTTTGATTGAGGGTTAGGGTTAGGTCTAGGTTTAGGGTTAGGGAAAAAGTAGGAATGGGGTTGGGGCTAGGTTTAGGTCTAGGGTTTGTGTTATGGTAAGGGATAGATTTAGAACTAGGGTTCATGCTAGGGTGAGAGTTAGGGGTAGGGTTACAGTTAAGGTTAGGTTTAGAACTAAATTTGTGCTAGGATTAGCGCTAAGGTTAGTGTTAGGGCTAGGCCTACTTTTAGGGCTAGGGTTAGGGTTAGGATTAGTGTAGGTAGGATGTTATAGATAGGTTTAGGGCGAGGTACAAAATAGGGTTAGGGATAAGGTTAGGGTTATGGTTAGTATGAAGGCTAGGTTTAGGGATAAGATTAGGGCTAGGATTAGGGTTAGGATTAGGGTTAGGTTTTGTGTTAGGGTTAGTGTTAGAATTAGTGCTAGGACTAATGTCAGGTCTAGGTTTATGGTTAGGGGTAGTTTTAGGGTTAGGTTTATGGCTAGTTCTAGTGTAAGGTTTAAGTTGAGGGTTAGGGTCAGGTTTAGAGATAGGGTTATTATTAGGGTCATTGTCATGATTAAGGTTTGAGTTAGTTTAAGGTTTAGGATGAGGACTTTCATTAGCGTTAGTGTTAGTACTAAGGTTAGAGTAATGTTTATGGTTAGGTTTAGGTTTCAGGTTTGGTTTAAGGTAATGGATAAAGTTAGGGTTAGAGATAGGGTTAGGGTTATCCTAAAATTAGCATAAGGGTTAGGGTTATGGTTAGGGTAATGGATAGGGTTAGAGCTAGCATTAGGGCTAGGATTATGGTTAGGATTAAGGCTAGGGTTAGGTTTAGGGTTAGGGCAAGTTTTAGTTTTAGGGTTAGGTTTAGGGTAATGGTTCGGGATCTGGTTAGGTTTAGGATTAAAACAGGTGAAGGCTCAGATTAGTCCTAGGTTTTGGGTTACGTTAGGGCTAGGATTGGAGCTACAACTAATGTAAGAACTAGGATTATGATTAGGGCTACTTTTAGGGTTAGGGTTAGGGGTAGGTGTAGTTTTAGGGTTAGGTATAATTTTAGGGTGATCTGAGAGCTAGAGTTAGTGTTAGGGTCAGAGTCAGGGTCAAGGTTAATTTTAGGGTTAGGGTACAACTTTAATTAGGTCTAGGGTTAGCGTTAGTTGTGGGATAGGTTTTGGTTTAGGTTAAGGGTTAGAGTTAGGGCTATAGCTCAACTTTTTTTAAGGCTAGGACTAGGTTAGGGCTAGTTTTAGAATTAGCGTTAGTGTTAGGGCTATATTTAGCCTTAGGATTAGTGTGAGGTTTAGGCTTAGGTTTGGGGTTACATTTAGAGTTATGGTTAGATCTAGGGTTAGTGGCAGGGCTAGGTTTAGGGGTAAGGGTAGAGCAAGTGTTAGGGTTATGATAAGGGATAGGGTTAGAACTAGGAATAGGGCTAGGGCAATAGTTAGAGTTAGTACTAGTGCTAAGTTAGGATTAGGGTTAGGACTAAATCAGGGCTAGGATCAGGTCTAGGACTAGTGTAAGGGTTAAAACTAGGGTTAGAGTTAGGGTTAGATTTAGGGGAAGGGTTGGGGTTATATCTAGGTTCAGATATAGGGTGAGGGATGAAATTAGGGATAGGGCTAGAGTTAGGGTTCAGGTTAGAATCAAGACTAGGTTTAGGGCTAGAATGAGGGCTAGCGTTTGTGTTAGAGTTATTGCAAAAATTAGGGCTAGGGCTAATATCATGTCTAGGGTTACGGTTAGGGATAGTTTTAGGGTAAGGTTTATGGCTAGGTCTATATTTCGAGTTAGGTTTAGGGTAAGGTTCAGGTTTAGACCTAGGGGTATTATAATGGTCAGGTCAGGTTTTGGGTTTGTATTAGGTTGAGGTTTAGGGTTAGCACTCAAATTACCATTAGGGTTAGCGTTAGGGTTAGTGTAAGGGATAGGGTTAGGTTTAGACTTCATGATAGGTTTAGGGTTCAAGTTAGGTTTAGGTTAATGGGTAGGGTTAGGGCTAGGGCTAGGATTAGCATTAGGTTTATGGTTATTGTTTGGGCAATTGATCGATTTAGAGCTATGGTTAGGGCTAGGATTATGTTTAGGATTAGGGCTAGAGTTAGGGTTAGGGTTATGTTTAAGGCTAGGGTTAGGGTTAGGTTTAAGATTAGGATATGGGTTAGGGTTTAAGCTAGGGTTAGTGCTAAGGATAGGGCTAGGATTAGGATTAGGTCAAGGGTTAGGGTTAATATTAGAGTTAGGGCTAGGGTTAGGGTTAGTGTTAGTCTTAGTTTTTTCTTACTGTTAGGTTAAGTGTAAGGCTCATGGATTTAGTAAGTGTTAGGGCTAGGTTGAGGGTTCAGGTTAGAATCAGAGCTAGGGATAAAGGTAGATTTAGGGTAATTAGAACTAGGGTTAGCATTAGATTTAAGGTTATGGTTAGGGTAATGGATAGAGTTAGAGCTAGGTTTGGGGCTATGGTTATGGTTAGGATTAGGGCTAGGATTAGGGTTAGGGTTTGGGCTAGGATTTGTGTACAGTAAGGATTAGGGTTTGAGCTAGAGTTAGGGCAAGGGCTAAGTTTTGGTTAGGTTCAGCATTAGGTCTAGGGATAAGGTTACGGTAGGTTTAGGGTTAGGGTTAGAATTAGGGCTACGCTTATCATTAGGGTTAGGATAAAAGTTAGGGTAATGGATATGGTTAGATGTAAGTTTAGGTTTAGGTTTAAGGTTAGATTTAGTTTTAGGGTTAAGGTTAAAGCATAGTTAGGTTTAGGTTTCTGGTACAGGTTAGGGTTTGAGCTAGAGTTAGAGCTATGACAAGTGTTAGGTTTAGTGTTAGGTCCATAGTTAGTTTTCCAGTTAGGGTTAGGGTTAGGTTTAGGGTTATGGCTAGTGTTATCAATAGGGTTAGGGTTAGGGTAAGGTGTATGTTCAGATCTATGTTTAGGGATAGGGTTAAGTTTAGGGTGAAGGATAGGGTTAGGGTTAGAGTTAGGGATAAGCCTAAGTTTATATTTAGGGCAAGAATTAGGCATTGAGTAAATTTAGGACTAAGGCTACAGTTAGGGTTAGGAGTAGGGTTAGGGTTAGGGTTAGTGTTACACCTAGAGCTACGTTTAGGCCTAGGATTCACTCTAGGTTTTGTGTTAAGTTAAGGTGTACGGTTAGGGCTATGGGTAATGTAAGAACTAGGATTATGATTAGGGCTAGTTGTAGGGTTATGGTTATGGCTAGGTCTACTGTTTGGTTTAGATTTTCAGTTAGGGTCATGTTTAGAGATAGCTTAGTGTTAAGTGCAGGGTCTGTGTTCAGGTTAGTGTTAGGGTTAAGGTTAAAGCCAGAATTAGGACTAGGTTTATGTCTAGGGGTAGGGTTAGACTCTGCATTAGATTAAGGGTTATTGTTAGGGCTAGGTCTATGTTTGTGTTTAGGTCTAGGGCTAGAGTTAAAGCTACATTTAGGACTAGGTTTAGGTCTAAAGCTAGTGGTAGAGTCAGGTTTAGTATAAGTTACTTGTAGGGCTAGTGTTAGGGTTTGGTCTAGGGTTAGGGTCAGGTTTATACCTAGGGTTAGTGTTATGGTCAGAATAAGGGTCAGGACTAGGGTTAGGGTTTGAGATAGGTTAGAGCTAGAATGAGGGCTAGGTTTAGGACAATTAATAGGGTCAGGGTTTTGATTAGCTTAAGGATTAGGGATAGGTCTAGGGTTACCATTAGAGTTAGGGTTTTGCTTAAGTTTAGGGATAGAGTTAGATCTAGAGTTAGGGATGGGGTTAGGATTAGGGTTAGTGTTAAAGCTAGATTTAGGGCTCACACTATGGCTAGTTTTTGTGTTAGCATTAGGGCTAGTGTTAGGGCAATGAATAATGTAAGAATCAGGATTACAATTTAGTTAGATTTAGGGTTAGTGTTTAAGATTAGTGTATATGGTTAGGTTTAAGGTTAGGATGAATTTAGAGCTAGGGTTATTGTTAGGATAGTGGTCAGGGACAGGGTTAGTTTTAGGATTAGTACTCAAATTAAGGCAAGGTTTATTGTTAGGGTTTGGTTTAAGGTTAGAGTGGTGTTTTAGAGCTAAGGTGAGTGTTAGGGTATAAGTCAGGGTCAGAGTTAGTTTTAAGGTTAGGGTTAGGACTCGAATTAAGGCTAGGATTGTTTCTAGGTGTAATTTACGGTTTGTTTTGAGTTAAGGTTTAGGGTTAGGTCTATTGCTTGGTTTTGTTTTAGTTCCAGGGTTAGGGTTAGCACTAGTTTTATGATGAGTATTAGGGTTAGGTCTAGTGTTAGTGTTAGGCTTAGGCTTATGGGTAGGGTTATATTTAGTTAGGCTTAGATCTAGGGTTAGTCTAGGACTAAGGACAGGGAAAGGATTAGGGCTAGGGTTAGGGCTAGGTTTAGAGTTATGGTAAGGGAAGGGAATAGAACTAGGAATAGTGGTAGTGTGAGAGATAGAATTTGTCTTAGGGCTAGGATTAGGATTAGGGTTTGGATAAGGGTTACATTAAGGCCAGGATTAGGGCTAGCGTTAGTGTTCAGTTTAGGCCTAGCAATAGGGTTATGGTTAGGTTTATGTTTAGGATAAGTGATGGTGTTATAGCTAGGTTTAGAGGAAGGGTTAGGGTTAGAGTAGGGATAGGGCTAGGCGTAGAGTTAGGGTTATGATTAAGGGTAGGTTTAGGGCTAGAATGAGGCATAGTCTTTTTTTTTTTTTAGGTTTAGGGCTGAATTAGGGCTAGGGCTAATATCAGGTCTAGGGTAATCGTTAAAGATAATTTTAGGGTTAGGTATAGGTCTACATCTAGTGTAAGGGTTAGGCTTAGGGTAAGGGTCAGGTCTAGATCTAGGCGAAATTTTAAGGTTAGGGCCAAGGTTAAGGTTTTGTTTAGGTTAGGATTTAGGTTTAGGGCTCAAATTAGCATTAGTGTTAGAGTTAGGGTCATGACAGGGTTTAGTTTAGGGTTTAGGTTAGGTTTAGGGTAATTGATAGGGTTAGCATTAGCAATAGGGTTAGGGTTAGGCTTAGAGTTAGCATTAGGGTAAGGGTTATGGTTATGATAATGGGTCGGATTACAGCTTAGGTTAGAACTAGGATTAATGTTAGGAATAGATCTTGAGTTATAGTTAGGGTTAGGTTTACAACTAGGGTTAGGTTTAAGGTTATGGTTAGTGTAAGGGTTCGGTTTTGATCTAGGGTTATGGCTAGGGAGAGGGTTAGTTTTAGGGTTAGTTCTAGGGATAGGACTATGGTAGAGTTAGTGTTAGGGTTAGGGTTATGGCTAGGGTTATCATTAAGGTTAGGTTTAGGGTTGTGGTAATGGATAGGGTTAGATATAGGATTAGGGTTAGGGTTAGATTTTCGTTTAGTGTTAGGATTAGGGCTATGGTTATGTTTAGATTTATGGTTAGGTTTAGGGTTTGAGTTAGGGTTAGGGCTATGCCGAGTGTTAAATTTAGGATTATGTCTAGGGTCAGATTTCTGGTTAGTTTACCCTAAAACTAGAGCTAGTCCTAACCCTAATCCTGTAACTAGCCCAAATTGTAAACCTAGTCCATACATTGGCTGTAACTTTAAACCTATCCCTAACTCTAACCAAAACCAGCTCAAACTGAGACCTAACCTTTGCTTTAACCCTTACACTCACTCTAACACTAGCCCTAACCCTAACCCTCAACATAGCCCTAACCCTAGCTCTAACCCTATCCCTTAACCTAAGTTAACCCTAACCCTAATGCTAAGACTAGTCTTAACCCTAATCCTCACTTTAACCCAAACCCTAACCCTATTAGTAGTCCTAACCTTAGCCCTCATTCTATCTCTAACCATAATCCAAACCTGACACTTATTCTGACCCTAACAGTAACCGTATGTCTAAACCTGACCCTAACCTTAAACTGAAACTAACACTAGCACTAGCAATAAACCTATATCTAAACCTAACCCTAACACTAGCCCTAACCCTAACCCTAACCCTAGCACTAATCCTATCGCTTACCCTAAGCCAAACCCTAACCTTAATGCTAAACCTAGTTCTAACCCTAATCCTTAGCTTAACACGAATCCTAACTTTATTACTAGTCCAGGTTCAGGATTAGTTTTATGTCTAGGGCTAGTGTTAGTGTTAGATTTATTTACAGGTTTACAGGTAGGGCTAATGTTAGGGTTTGCTTTATAGTTAGGGTCAGGAATAGGGTTAGTGTTAGGGTTATGGTTATAACTAGAATGATGGCTAGGGTTAGGACTAGTAATAAAGTTAGGATTCGTGTTAAGCTAAGGATTAGGGTTAGAACTAGGTTTAGCATTAAGGTTAGGGTTTGGCTTAGGGTAAGCGATAGGATTAGTGCTAGGGTTAGGGTTAGGGTTAGGGCTAGTGTTAGGGTTAGGTTTAGATATAGGTTTATTGCTAGTGCTAGTGTTAGTTTCAGTTTAAGGTTAGGGTCAGGTTTAGACATACGGTTACTGTTAGGGTCAGAATAAGTGTCAGGTTTGGATTATGGTTAGAGATAGAATGAGGGCTAAGGTTAGGACTACTAATAGGGTTAGGGTTTGGGTTAAAGTGAGGATTAGGGTTAAGACTAGTCTTAGCATTAGGGTTAGGGTTAACTTAGGTTAAGGGATAGGGTTAGAGCTAGGGTTAGGGCTATGTTGAGGGTTAGGGTTAGGGCTAGTGTTAGAGTGAGTGTAAGGGTTAAAGCAAAGGTTAGGTCTCAGTTTGAGCTGGTTTTGGTTAGAGTTAGGGATAGGTTTAAAGTTACAGCCAATGTATGGACTAGGTTTACAATTTGGGCTAGTTACAGGATTAGGGTTAGGACTAGCTCTAGTTTTAGGGTAAACTAACCAGAAATCTGACCCTAGACATAATCCTAAATTTAACACTCGGCATAGCCCTAACCCTAACTCAAACCCTAAACCTAACCATAAATCTAAACATAACCATAGCCCTAATCCTAACACTAAACGAAAATCTAACCCTAACCCTAATCCTATATCTAACCCTATCCATTACCACAACCCTAAACCTAACCTTAATGATAACCCTAGCCATAACCCTAACCCTAACACTAACTCTACCATAGTCCTATCCCTAGAACTAACCCTAAAACTAACCCTCTCCCTAGCCATAACCCTAGATCAAAACCGAACCCTTACACTAACCATAACCTTAAACCTAACCCTAGTTGTAAACCTAACCCTAACTATAACTCAAGATCTATTCCTAACATTAATCCTAGTTCTAACCTAAGCTGTAATCCGACCCATTATCATAACCATAACCCTTACCCTAATGCTAACTCTAAGCCTAACCCTAACCCTATTGCTAATGCTAACCCTATCAATTACCCTAAACCTAACCTAAACCCTAAACTAAACCCTGTCATGACCCTAACTCTAACACTAATGCTAATTTGAGCCCTAAACCTAAATCCTAACCTAAACAAAACCTTAACCTTGGCCCTAACCTTAAAATTTCGCCTAGATCTAGACCTGACCCTTACCCTAAGCCTAACCCTTACACTAGATGTAGACCTATACCTAACCCTAAAATTATCTTTAACGATTACCCTAGACCTGATATTAGCCCTAGCCCTAATTCAGCCCTAAACCTAAAAAAAAAAAAAGACTATGCCTCATTCTAGCCCTAAACCTACCCTTAATCATAACCCTAACTCTACGCCTAGCCCTATCCCTACTCTAACCCTAACCCTTCCTCTAAACCTAGCTATAACACCATCACTTATCCTAAACATAAACCTAACCATAACCCTATTGCTAGGCCTAAACTGAACACTAACGCTAGCCCTAATCCTGGCCTTAATGTAACCCTTATCCAAACCCTAATCCTAATCCTAGCCCTAAGACAAATTCTATCTCTCACACTACCACTATTCCTAGTTCTATTCCCTTCCCTTACCATAACTCTAAACCTAGCCCTAACCCTAGCCCTAATCCTTTCCCTGTCCTTAGTCCTAGACTAACCCTAGATCTAAGCCTAACTAAATATAACCCTACCCATAAGCCTAAGCCTAACACTAACACTAGACCTAACCCTAATACTCATCATAAAACTAGTGCTAACCCTAACCCTGGAACTAAAACAAAACCAAGCAATAGACCTAACCCTAAACCTTAACTCAAAACAAACCGTAAATTACACCTAGAAACAATCCTAGCCTTAATTCGAGTCCTAACCCTAACCTTAAAACTAACTCTGACCCTGACTTATACCCTAACACTCACCTTAGCTCTAAAACACCACTCTAACCTTAAACCAAACCCTAACAATAAACCTTGCCTTAATTTGAGTACTAATCCTAAAACTAACCCTGTCCCTGACCACTATCCTAACAATAACCCTAGCTCTAAATTCATCCTAACCTTAAACCTAACCATATACACTAATCTTAAACACTAACCCTAAATCTAACTAAATTGTAATCCTGATTCTTACATTATTCATTGCCCTAACACTAGCCCTAATGCTAACACAAAAACTAGCCATAGTGTGAGCCCTAAATCTAGCTTTAACACTAACCCTAATCCTAACCCCATCCCTAACTCTAGATCTAACTCTATCCCTAAACTTAAGCAAAACCCTAACTCTAATGGTAACCCTAGACCTATCCCTAATCCTTAAGCTAATCAAAACCCTGACCCTATTAATTGTCCTAAACCTAGCCCTCATTCTAGCTCTAACCTATCTCAAACCCTAACCCTAGTCCTGACCCTTATTCTGACCATAACACTAACCCTAGGTATAAACCTGACCCTAACCCTAGACCAAACCCTAACACTAGCCCTACAAGTAACTTATACTAAACCTGACTCTACCACTAGCTTTAGACCTAAACCTAGTCCTAAATGTAGCTTTAACTCTAGCCCTAGACCTAAACACAAACATAGACCTAGCCCTAACAATAACCCTTAATCTAATGCAGAGTCTAACCCTACCCCTAGACATAAACCTAGTCCTAATTCTGGCTTTAACCTTAACCCTAACACTAACCTGAACACAGACCCTGCACTTAACACTAAGCTATCTCTAAACATGACCCTAACTGAAAATCTAAACCAAACAGTAGACCTAGCCATAACCATAACCCTACAACTAGCCCTAATCATAATCCTAGTTCTTACATTACCCATAGCCCTAACCGTACACCTTAACTTAACACAAAACCTAGAGTGAATCCTAGGCCTAAACGTAGCTCTAGGTGTAACACTAACCCTAACCCTAACCCTACTCCTAACCCTAACTGTAGCCTTAGTCCTAAATTTACTCAATGCCTAATTCTTGCCCTAAATATAAACTTAGGCTTATCCCTAACTCTAACCCTAACCCTATCCTTCACCCTAAACTTAACCCTATCCCTAAACATAGATCTGAACATACACCTTACCCTAACCCTAACCCTATTGATAACACTAGCCATAACCCTAAACCTAACCCTAACCCTAACTGGAAAACTAACTATGGACCTAACACTAAACCTAACACTTGTCATAGCTCTAACTCTAGCTCAAACCCTAACCTGTACCAGAAACCTAAACCTAACTATGCTTTAACCTTAACCCTAAAACTAAATCTAACCTTAAACCTAAACCTAAACTTACATCTAACCATATCCATTACCCTAACTTTTATCCTAACCCTAATGATAAGCGTAGCCCTAATTCTAACCCTAACCCTAAACCTACCGTAACCTTATCCCTAGACCTAATGCTGAACCTAACCAAAACTTAGCCCTTGCCCTAACTCTAGCTCAAACCCTAATCCTTACTGTACACAAATCCTAGCCCAAACCCTAACCCTAATCCTAGCCCTAATCCTAACCATAACCATAGCCCCAAACCTAGCTCTAACTCTATCCATTACCCTAACCATAACCTTAAATCTAATGCTAACCCTAGTTCTAATTACCCTAAATCTACCTTTATCCCTAGCTCTGATTCTAACCTGAACCCTCAACCTAGCCCTAACACTTACTAAATCCATGAGCCTTACACTTAACCTAACAGTAAGAAAAAACTAAGACTAACACTAACCCTAACCCTAGCCCTAACTCTAATATTAACCCTAACCCTTGACCTAATCCTAATCCTAGCCCTATCCTTAGCACTAACCCTAGCTTAAACCCTAACCCATATCCTAATCTTAAACCTAACCCTAACCCTAGCCTTAAACATAACCCTAACCCTAACTCTAGCCCTAATCCTAAACATAATCCTAGCCCTAACCATAGCTCTAAATCGATCAATTGCCCAAACAATAACCATAAACCTAATGCTAATCCTAGCCCTAGCCCTAACCCTACCCATTAACCTAAACCTAACTTGAACCCTAAACCTATCATGAAGTCTAAACCTAACCCTATCCCTTACACTAACCCTAACGCTAACCCTAATGGTAATTTGAGTGCTAACCCTAAACCTCAACCTAATACAAACCCAAAACCTGACCTGACCATTATAATACCCCTAGGTCTAAACCTGAACCTTACCCTAAACCTAACTCGAAATATAGACCTAGCCATAAACCTTACCCTAAAACTATCCCTAACCGTAACCCTAGACATGATATTAGCCCTAGCCCTAATTTTTGCAATAACTCTAACACAAACGCTAGCCCTCATTCTAGCCCTAAACCTAGTCTTGATTCTAACCTGAACCCTAACTCTAGCCCTATCCCTAATTTCATCCCTCACCCTATATCTGAACCTAGATATAACCCCAACCCTTCCCCTAAATCTAACCCTAACTCTAACCCTAGTTTTAACCCTTACACTAGTCCTAGACCTGATCCTAGCCCTGATTTAGTCCTAACCCTAATCCTAACTTAGCACTAGTACTAACTCTAACTATTGCCCTAGCCCTATTCCTAGTTCTAACCCTATCCCTTATCATAACCCTAACACTTGCTCTACCCTTACCCCTAAACCTAGCCCTGCCACTAACCCTAGATCTAACCATAACTCTAAATGTAACCCCAAACCTAAGCCTAAACCTCACACTAATCCTAAGGCTAAATATAGCCCTAACACTAACGCTAATTCTAAAACTAGCCCTAACCTAGTCCTAGCCTTAAAAAAAGTTGAGCTATAGCCCTAACTCTAACCCTTAACCTAAACCAAAACCTATCCCACAACTAACGCTAACCCTAGACCTAATTAAAGTTGTACCCTAACCCTAAAATTAACCTTGACCCTGACTCTGACCCTAACACTAACTCTAGCTCTCAGATCACCCTAAAATTATACCTAACCCTAAAACTACACCTACCCCTAACCCTAACCCTAAAAGTAGCCCTAATCATAATCCTAGTTCTTACATTAGTTGTAGCTCCAATCCTAGCCCTAACGTAACCCAAAACCTAGGACTAATCTGAGCCTTCACCTGTTTTAATCCTAAACCTAACCAGATCCCAAACCATTACCCTAAACCTAACCCTAAAACTAAAACTTGCCCTAACCCTAAACCTAACCCTAGCCTTAATCCTAACCATAATCCTAGCCCTAATGCTAGCTCTAACCCTATCCATTACCCTAACCATAACCCTAACCCTTATGCTAATTTTAGGATAACCCTAACCCTATCTCTAACCCTAACTTTATCCATTACCTTAAACCAAACCTGAAACCTAAACCTAACCATAAACATTACTCTAACCTTAGTACTAACACTAACGCTAATGAAAGTCCTCATCCTAAACCTTAAACTAACTCAAACCTTAATCATGACAATGACCCTAATAATAACCCTATCTCTAAACCTGACCCTAACCCTCAACTTAAACCTTACACTAGAACTAGCCATAAACCTAACCCTAAAACTACCCCTAACCATAAACCTAGACCTGACATTAGTCCTAGCACTAATTCTAACACTAACCCTAACACAAAACCTAACCCTAATCCTAACCCTAATCCTAGCCCTAATCTTATCCCTAAACCTAGCCTTCATACTAACCATAACCCTACCTTATCCCTAACCCTATTTTGTACCTCGCCCTAAACCTATCTATAACATCCTACCTACACTAATCCTAACCCTAACCCTAGCCCTAAAAGTAGGCCTAGCCCTAACACTAACCTTAGCGCTAATCCTAGCACAAATTTAGTTCTAAACCTAACCTTAACTGTAACCCTACCCCTAACTCTCACCCTAGCATGAACCCTAGTTCTAAATCTATCCCTTACCATAACACAAACCCTAGACCTAAACCTAGCCCCAACCCCATTCCTACTTTTTCCCTAACCCTAAACCTAGACCTAACCCTAACCCTCAATCAAACCCTAATCCTTAGTCTAACCCTCACCCTAAAACTAGCCCTAACCCTAATGCTAATTGGAAAACTAGCCCTAACCCTAGCCCTAACACTCAATCAAAACCGAGTCATAGGCTTAATGCTAATTCTTAACCTAAACTAAAACCTACGCTTATATCTAGCCCTAAACATAGCCGTAATTTGAGTCCTAATCATAACTCTAGAATTTACTGTGACCCTGAATCAGACCCTAACAATAACCCTAGCTCTAAACATCACACTAACACTAAACTTAACCCGAACACTAGACCTAGCCCTAACCTCAACCATAAAACTAGACCTAATCGTAACACCAGTTCTTACATTAGCCATAGCCCTGTATTATCAGAAAAGCTGGCTCTAATCCGAGACTTAAACCTAGCTTTAAACTTAACCCTAAACAAAACCTAGACCTACACCTAACCCTAACACTAGACATTACCCTAGCTCTAATCCTATCCCTTACCCTAAGCCAAACCCTCACCCTAATGCTACCCTAGTCCTAAACCTAATCTTTAGCCTACTCTAAACCATAACACTATTACTAGTCCTAACCCTAGCCCTCATTCTAACTCTAACACTAACCCAAATTCTAACCCTAACCCTGACCCTTATTCTGACCCTAACTTTAACCCTAGGATTAAACCTGACCCTAACCCTAAACTGAACACTAACACTAGGCCTATGGGTAAACCTATACCTAAACCTAACCATAACACTCGACCTAGACAAAAACAAAATCCTAAATCTAGCCATAACTCTAGCTCTAGAACTAAACAAAAACCTAGCCTTAGCCCTCACAATAACCCTTAACCTAACCCAACACTACCTTTACCTCTAGACATAAACCTAGTGCAAATTCTGGCCATAACCCTAACCCAAACACTGTCCCTTCCTGTAACACAAATCCTAGCTTTAAACTTTATGCTAACCCCAAATCTAGCCATAAACCTAACACGAGACCTGGCCATAACCATAACTCTAGGTCTTACATTACATATAGCCCTAATGTTAGCCCTAAAACTCACACAAAACCTAGCTCTAAGCATAACCCTAACCCTAACCCTAGACCTAACCCTAACACTATCCCTTGCCTTAACCCTAACACTTATCCAAATATAACTCTAGACCTAACCCTAATCCTAACCCTAGTCCTAATCCTAACAATAACCAAGACCAAACCCTAGTTATAAATCTATCCATTACCGTAAAATAACCCTAACCCTAATGCTAAATGTAGCTCTAAACTTAACCCTAACCCTAAACCTAGAGTCACACTAAACCTAACAATTGCCCGAGGCCTAACCATAGCTCAAACCCTAATACTTACCCTGAACCTAACCCTAACACTAACCCTAGGCTTAACCCTAACCCTAGCCCTAAACCTATCCATTACCCTAAACGTAAGCCTAATCCAAAAGCTAAGCCTAAGCCTAACTCTAAACCTATCTCTAACACTAACCCTATCCATTTCCTAAAACTAACCTGAACACTAAACCTAACCTTATTAATTAATCTAACCCAATTCTAACCCTAATGCTAAATCAAGCCCTAAACCTAAACCATAACCTAAACCAAACCCTAAACAAGACACTTACCCTAACAATACACCTAGATTTAAACTGGACCCTCTCCTGAAAACTAACCCTTACAATAAACCTAGCCATAAACCTAACCTTAACACTATCCCTAAGTGTAACCCTAAATGACATTAGCCATAGACCTAATTCTCACCCTAAACGTAACACAAACCCAAGCTCTCAACCTAGCCCTAAACGTAGCCTTAATCCTAACATGAACCCTAACCCTAGCCCAATCCCTAATTTCAACCCTCGCCCTAGTTCTGAACCTAGGTATAACCACATCCCTTCCCCTAACCCTAACCCTAACCCTCATCCAACACTAACACTAATGCTAACACTAACCCTAACCCTAACACTAACCCTAGCTCTAACGCTAGCCCTAATTTAGTGCTAATCATAACCCTAACCCTAACCCTAACCCTAAGACTAACTGTAACTCTTGCCCCAGACCTATTTCTAGTACTAACTCTATCTGTTACCATAACCCTAAAACTAGCCCTAACCTAACCCTTAAACCTAGCCCAAGTCTTAGCCCTAGATATAAACATAACTCTAAATATAACCCTTACTGTAAGCCTGAACTTCACCCTACCTTTGCTCTAACACTATCACTAATCATAAAACTAGTTCTAAACCGAGCTGTAGCTCTAAAACTAAACTGAGCCCTAGCCCTAACCTTAACACTAACCTAACTGTTACCTCAGACCTGACATTAGACCTAGCCCTAATTCTTGCCCTAACCCTAACACAAAAACTAACCCTACATCTAACCATAACTCTAGCCTTATTTTGAGTATCATCTCTAACCCTAAAACTAACACTGACCTTGACTCTGACCCTAAAACTAACCCTTTTTCAAATTATCAGTCTAATCATAACCTAACCCTAACACTAGACCTAGCCCTAACCCTAACCCTAAAACTGGCCCTAATCGTAACCCTAGTTCTTATATTATTAGCCATAGCCCTACCCTAACCATAGCCTAATCTAAAACCTAGCCCTAAACCTAACCCTAACACTAGGTTTAACATTAACCTAACTCTAAACCTAATCCTAACCCTAGCCTTAATCCTAATCATAACCCTAGCCCTAACTCTAGCTCTAATCCTAACTCTAACTCTAACCCTAACTCTAACCCTAACCCTAATATTAATACTAGGATAACCATAACTCTATCCATAACCCTAACCCTATTCATTACCCTAAACCTAACATGAACCCTAAACCTAACCATTTCCATTATCCTAAACCTAAACATAAACCTAACTTAATTTGAGCCCTAACCATAAACCTTAACCTAAACAAACCCTAACCATTACCCTGACCTTAATAATACCCCTATCTCCAAAAGTGACCCTAACCCTCAACCTAACCCTTACACTATACATAGCCATACACCTAACCGTGAAACTATCCCTAACCAATACCCTAGACCTGACATTAGCCCTAGCCCTAATGTTAGCCCTTATTCTAAAAACAAAAAAGAGCCCTACTCCTGGCCCTAAACCTAGCCTTAATCCAAACCCTAACCCTAACACTAAGCCTAACCCTAAAGTGAACCTCACCCTAGCCCTTAACCTAGCTATAATATACCGTACCCTAACTCTAATTCTAACCATAGCCCTAAACCAAGGCCTAGCCATAATACTAAACCTAGCTGTAATCCTACACCTAATTTAGCCCTAACCCTAAACATAAACATATCCCTAGCTCTAAGACTAACTCTAACTCTTGCCCTAGCCCTAGCCTTAGTTCTAACATTATCCCTTGCCAGGACCCAATGCCTAGCCCTAACCCTAGCCCCAAACTTAGCCCTAGCCCTAAACCTAGATCTAACCCTAACTCTAAATCTAACCCTAACCTTAAACCTAAACCTCACCCTAACACTAGCCCTAATCCTAATGTTAATTTGAAAACTATCCCTCACCATAGCCATAGCATTCAATCAAAACACAGCTACAGCTCTAATCCTAAACCTTAACCTAAACAAAAACCTAACAGTACGCCTAGCCCTTACCTTAGCCCTAATTTGAGTCCTAAACCTAACCGTACAACTAATAATGACCTGACTCTGATCCTAACACTAACCTTAGCTCTAAACATCACCCTAACCCTAAATCTAACCCGAAAACCAAATCTATCCCTAACCCTAATCCTAAAACGAGCACTAATAGTAATGCCGGGTCTTACATTAGCAGTAGTCCTAACCCTAACACAAAACCTAGCCTTAATGTGAACCCTAACCCTAGCTTTAACCCTAATGTTAACACTAACCCTAACCCTAACCCTAGCTCTAACCCTATCCCTTATTCTATGCCAACCCTCACCCTAATGGTACCCTAGTCCTAACCATAATCCTTAGCCTACCCCAAACCCTAAATCTATTACTAGTTCTAACCCTAAGCCTCATTCTATCTCTAACCTTAACCCAAACCCTAAGCCTATCCCTGACCCTTATTCTGACCATAACACTAACCCTAGGTCTAAGCCTGACCCTAACCCTAAACCAAACACTAACACTAGCCCTTTGGGTAAACCTGTACCTAAACCTAACCATAACATTAACACTAGACCTAAACTTAAACCTAAATATAGCAATAACTCTAGACCTAGCCCGAAACAAAAACCTAGCTCTAGCACTAACAATAACCATTAGTCTAACGCAATGACTAACAATACCCCTAGAACTAACCCTAGTAAAATTGTGCTCCTAACCGTAAATCTGATGCTAACCTGAACACTGACCCTTACCCTAACACAATCCCTAGCTCTAAACCTTATACTAACCCAAAACATACCCCTAACACTAGACCTATCTATAACCTTAATCTTAAAACTAGCCATAACCCTAATCCCAGTTCTTACCTTACACATATTCCTAACAATAGCCATAAACCTCCCCCCGAAACCTAGCCCTAAATGTAGCACTGAAACTGGCTGTAAACCTAACCTTAACCTTAGCCCTTGCCCTAACCCTCACACTTGCCTAGCCCTAACCTTAGCTCAAACTCTAACTCTTACCCTAAATATAACCCTAAACCTAACCCTAACACTTCCCCTAATTCTAACTGTAACCATTGCACATATCCTACCTCAAATTCTATCCATTACCTTAAATATAACACTAACACTAATGCTAACACTACCCCTAACTCTAATTGTAATTCTAACCATAGCCCTGACTCTAACACTAAACCTCGCCCTAGCCCTAACCATAAACACTTAACCTAAACACTAACCCTAGGCCTAACCTTAATCCTAGTCCTAATCCTAACTTTAACCCAATCCCTAACTCTAGCACTAACTCTATCCATTACCCTACACATAAGCCTATCCAAAATGCTAACCCTAGGCCTAAACCTAACACTATCCCTAAAACTAACCCTATACCTTACCTGAACCCTAAACATAATCCTATTCTTTACTCTAACCCTAAACCTAATGCTAACTTGAGTCCTAACCCTAAACCTTAACCTAAAGTAAACCCTAAACTGGACTTTGACCCTAATAATACACCCAGCTCTAAACCTGACCCTTACCCTAAAGCTAACACTTACACTAGACCTAGCTATAAACCTAACCCTAACCATAACCCTAGACCTGACATTAGTCCTAGCCCTAATTCCAGCCCTGACCCTAATATAAAAGATAACCCTCATCCTTGTCCTAAACCTAGCCTTAATCCTAATCCAAACCCTCACCCTGGCTCTATCCCTAATTTTAACCCTCGACAGAGCCCTGAACCGAACTATAAGCCCAACAAATCCCCTAAAACTGACCCAACCCTAACAATTACAAACCCTAACCCTAGCCTTAACCATAGGCCTAACACTAACGCTAACCCTAGCGCTAATCCTCGCCCTAATTTAGCCCTAACCCTAGTCCTAAGACTAACTCACTCTCACCCTAGCCCTACTTCTATTTCTAACCCTATCCGTTACCTTAGCCCTAACTTTAGCCCTCATTGTTTCCATAGCCCTAATCCCAGATCTAACCATAACTCTAAATCTAACCCTAAACGTAAGCCTAAACCTCAACCTACCACTAGCCCTAATATCATTGCTAATCCTAAAACTAGCCCTAACCCTAGTCCCAGCCCTAAAACAAATGAGCCATTGCTCTAACACTAAACCTTAACCTAATCCAAACTCTAATCCTAAAACTAGACATAACCCTAGCTCTAATTCAAGTCCTAGGCCTAAAACTAACCATAGCTATAAATATCACCCTAACTCTAAAGCTAATGCTAACACTAGACCAGCCCAAATCCCATCCCTAAAACTAACCCTAATCATAAATCTGATTCTTACATTGGCATAAGCCCTAATTCTAGCCTTAACCCTAACATAAAAGTAGCCCTAATCCAAGCCCTAACACTAGATTTAACCCTAACCCCAACCCTAATCCTAAACCTAACCCTAACTCTAGACCTAACCATATCCCTTACCCTAAGCCAAACCCTATTTATAATGCTAACCCTAGTTGTAATCCAAATCCTTAGCCTAACCCTATTTCTAGTCCTAATCCAAGCACTCATTCTAGCTCTAATTCTAACCCAAAACCTAACCCTCGTCCTAGCACTAAACCTAACTCAAAACCAAACTCTTTCACTAAACATAACCCTAACCCTAACCCTAACTCAAGACCTATATCTAACCATAAACCTAGCCCTAAGCTTAGCTCTAACCCTATCCATTATCCTAACCATAACACTTACCCTAATGCTAACTGTAGACCTATTGCTAACCCTAAACTTATCAATTACCCTAAACCTAAACTGAACCCTAAACAAAAACCTATCATTACCCTAACCCTGACTCTAAAGCTAATTAGAGCCCTAACCCTAAACCCTAACCTCAAACAAACTCTAACCCTGAGCCTTACCCTAATAATTCCCCTAGCTCTAAACCTGACCCTTATCCTAAACCTAACCATTACACTAGACCTAGCCATAAAACATTCTAAATCTATCCCAACTGTAACCCTAGACCTGACATTAGCACTAGCCCTAATCCTACCTCTAACCCTAATACAAATCTCAGCCCTCATCCTAGCCCTAACCTTAGCCCTAACCCTAACCCTAAGATTAACTCTAACTCTCACCCTTGCCCCATCCCTAGTTCTAACCCTATCCATGACTGGAACAATAATCCTAGCCCTAAGCCTAGCCCTGTCCTTAGCCCCAGCCCTAACCTAGATCTAACTCTAACTCTAAATCTAACTTTAACCCTAAGCCTAAACCTAAACCTAACACTTGCCCTAACCCTAATGCTAATCCTAAAACTAGCCGTAATCATAGCCCTAGCCCTAAAACAAATCCCAGACATAGCCCTAAACCTAACCATTAACCTAAACCAAACCCTAAGCCTAACCATAAATTTAGCCCTAATTCGAATTTTAAGCTGAACCAAAAACTAACCCTGACCCTGAATCTGACCATAACACTAACCCTACCTCTAAAGATCACCCTAACCCTAAACCTAAACCTAAACCTAACACTAGACCTAGCCCCAACCATAAACCTAAATTTAGCCTTAAATGTAACCCTGGTACTTACATTCACCATAACACTAACCGTAGCACTAACTTAACACAAAACCTAGCCCTAATTCAAGCTCTAACCCTAACACTAACCCTAACCCTAACCCTAGCCCTAATCATAACCATAACCCTAGCCCTAACCCTAGCTCTAACCCTATCTATCGCCATAACTATAACCCTAACACTAATGCTAACCCTAGGCCTAAACCTAACCCTATCCCTAATCCTAACCCTATCCATTACTCTAAACAAAACCTAAACCCTAAACCTCACCCTATCATTACCCTAACACTAACCTTAATGCTAATTTGAGCCCTAAATTTAAACCATAGCCTATCCCAAACCCTAAGCAAGGCCCTGACCCTAATAATACCCCTAGCTCTCAACCTGACCTAAAACTAAACATAACCCTTACACTACCTGTATCCATTATCCTAACCCTAAATCTTCATTAACCATAACCCTAGACCTGATATTACTCCTAGCCCTCATCCTAGCCCTACCCTAAAAACAAACCCTAGCCCTCATCCTAGCTCTGAAACCAGCCTTAATCATAACCCTAACTCTAACCATAGGCCTAACCCTAATTCTAACCCTCACCCTATCTCTAAACCTGGCTATAATGCCAATCCTTACCCTAAAATTAACCCTAACCCTAAACCTAATTCTAGGCCTAAGCTGAACAATAACCCTAGCCCTAATTCTAGCCCTAATTTAACCCTATCCCTAACCCTAACCCTAGCCCTAAGCATAACTCTAACTTTCACACTAGCCCTATACTTGGTTCTGACTCTATCCATTACCATAACCCTAATCCTAGCTCTAATTCTAGCCATAAACCTTGCCCTGTCCTTATTCCTAGCCGTAACCCTAGATCTATCCCTAACTCTAAATCTAACACTAACCCTAAGCCTAAGCCTAACATAAACAATAGCCCTAACCCTAACGCTACTCATAAAACTAGCCCTAACCCTGAACCTAGCAGTAAATCAAAACCAAACAATAGCCCTAATACTAAACCTTAACTTAAACCAAATCCTAATACTACACCTAGACCTAACCCTAGCCCTAATTCGAGTCCTAACCTTAACCTTAATACTAACCCTGACTCTGACTCATATCCTAACACTCACCCTAGCTCTAAACACCATCCTAACTTTAAACCAAACATTTACAGTAACCCTAACCATAATTTGAGTCCTAACCTTAACCTTAAAACTAACCCTGACCCTAACTACTAACCTAACACTAACACTAGCTCTAAATATCACCCTGTCCTTAAACCTAATCCTAACACTAGAGGTCTAACCCCTAACCATAACCCTAAAATTAACCCTAATTGTAACCCTAGTTCTTACATTAGCTGTTACTCTAACCCTAGCCCTAATCCTAACACAAAAACTAGCCCTAATCTGAGCTCTAAACCCAGCTTTAACCCTAACCCTAGCCCTAACCCTAGTCCTAACTCTATCCCTTACCCTAAGCTAAACCCTAACACTAATTCAAACCCTAATTCTTACCCTAATCCTTAATATAACCCAAACCCTAATCCTATTACTAGTCCTAACTCTAGCCCTCATTCTAGCTCTAACCATAACCCAAACCCTAACCCTTATTCTGACCCTAACACTAATCGTATGTCTAATCCTGAACCTAACCCTACACCAAACTCTAACACTAGCCCTAGACCTAAACCTAATCCTAAATCTAGCCATAACTCTAGCCCTAGACATAAAGAAAAACCTAGAACTAGCCCTAATAATAACCCTTAGCCTAAGCCAAACACTAACTCTTTCCCTAGGCCTAAGCTGCCGAAGTCTGGCTGGGCACAATTCAGGAGCCACTTGTCAAAAGAAACGAACTTTATTTTTAGAACACACACCCGCACCACACAGCTCTTCAGGATTCCCCTCAGAGCCCAACTGCCACCACCGGCTTCCCACAAGCCTCTCAAACTCCCCCACTCCTCCTGCTCTTGAGGCCGATTGGCTGGGTTGCATGGGTGGAGCCAAAAAAAGTCCCCCAATTGGCAGCTCCTTGGTCTGAAAGGGCAGGGAAACAGCCCAATGAGCATCACCGCAGAAGAGCCAATCAGTTGGCACCTAGAAGTTTGCTGGGGCCACTGTGAGCCAATCATCAGCTGGCAGCTGGAAGTTTGCTGGCAGCTGGAAGTTTGCTGGGCCTCCTTCGGCTGTGGCTCTCAACATCTCCCCCTCTTTGTTTAAACAACAAGCATGTGGCTTTCGGACCGTGCCTGCCTTAGGTTGTCCAATACTACATATTGTCCTTACCCGCCATCGGATGAGCTGACCTCAAGGCGTCAGCCTCCTGTCTTAGGTTGGTACCATTGCAATTGGAACTTACCCATCATTGACTACTGGTCCAGCATACAGCCACACCTGTGGATAGGTCTTTGTAACAGCGGGGGGTGAGGTTCTTTGCCTCACCTCTGTTGGCCCCCAAATTGTAGCTGAACGACCATCACAAGCAGAAGGGAGGAAGATACACCAAGCCAATTGATGGCTCCTTCTGGAAAAATTGTACCACCAATGACACCATCAGCAAAAATACCTCAACACTACCACAAGTCGCTGCACGAACAGATAGTTCACAATGCATACAAGTGAGTTCACTATGCATACAAGTGATACATAGTCCAGGCAAGTTCTGCAAGCAGTTCAGTGATAGCTATTGCAGAAGCTGTAGATAGGTTTCATCTTTGTCTTCACCGGCACTGGGATGAAGATAGGAATTCTGGCAATAATGGCTAAAGAAAAAATTATGTAACATTCCAAAAGGCACTAAAAGAAAACTATTTTCTGAACAATTTACATTATCTTGAACAGAATTATTAATTATAATGAAAAGGAAAGGTGAAAGTAAACAAACAGATCTGTTAACCTCCTTTTTTGTTCACATATTAAAACAAACCTCAACAGCTGTTTACCCAATTTAAATTAAACCATTTAAATCACGTGAATAAAAAAAAAAAATATTTAGATCCATTTTTTCTTGAGCGCTCATCATATATGATATATGGACATACGTACATACAAACATACAACATAAAACATAAGTGTGCACACATAATATAATTCATACAACACATAACATAATAGTAAAAGCCTTATAACTTTTTACAGGTGAAATCTCCATTGCAATGTTTAAAAACTCTATAATAAAAAAATATAACTGATCAGCAAAACATTAACCTAGGTCTGTATGAGCTCAAAAAACAAAATAGAACTTCATGATGCGGGAAAGAGTAATAATAAAATAGATATTGAAAAAAAAAAACATCCTGGTTCTGTCACAGATGTAAGGATAGCCAAACTGGAGTTTTGGATATCAGCTGTTATGGATTTGAGCCAAATCATCTTATTTTTGGTATGTAGAAATCGCTTTAGTTAATCTCTCTGGAATCCAAATTGGCTGCTGTTCTCCCTGTGGAAACACACAAACAGACCCCTGACTCCAGACAATTACTGGGTCCCAGGACCTTTAAATTGTCCTGTTAGAATATCTTTCTAAAGTACCTTGGGCTTATGTACATTTTTTTTTTTTTGACACGTATGCCTTTCCACAGCACTAAGTCCTGATGAATCCAAATTTAAAAAGTTTAGAGTAAAAAGGGTTATTTTAAGTTTATCTTTGGGGAATATATACCCTTTCCCACTTCCCTCTTTTTGCTTTAATAAGTACATTTTAATAGTTTGATGAGCTCTTTCAACTATGCCTTGTCCCTGTGGATTGTATGGGATTCCTGTTATATGAGTAATGGCATATGATGAGCAAAATTGTTTAAAAGAGGTAGAAGTGTAACCAGGGGCATTATCTGTTTTTAACTGTTTTGGAACACCTACAGTGGCAAAAATTTGTAAGCAATGCACTATAATATCTTTAGGTTTTTTTTTTTTTCCCTCCAGAATGAAGGGAGCCCATCAAAAATCCGGAAGAAGTATCAACTGTAACATGCAAATATTTTAATTTTCCAAATTCTGGCAAGTGTATGAAGTCCATCTGCCAAATATGGTTAGGTGTCAGTCCTCTAGGATTGACTCCAAGATTAACATGTGGTAAAAAGGTCACACAATTTTGAGATTGTTTTAATATTTGTCTAGCTTGTTCCTTAGTTATTTTAAAATGTTTTTGTAAAGTATTAGCATTGACATGAAACATTTTATGAAAATTGTATCTTCTAGTGTAGAGAAAATATGTATGTCATGTGTAGTTTAATCTGCTAAATCATTGCCCAAACTAAGGGCTCCAGGCAATCCTATATGTGCCCTGATATGTCCTATAAAGAATGGATCTTTTCTGTCCCAGATTAGACTTTGTATAGTGGAAAGCAAAGAAAAAACAGTAGAGGAAGTGGAAATCCTACCAGCATCTTCAAGGGATACTATAGCATTAACTATATACTGACTATCGGAAAATAAATTAAATACAGAATCTTTAAACATCACAAAAGCTTCTAATACTGCATTAAGCTCTACCTTTTGAGCTGATTGTTTGGGTACTAAAAATGTAAAAGTTTGATCAGGTGTAACTATTGCTGCTGTACCATTATTTGACCCATCAGTGAATATATTTGGAGCATTCATGATAGGTGTATTTCTTGTCATTTTTGGAAAAATTACAGGGTGCAATGACCAAAAAGACAATAAAGGATTAGATGGTAAGTAGTTATCAAATGAAACATTAGATTTGCACATGATTATTGCCCAAGTATTTAACTCATTAGCTAACTCATCAATTTGATCCATAGTATATGGAGTAATAATTTTATTGGGTGAAACTCCAAACACTCCCTTTGCTGCTTTTATTCCTTTGAGTATTAATTGTCCTACAGCCTCAGGATACCTAGTAAGAATAGTGTTAGGAGAATAAGATAAATGTATCCATAATAATGGACCTTCTTGCCAAGATACTCCTGTAGGAATATTTTTTGTTGGTAGTACAATAAATAATAAAGGCAAACTTATATCAATTCTATCCAAATGCATATTTTCAATATATGTTTCAATGATCTTTAATGCCTTTCTTGCTTCAGGCATTAACATTTGGGGTGAATTTGGATCTGATGGACCTTTTAGGATATCAAATAAAGGTCCCAACTCTCCTGTTGGTATACCTAGATAAGGCCTTATCCAATTTATGTCTCCTAATAACTTTTGAAAGTCGTTAAGTGATTTGAGTTGATCTACTCGTATTTGAATTTTTGGTGGATGGACCATGGTTGAGGATAATAGAACTCCTAAATAATTAATTGGAAAATTTAATTGTACTTTATCTATTGCTATCTCTAGATTATAATTTTTAATGTTTGTAAGTGTGGCATAACATTCTAGCAATGTGTTTTTATCTTTGTGTGCTAATAAAACATCATCCATATAGTGAAATACTTGTAGTTCAGGATTTGATTTCTAAGTGGCTGGGTTACTTTGTTTACATAAATTTGACACATAGTTGGTCTGTTAGCCATCCCTTGAGGGAGTACTTTCCATTCATATCTCTGATCAGGATCTTCATGATTCAGTGCAGGGATAGTAAATGCAAAACCTGGACTATCCTCAGGATGAATTGGAATTGAAAAAAAAAAAAAACAATCTTTAATATCTATAACTAAAACATACCAGGTTTTTGGCAAAGCAGACAATTGAGGAATCCCCGATTGAGCAGGTCCCATAATAACCATCTCATTATTAGTGGCTCTTAAATCTTGCAATAATCTGCATCTACCAGATTTCTTTTTGGTGACAAATATGGGAGTATTATGGGGAGGTACAGAAGGTTGTATATGTCTTTCCGCTAATTGTTGTTTGACCAGGTCATGTGCTGCTTGCATCTTTTCTTTAGTCAGGGGCCACTGAGTAAGCCATACTGGTCTTTCTGATTTCCAAGTAATTTTTATTGTCTCAGTGACCCCTTCTGAAAATCCAACCCATGTCTGTCCGTTCCTTGATCTATTTGTATTGGTGCTGCTATACCTTGTTCTTGTTCTTCTAATCTTTTTCCTTTCCTAAAACCTTGTCTACCCATAATAGTGGGCACATTTGGATTAATGTTATTTGTTAAAGTTAGTCCTAGTTGATCGAGGGCATCTTGTCACCATAAATTTACGGGAAGATGACCCAATACATATGGCTGTATAGTTCCTTCACATCCTTCAGGATCCTTCCAATCTAATACCATTGCACTTCTATGGGGATTAGCCGCCACTCCTAGGCCTCGAAGCGTTTGAGTGGCTTGTTGTAATGGCCAATGTTTTGGCCATTCTTGACGAGAGATGATGCTAAGTTCTGCACCTGTATCCAGTAGTCCATTAAATTCATTTCCTTGAATATTTAGTTTTAGCATGGGGCGAGAATCTAAATTTAAAGAAAGCATAGCCCAATCCACACCTGTGGAGCCTAATCCCCTGGAACATCTTTTAATAGTACGACTGGAAAATTTATCATGTAGGCTGGGTATTATTAGTAACTGTGCTATTGTACCTCCTGGTGAAATTACTGATATACCCTTTGGAGAACTGGCTATAATTTTTATTTCACCTTCATAATTGGGATCAATTACCCCAGGACTTATCATAAGTCCTTTTAGTGTAGAAGAACTGTGTCCCAATAATAAGCCTACTCTTCCTTTGGGAAGAGGTCCTTTTACCCCTGTGGGAATGATTTGAACTCCCATCTCTGGAGTTAATACTGTTGTGGCGGAGACGCAGATGTCCAATCCTGTGTTTCTTCTGGTTTGTCTAGTGAGGGATTTAATGGACAATGTGTCCTGGGCACTACCCTGATGGGGTTGCTGGGTTCCTCCAGTGCTCCATATATTTGTGGTTTTGGGCTCCAGTGCATTGGGACCCCCTGTCCATTTTTTGGCAATGGATCCCGATGCCTTTCTCCACAATATCATGGACAGACACCTGGTCCTTGTCCGTTTTTGGATAATGGAGTACCCTATATCGTGGTTTGAGAACAGCATTCATTAGCCCAATGTCTCCCTCTACGGCATTGTGGTCAAATACCTGGTATTCTACTCCTTTGATACCTAGTTTTGTTAAACCCTCCTCCTATGGGGCAATTCCTTTTAAAATGTCCTGTTTGTTCACAATTGTAGCATGCTTTTGGCCTGGCATTCAAATCCTGTTGTACTGCAGCTGCCACGACTTTCCCTTGCTCATTAATGTATCTACATAATTTAATATATGTGTTTAAATCTTCATGTTTCCATCGTCTAATGACTTCTCTGCCCAACAATTTGCTTGCTCATAAGCCAGTTGTTTTATTAATGGCATTGCTTGTTCTGTATTCCCAAAAACTCTGGTAGCTGTTTGAATAAGCCTATCTACAAATTCAGTGTAAGGTTCATTAGCTCTTCGTATTACCTTAGATAATAGACCTTGTAAACCTCCATGTCCTTGTAAAGTCTTCCATGCCCTTACCACAACTGCAGCAATTTGTGAGTATATGCCAGGATCATATGCAATTTGTTGCTGCTGATCCTCATAAGGTCCCTTTAAAACCAAATATCTGGATTTCTCTGAGGATAACCAGCTGCTGCATTTTGCCTAGCCGTCTCCTTGCAAAATTCCTCATTGGCAACCTTCCATAACAGGTATTGTCCTCCATTTAGCACAGCTTTACACATATTAGCCCAATCAGCTGGCGTCATGTTCAAGTTGGTAATGGATTTGACCATGCTCACAGTGAAGGGTGGTTGAGGACCATAGGTTGTTACAGCCTGTTGTAGCTGCTTCACTGTTTTGAATTTTAAAGCATGGTGAATTTGCTGCCCTCCTGCCTGCTCAAATACAGGCCATGTTATTATTTGAGATCCTGTCTCTGGATCCCATCTATCAACTTTGGGGGTTGGGGTCCTCCCAGCATATGGAGGTGACATTGTTGGTTGGGCACTTACGTCCTCTCGTGATAGAAAAGTGTTAGTAGCAGTCTCCTGTAGAGGAGGCACTGTTGTTTGGACACTTACGCCCTCTGGTGTTAGAAGGGTGTTAGTAGCAGTCTCATGTTGTAACTTTTCCCCTGATGGATTTTTTTGCTCTATACTTTCTTCCTCTATCTGACTAGCTTGAGAGACCTTCTTTTTTACTTGAATTTTTTCATCTGACTAGTTCAAGAGACCTTTTTTTTTACTTGAATTTTTTTCTCTGTCTGACTAGCTCAAGAGAGCTTCTCTTTTACTTGAATTTTTCTAATATAACTATAATACAACCCAACAAGATAACGCCAAACAAAACTGAAACAGAGTGAAACAAAATTGGAACAACAACAAAAAAATCATTATATCAGCCTTTCTATCCTCCTGAAATGTCCATCCATCCTTTCTCCCTATCTGTTCCTCAGATGTGAGCAGTTTTGCTTCCATCTTACACATCTCTAGGGACAGGAAACTTAAAACAAAAGTGAAGCAAAACAAAATAAGAATCTTAAAATGGCTACCCATCATCTCGCCCTGCCCTCAGGGGCAAGCAGTTTACCTTATCACTTACCCTCAATTGTTCCCCTTGCAGGCCACCCAATGCTGCACTCTTGCTGGGCACAATTCAGGAGCCACTTGTCAAAAGAAATGAAGTTTATCTTTAGAACACACACACACCACACCACACAGCTCTTCAGGAATCCCCTCAGATCCCAACTGCCACCACCAGCTTCCAACAAGCCTCTCACCCTCCTCCACTCCTCCTACTCTTGAGTCTGATTGGCTGGATCCTGTGGGTGGATACAAAAAATGTCCCCCAATGAGTTGCTCCATGGTCTGAATGGGCGTGGAAACAGCCCAATGAGCATCACCACAGAGGAGCCAATCAGTTGGCAGCTAGAAGTTTGCTGGGGCTGCTGTGAAGCAATCATCAACCAGCAGCTGGAAGTTTGATGGCAGCTGGAAGTTGCTCGGGCCCCTTCAGCTGTGGCTCTCAACACTTACCCCAGTCCTAATTCTGGCTTTAATTCTAACCATAATCCTAATCTGAACACTGACTATGACACTAACACTAACCCTAGCTCCAAACATCACCCTAAACCTGAAACTATTTCTAGCCCCAACATTCGCCTAAAACTATCCCCAATCATAACAAGTTCTTAATTTACCCATAGCCCTAACCTATTGCAAAGCCTAGCCCTAATCCAAACCCTACCCTATCTTTAACCCTAAAGCTCACCCTAAAGCTAATCATAGCCCTAAAGCTAAGCCTAAGCCTAACCTTAGAACCAAATGTAATCATAATCCTAGCCCTATGCCTAGCTCTATCCCTATCCATTACTCTAAGGATAACCCCAACTCTTATGCTAACCCTAGGTCAAACCCTAATCCTATGCCCATCTCTAACCCTATCCATTACCCTACACCTAACTTGAACCCTAAACCTAAATCTATCATTAACCTAAAACTAAACCTAATGCTAATATTAGCCCTAACCTTAAACCATAACCTAACCTAAACACTAACCCTGATCCTAATAATACCCCTAGCTCTAAACCTGACCCTAACCATAAACCTAACCCTTACAATAGACCTAGATATAAACCTAACCCTAAAACTATACCGAACTCTAACCATAGACCTAACATTAGCCCTAATCCTAGTCCTAACCCTAACACAAACCTTAACCCACATCCTAGACATAATCCTCGCATTCATCATAACCCTAACCCTAACCCTAACCCTAACCCTAATTCTAAACCTCACCCGATCCCTAAAACTAGGTATAAACTCATCCCTTACCCCAAACCTAACCCTAATCCAAACCCTAACTCTAATCCTAGCACTAACCCTATGTCTAACTCTAACATTAACACTTGCCGTAATCCCAGACCTAACTTAGCATTACCCTAACTCTAAACATAACCCTAGCCCTAAGACTAACTATAACTCTTGCCTTAGACTTATAGGGTAGTTCTAAACTTTTCCTTTACCATCACCCTAAACATAGACCTAATCTTAGCCCTAACCCTAGCCCTAGCCCTAAAACAAAACCGATTTATAACCCTAATCCTAACCCTTAACCTAAAACAAAGCCTAACCTTACACCTAGCCTACCTAACCTGAACATTGACAGCATTTAACAGTAAACGGACTTCTGAACCTGACCCTAACCGGAAATATAAACCTAAAACCAGACCTAACCATAACCTTAACCCTAAAACTAACCCTACACATATCCCTAGATCTTACATTACCCACAGCCCTAATCCTAGGCCTAAATCTAACACAAAACTTAGAACTAATCCTAGGCCTGAAACTTGCCCTAAGCATAATCCTAACCCTACCCCTAGCCCTAATCCTAACTTAACCCTAGCTTTAGTCCAACCCTGGTTCAAGGCCTAACACTTACCATAAACATAACCCTACAACTATCCATAAATCTAACCCTAAACCTAGCCCTAATCATAACCTTAACCCCAGCCCTAACCCTTGCTCTAAACCTAAAAAAATACACTAAACCTAACCCTAAACCTACTGGTAACCCTTGCCTTAACCCAAACCATAACCCTAACCCTAAGCAGAAAAATAAAGATAGACGTAACCCTAAACATATAACTTGCTATAACCTTAACCCTAGCTAAAAACCTAACCCTTACCATAAGCCTAAACATAACCATATCCCTAAACTTAAATGTAACCCTAAACCTAAACCTAAACCTAAATCTAACCATATCCATTACACTAAACCTAACCCTAATGATAATCCAACACTTAACCCTAACTCTACCCCTAAAACTACTGTAATTCTATCCCTAGACCTGTCATTTTACCTAACCCTTGTTCTAGCCCTAACCATAGCTCATAACCTAACCCTTATGCTAAACATAACCCTAAACATAACCCTAGTTCTAACACTCACCCTAACCCAAACTCAAGACCTAATCCTAACCATAACCATAGCTCTAAACTAAACTCTAACTGTATCCATTACCCTAAACATAAACCTTACCCTAATGCTAACCCTAGGCCTAACACTAACCCTATCAATAACCCCAACCCTATCAATTATCCTAAACCTAACCTTAAACCTAAACCTAACCCTATTATTACAATAACCCTAACCCTAATGCCAATTCAAGCACTAAACCTAAACTCAAACCTAAACCAAACCCTAACTCTGAACATGACCCTAATAATTCCCCTTTTTTCTAAACCTGACCCTTACCCTAAACCTAACCCTTATACTATACCTATCCAAAAACCTAAGCTTGAAAATATCTCTAACGGTAACCCTAGACCTGACATTAGCTCTAGGCATTATCCTAGAACTAACCCTAAAACAAACCCTAGCTCTTATCTTAGCCCTAAACATAGCCTTAATCATAACCCTAACCCTAAACATGGGCCTAACCCTAACACTAACTCTAGCCCTAATCTTAGGCATAATTTAGCTGTATCCCTAACCCTAACCCTAACCTAGCCCTAAGACTATGTCTAACTCTCATCCTTGCCCTAAAACTAGTTCTAATCCTATCCCTTACTGGAACCCTAATCCTTACTCTAACCCTAGGCCTAAACCTGGACCTTTTTTTAGCCCTAGCCCTAACCCTAAATCTAAACTTAAATCTAAATCTAACCCTAACTGTAATCCTAAACCTAAACCTAACACTAGCCCTAACACTAACCCCAATGCTAATCCTAAAACCAGTCCTAACTCTAGCCCTAGCCCTAATACAAAACCAAGCCATAGCCCTAACCCTGACCCTTAACCTAAACCAAAACTTAACCCTACACCTAACCCTAACATTAGCCCTAATTTGAGTTTTAAGCTGAAAACTAAAACTAACCTTTAACCTGACCTAACCCTAAACCTACCTCTAAACATCAATCTCACCCTAACCCTAAATCTATCACTAGACTTATCCCTAACCCTAACCATAAAAATAGCCTTAATCATAACCCTAGTATTTATATTAGACACAACTCTAAACCTATCCTTAACTTAACTCAAAACCTAGCCAGAAAACCTGCCCAAACTGTAGATTTAACCTTAACCCTAACATTAATCATAACACTAGCACTAATTGTAACCATAACCCTAGCCATAACCATATCTCTAACCCTATCCATTACCCTAACTATAACCCTAACCCTAATGCTAACCCTAGGCTTAAACCTAAACTTATCCCTAATCATAACCCTATTCATTACAATAAACGAAACCTGAAACCTAAACCTAACTCAATCATTACCCTAATTTTAACCCTAATGCTAATTCGAGCCTAACTTACAACCTTAACCTATTCCAAACACTAATAATGACCCTGACGCTAATAATACCCTTAGCTCTAAACCTGACCCTAACCTTAAACTTACCATTACACTAGATGTAGCCATAAACCTAACCCTAAAATTGTCTTTAACCATAATGCTGGACTTGAAATTAGCCCTAGCCCTAACCCAAACCATAACCCAAATTTTAACCCTAATTCTAACCATTGCCCTAGCCCTAAACCTAGCTATAACACCATCCCTACCCTAAACCTAACCATAACCCTAAACCTAACCCTAACCCATCACCCTAACCCTAGGCCTAACAATAACACTAAGCCTAGCACTAATCCTAGCCCTAATTTAGTCCTATCCAAACCTTAATCTTAGCCCTAAGCCTACTCTTCCCTAGCCCTCTCGCTAGTTCAATCCTTAGTCCTAGCCCTAATCCTAACTCTAAATATAAACCTAACTCTAAACTTCACTGTAACCATAAGTCTCAACCAACCTCTAACATAATCCTAACAATAATGCTAATCCTAAAATTTGAACTACACCTAGCCCTAGTCATAAAACAGAACCAAGCCATAGCCCTAACACTAACCCTTATTCTAAACCAAATTCAACCCTACAATTAGCCCTAACCCTAACTCTAAAACTAACCCTGAACCTGACGCTGACCCTAACACTAATCATAGTCCTAAACATTACCCTAACATTATATTAAGCCTAGCACTAGACCTAGCTTTAACCTAAGCATAAAACTAGCCCTAATCAAAACCCTAGATCATACATTAGTCGTTGTCTTAACCTACCCCTAACACTAATGAAAATCCTAACCGTAATCTAAGCCCTAACTCTAGATTCAACCCAAATCTTAACCCTCACACTAGCCCTAATCCTAACCCTAGCCCTAACACTTTCCCGTACCCAAAGTCAAACCCTAACCCAAATGCTAACCCTAATACTAACCCTAATCCTTAGCCCAACTTATACTCTAACCATATTACTAGGCCTATCCCTAGCCCTCATTCTAGCTCGAAACCTAACCCTGACCCTTATTCTGACCCTAACAATAACCCTAGGTCTAAACCTGACCCTATCCCTAAATTAATCCCTAACACTAGCCCTACTGTTAACCCTATATCTATATTTAACCCTAACACTAGCCCTAGACCTAAAGCTAATCCTAAAAATAGCTATAAATCTAGACCTAGACCTAAACAAAAACCTAGCTATAGCCCTCACAATAACCCTTAATCTAAACCAAACACTAACCGTTATGCCTAGACCTAAACCTAGTCCTAATTCGGGCTATAACCATAACCCTAACCCTATTCTGAACACTGTCCCTTACCCTAACACTAAACATAGCTCAAAACCTGACCCTAACCCAAAACCTAGACCTAACACCAGACCTATCCATAATCCTAACCCTAAATCTAGCCCAAAACATAACCCTTGCTCTTACATTACCCAGAGTTCTAACCCTAGCTCTAAACCTAACATAAAACCTAGCCCTCATCCTAGGCCTAAACCTAGTCCTAATCATAACCCTAACACTAATCTTTGCCCTAACACTAATCCTAACCCTAACCCATGCCTTAGACCTAACCCTAGCTCTAGGAAAACCCTTTCACTAAACATAACACTAGCCCCAAACTAAACCTTAACCTTAATCCTAGCTCTATTCCTAACTTTAATCCTAGCCCAAACTTTAGCTCTACCCTATCAATTACACTTACCCTAACCATAATTATAACCCTATCCCTAACACTAAACCTAATCTTAAACATAAATGTGACCCTAGACCTAACCCGAATCCTAACCTTTGAAATAGCCCTAACCTTAGCTGAAATACTAAGCCTTACACTAAACCTAATATTAACACTAGCCCTACCCAAAAACTAACCCTAACCCTAACCCTACCACTAATATTATCCATTACCCTAATCTTTACCCTAACCCTAATTAAAACCCTAGCCATAACTATCCCTAAAACTAACCCTAAACATAAACCTAGCTCTTACATCACCTATAGTTCTAACACTAGCCCTAAAACTGACATAAAACCTAGTCCTAATCGTAGGCCTAAACTTTGTCCTAAGCATAACCCTAACCCTAATTATAGACCTAACACTAACCCTAACCCTAACCCATGTCTTAGACCTAACCCTAACTCAGGGAAAACCCTTTCACTAAACATAGCACTAGCCCAATCCTAAATCCTAACCCTAATCCTAGCTCTAATCCTAACTTTAATCCTAGCCCAAACTTTAACTCTAACCCTATCCCTAAATATAACCCTATCCCTAACACTAAACCTAACCTAAAAAATAAATGTAACCCTAGACCTAAATAACCCAAAACCTAGCCCTGGCAATAGCCCTAACCATAGCTTAAACATTAAGCTTTACACTAAAACTAATCCTAACACTAGCCCTAACCCATACCCTAATCCTAACCCTAACCCTACTTCTAATATTATCCATTACCCAAAACTTAACCCTACCCTATTTAAAACCCAGCAAAAACCCTAACCCTAAACCAAACCATAATCTTAAAAACAACCCTACACCAAAACTTAAACTTAACACTTGCCCCAGATCTAACCCTACCTCAAACACTAACCTTTACTCTAACCTAACCATAACCCTAGCCCTAAACCTAACACTTACCCTAACCCTAATACTTACCCTAAACCAAACACTAGCCCTATTGCTAAACCTAACCCCAATCCTAAACTTAATCCAAAACATAACCTAGCCCTAACCTGAGCTCTAAACCTATCCATTACACTAAACATAACCCTAACCCTAATGCTAATCCTAATCCTATCAATAAACCTAACCCATTCTTTACCCTAAACCTTAACTGAAACCTAAACCTAACCATATCCATTACCCTAACCCTAAACCTATACATACCACTAACTCAAGCCTTAACTGTAAACTTTAAACTAAACCAAATGCCAACCCTGACTCTAACCCTAATAAAACCCCTAGCTCTAAACCTGACCCTTATACTAAACATAACTCACTAGAACTAGGCATAACCTAATCCTAAAACTATTCCTAACCATAACCCTAGACCTGACATTAGTTTTAGACCTAGTCCTTGCCCGAAAGCTAACAAAAACCCAAGACATAATTCTAGCCCTAAACCTACCTTAATCCTACCCTGAAAACTAACCCTAACCATAATCATACTACTAAACCTCATCCTAGACCTAAAGCTAGCTATAACACCACCCATTCCCCTAAACTTAAACTTGACCCCAATGCTAAACCTAAACCTAGCCCTACCCCTAGGCCTAACCCTAACACTAACCCTAGCCCTAATCCTAGCCCTAATTTAGCTGTAAACCTAACCATAACCTAAGCCTGGTACTATGTCTAAAACTAACTGTCTTCCTAGCCATATCCCTAGTTTTAAAACTATCCCTTCCGGAACCCTAACCTAGCCCTAACCTTAGTCCTAGATATAACCCTAAATCTAAATCTAACCCTAAACCTAATCCTAAACCTCATCCTAACACTAGCCCCAACTCTAACAATAATCCAAAATCTAGCCCTAATACTAGCCCTAGCCCTAAAACAAAATCGACTCATAACCCTAACCCTAAAACAAATCCTAAACCTACACCTAGCCCTAACTTTAGCCCTGAAAAGAGTCCTAACCCTAACCCTAAAACTAACCTTTACCCTGACTCTGACCCTAACACTAATCCTAGCCCTATACATCACCCTCACCCTACACCTATGCTTTGCATGCTTCACCATAGGGCTACATTCACAAGGAACAAATCAGAGTGCCCACAGAGAACTGATTGAGTGTGTGAAGTTTCAAACAGCTAACATCAACCCTGTTTGTTATCCAGCTCCATTTCCAATTACACATGTAAGTCAAGATGAAGTGAAACCTTAAAACACAAAGTGTTTCTGACAGAGAACAATGAACCAAGAAGGCCCAAACATGTTGAATACAGTAAAGCTAGGTAAAAGATGAATCCTCCCTGGTATCAAAGAAATTTGAACAATACTAACTCTAACCCCAACACTAATTCTAAACCTAGCACTAAACCTAAACCTAACCCTAATCCTAACCTCTTTAGACAACATTTGATCATAGAAGTCCCAAACTGGGGGTGCCTAGTAGGGCAAGGTAACAGATGAATCTTGCCCAGTATATATATATATATATATATATATATATATATATATATATATATATATATAAACTGACAAAATAATTGTGGGAGGTGTTTCAGTACATGCCTATTTCCCCTTTTGTTTTTTTTTCCTAAAGAGCTCTTGGGTAATGTTCTTTTCATTGTCATGGCTTTGGAAATCTTCCACTAGGAAGATACCAGAGATAGCCCATAGAGAGCTGATTGAGTGTGTGAAATTTCAAGCAGCTAGCACAAACCCTGTTTGATTACCAGCTCCATTTCCATTTACCCATATAGGACACCTTGAAGTGAAACTTTAACATAGAAACTGTTCCTGACAGTGAACAATTGAAATTAGAAGGCCCAAAACTGGGGAACATAATAATGCTAGGTAAAAGAGAAATCCTGCCCAGTATCAAAGAAATTTGAACAATAATAACTCTAACCCTAATACTTGTTCTAACTCTAGTCCTAAATCTAACACTAACCCTAAACCTATCCTGTTTATAGAGCTTTGATTATACAAGTCCCAAACTTGGGGAACCAGGGCAGCAAGCTAGCAGATGAATCCTGTGCAGTATCAAACAAATATGACCAAATAATTGGGGGGAGGTAGTTCAGGACATGCATATTTCCATGATTTCTCATAAAGTGCTCTTGGATAACGTTGTTTTTGCATGCTTGCACTTAGAGATACTTTTACAAGGAAGAAAGCACAGAGTGCCCACAGAGAAAAGATTGAGTGTGTGGAGTTTCAAGCAGCTAGCACAAATCTTGTTTGATTTCTAGCTCCATTTCCATTTATCTGTATAGATTCAAATGAAGTGAAACCTTGAAACTCCAACTGTTCCTGACAGTGAACCTTGAACCAAGAAGTCCCAAAACTGGTGAACATAGTAAGGCTAGGTAAAAGTTGACTCCTGCACAATATCAAAGAAATTTCCACAAAACTAATTCTAACCCTAACACTTGCTCTAACACTAGCCCTAATGCTAACCCTAAAACTAACCCTAACCTGTTTAGAGAACCTTTGATCATAGAAGTTCCAAACTTATGGAGACTAGTGGGGAAATCTAACAGATGAATCCTGTGCAGTATCAAAGAAATCTGACCAAATGACTGGGGAACATAGTTCAGTACATGCATATTTTCCTCTTGTCTCCTAAAGTCCTCTCAGATAAAGTTTTTTTTTTTTTTTTCCGCATGCTTCAGCTTTGGAATACTTTCACAAGGAAGAAATCAGAGAATACTGACAGGGAATTGATTGAGTATGTGAAGTTTTAAGCAGCTAGCACCTGATTGAAACTTGATTGTTTGATTTTGAGCTCCATTTCCATTTACCCATAGAGATCAAAATGAAGTGAACCCTTAAAATATACAGTGTTCATGACAGTGAACACTTGAATTGAGAAGGTCCAAAACTGGGGAACTTAACAAGGGTAATGAAAAGATGTATACTGCCCATTATCAAATAAATTTGAACAAATCTAACTGTAACTCTAATGCTAGATTTGACTCTATCCTCAACCCTAATGCTAAGCTGTTTAGAGAACCTATGATCATAGAAGTACCAAAATTGGGGATCCTAGTAGGTTCAGCTAGTAGATTAATCCTGGACAGTATCAAAGAAATATGACCAAATAATTGGGGAAGGTGTTTCAATATATTTATATTTCCCTCTTTTCTCCTAAAGTGCTCTAGGATAAACTTGCTTTTCATGCTTCAGCTTAGAGCTATATTCAAAAGGAACAAACCAGAGAGTGCCCACAGAGAACTGATTGAGTGTGTGAAGTTTGAAGCAGCTAGCACCAAACCTGTTTGATTTCTAGCTCCAATTCCATTTAGGTCAAAATAAAGTGAAACCTTAAAAGAGAAACTGTTCCTGAAAGTGAACCATTGAATCTTGAAGGCCCAGACCTGGGGAGCCTACTAAGACTAGGTCAGGATGAATCCTGTACAGTATCAAAGTAATCTGACCAAAAATATTTGAAGCTCTTTCAGTACATGTGTATTCTGCTTGCTCCTAAAGCACTCAGAGATAAAACTGTTTCTTTCTACTTCAGATTAGGGCTACTTCCACAGGAAACAAACCAGACAATCCTCACTGAGAACTGATTGAGTGTGTGATGATTCAAGCAGCTAGCCCGATCCCTGTTTGATTTCCAGGTTCATTTCCACTCGTCCCTATAGTGCAAAAAGAAGAGAAACGTGAAAATTGAAACTCTTCCTAAAAGCAAACCATTTATGTAGGATACCCAAACATTTGGAGTACAGTCAAAATAGGAAAAAAAAAGATGAATTCTGAACAGTATCATAGAAATTTGAAAAGAAAACTAACTCTAACCCTAATAGTAGGTCTAATCCTAGTCCTAACACAAACCCTAACACTAATGCTTAACCTGTTTAGAGTCCCTTTGATCCTAGAAGTCCCACACTTGTGGAGCCAAATGGGGCAGGATAACAGATGAATCTTTCACAGTATCAAAGAAATCTGACCAAATAATTGGGGGAGGTAGTTCAGCACATGCATATTTCCATTTTTTCCTAAAGTATTCTCACATAAACTTGCATTGCATGCTTCTGCTTAAAGCCACTTTCACAAAGAATAAACCAAAGAATGCCCATAGAGAACTGATCGATTGTGTGAGGTTTGAAGTAGCAAGCACCAACCCTGTTTGATTTCCAGTTCCATTTCCATTTACCCACACAGGTCAAAAAAAAAAAAAAAAAAGTGAAAACTTAAAACACAAACTGTTCCAGACAGCTAACACTTGACCCAAGAGGCCCAAACCTAGGGAATATAGTAAGGCTATGTAAAAGCTGAATCCTGCCCAGTATCAAATAAATTTGAAAAAAAAATCTAAATCTAACAAAACACTAGCTGTCAACCTAGCCCTAACCTAATACTAAACCTAACCCAAGCTGTTTAGAGAACCACTGATCATAGTAGTCCCCAAATAAAGGAACCTAGTGGGGAAAGCTAACAGATAAATCCTGCGCAGTATCAAAGAAATCTGACCAAGTAATTAGGGGAGGTATTTCAGTACATTCATATTTCCCATTTTTCTCCTAATGTGCTCTTGGTTAAATTATTTTTTTCATGCTGCAGTTTATGATACTTTAACAAGGAACAAACCACAGAGTTCCCACAGAGAGCTGATTGAGTGTGTGAAGTTTCAAGCAGCTAGTACTAACCCTGTTTGATTTACAGCTCCATTTTAATTCACATCTATAGACCATAATAACGTGAAACCTAAAAATTCAAACTGTTCCTGACAGTGAACCGGCAAACCTTGAAGTCCCCAACTTGGGGATCCTAAAAAAGGCTAGGAAAAGGATGAATCCTGTGGGTATCCTACATAAAGGTTTTGCTTTCAGGAAGAGTTTCAATTTTCATGTTTCTCTTCTTTTTGCACTATAGGGATGAATGGAAATGAACCTGGAAATCAAACAGGGTTCTGGCTAGCTGCTTGAATCATCACACACACAATCAGTTCTCAGTGAGGATTGTCTGGTTTGTTTCCTGTGGAAGTAGCCCTAATCTGAAGTAGAAAGAAACAGTTTTATCTCTGAGTGCTTTAGGAGCAAGCAGAATACACAATCAAAGCAATCAAACAAACAAAAAATGAAGCTTGCTCCTAAAGTGCCCACAGATAAAGCTGTTTCTTACTACTTCAGCTTTGGGCTATTCCACAAGAAACAAATGAGAGAATGTGCACTGAGAACTGATAGAGTGTGTGAAGTTTCAAGCAGCTAGCACAAACCCTGTTTGAGTTCCAGCTCCATTTCCATTCACCCCTATAGGGCAAAATGAAATGAAACATGAAAATTAAAACTGCTCCTGAGAGCAACTCCTTTTACCTAGGAGGCCCAAACATTGGGGAGTATACTAAGAATATGAAAAAGATGAATCCTGCCCAGTATCAAAAAGTTGAAAAAAAGTAACTCTACCCCTAACACTAGCTCTAACTCTAACCCTAACCATAACCCTAACCTGTTAAGAGAACCTTTGATCATAAAAGTTTCAAACTTGGAGAGAGTATTGGGGCAAGTATACAGATGTGTTCTGCACACTATCAAAAATATCTGACCAAATAATTGGGGGTGGTATTTCACTATATGCATATTTCCCTGTTTTCTACTAAAGTGAGCTTGGATAAATTAATTTTGCATGCTTCATCTTACAGCTACTTTCACAAGGAAGAAAGCAGAGAGTGTCCAATGAAAACTGATTGAGTATTTTGAAGGTTCAACAAGCTAGTACCAACCCTCTGATTTATAGCTCCATTTTCATTTACCCATATAGGTCAAAATGAAGTGAGACATTAAAAACAAACTATTCCCGGCAGTGAACCATTGAACAAAGAAGGCTCAAAACTGGGGCACATAATAAGGCTAGGTAAAAGATGAATACTTCCCAGTATCAAAGAAATTTGAACAAAACAAGCTCTAACACTAACACTATTGCTAAAGCTAGCCCTAACCCTAATCCTAAGCCTAACCGTAACCTGTTTAGAAAATCATTGATCCTAGATGTCCCAAACGTGGGGAGCTTACTGGGGCAAGTGAACAGATGGATCCTATGCAGCATCTAAGAAATCTGACCAAATAATTGGGGGAGATAGTTCAGTACATGCCTATTTTCTTTTTTTCCCCTAAAGTAATCTCAGATAAAGTTGCTTTGCATGCTTCAGCTTAGGGTTACATTCACAAGGAATAAACCAGAGAGTGCACACAGAGAACTGATTGAGTGTGACATGTTTCAGGCAGCTAGCAGCAACACTCTATGATTTCGAGTTCCATTTTCCTTTACCATATAGGTCAAAATGAAGTGAAACCTCAAAACACAAACTGTTACTGTCAGTAAACAATTAAACTGAGAAGGCCCAAACCTGGGGAACATAGTAAGGCTAGGTAAAAGATGAATTGTGCCCAGAATCAAGAAAATTTGAACAAAACTAACTCTACAAACTAGGTCCTAACCTGGCCGTATCCCTAACTGTAATCTTAACCCTAACCTGTTTAGATAACCTTTGGTCATAGAAGTCCCAAAGTTGTGAAGCCTAGTGGGGCAAGCTAAGAGATGAAAAATGCACAGTATCAAAGAAATCTGACCAAATAATTGCGGGAGGTAGATCATTACATGCTTATTTCCCTGTTGAATCCTAAAGTGCTCTCAGATAAAGTTGTGTTTGCATGCTTCTCCTTTGGCCTATATTCAATAGAAAGAAAGCAGAGAGTGCTCGCAGAGAACTAATTGAGTGTGTGATGTATCAAGCAGCTATTACCAACACTGTTTGATTTCCAGTTTCATTGTCCTTCACACCTATAGGCCATATGAAATGACACCTAAAAATTCAAACTGTTCCTGACAGTGAACCATTGAACTTAAAGGCCCAAAATTGGGGATCATATTAAGGCTAGGTAAAGGATGAATCCTGTACAGTATCAAAGTAATTCGACCAAAAAATATTGACGATTGCTCCTAAGGCACTCACAGATGAAGCTATTTCTTTGTATTTCAGCATAGGGCTACTTCCACAAGAAAGAAACCAGAAAATGCACACTGAGAACTGATTGAGTGTGTGAGGTTTCAAGCAAATTTTGAAACCAACTCTGCTTGATTTCAAGCTCTACTTCCATTTACCCATATAGGTCAAAATAAAGTGAAAACTTAAAATACAAACTGTTCCTGACAGGGAACCACTGAACCCAGAAGGTCCAAACTTGGGGAGAATAGTAAGACTAGGGAAAAAATGAATCCAGCCCAGTATCAAAGAAATTTGAAAAAAAATATCTCTAACCCTAGCTCTAAATCTAAACCTAACCCTAACCATAACCTTAACACTTACCTGTATAGAAAACCATTGATCCTAGATGTCCCAAACTTGGAGAGCCCAGTGGGGAATGTTAAAGATTAATACTGCAAAGTATCAAAGAAATCTGATCAAATCATTGGGAGACTTATTTCAATACATGCATATTTCTGTGTTTTCTCCTTAAGGGCTCTCAGATACAGTTGCTTTTGCATGCTTCAGCTTTGGCCTACCTTCAAAAGAAAGAAACCAGAAAGTACCCACTGATACCTGATTTGTGAAGTTTCAATCACCTCCTACCAACCCTGTTTGATTTCCAGCTCAATTTTCATTCACATCAATGAGCCATAATGAAGGAATATCTTAAAATACAAACTGTTCCTGACAACGAACAATTGAACCGACAAGGCCCAAACCTGTGGAGAATCATCATCATCATCATCATCATCATCATCATCATCATCTTACCCAATATCATAGGAATTTGAAGAAAACTAGGGCCATGCTGGAGCTCTCTGTGCAGATGGAAGGCTCGGCTGTGTGGGTGCTCTCGGCTCAGTCGGAAGTAAGAAGTCGGAAGTCTGGGCAGTGCACGATCTCTCTGCATACATGGAAGTCTCGGCTGCCCAAGTGCTCTCAGCTCAGATGGAAGTTTCAGTCATGCATGAGCTCTTGGTGCAGACATAAGTCTTGGTCACGGGTTCGCTCTCGGTTCAGATGGTAGTCTCGGCCGTGCAGGCGCTCTCTGCACAGAGGATAGGTAGCACAGAACACAGAGGCTTTGCTTGTGGGTCACCAGACCAAGCTCTGGACACAGCCAAAGGTCACCCCAGAACCAGCCACCTCACCAAAAACCCTACACAGGTAACAGATGGAATCCATCTTGGAAAACCTTACTCACCATCTATCGGTGGCGGTGGCTACCAGCTCAGTTCTGTGGCTGCTCAGGTACCCGGGTTCCAAATCCCCTACCTCCAGCTGTGATAAATCAAGATTTTTCTCACAAGTTTTTTTTTTTTTTTTTTTTTTTTTTTTTTTTTTGTGGGGGTGTAGCTATCAATGCAGAATAGCAACAGTACAGGTACCTGGTTTACAACTCAGAGACTAAGAGTAGGGAGGCTCCAGGTAGAAGTTCAAGCTCTCTCAAACTGGCTAACTCCACCACCCTTAGCACAGAGACTCAAGCCAGGAATAGACAACTACACCTACTGGAAGAAAACAGAGTTCTGAGAGACTTTTCTATTCTCGCTCTTCTCATCTATTCTCTGCTACCCTTCCCCCTCTGGCCCTCACAATATCAACATACATGAAACCAAGAACTTTGCAAGAAATTGGACTTTAAGAACTGAATCACCAGAATAGTTTAATATAGAGGAATTGCATAGGCCCACCTCACCCCCCCTTCATTTTATCTTATTTTCATTCTCCCTCTCTTTCTTTCCTTTCTTGTTTTTTTTCTTCTTTTTTTCCCCTCTATCTATCGCACTTTCAACCTTCAAACTTTTACTATTTATACATAGGGTAATTTTATGAATACAGATAAGGAATTTGAATTTATACATTCTTCCATAAATTACCTCTGTTTATTCTTACAGTTCTCCTCCAATTTGCTAAGATAGATTAATCTCATACCCTCACTCCTTTCCCCCTTAACATAGCATCCTACCCCTTACCATCAGTTCTCTATATACCACCAGAAATGGTATGCCTTTTATGAAACTAATGACTATATTCTAAATAATAATTGAAGCCAATATCTGTAGACATAGAATCTAAATATAAACATATTTATAATGGTTAGGCTTAGGCTTCGTGTTAGGGTTAGATTTAGAGTTAGGATTTGATCTATGGTTAGGGCTAGGACTAAGGATAGGGCAAGGGTTAGGACTAGGTTAGGGCTAGAGTTAGGGTTATGGTAAGGGATAAGGTTAAAACTAGTGATAGGATACTGTGAGAGTTAGAGCTTGTTGTAGGGCTAGGGCTAGGGTTATGTTTAGGGATAGGTCTAAATTAGGGCTACGGTTAGTGTTAGGTTTAGTCCTCAGGTTAGGGTTAGGGTTAGAGTTACATGTAGGGTAAGGTATTGTGTTATAGCTAAGTTTAGGGCTAGGGCGAGGGTTAGTATTAGAGTTAGGTCTAGGATTAGGGTTAGGGTTATGATTAAGGCTAGGCTTAGGACTAAACTGAAGGCTAGTGTTTGTATTAGGGTAAGGGCTAGTATTAGGGCTAGGGCTAATGTCAGGTCTAGGGTTATAGTTAGGGATAGATTTAGTGTTAGGTTTATGGCTTGGTCCAGTGTAAGGGTTAGGTTTAGGGTAAGGGTTGGGTTTAGAGCTAGGGTTATTATTAGGGTCAGGTTCAAGTTTATGGCTTGGTTTAGGTTAGAGGTAAGGTTTAGGGCTCGAATTAGCATTATGTTTAGGGTTAGGGTTAATGACAGGGTTAGGCTTAGGGTTTAGGTGTGGTTTAGTGTAATGGATAGGGTTAAGGTTAGGCCTAATGTTTAGCATAAGGGTTAGGGTTATCATTAGGGTAATGGATAGGGTTAGACCTATGATTAGGGCTAGGGATATGAATAGGGTTAGATCTTTTGTTTGGGTTAGATTTAGGTTTAAGTTTAGGGTTAAAGCTAGGTTTAGGACTCGGATAAAGGGTAGGTTTTGGGTTAGGTTAGGGCTAGAGTTAAGGCTACTATTAATGTACAAAGTAGGTTTATGATTAGCTGATTAGCGCTGGTTATAGAGTTAGGGTTAGGGCTTGGTCTAGTGTTAGGGTTAGGTTTATGGTTATGAAAATATTTAGAGCTAGAGTTAGTGTTAGGGTAAGAGTCAGTGTCTGTATTAGTTTTCAGGTTAGATTTAGGCCTGAAATTAGAGATAGATGTAGGGCTAGGTGCAAGGTTAGGTTTTGGTTTACATAAAGGGTTAGGATTGGGGCTATGACTAGGTTTTTTTTTTTTTTTTGCTAGGGTTAGGGTTAGGGCTAATTTTAGGATTTGTGTTAGGGTTAGGGCTACTTTTAGTGTGAAGTTTAGCTCTAGGTTTAGGGTTAGATTTAGAGCTAGGTTTAGATCTAGGGTTTGATCTAGGGCAAAGGATAGGCCTGGAGTTAGGGCTAAGTTTAAGGCTAGGTTTAGGGTCATGGTAAGGGATTGGGTTAGAATTCGGTATAGGGCTAAGGTAAGGGAAGAGTTAGAGTTAGTCTTAGGGCAAGTGTTAGTGTTCGGGTTAAGCCTAGAGTTAGGGCTAGGGTTAATGTTGGGTTTAGGGTTAAGGTTAGGTTTTGGGTAGGTTTCGGGATAATAGCTAGTGTTGTGGCTAGGGTGAGTTTTATAATTAAGGTTAGGGTTAGGTTTATGATTATGGTCAGGTTTATGGCTAAGATGTGGGCTAAGTTTTTTGTTAGGGTTAGGACTAGGATTAGAGCTAGGGCAAAAGTCAGGTCTTGGGTTACAGTTAGGGATAGTTTAGTGTTAGGTTTATAGCTAGGACTATTTTAAGGATTATATTTATGGTTAGGGGCAATTTTAGAGCTAGGGGTATTATTAGGTTTAGGGTCAAGTTTAGGATTTTTGTTAAGTTACAGTTTAGGTTTAGGGCTCGAATTAGTATTATTGTTAAGGATATGGTAATGATAGTTTTAGTTTTAGGGTTCAGGTTAAGTGTAGGGTAATGGATAAAGTTAGGGTTAAGGGTAGGATTAGGTTTTGGCCTAGGGATAGCATAAGGGTTAGGGTTATCTTTAGAGTAATGGATAGGTTAGAGCTAAGATTGGCACTAGGGTTATGCTAAGGATTAGGTCTAGTTTTAGGTTTAGGCTTAGGGTTAGGGCTATGGTTAGGATTAGGATTAGCTTTAGGGTTAAAGCTAGGGTAGGCCTTGGATTAGAGCTAGGCTTTGCGATACGTTAGGGCTACAGGTAATGTAAGAACTTTTTATGATTCAGGCTAGTTTTAGGGTTAATATTAGGGCTAGGTATAGTTTTAGGGTTAGGTTTAGGGTTGGGGTGTGGTCATAGCTAGGGTTACTGTCAGTGTCAGGGTCAGTGTTCAGGTTAGTGTTATGGTTAGAATTAAAGCCAGAATTAGATCTAGGGGAAGAGTTAGTGTTTGGCTTAGGCTAAGGGTTATTGTTAAGGCTATGTCTAGGTTTTTCATTTGGTCTAGATTTAGGATAGGTTTAGGTCTAGGGCTAGTGTTAGGGTTAGGTTTAGGTATAAGGTTACTGGAAGGGCTACTGTTAGGGTTCAGTTTAGGGTTAGGTTCAGGTTTAGACGTACAATTAGTGTTAGTGTCAGAATAATAGTCAGGTTAAGGTTAGGGTTTGGGTTATGGTTAGAGCTAGAATGAGTGCTAGGATTAGGACTAGTAATAGGGTTAGAGTTTGTGTTAGGTTAAGGATTAGGGTTAGCATTAGGGTTAGGGTTTGGTATAGGGTAAGGGATAGGGTTAGAGCAAGGTTTAGGGCTCGGATTATGTCTAGTTTTTTGTTAGGTTTAGGGCTAGGCAACGGCTAATGTAAGAACTAAGGATACAATTAGGGTGAATTTTGGCGATATGGTTAGGGGTTCAACCTCTAGTATTAGGATTAGGTTTAAAGTTCGGGTGATATTTAGAGTGAGAGTTAGTGTTAGGTTAATACTCAGGGTCAGAGTTAGTTTTAGAGTTAGGGTTAGGACTCGAAATAAGGCTAGGGTTACTCTAAGGGTTTGGTTAAGTTTAGGGTGGTGTTTAGAGCTAGGATGAGTGTTAGGATATGAGTCAGAGTCAGGGTTAGTATTAAGGTTAAGTTTAGGATTCAAATTAAGGCAAGAGTTAGGTCTAGATGTAGTATTAGGATTTGGTTTAAGCTAAAGTTTAGTGTTAGGGCTATTACTTGGTTTTGTTTTACTGCTAGGGCTAGGGTTAGGCCTAGTTTCATGATTAGTGTTAGGGTTAGTGCTAGTGTTAATGTTAGGCTTAGGCTTAGGGTTAGTGTTAGAGTTAGATCTAGGGTTAGGACTAGGAATAAGGATTCAGCAAGTGATATGGTTAGATTTATGGCTATGTTTAGGGCTAGGGTTAGGGTTAAGTTAAGGGATAGGGTTAGAAGTAGGGATAGGGCTAGTGTGAGAGTTAGAGTTAGTCTTAGGGCTATGGTTAGTGTTAGAATTAGGGATAGGGTTAAATTAGGGCTAGGATTAGGGCTAGGTTTAGTGTTCAGCTTAAGTCTAGTGTTAGGGATAGGGTTAGAATTAAGTTCAGGGTAAGGTATGGTGTTATCACTAGGTTTAGTGGGAGGGTGAGTGTTAGAAATAGTTTAGGGCTATGATTAAGGTTAGGGTTATGATTAGCGCTAGGTTTAGGGCTAGGATGAGGGCTAGGGTTTGTTTTAAGTTTAGGGCTAGGATTAGGGCTAGGGCTTAGGTCTTGAGTTATGGTTAAAGATAGATTTAGTGTTAGGTTTATGGATAAATGTAGTGTAAGTGCTAGTTTTGGGGTTAGGGTCAGGTTTAGAGTACGAGCATTTTTAAAGTCAGGGTCTGGTTTAGGGTTTGGGATATGTTAAGTTTTAAAGTCAGGGCTCAAATTAGCATTAGGGTTATTGTTAGGTTAATGATAGGGTGAGGTTTAGAGTCTAGGTTTGGATTAGGGTAATGGATAGGGGTAGGATTAGGGATAGTTTTAGGTTTAGGACTAGGTTTAGCATTAGAATTAGTGTTATGTTTATTGCAATGGATAGGTTTAGAGGTAGGGTTAGGGCTAGGGCTATGTTTATGATTAGGGCTAGGATTAGGGTTAGGATTAGGGTTTAAACTTGGGTTATGGCTCGTATTAGGTCTAGGTTTTGTATTAAGATAGTACTAGAGTTAGGGTTATGGCTACTGTAAGTAACAATGCTATGTTTAGCACTAAATTTTGGGTTAGGGTTAGGGCAATCTAGTGTTAGGATTAGGTTTAGGGTTAGGGTTATGTTTAGAGCTAGGGTTAATGTTATGGTCAGAGTCAGGGTCAGGCTTAGTTTTATGGTTCAGATTAAAACTCAAATTAGGGCTAGGGTTCGGGTTAGGGTTTGGTTTAGGTTAAGTGTTAGGATTAGGGCTATGGTTCAGTTTTTGTTTAGGGCTAGGTCTAGGGTTAGGGCTAGTTTTAGGATTAGCATTAGGGTTAGGGCTAGTGTTAGTTTTTGGTTTAGACTAAGGGTTAAAGTTAGATTTAGAGTTAGGGTTAGGGTTAGGGTTAAGCTTAGGGTTATTGTTAGATTTAAAGTTAAATCTAGTTAGGGTTAGCGCTAAGGATAGGGCTAGGGTTTGGTCTAGGATTAGGGTTCTGGTAAGGGATTGGGTTCGAACAAGGGATGGGGCTAGGGTGAGAGTTACAGTTTGTTTTACAGCTAGGGTTATGGCAAGGTTTAGGAATAGGGCTAAATTAGGGCTAAGATTAGAGATAGTTAAGTGTTAGGGTTAGGGCTAATGTTAGTGTTATGGTTAGGAGTAAGGGTATGTTTAGTGTTATGATAAGGGCTGTGATTTGTGTTAAGTTTAGAGCTAGGATTAGGGCTAGTGTTAATGTCATATCGAGGCTTGTGGTTGGGGATAATTTTAGGATTATGGTTATGGCTAGGTCTAGTGTAAGCGTTATGTTTAAGGTAATGGTCAGCTTTAGAGCTAGGGGATTTATTATGGTCAGAGTCAGAGTTAGAGTTTTGTTAAGTTAGAGTTTAGGGTTAGGGCTCAAGTTAGCATTTGGTGTGGGTTAGGGTAATGATAGGGTTTTGTTTAGGGTTCAGGTAAGGTTTAGCTGATTTTTAGGGTTAGGGTTAGGTCTAAGGTTCTCATTAGGGTAAGGGTTAGGGTTAGAATAATGGACAGTTTAGGGCTAAGTTTTGGGCTAGGTTTATGGTTAGAAATAGGCCTTGAGTTACTGTTAGGGTTAGGGTTACGGTCAGGGTTATGTTTAGTATAAAGATTAGGTTTTGAGCTAGGATAATGCCTAGGGTGAGCGTTAGGTTTAAGGTTAAGTCTAGGGATATGATTACAGTACAGTTAGGGTTACGGTTAGGGTTAGGGCTAGGTCATCATTAGGGGTAGGGATAAGGTTAGGGTAATGGATATGATTAGATGTAGGTTTAGGGTTATAGTTAGGATAAGATAGAGGTTTAGGTTTTAGGGTTAGAGATATGGTTATGTTTAGGTTTATGATAAGGATTAGGGTTTGAGCTAGGGTTAAGTCTATAGCGAGTGTGAGGTTGAGGGTTAGATCTAGGGTTAGTTTTCTGGTTAGTTATAGTGTTAGGCCTAGGATTATCAATAGAGTTAGGGTTAGGTTTAGGGTAAAGAGTACGTTTAGGGCTAGGGTTAAGGTTAGGACTAGAAGTAGGGTTAAGGTTACTTTTAGGGATAGATGTAGGTTTATGTTTAGGGTAAGGGTTAGGCTTTGAGCTAGGATTAGGATTAAGGTGAGGGTTCAGTTATGGTTAGGGCGAGGGTTCGGGTTAGGTTTATGCTTAAGGCTAGGTTTAGGCCTGGGATTAGCTCTAGGTTTTGAGTTAGGTTTAGGCCTAGGGTTAGAGCTATGGGTAATGTACGAACTAGGGTTATATTTAGTGCTAGTTTTAGGGTTAGGGTTATGGCTAGGTCTAGTGTTAGGTTTAGATTTTTTGGTAGGGTGAAATTTAGAGATAGGTTTACTATAAAGGCAGGGTCAGTGTTTGGGTTAGAGTTAGAGTTAGGGTTACAGCCAGAATTAGGACTAGGTTTAGGTCTAGGGATTAGGTTAGTGTTTTTTGTTAGGTTCAGGGTTAATGTTAGGGATAAGGCTAGGTTTCAGTTAGGTCTACAAGTAGAGTTAAATCTAGATTTAAGATAAGGTTTAGGTCTAGCGCTAGGGTTAGGGTTTGGTCTAGGGTTAGGATCAGGTTTAGACCTAGGGTTAGTGTTAGGATCAGAATAAGGATCAGGGTTAGTATTAGGGTTTGGGATAGGGTGAGAGCTATAGTGATGGCTTGGTTTAGGACTATCAGTCGGGTTAAGATTTTGGTTAGCCTAAATATTAGGGATAAGTCTAGGGTTACCATTAGTGTTAGTGTTTGGTTTAGAGTAAGTGATAGCTTTAGAAATAGGGTTAGGGCTAGGGTTAGGATTAGGGTTAGGGTTAAATCTATGTTTGGACTCAGATTAGGGCTAGTTTTGTGTTAGGGTTAAGTAAATGGCTAATATAAAATCTAGGGTTACAATTAGGGTTATTTTTAGGGTAAGGGTTAGGGTAGGTGTAAGTGTAAGTTTTAGGTTTAAGATTAGGTTAATATTCAGAGCTATGGTTATTGCTAGGATCTGAGTAAGAATCAGAGTTTGTTTTAGGGTTAGGGTTAGGACTCAAATAAGGGCTAGGGTTACTGTTAGGGTTCGGTTTAAAATTAGGGTTGTGTTTAGAGCTAGGGTGACTGTTAGGATATGAGTTAGTGTCAGGGATAGTTTTAAGGTTAGGGTTATGACATGAATTAAGGCTCGGGTTACTCTTAGGGTTTTGTTTAAGTTTAGCATAGTGTTTAGAGCTAGGGTGACTGTTATGATATGAGTCAGAGTCAGGGTAAGTTTTAAGGTTAGGGTTAGGACTCCAATTAGGCCTAGGGTTAGGTCTAGGTGTAGTGTTAATGTTTGGTTTAAGTTAAGGTGTAGGGTTAGGGGTATTGCTCAATTTGGTTTTAGTCCAAGATTTAGGGTTAGCACTAGTTATAAGATAGCATTAGGGTGAGCTCTAGTGTTAGTGTTAGGCTATGCTTAGGGTTAGAGTTAGATTTGAAGTTAGCATTAGATCTAGGGTTCGGGCTAGATCTAAGGATATGGCAAGAGTTAGGGCTAGGGTTAGGATTATGGTAATGGAGAGGTTTAGAAATAGGGATAGGGCTAGAACGAGATTTAGAGTTAATCATAGAGCTAGGGTTATGGTTAGTTTTAGGGATAGGGCTAAATTAGGGATAGGATTAGGGCAAGGTTTAGAGTTCAGCTTAGGCCTAACATTAGGACTAGAGTTATGGTTATCTTTAGGGTAAGGGATGGCGTTATAGCTATGTTTAGAGGTAGGGTGAGGGTTAGAATTAGGGTTAGGGATAGGGATAGGGTTAGGGACATGATTAAGGCGAGGTTTAGGACTAGAATGAGTGCTAGTGTTTGTTGTAGGTTTAGTTCTAGAATTAGGGCTAGGGCTAATGTCAAGTCTAGTGTTACAGTTAGGGGTAGATTTAGGGTTAAATTTGTGTCTAGGTCTAGTGTAAATGTTGGGCTTAGCGTAAGGGTCAGGTTTAGAGCTAGGTGTATTTTTAGGGTCAGGATCAGGGTTAGGGTCTGTTTTAGCTTAATGTTTAAGGATAGGGCTCAATGAGCATTAGGGTTAGGTTTAGAGTAATGCATAGGCTTAGGTTTAGGGTTCAGGGTAGGTTTAGGGGAATGGAAAAGTTTCAGGTTAGCAAAACGGTTAGGGTTAGGCCTAGGGTTAGCATTAGGATTAGGGTTATCATAAGGATAATGTATAGGGTTAGAGCTAGGGTTAGGGCTAAGGTTATGGTTAAGATTAGGTCTAGAGTTACGCTTAGGGTTTGGGTTAGGGCTAGTAACCCTAGCTTAGGGTAGGGTTGGGTTAGGTTTAGAGTAAAGATAATGTTTTGAGCTAGGGGTTAGTCCTAGGGTGAGGGTTAGGTTTAGAGTTAGGTCTATGATTAGAATTATGGTTATGGTCAGGGTTAGGTTTAGGTTAGGGTTAGGTTTAGGGTAATATATTGGGTTAGATGTAAGGTTAGCTTTAGTGTTAAGGTTAGATTTAGGGTTAAGTTTAGTTTTAGGGCTAGGTTTAATGTTGAGTTTAGGGTAAGATTTAGAGTTTGAGTTAGGGTTAGGGCTACAGCAAGGGTTAGGTTTAGGGTTATGTCTAGGGTTAGGTTTATGGTTTGTATTAGGATTTTGTTTAGGGTTAGGGCTAGGGTTATCATTATGGTTAGGGTTAGAGTTAAGATAATGGTTAGGGTTAGAGCAAGGGTTAGAGCTAGGGTTAATGTTAGGATTAGGGCTAGGGTTAGGGTTTTGGTTAGGGATAGTCCTAGGGTTATGTTTAGGCTAAGGTTTAGGCTTTGAGCTAGGGTTAGGACTAAGGTGAGTATTAGGGTTAGAGTTAGGAGTAGGGTTAGGGTGAGGATTATGCTTAGGGTAGTTTTAGGCCTTGGATTAGGGCTAGGTTTGGTGTTAGGTTTAGGGCCTAGGGTTAGTGCTATGGTTAATGTAAGATTTAGGGTTCTAATTAGGGCTTGTTTTAGGGTGAGGGCTATGGCTAGGTCTAGTGTTAAATTTAGCTTTTGGTTTAGGGTCGGGTTTAGGGCTAAGGTTAATGTTAGTGTTAGGGTCAGTGTTCAAGAAAGTGTTAGGGTTAGGGTGAAAGCCATAGTTAGGACTAGGGCTAGGTATAGGGGTAGGGTTAGTGTTTGTTTTAGGTTAATGGTTATTGTTAGGGCTAGGACTAAGTTTTTTTTTAGGTCTAGGGCTAGAGTTATCACTAGATTTAGGATTAGATTTAGGTCTAGGACTAGTGTTAGGGTTAGTTTTAGGTATAAGGTTACTGGTAGGGATAGTTTCACATCTCGGTTTAGGGTTAGGGTCAGGTTTAGACTTATAATTAGTGTTAGGGTCAGAATAAGGATGAAGTTTTGATTTAGGTTTTGGGTTAGGGTTAGAGCTAGAATGAGGGCTAGGGTTAGGACTAGTAATAATGTCAGTGTTTGGTTTACGCTAAGTATTAGGATTAGGACTAGGTTTAGCATTATGGATATGTTTTTGCTTAGTGCAAGGGATAGGGTTAGAGCTAGGGTTAGGGTTACGTTTAGGATTAGGTTTAGGGCTATGGTTAGGGTTAGGGTTAAATCTAGTTAAGGGCTCAGATTAGGGCTATTTTTGTGTTAGGCTTAGGGCTATTTCCAATGTAAGAACCTAGGGTTACGATTAGGGTTAGTTTTAGGGTTCGGGTTTTGGTTCGATCTTGTGTTAGTATTAGCTTTAGTGTTAGGGAGATATATAGAGCTAGAGTTAGTGTTTGGATAAAGTTGGGTCAGGGTTAATTTTAGGTCTAAGGCTCGAATTAGTGCTAGGTTTATTGCTATTTATAGTGGTAAAGTTTGGGGTTAGATTTAGCATTATGTTTAGATCTATGGTTAGGGCTATGGATAGGTTTAGCGCTAAGGTTAGAGCTAGTGTGAAGGTTACAGTAATGGATAGGGTTAGAAATAGAAATAGGGCTAGGGTTGAGATTTAGAGGTAGTCTTAGGGCTAGGGTTAGGGTTAGGGCTAAATTAGGGCTAGGATTAGCACTAGGATAAGTGTTAGGGTTAGGCCTATGATTAGGGCTAGGGTTAGGATTAGTTTTAGGGGCAAGGATGGGGTTATATAGCTTGGTTCAGGGCTAGGGAAAGGGTTAAAATTAGGTATAGGGCTAAGGTGAAGGTTCTGGTTAGGATTAAGGCTAGGTTTAGGGCTAGGATGAGCACTAGGGATTGTGTTAGTGTTAGGGCTAAGATTAGGTCTAGGGCTAATATCTGGTCTAGGGTTAAAATTAGTGATAGTTTTAGGGTTTGGTTTATGGCTAGTTCTAATGTAAGGGTTAGGTTTAGGGTAGCGGTCAGGTTTAGAGCTAGGTGTATTATTAGGTTCAGAGTCTGGGTTAGGGTTGGTTTGGGTTAAGGTTTACGGTTAGGGCTCGAATTAGCTTTAGGGTTAGGGTTCGGGTTAGAATAATGGATAGGGCGAAGTTTAGGGTTCAGTTTAGGTTTAGAGTAATGTATAGGGTTAATGTTAGGCCTATGGTTAAGTTTAGGCCTAGTGTTAACATTTGGGTTAGGCTTATGTTTAGGGTGATGGATAGGGTTAGTGCTAGTGTTAGGGATTGGGTTAAAGTTAGGATTAGGGCTAGGATTAGGGTTGGTGTTAGGGTTAGGTTTAGGGTAAGTGTTAGGTTTTGAACTTGGGTTAGGGCTAGCCTGAGGTTTAGGGTTAGAGTCACGGCTATGGTTAGGGTTAGGGTTAGGTTTAGGGCTAGGGTTAGTGTTAGGGTTAGGGTTATGTTTAAAGTAATGGATAAATTTAGATATAGGATTGGGCTATAGTTACAGTTAGGATTCAGGCTATGATTAGGTTTAGGGTTAGGGCTAGGGTTAGGCTTAGAGTAAGGGTTAGAGTTAGAGCTAGGGTAAGGGCTACAGCAAGCATTAAGGTAGTGTTTGGTTAGGTTAATATTAGGGTTATGCTTAGGGCTAGGTTTAGGGCTATGTTTTATGTTAGGTTTATGGCTATCATTAGGGCTATGGGTAATGTAAGAGCTAGGGTTATGGTTATGGCTAGTTTCAGGGTTAGGGTTATGGATGAATCCTGTGTTAAGGTTAGGTTTTGGTTAAGATAAAGTTTAGAGCTACGTTTATGTTAGGGTAAGTGTCAGTGTTCAGGTTAGTATTGGATTTAGCATTAGGGCCAGAATTAGAACTAGGTTTAGGTCTAGAGTTAGGCTCAGTCTTTGTGTTAGGTTAATGGTTATTGTTAGGACTAGGGCTAGGTTTTTGTTTAGGGCTAGGGCTAGAGTAATGGCTATATTTAGGATTAAGTTTAGGTCTGGTGCTAGTGTTAGAGTAAAGTTTAGATATAGGTTTAGCAGTAGGGCTAGTGTTAGGGTTTGGTTGAGGATTAGGGTCAGGCTTATTCCTAGGGTTAGTGTTAGGATCAGAAAAAGGGTCAGGGTTAGGGTTAGGCTTTGGGTTAGGGTTAGAGATAGAATGAGTTCTAGGGTTAGTACTAGTAATAGAGTTAAAGCTTGGGGCAGGCTAACAATTAGGGTTAGAACTTGGGTAGCATTAGGGTGAGGATTTGACTTAAGGTAAGGGATAAGTTTAGAGCTAGGGTTATGGTTAGGGTTAGGGCTAGGGTTAAAGCTATAGTTAGGGCTCAGATTAGGGCTAGGTTTTGTTTTAGGGTTAGGGCTATGGCTAATGTAAGAACTGGTTTTATGATTAGGGCTAATTTTCTGGTTAGGGTTAGGGCTAGGTCTAGTGTTTGGGTTAGCTTTAGGGTTAGGGTGATATTTAGAGCTAGGGTTAGTTTTAGGTTCAGAGTCAGGGTCAATATTAGTAGTAGGGTTAGGGTTAGGGCTATGTGTAGCATTAGGATTTGGATTAGGTTAAGGGTTAGGATTAGGGCTATAGCTCAGTTTGTTTGACTGCTATGGCTAGGCTTAGGGAAAGTTTTCAACTTAGCATTAGGTTTAGGGCTCCTGTTAGGGTGAGGTTTAGGTTTAGGCTTAGTGTTAGATTTAGAATTAGGGTTAGATCTAGGTTTATGGCTAGGCCCAAGTTTAGGGCTAGGTTTGGGCTAGGGTTAGGGCTAGGCTTTGGCTTATAGAAAGGGATAAGTTTAGAACTAGGGATAGGTCTAGGGCGAAAACTAAAGTTAGTCTTAGGGCTAGGGATATGGTTAGGTTTAGGTTTAGGCCTAAATCAGGAATACAATTAGATCTAGGGTTAGTATTAGGGCTAGGCCTTGTTTTAGGTCTCGGGTTAGGATTAGGGTTAGGGTATGGTATGATTTTATAGCTAGGTTTAGGCCTAGGGTGAAGGTTCAATTTAGGGTTAGGGCTAGTGTTTGGGTTAGAAGTTAGAATTAAGGCTAAGTTTATGTCCAGGATTAGGGCTATAGTTTTTGTTAGTGTTAGGTCTAGCATTAGGACTAGGGCTAAGGTCAGGTCTAGGGTTAGAATTAGGCCTTGGATTAGTGTTATGGTTAGGTTAAGGGTAAGGTTTAGGGTTCAAGCTAGGGTTAGGGCTAGTGTGAGGGTTAGGTTAAATTCAGGGCGAGGGTAGGATTAAGGTTAGGCATAGGGCTAGGGTTAGCATTAGGTTTAGGGTTATGGTTAGGATAATGAATAGAGTTAGAGCTAGGGTTAGGGTGACATTTAGGTTTTGGGCTAGGGTTATGTTTAGGGTAAGTTTTAGGGTTTGAGCTTGGGTTAGGGCTAGGGTGAAGGTTAGCACTATTGTTATGGCTAGGTTTAAGTTTAGGGTTATGCTTAGGGTTAGGTTTAGGACTACAATTAGGGCTATGTTTTGTGTGAAATTTAGGGCTAGTGTTAGGTTTATGGGTAATCTAAGAGCTGGGGTTATGTTTATGGCTAGTTTTAGGGTTAGTCTAGTGTTAGGGTTAGTTTTTGGGTTAGGATAAGATTTAGAGTTACAATTTGTATTAGGGTAAGTGTCAGTGTTAGGGTTAGTGTTAGTTTTAGGGTTATGGCCATAATTAGGACTAGGTTTAAGTCTAGGGTGATTTAGTGTTTGAGTTAGGTTAAGGGTTATTGTTAGGTTGAGGGCTAGAGTTATGGTTCTATTGAGGATTAGATTTAGGTCTAGGGCTAGTGTTAGTGTAGATTTAGGTATAGATTTACCTATAGGGCTAGCATTAGGTTTCGGTATAGGGATAGGGTCAGGTTTAAACCAAGGGTTAGTGTTAAGGTCAGAATAAGGGTTATAGTTAGGGTGAGAGTTGGGTTAAGTTAAGAGCTAGAATGAGGGCTAGGGTTAGGACTCATAATAGAGTTAGGGTTTGGGGTAGACTAAGGATTAAGGTTAGGGCTAGGTAGCAATAGGGTGAAGATTTGACTTAGTTTAACGGATAGGGTTAGAGCTAGGGCTAGGACTTGGGTTAGGGTTTGGATTAGGATTAAGGCTAAGTTTACGGCTAATGTCATGTCTCCGGTTAGATTTAGGGATAGATTGAGGTTTATGATTATGGCTAGGTATAGTGTAAGAGGTTAAAGTTTAGAGTATGGTTTAGAGCTAGGAATAGTATTAGGGTCAGATTCATGGTTATGGTTTGGGTTAGGTTAATGATTAAGTTTAGGGCTCAAATTAGCTTTAGGTTTAGGGTTAGGGTTATGGATATGGTTAGGTTTAGGGTTCAGGTTAGGTTTAGTGTAATAAGTTTAGGGTTAGGAAAAGGTTTAGGGTTATCCTAGAGTTAGCATTAAGGGTTAGGGTAATGGATAAGACTACAGCTAGGGTTAGTGCTAGGGTTATGGTTATGATTAGGGCTAGGGTAAGGTTTAGGGTTAGGGCAAGTTTTGTGGTTAGGGTTAGTTTTAGGGTAAGTGTTAGGGCTAGCGTTAGGGTTATGGTTAGGGTTAAAAGCAGTGTTAAGTCTCTGATTAGTGCTTGTTTGGGGAATAAATTAGGGCTAGAATTAGGTCTAGGGTCTGTGTTAGGGTTAGGCCTAGTGTTAGGCTTAGGTTTAGGTTTAGAGATAGGGTCAGGTTTAGGGGAAGGGATGGAATTATAGCTAGGTTTAGGGCTAGGTAGAAAATTAAAATTATGTTTAGGGCTAGGGTTATGGTTTTGGTTATTAATAAGGCTAGGTTTAGAGCTAGGTTGAGGGCTAGGGTTTATTTTATGGTTACAGCAAGAATTGGTGCTAGGGCTAGTGTCCGGTCTAGGGTTATGGTTAGGGACAGATTTAGGGTTAGGTTTATGGCTAGGTCTAGTGAAAGTGTTAGGTTTAGAGCTAGGTGTATTATTAGGGTTAGGGTAAGGTTTAGGGTTTAGTTTAGGTTAGGATTTAGGGTTATGGCTTGAATTAGCATTAGGTTAGGGTTAAGGTAATGAGACTGTTAGGTTGAGGGTTTAGTTTAGGTTTAGGGTAATTGATAGGGTTAAAGTTAGCGATAGGGTCATGGTTAGGCCTAGGGTTAGCCTTAGGGTAAGGGTTATGTTTATGGTAATGGATAAGTTTAGAGCTAGGTTTAGGTCTAGGGTTATGGTTACTATTAGGCCTAGAGTTAGGGTTAGGCTTAGGCTTAGGGAAAGGGTTAGGTTTAGGGTTAGGGTATTGTTTAGGGTTTGAGCTAGGGTTAGTTTTCACTAGGACGAGGGTTAGGTTTAGGATTATGTCTATGTTACAGTTACAGTTAGGGTCTGGATTACTGTTAGTGTTAGTGCTAAGGTTATCATTAGTTTCAGGGTATTGGATAGGTTAAATGTCAGGTTAGGTTAGGGTTATGATTAGGGTTAGTTTTAAGGCAATGGTTAGGGTTTGAGCTATGGTTAGGTTAGGGCTAGGATTAGGGTTCAGGTTAGGTTAGGGTAATGGATAGATTTAGGGGTTGCGATAGGGTTAGGTTTTGGCCTACGGTTAGCGTTAAGTGTAGGGTTAGGACTAGTTTTAGGATTAGCACTAGGGTTATGGCCAGTGTTAGGGCGAGGTTTAGGCTTAGGTTTAGGGCTAGGTTTTGGGTTATGATAAATGATAGGTTTAGAACTATTAATAGAACTAGGGTGAGAGCTAAAGTTAGCCTTATGGCTAGAGTTAGGGTTACAGTTAACGATAGGGCTAAATTAGGGCTAGAATTAGGGCTAGGGTTAATGTTAGGTTTAGGGCTAGGTTTAGGTCTAGGATTAGTTTTTAGGTTAGGGTAGAGTAAGGTATGATGTTACGGCTAGGTTTATGGCTAATATTAGGGTTAAAATTAGGATTATGGGTAGGGTTAAGTTTAGGGTTAGGATTAAAGCTAGTGTTAGGCCTAGGATTAGGGCTACAATTTGTGTTAGGTTTAGGGCTATCATTAGTACTAGGTTTAATAACAGGTCTACAGTTATGGTTAGGGATAATTTTAGGGATAGGTTAATGGCTAGGTATAGTGTAAGGGTTAGGATGAGGGTTAGGGTCAGCTTTAGAGGTAGGGCATTATTAAGGTCAGGGTCATGGTTAGGGTTTGGTTTAGGTTAAGGTTGAGGATTAGGGCTCAAATTTGCTTTAGGTTAACATTATAGTTAGGGTAATGGATATGGTTAGGTTTAGAGTTCAGTTAATGTTTTTGGTAATGGATAAGTTAGGGTTAGGGATAGTGCCAGAGTTAGGCCGGAGGTTAGAGCTAGGGCTAGGATTATGGTTAAGTTTAGGGCTAGGTTTTGGATTAGGTTTAAAGATAGTGCAAGGGTTAAAGTTAGGGTTAGGTTTAGTGTAAGGGTTAGGGCTAGGTTTAGGGTCCGCGTTAGGCTTAAAGCTGATTGGGTCTCAGATTAGGGATAGGTTTTGGGTTATGTTAGGGCTAGTGTTAGGGATATGGCTAATGTAAGAATTAGGGTTATGATTAGGGCTAGTTTTAGAGTTACCATTAGGGCTAAGGCTAGTTTTAGGATTAGGTTTAGGTTTAGGGTGATGTTTTAAACTAGGGTTAGTGTTAGGGTCAGAGTCAGGAACAGGATTTGTTTTAGGGTTAGGGATGGGACTCGAATTAGGGGTAAGCTTAGGGCTAGATGAAGGGTAAGGATTTGGTTTAGGTTAAGATTTAGGGTTAGTGCTATGGCTCGTTTTTTTTTTTGTTGTTGTTGTTGTTTTTTCGGGCAAAGGCTAAAGTAAAGTGTAGTTTTACAATTAACATTAGTGTTATTGCTAGTGATAGTGTAAGTTTAGGCTTAGGGGTATATTTAGGATTATGATTAATTCTAGGGTTAGGGCAATGACTAGGGTTTGGGCTAAAGTTAGGGATAGTGTTTGTGTTATTGTCAGTCATAAGGTTAGACTAGGAATAGGGCTAGGGTGAGAGTTAGAGTTAGTTTAGGGATAGGGTTAGGGTTAGGTTTAGGGGAAGGGATGCCTGTTTGATTTCCACCTCCATTTCCATTTACCCATATAGGTCAAAATGAAGTGAAACCTTAAAATACAAAGCATTTATGATAACGAACCATTGATTCGAGAAGGCCCAAAACTTGGGAGCATACTAAGGCTAGATAAAAGATGAATCCTGTCCAGTAGCAAAGAAATCTGTACAAAACTAACTCTCACCATAACATTACCTCTAACCCTAGCCCTAGCCTTTACCCTAAACCTAACCCTAACACTAACCTGATTAGAGAACGATTGATCCTAAAAGTCCCATACTTGGGAGCTTTGTGGGGCAAGCTAAGTAATGAATCCTATGCAGCATCAAACAAATCTGACCAAATAATTATGGGAGGTATTTCAACACCTACATATTTCCCTGTTTTCTCCTAAAGGGCCCTTGGATATAGTTGTTTTTGCATGGTTAAACTTAGGCCTACTTTCACATGTAACATACCAGATTCCCTACAGAGAACTGATGGAGTGTGTGAAGTTTCATGCAGCACAAACCCTGTTTGATTTTCAGCTCTATTAACTTTCCTGTATAGGTCATAATGAAGTGAAATCTTAAAATATAAATCATTCCTGACAGCAAACCTGTGAACGGAGGAGGCCTAAACCTGTGGAACAGAGTAAATCTAGCTAAAAGATAAATTCTGTCAAGTATGAAAGAATTTTGAATAAAACTAACTCTAACCCTAACACTAGCTCTAACCCTAACTGTTCCACTAACCCTTTTTATGGAACTTTTGACCATAGAAATTCCAAACCTGGGCAGCCTAGTAGGGCAAGCTAAGGGATGAATGCTGTGCAGTATCAAAGAAAGCTTACCAAATAATTGATGGAGTATATTAGTACATGCATATTTCCCTGTTATCTCCTAAAGGACCCTTGGATATAGTTGTTTTTACATGCTACTGCTTAGGCTTACTTTCACAAGAACAAACCAGATATTGCCCATAGAAAATTGATGGAGTGTGAAGTTTCAAGCAGCTAGCACCAATGCTGTTTGATTTCCAGCTCCATTTCTTTTACCTGTATAGGACAAAATGAACTGAAACTTTAAAATACAAACTGTTCCTTAAAGAGAACCTTTGAACATAACAGTCCCAAACATGTGGAGTATAATAAGGATAGGACAAAAATTAATCCTACCCAGTATCATAGAAATTTGAACAAAACTAACTCTAACCCTAATACTATCTCTAACACTAGCCCTCACACTAACCTTAACACAAACCCTAACCTGTTTAAAAAATGGTGATCCTAGAAGTCCCAAACTTGGGGAGCCTAGGGGGCTAACCTATCAGATGGATCTTATGAAGTATCAAAGAAATATGACCAAATAATTGGGGTGGTATTTCAGTTCATGCATATTTCTCAGTTTTCTGCTAAAGGGCTCTCAGATAAAGTTGTTATTGCCATTTTCATCTTAAGGCTACATTCACTAGGAACAAACAAGAGAGTTCCCACAGAGAACTGATTCAGTGTCTGAAGTTTTAAGCAGCTAGCACCAACCTGGTTTGATTTCAACCTCCATTTTCATTTAACTATATGGGTCAATATGAAGTGAAACCTTCAAATACAGAGTGCTCCTGATAGCAAAACATAGAAACAAGAAGGCCCAAACCTAGGGAGCATATTAAGGCTAGGTAAAAGATGACTGCCTCCAAGTATCAAAGAAATTTGAACAAAACTATCTCTTACCCTAACACTACATCTAAACCTAAACCTAACACTAACCCTAACCTGACTAGAGAACCATTGATCCTAGAAGTCCCACATTTGGAGAGCTAAATAATGAATCCTATGCAGTATCAAACAAATCTGACCAAATAATTATGAGAGGAATTTCAGTGCATGCATATTTCCCTGCTTTCTCCTAAATGGCTCTCTGATAAAGTTGTTTTTACATGTTACAGCTTAGGCCTACACTCACAAGGAACATACCATAGTGTCCCCACAAAGAATTGAGGGTGTATGCAGTTTTAAGCAACTAAAATAAACCCTGTTTGATTTCCATGTCTATTTCCATTTACTCGTATAGGTCAAAATGAAGTAAAATGAAAATATTAACTGTTCCTGACACCAAACAGTTGGCCCAAAAGATCTAAACCTGAGGAACAGAGTAATTTAGTTAAAGATGAATCCTGGATTGTATCAAAGAAATCTGAATTAAGTAACCCTAATCCTATCACTACCTCTAAACCTAGCCCTAATTCTAATCATAAACATTAACATAGCCCTATCCCTAACTATAACATTAACACTAACTTTAAATATAACCATTGCCCAAACCCTAGCTCTAACTCTATCCATTGCCATAACCCTAACCCTAACCCTAATGGTAACTGCAGCCCTAACCTTAACTTTTACCCTATACCTGCTCTAACCCTAACCTTTCCCTAGACCTAAACCTAGCTCAAACCCTAACACTTACCCTAAACCTACCCCTAAACCTAAGCCTAACCCTAACCCTAACTCTAATTCTAGCACTAATCCTAACCATAAACCTAGCCCCAAGCCTAGCTGTAATCCTATCCATTACCCTAAACATAAGCCTAACCCAAATGCTAACAATAGGACTAAACCTTACCACATAGCTATCCTTAACGCTATTCAAAACCCTAAACCTAACCTGAACCCTAAATCTAACATGATCCATTACCCAAAACCTAATGTTAATTTGAGCCTTAACCCTAGATCTTAATCTAAACCAATCCCTACCCTGAAACTGACCCTAATAATATACCTAGCTCTGAACCTGACCTTTACTCTAAACCTAAACCTTACATTAGACCTATCCATAACCTAACCCTAAAACTATCCTTAACCATAATACTAGACCTGACATTATCCATAGCCTGAATTCTAGCCCTATCCCTAGCATAAACCCTCATTCTAGCCCTAAACCTAGCCTTAATCCTAAACTGTATCCTAACCCTAGCCCTAACTTGAAGTATAACACTTGCCCTAGCCCTAAACCTAGCTATAACCCCATTTTCCCCTAACTCTAACCCTAACCCTTACCCTAATATTAACCCTAACTCTAGCCCAAATTCTATCCTGAATCCTAGCTCTAATCCAAGCTATAACCCCCTTCCCCTAAATCTAATCCTAACCCTAACACTAACACTAACCATAACCCTATCCCTAACCTTAGACCTAAACCTAACACTAACCTTAGTGCTAATCCTAGCCCTAATTTAGCCCTAACCCTAAACCTACCCCTAAACCTAGCCCAAAAAATAACTCTAATCGCACCCCAGTCCTATTTCTAGTTCTAACCCTTTCCGTTACTGTAACCCTAACACTAGCCCTAAACTTAACCCTAATGCAGACCCCAGCCTTAAACCTATATCTAAACATAATAATAAATCAAAGCCTAAGCCTCATCCTACCACTAGCCCTAACACTATTGGTAATCCTAAAGCTATCCCTAACCTTAGCCCTAGCTCTAAAATAAAATTGAGCCATAGCACTAACACTAACCCTAGTCCTGACATTAGCCCTATCCCAAATTCTTACCCTAACACTAACACAAACCGTAACCCTACACCTAGCCTTAACCCTAGCCCTAATTCAACTCCCATCCCTAACCCTAAAGGTAACATTGATTCTGTCTCTTACCCTAACACTAACCTTGTCTCTAATCATCACCCTAAACCTAAACCTAACCCTAACACTAGACCTAGATTGAATGCTAACCCTAAAACTAGCCCTATTCTTAACCCTAGATCTTACATTAGAAATAGTCCTACACTAGCCCTAACCTAACCCAAAACCTAGCCCTAATCTGAGCCCTCACCCAGGCTTTAATACTAACCCTAAACCTATCTCGGGCCTTAATACTTAACCTAAACCTAACCCTAAACCTAAACCTGTCCTAACCTAAAACCTAACCTGAACCATAGCCCTAATCTTAACTATAACCATAGCCCTAACCCTAGCTTGAATCCTATCCATTACCCTAACCATAACCATAACCGAAATTCTAATCCAAGGCCTAACCCTAATCATAGCCTTAACCTAACCATAACCCTAGCCCTAACTGCAGTTCTAATACTATTCATTACCCCAACAATGATTTAACCTGAACCATAGCCCTAATTATAACCATAAACCTAGCCCTCACGCTAGCTTGAATACTATCCATTACCCTAACCATAACTATAACCAAATTTTAACCTGATGTCTAACCCTAATCATAGCCAAACCTAACCATAACCTTAGCCCTAACTTTAGCTCTAATCCTATCCATTAGCCTAACCATAACCATAACCAAATTCTATCCCTAGTCCTAACCCTAACTCTATTTCTAACCCTAACCCTATCCATCACCTTAAAACTAACCTGAATCCTAAACCTAACCAAAGTCATTATGCTAACCCTAACCCTAACCCTAATGCTAATTTGAGCCATAACCCTAAATGTGAACCTAAACCATACCCTAACCCTGACACTGACCCTAATAATACACCAGCTGTAAACCTGACCCCAACCCTCAACCTCACCCTTACAATAGACCTAGCCATAAAACTAACTGTAAAACTATTCCTAAACATAACCCTAGACCTGTCATTATCCCTAGCCCTAAACCTAACATAAACCCTAGCTCTAATCCTAGCTCTAAGCCTAGCCTTAATTCTAATCCTAATCTTAACCCTATCCCTAACCTTAATTGTATCCCTTGCCATAACCCTAAACCTAGCTGTAACATCATACCTTACCCTAACCCTATTGCTAGCCATAACACTAGCCCTAAGCCTAGGCCTAAACCTAACAATAACCCTAGTGCTAAATTCTAGCTCTAATTTAGCCTAACCATAAACCTAACCCTAGCCCTAGCCCTAAGACTAAGTCTCATTCTCACCCTAGCCCTAGTCCTAGTTCTAAACCTATCCCTTACCATAAACCAAAACTTAGCCGTATCCCTAGCCCCAACCCTAGCCCTAACTTTCACTCTAGCCCTAAACATGGATCTAACCCTAACATTAAGTATAAACCTCACCCTAACACTTGCCCTAATCCAAATGCTAATTGGAAAAATAGCCCTAAACCTACACTAGCCATAAAACAAACTGAGCCATAACAATAACCGTAACCCTTAACCTAAACCAAAACCTAACCCTACACCTACAACTTAACCTAGCTTTAATTTGAGCCCTAACCATAACCCTAGAAATAACCCTGTCTCTTACTCGGACCCTAACACTAACCATAGCTCTAAACATTATCCTAATGCTAACCCTAAAACTAGTTCTAATTGGAAACCTAGTTCTTACATTAGCCATGGCCCTAATGCTAACACAAATCCTAACCCTAATCCAAGCCTTAACCATAGTTTAAACCCTAACCCTAACCATAGCCCTAACCCTAACCCTAATATAAACCCTAACCCTACCTCTAAAACTATCCCTTACCCTAAGCCAAACCATCACCCTAATGCTACCCTAGTCCTAACACTAATCTTTAGCCTACCCCAAACCCTAACTCTATTAATAGTCCTAACTCTGGCCCTCATTCTAGCTCCAACCCTAACCCAAACCCAAACCCTTACCCTGATCCTTATTTTCACCCTAACACTAACCCTAAGTATAAACCTGACTCCAACCCTAAATGGAACCCTAACAGTACCCCTACCGGTAAAACTATACCTAAACCTAACCATATCACTGGCATTGGACCAATCCTAATCCTTAATAGAGTCATAAATCTAGACCTAGCCCTAAAAAATCCTAGCACTAGCCCTAACAATAACCCTTAACCTAATGCAAAGTCTTACCCTAGGCCTAGAATCAATGCTAGTCCTAATTCTTGCCCTAATCCTAAGCCTAACTCTAACCCAAACAGTGATGCTTACCATAACCCAAACCCTAGCGCTAAACCTTATCCTAACCAAAAACCTAACCCTAACAATAGACTTATCCATAACACTAACCCTAAATCTAGTCATAAACATAATCCTAGCTCTTATATTACCCATAGCCCTAATGCTAGCCATAAACCTCCCACAATACCTAGCCATTATCCTAGACCTAAACCTAGCCCTAATTGTAACTCTAACTGTAACCCTAGACCTAACCCTAACCCTAACACTTGCCATAGCCCTAATCCTAGCTCTAATGCTAACACCATAAACATAACCCTAACATTAACCCTAGGCCTAACCCTATACTAACCCTAATCCTAACCTTAACCCTAGCCCTAAACTTAGCTCTACCCTATCCATTACCCTAAAGGTAAGCCTAACTTAAATGCTAAACCTAGGCCTAACGCTAACCCTATCCCTAACATTAACCTTTTCCATTACTCTAACCTAACTTTAACCCTAAACCTAACCCTATCCATTATCCTAACCCTAACCCTGACCCTAACAATAAATCAAGCCTTAACCCTAAACTTTAACCTAAACCAAACTCTACCCAGATCCTGACCCTAATAATATACCTAGCTGTAAACTTGGCCTTTATCCTAAACCTAACACTTATTCTAAGCCTAGTCACAACCTAACCCAAAAACTAACCCTAACCATATATCTAGACCTGACATTAGCCCTAGCCTTAATACTAGCCCTAACCCTAATACAAACCCTAGCCCTCATCCTAGCCTTAATCCTAACCTGAACCCTAACCCTAGCCCTACCCCTAATTTTAACCCTTGCATTAGTCCTGAATCTAGCTATAACCCCATCCTTTCCCCTAACTCTAACCCTAACCCTTACCCTAACACTAACCCTAACTCTAGCCCTAAACCTAACAATAAACCTAGCACTAATACTAGCCCTAATCCTACTCCTAACCTTAGGCCTAAAACTAACTCTAACACTCTCCCTATTTTTAGTTCCAACTCTATCAGTTACCATAACCATAACACAAGCCATAACCTTGGCCCTAATCCTAGTCCCAAGCCAATCCCAAGACCTAACCATAACTCTAAGTCTAACCCTAAACCTAAGCTTAAACCTCACCATACCACTAGGCCGAACACTATCGCTAATCCTAAAACTAGCCCTAACCCTAGCCTTAGCCCTAAGACAAAACAGAGCCATTGCCCTAACCCTGCACCTTAACCTAAACTGTAACCCTACACCTAGCCATAACCTCCTTTCTAATTTGAGTCCTATGCCTAAAACTAACCCTGACCCTGACTTATATCCTAACACTAAACCTAGTTATAAATATCACACTAACCCTAAAGACAATGCTAACACTAGCCCTAGGCCAAATGCTAACCCTAAATTTAACCCAAATAATAACCCTAGATCCTACATTAGCCATAGCCCTAACCCTATCCCTAACCTAATCTAAATCTTAAACCTAATCCGAACCCTAACATTAGCTTTAACACTAACCCTAAATCTAAACCTAATCCTCAACCTAGCCTTAATACTAACCACAATCCTATCCCTAAACCAACCTCTAAGCCTATCCATTACCTTAACCCTAACCCTAACCCTAATGCTAACCCTAGGATAACCCTAAACCTATCTATAACCCTAATCCTATCCATTACCCTAAATCTAATCTGAACCCTAAACCTAACCATATCCATTACCCTAACCCTAAACCTAACACTAACGCTAATTTGAGCCCTAACACTAAACCTTAACCTAAAAAAAAAAAAAAAAAAACCTAACCCTGACCCTGACCCTAACAATACCCTAGTTCTAAAAGTGACCCTATCCCTCAACCTAATCCTTACACTATACCTAGCCATAAACCTAAATCTGAAACTATCCCAAACCATAATAACCTTAGACCTCACATTAGACCTAGCCCTAATATAGGTCTAACCCTGACATAAACCATAGCCCTCATACTAGTCCTAAACCTAACCTTAATCCTAACCAAAATCCTCAACCTAGCCCTATCCCTAATTTTAACTCTCACCCTATCCCTGAACCTAACTGTAACCCCATCCTTTACCCTAAAACTAACCCTAAACCTAACACTAACCCTAACCAAAGACCTAACCATAGGACTAAACCTAACACTAAACCTAGCGCTAATCCTAGCCCTAATTTAGTGCTAACCCTAGCCCTAAGACTAACTCTAATTCTAAACATAGCCCTATTTCTATTTCTAACCTTATCCATTACTGTAACCCTAACATTAGCCATAAATTTAGCCCTATACCCAGGCAAAGCCCTAACCCTAGATCTAACCATAACTCTAAATCTAACCCTGACCGTAAGCCTAAACTTCACCATACCACTAGCTGAACACTATTGCTAATCCTCCAACTAGTTCTAACCTTAGCCCTAGCCCTAAAACAAAACCAAGCCATTGTTCCAACCCTAAACCTTAACCTAAATCAAACCCTTTCCCTACAACTAGCCATAACACTAGCTCAAATTTGTGTCCTAGGACTAAAACTACCCTGACCCAGACTCATATCAAAACACTAACCCTACCTCTAAATATTATCCTAACCCTAAAGCTAATGCTAATACTAGACTTAGCCAAAACCCTAATCCTAAAACTAACCCTAATTATAACCTTAGTTCTTACATTAGCCATACCCCTAACCCTAGCTCAAACCCTAACCCAAAATTAGCCCTAATCTGAGCCCTAACACTATATTTAACTCTAAACCTAACCCTAAACCTAGCCCTAAACCTAACCGTAACACTAGCCCTAACCCTCGCTCTAACCCTTTCCCTTAACCTAAGCAAAACCCTATCCACAATGCTAATCCTAGCCCTAATCCTAATACTCAGCCTAAACCAAACTCTAACCTTATTACTAGTTCTAACCCTACCCCTCAATTTAGCTCTAACTGTAACAAATCCTAACCCTAACTTTCACCCTTATTCAGACCATAACCCTAATTATAGTTCTAAACCTGACCCTTACCCTAAATTGAACTCTGAATCTAGCCCTACTAGTAAAATTTACATAAAACTAAAACTAACAATAGCCCTAGACCTAAACCTAATGCTAAATCTAGTGGTAACTCTAGCCCTAGCCCTAAACAAAAAAATTAGTCCTAGCCCTAACAATAACTCTTAACCTAAACCAAACACTAAAACTACCCCTAGATCTAACCCTAGTCCTAATTCTGTCTTTCACCCTAACCCTTACTCTAACCTGAACACTGACACTGACACTAACAATAAACTTAGCTATAAACATGACCCTAAACCAAAATATAAACCTAACACTAGAACTAGCCATAACCCTATCCCTAAAACTACCACAATTAGAACCCTAGATCTTACATTACCTATAGCACTAACCTTAGGCCTAAACCTAACACAAAGCCTAGTCCTAATCAGAGGCCTAAACCTACCCTAAGCATAACCCTAACTCTAACCCTAGACCTACCCTAACCGTAACCCTCACCTTAGTCTGAAACCTAGCTCAAAGCCTAACTCTTAGCCTAAACATAACCCTAGGACTATCCCTAACTATAATCCTAACCCTAGCCCTAATCCTAACTTTAACCCTAGCCTTACCCTACCAATTACCCTAACTATAACCCTAAACCTAATGATAACCCTAGCACTAACCCTAACCGAAATACTAATCCAAAACATAAACCTAACCCTAGATCTATACCTAAACCTAATCCTTGCCATAATCCTCACCCTAACTCAAACCCTAACCCTTACCCTAAACCCCATAGTAAACCTAGCCCTAAAACTAAACTCAAACCTAAAGCTAACCTTACATCTAATCCAATCTATTACCCTAAACCTAAACCTAACTCTAATGAAAACCCGAGCCCTTTACCTAAACCTAACCCTGACCATTACTATAACCCTAACCCTAGAGCTAACACTAAATCTAACCCTCACCCTAGAACTAACCCTAGCTCAAAACCTTACCTTTACCCTAAACCTAATTATAACCCTAATCTAAGCTAGGGTAATTAGCCCTAATGCAATCTCAAACCTTAAATCTAGCCATAATCCTAACCATAACCCTAGCTCTAACCCTATACATTACCCATATGATAACCCTATTACTAATGCTAACCCTAGGCCTAACCTTAACCCTATTGCAAACCCTAAATTTTTCCATTACCCTAAACCTACAATAAACCCTAAAACTAACCCTATCCATTACCCTAAACCTAAATTTAACCCTAGATTTAACCCTTACTCCAAATCTTAACCTAAGCCTACACCTAAGCCTAACACTAAAACTACACCTAACCCTCATACTAATTTTATACCTATACCTAACCCTAAGCTAAGACTAAAAGAAAATTGAGCAATAGTCTTAACCTTAAACCTTAACTTAATCTAAACCTTAATACACAACTGGACCTAGCCCTAATTGGAGTCATAACGCTAACCTTAAACTAACCCTGACCCTGATCGTATCCTAACACTCACCCTAGCTCTAAAGACCACCTTAAACTTAAACAGAAACCTAACAGTAACCCTAGCCTTAGTTCGAGTCCTAACCCTAACCTTAAAACTAACCCTGACCCAACCCATATCCTAACAGTCACCGTAGCTCTAAACACTGCCCTTAAATTAAACTGAACCCTAATTGTAATTCTAGCCCTTATTTGAGTCCTATCCCTAACCCTAAATCTAACACTGTCCCTGACTCATATCCTAACACTATACCTAGCTATAAATATCACCTTAACTTTAAACCTAACCATAACACTAGATCTACCCCTAACCCTAACTATAATTGAAACATTAGTTCTTTCATTATCCATTGCTCTAACCCTAGTCCTAACCTTAACACAAAAACTAGCCCTAATAGGAGGCCTAAACCTAACCTTAATCCTAACTCTAGCCCTAACCCTAGCTCTAAGCCTACACTTATCGTAAGCTCAACCCTAACCATAATGGTAACCCAAGACCTATCCCTAATCCTTAGGCCAACCAAAACCTTAACCTTATTAATAGTCCTAAACCTAGCCCTCACTCTAGCTCTAAACCTATCCCAAACCCTAATTCTAACCCTGACCCTTATTCTGACCCTAACACTAATCCTAGGTCTAAACCTGACCCTAACCTTAGACAAAACCCTAACTCTAGACCTAGACCTTAACAAAAACCTAGCCAAATCCCTTACGATAAACCTTAACCTAATACAAACACTAACCATAGACCTAGACCTAAACCTAGTCATAATTCTGGCTGTAACCCTAACTCTGACTCTATTCCAAACACTGACCATGCCTTTAAAAGTAAACCTACCTCAAAACCTAACCCTAACCAAATATGTAAACATAACACTAGACCTAGCCATAACTCTATCCCTAAAATTAGCCATAATCATTACCCTAGCTCCTACATTACCCACAGCCCTAACCCTAGGCCTAAACCTAACACAAAAACTAGAGCTAATCCTAGGCTTAAACCTAGCCCTAAGCATAACCCTAGCCCTAACCCTAACCTAACACTCAATTAGTCCTAACTCTAGCTCAAAGCCTGACCCTTTTCCTAGACATAAACCTACATAAACCTACATCTATCCCTAAATATACCCCTAAAACTAGCCCTAATCCTAAACTTAAATCTAACCCTAAACCTAGCTCTAAACCTACCCATTACCCTAAACCTAACCCTAAACCTATTGATAAACCTAACTCTAAACCATAACTCTAAACCTAACCGGAAAACTAACCCTCGACCTAACCCTAAACCTCACACTAGACATAGACCTAACTCTAGCTCAAACCCTAACACTTTCCATAAACCTAAACATAACCATATCCCTAACCCTAAACCTAAACCTCAATCTAACACTACCCATAACCCTATACCTGCATCTAGCCATATCCATTACTCTAACCCTAACCCTACCCCTAACAATGACACTATCCCTAATCCTAACTCTAACCCTAACTGTACTGTAATCTTATCCCTAGACCTAATTCTAAACCTAACACTCACCCTAGGCCTAACCCTAGCTCAGAACCTAACCCTTATGCTAAACATAACACTAAAACTAACCCTAGTTCTAACCCTAACACTTACCCTAACTCAAGACCGATTTCTAACCATAACCCTACCCCTAAACTTAGTTCTAACCCTATCCATTATCCTAACCATTACCCCTACCCTAATGATAACCCTAGGCCTAACACTAACCCTATCGCTAACCCTAACCCTATCAATTACCCTAAACCTAACCTGAACCCTAAACAAAACCCTATCATTACCCTAACACTGACCCTAAATTTAATTCGAGCCCTAAACCAAACCCTAAACTCAACCAAACTGTAACCCTGACCCTGACTATAATAATTCTCCTAGCACTATACATGAACCTTACACTAACCTAAACCTTACATTAGACCTAGCAACAAACATAACCCTAAAACTATTCTCAAACTTAACCCTAGATCTGACATTAGCCCTAGCCCTAATCCTAGCCCTAACCCTGACAAAAACTCCAGTCCTTATCCTATCCCTAAACCTAGCCTTAATTCTAACCCTAACCCTAGCCCTAACCCTAATACTAACCCTAGCCCTAATATTAGCCCTAATTCCACCCTATTCATAACCCTAATCCTAGACCTAAGACTAACTCTAACTCTCACACTATCCTATCACTAGTTCTAAATCTATCCCTTAATGTAACCCTAAACCAAGCCCTAAACCTAGTCCTAACCCTTGCTCTATACTTAGCCCTGGCACTAACCTTAGATCAAAATCTAACTCTAAATCTTACCCTAAACCGAAGCCTAAGCCTAAACCTAACACTAGCCCTAACCCTAACACTAATTCTAAAACTAGCCCTAACAGTAGCCCTAGCCCTGAAATAAAACCAAGCCATAGCTCTAACAGTAACCCTTAAACTAAACCAAACCCTAACCATACACCTAACCCTAACCCTACCACTAATTCGAGTTTTAAGCCAAACCCTAAAACTAACCCTGACCCTGAATCTGACACTAACACTAACTCTGGCTCTAAACATCACCCTAACCTTAAACCTAACCCTAACACTAAACCTAGCCCTAATCTAAACTCTAAAATTAGCCCTAATCCTAACCCTGGTACTTACATTAGCCATAACCCTAACCCTAGTACTAACTTAACACCAAAACTAGTCCTAATCTGAGCCCTAACCCGAGCTTTAAGCCTAACCCTAACCCTAACCCTAACCCTAGCCCTAATCATAACGATAAGCCTAGCCCTAAACCTAGCTCTAACTCTATCCATTATAATAACCATAACCATAACCCTAATGCTAACCCTAGGCCTAAACCTAACCCTATCTCTAAACCTATCCCTATCCATTTCCCTAAACTTAACATGAACCCTAATATTAAGCCTAACATTATCCTAACCCTAACCCTATTGCTAATTCTATCCCTAACTTTAAACCTTAACATATCCCAAACCCTAATCCACACCTTGACCTTAATAATAGACCTATCCCTAAACCTGACCCTAACCTAAACCTTACATCAGATGTAGCCATAATCCTTAATCTAAAACTATCTTTAAACATCATTTTAGACCTGAAATTAGCCATACTTCTAATCCTAGGCCTAACCGTAAAACAAACCCTAGCCCTTATATTCCCTAAACCTAAACTTAATTAATACCCTAACGCTAACCATAACCCTAACCATAATTCTAAACATCACCCTACCTCTCAACCTAGCTATAACACCATTCCTTACCCTAAACTTAATCCTACAGCTAACCCTAACACTATGCTTAAGCTGAACACTAACCCTAACCCTAATCTTAGCCCTTATTCTAGCCCTATTACTAACCCTAACCCTAACTTTAGCTCAAAGACTAATTCTAATTCTTACACTAGCCCTATTGCTAGTTCTAACCCTATCTCTTACCATAACCCTAACCTTAGCCCTAACCTTAGTCTATCCTTAGTCCTATCCCTAAGCCTATATCTAACCCTAATTCTAAATCTAACCTTAACCCTAAGCCTAAGCCTAACACTAACACTAACACTAACCCTAATGCTAATTATAAAAATGGCCCTAACCCTAGCCCTAGCAGTAAAACAAAACTGAGCAATAGCCCTAACAGTAAACTGTAACTTAAACCAAACCCTAACACTACACCTAGACCTAAACCTAGCCTTAATTTGAGACCTAACAGTAACTTTAAAACTAACCCTGACTCTAATATCTTAAACTCACCCTAGCTCTAAACACCATCCCAAACTTAAACCAAAACCTAACAATAACTCTAGCCTTTATTTGAGTCCTAACCCTAATCCTGAACCTGACTCATATCCTAACACTAACCCTAGCTCTAATTATCACCCTAACATTAAACCTAACCCTAACACTAGAACTATCCTAACTCTAACCCTAAAACTAACCATAATTGTAACCCTAGTTCTTACATTAGCAATTGCCCTAACCCTTGCCCTAACTCTAACACAAAAACTAGCTCTATTCTGAGCCCTAAACCTAGCTTTAACCCTAACCTTAACCCTAGCCCTAACCTAGCTCTAAACCTATCCTTTACCTAAGTGGAACCCTAAACTTAATGGTAACCATAAACCTATCCCTAATCCTTAGGCTAACCAAAATCCTAACAATATTAATAGTCCTGACCCTAGCTCTCATTCTAGCTTTAATCCTATCCCAAACTCAAATGATAATTTTGACCCTTATTCTGAGTCTAACACAAACCCTATGTCTAAACCTGACCATAACCCTAGAGCAAACCCTAACACTGGCCCTACAGATAACCTTATACCTAAACCTAACCCTAAACCTAGCCCTAAGACTAACTCTAATTCTCACAATAGCCTTATCCTTAGTTCTAATCATATACATCACAATAACCCTAACCATAGGCCTAACCCTAGCCCTAACCCTTGCCCTATCCTTAATTCTAGCCCTAACCCTAGATCTAACCCTAACTCGAAATCTAACCCTAACCCTAAGCCTAAGCCTACCACTAAAACTAGCCCTAACCCTAATGCTAATCGTAAAACTAGCCTTAACCCTAACCCTAGCAGTAAAACAAACTGAGCAATAGACCTAACCCTAAACCTTAACTTAAACCAAACCCTAACACAACACCTAGACGTAACCATAGCATTAATTCGAGTCCTAACCCTATCCTTAAATCTAACCCTGACCCTGACTCATATCCTAACACTCATCCTAGCTCTAAACACCCTCCTAAACTTAAACTGAAACCTAAAAGTAAACCTATTCCTAGTTCGAGTCCTAACCGTAATCCTGACCCTGACTCATATCCTAACACTAACCCTAGCTCTAAATATCATCCTAACCTTAAACCTAACCCTAACACTTGACCTAATCCTAACCCTAACCCTTACCCTAAAACTAACCCTCATTGTGACCCTAGTTGTTACATTAGCCATTGCCCTACCATTAGCACTAACCTAACCCCAAAACTAGCACTAATCCAAGCCCTAAACCTAGATTGAACCCTAACCCTAGCTCTAAGACTATCCTTTACCCTATGAATAACCATAACCCTAATGGTAGACCTGGAACTATCTCTAATCCTTAGGCTAACCAAAACTTAACCTTATTAATAGTCCTGAACCTAGCCCTCATTCTAGCTCTAATCCTATCCCAAACCTGAATGCTAACGATGACCCTTATTCTGAACCTAACACAAACCCTAGTTCTAAACCCTACCCTAAAACTAGACTAAAATCTATCACTAGCACTGAACCTAAACCTAATCTTAAATCTAGCCTTAACTCTAGTCCTAGACCTAAACAAAAACCTAGTCCTAGGCCTAACAATAACCCTTATCCTAACACAAACACTAACCCTACCCCTAGACCTAAACTAAGTCCTAATTCTGGCAGTAACCCTACCTTATCTGTAACTGAAACACTGACTCTGCCTTTAATGGTAAACCTACTTCTAAACCTCACCCTAACTGAAAATCTAAACCTAAGACTAAAATTCGGCATAATCCTAACCCTAAAACTAGCCCAAATCATAACCCTAGGTATTACATTACCCACAGCTTTAACCCTAGACCTAAACCTAACACAAAATCTAGAGCTAATCCTAGGCCTTTACCTAGGCCTAAGTATAACATTAACCCTAACCCTAGCCCTAAACTAAACCTAACCCTCGCCTTAGTCCTAACCCTAGCTCAAAACCTAACCCTAACTATAAACTAAAACCTGGAACTATCTCTGAATCTAATCCTAAACCAAGTCCTAATCCTAACCTTAACCCTAGCCCTAATCCTAGCTCTAAACACATTACCCTAACCCTAACCCTAACCCTAATTGTAACCCTAGTCTTAACCCTAACCATAATCCTAACCCTAAACAGAAAACTAACCCTAGGCCTAACCCTAACTAATACTCACTATACCCCTAACCATAAATCAAACCCTAACCCTTACCATAAGCCTAAACATAGCCATAGACATAACCCTAAACTTAAATCTAACACTATCCCTACACCTAAACCTATATCTAACCATATTTATTACCCTAACCCTAACCCTAATCTTAATTATAACCATTTCACTAACCCTTACCCTAACTCTAAACCTATTGTAATCCTATCCCTAATATAACCCTGAACCTAACCCTTGCTCTAACCCTAATAATAGCTCAGAACCTAACTCTTATAGTAAACATAATTCTAATCCTAGTACTAAACCATACACTCTAACACTAACTCAAGACCTAATCCTAACCACAAGTCTAGCTATAAACTTAGATTTAATTGCATCCATTACCCTAATCATAACCCATACCCTATTGATAACTCTATGCCTAACCCTATCTCAAGACCAAATCCTAACCATAAATCTAGCCCTAACCCTAACTCTAACTGTATCCATTTCCCTAAACATAACCCTTTCCCTAATGCTAATCCTAGGCCTAAATCTAAACCTATCACTAACCCCAACACTATCAGTTACCCTAAACCTAACCTGTACCCTAAAGCTAACACTATCATTACCTTAACTGTAACCCTAATGCTAATTTGAGCCCTGACCCTAAACTCAAACCTAAAAGAAACCGTAAGCATGACTCTGACCCTAATAATTCCCCTAGCTCTAACCTAAGCCTTACCCTAAACCTAATCCTTAAATTAGACCTAGCCAAAACCTAACCCTAAAACAATCCATAACCAAAACCCTAGACATGACATTAGCCCTAGATATAATCCTAGCCCTAATGTGAACACAAACCCTAGCCCATGTTATCCCTAAACATAGCCTTAATCATAACCTTAACCTTAAACCTAGGCCTAACTTAAAACCAACCCTATCCCTAATCTTAGACCTACATTAGCCCTACTCCTAACCCTAAACCTAATCCTAACCCTAGCCCTAAAACTAAGTCTAACTCTCTCCCTAGCTTTAAAACTAGTTCTAACCCTATCCCCTACTGGAACTCTAAACCTAGCCCTAAACCTAGGCCTAACCCTAGCCATTTCCTTCGCCCTAGCCCTAACCCTAGATCTAAACTTTAAATCTAACCCTAATGCAAATCCGAAGCCTAATTCTGGCAGTAACCCTACCTTATCTGTAACTGAAACACTGACTCTGCCTTTAATAGTAAACCTACTTCTAAACCTCACCCTAACTGAAAATCTAAACCTAAGACTAAAATTCGGCATAATCCTAACCCTAAAACTAGCCCAAATCATAACCCTAGGTATTACATTACCCACAGCTTTAACCCTAGACCTAAACCTAACACAAAATCTAGAGCTAATCCTAGGCCTTTACCTAGGCCTAAGTATAACATTAACCCTAACCCTAACCCTAACCCTAATGGTACTTCTAAAACTAGCCCTAATTCTAGCCCTAGCCCTAATACAAAACCGAGCCATAGCCCTAACCCTAACCCTTAACCTAAACCAAACCCTAACCCTACACCTAGCCCTAACCCTAGCCCTAATTTAAAACCATATTTTTAAGAAGAACTCTAAAACTAATGCTAACACTGATTCTGACGCTAAACTTAACCCTAGCTTTAAAAATAACCCTAAACATAATCCTAAACATAACACTAGACCTAGCCCTAACCCTAACCCTAAAACGAGCCCTAATTGTAACCCTAGTACTTACATTAGCCATAACCCTAACCCTAACCTAGCCTAATCTGAGCCCTAAACCGAGCTTTAACCCTAACCCTAATTGTAACCATAAATCTAGCAAGAAGAATAACCATAGCCATAGCTCTAATCCTAGCTCTAACCCTATCATTTACCCTAACCATAATCGTAACCCTAATGCTAACCCTAAGCCTAAACATTACCAGATCCCTAATCCTAACCCTATCCATTACCCTAAACCCAACTTGAAACCAAAACCTAACTATATCATTTCCCTAATCCTAATCCTATGTTAATTCGAGCCCTAAATTTCAACCCTAACCTAACCCAAACACTAATTACGACCGTGACCCAAACAATATCCTTAGCTCTAAACCTGACCCTAACTCGAAACCTAACCCTTACACTACATCTAACCTAATCCTAAAACTGTCTTTAACTGTGAAGCTGGACCTGAAATTAGTCCTAACCCTAATCCTAGCCCTAAACCTAGCTTTAGTCCTAACCCAAACCATAACCCGAGGTTTAACCCTAATTCTAACCCTCGCCCTAACCTAAACCTAGCTATAACCCCATCCCTTACCCTAATCCTAACCATAACATTAAACCTAAGCATGATCTTAAACATAACCATAACCCTAAACCTAGGCTTATGACTAACTCTAACTCTTGCCCTAGCCCTATCCCTAGTTCTATCCTTAGCCCTAGCCCAACCCTGGATTTAAAACTAACTCTAAATTTAAGCCTAACTCTAAATTTAACCATAACCATAATCCTAATCCAAACTCTAACACTAGCCCTAACAATAATGATAATCCTAAAACTTTCCTTAACACTAACCCTAGCTATAAAACAAAACCAAGCCATATCCCTAACCCTAACCCTTAACCTAAACCTAACCATAAACGTACACCTAGCCCTAACCCTATGTTTAAAAATAACCCTGAACAGGATGCTTATCTTCATACTAATCCTAGCTCTAAACATCTCCCTAACCTTAAATTATCCCTAACACTAGACCTAGCCTTAACCCTAAACCTAAAACTAGCCCTAATTGTAACCCTAGTTTGTACATTATTCATTGTCATAACCCTAGCCCTAACCCTAACACAAATCCTACCACTAACCCTAACCCTAACCCTAAACCTAGCCCTAACCCTATCCCTTACCCTAAGCCAAACCCTTGGCTTAAACCAAATGCTTACCCTAGTCCTATCCCTAATCCTTAGCCTGACTTAAACACTAACAGTATTACCAGTCCTAAACCTAACCCTCATTATACTTATAACCCTAAACCCTTATTCTTATTCTGTTCCTAACAGTAACCCTAGGTCTAAACCTGACCCTAATCCTAAACCAAACCCTAACACTAGCCCTACTGGTAACACTATAAATATACCTAACCCTAACACTAAATCTAGACCTCAAACTAATCCTAAATATAGCTATAATTCTAGCCCTAGACCCAAACAAAATCCTAGCTCTAGCCCTAACAATAACCCTTAATGTAAAGTAAACACTTACCCTACACAGACCTATCACTAATCATAATTCTGGCTCTAAACCTAACCCTAATCCTATCCAGAACACTGACCCTGACTCTAACATTAACCTATCTCTAAACCTGACCCTAACCCAAAACCTAATCCTAACACTAGACCTAGCCATAACCCTAACAGTAATACTAGCCCTAAACATAACCCTAACCCTAAACCTATTTTAACCTTAATCTTAACGCTAAAAGTAGCCCTGACCCTAAACATATTCCTAACCCTAGCCCTAAACCTAACACAAAACCTAGCCATAATCCTAGGCCTAAATTTAGCCCTAAGCATAACTCTAACCCTAACCCTAGCCCTAACACTAACCCTAACACTAACCCTTGCCTTAGACCTAACCCTAGTTCAAAGCCAAACCCTCATTGTAAACATTAAGCTAGCCCTATCCTTAACCATAACCCTAACCCTAGCCTTAGACCTAACCCTAGTTCAAAGCCAAACCCTCATTGTAAACATTAAGCTAGCCCTATCCTTAACCATAACCCTAACCCTAGCTCTTATCCTAACCTTAATCCTAGCTCAAACTTTAGTTCTCAGCCTGTCAATTACCCTAACCTTAACCATAATTATAACCCTATCCCTAAAACTAAACCTAACCCTAAACATAAATGTATCCAAAGACCTAACCATAACCTAAACCACACCATAGCATTAACCCTAGCAGAAACATTAAGCCTTAAACTAAACCTAATCCTAAAACTAGTCCTAATCTATACCCTAACCCTAAACCTAAATATAACATTATCCTTTACCCTAAACCTAACCTTAACTGTAATGAAAACTCTAGCCATAACCCGAACTCTAAACCAAAACCTAACCAAAAACATATCCCTAAACACAAAACCTAACTCTCGCCCTATCCCTAACCCTAGCTCAAACACTAACATTTACCCTAACCTAACCATAGCCCTAACCCTAAACCTAAAACTTATCGTAAACCAAAACCTAGCCCTATCTCTATATCGAACTCTAATCCTAGATTTAACCCAAACAATAGCCTAGTGCTAACACTAGCTCTAAATCTATCCATTATATTAAACATAATCCTAACCAAATGCTAACCTTAACCCTATTGCAAAACCTAACCCATCCATTACCGTAAACCTTAATTGAAACCTAAACCTAACCCTATCCATTACCCTAAACCTAAGCCTAAACCTAACACTAATTCAAGCCCTAACCCTAAACTTTGACCTTAAATAATGCTAACCTTGACCTTAACCCTAATAATACTCCTAACTGTAAACCTGACCCTTACCCTAAACATAGCCTTAGCCCTAGTTCTAGCCCTGAACTTAACAGAAACCCTAGCCCTAATCCTAGCCTTAATCCTAATCTAAACACTAACCCTACCACTAATCCTAATTCTAACTCTCACCCTAGCCCTAAAGCTAGCTATAACCCCACCCATTCCCCTAAACTTAATCCTAAAACCAATTGTAATCCTAAACCTAGCCATACCCCTAGGCCTAACCCTAACACTAACCCAGCCCTAATCCTAGCCCTAATTTAGCTTTAACCCTAACCCTAACCATAAGACTAGACCTAAATCTAAATCTAACTCTCATCCTAGCCTTTTTCCTAGTTCTGACCCTATCCTTTACTGTAACACTAACCCTAGCCCTAACCCTAACCCTGGATCTAACCCTAACTCTAAATCTAACCCTAAACCTAAGCCTAAACCTCACCCTAACATTAGCCCTAACCCTAACACTAATTCAAAATCTAGCTGTAACCCTAGTCCTAGCCCTTAAACAAAACTGATCCATAGCCCTAACCCTAACCCTAACCCATAGAAGTCAAGATGAAGTGAAACCGTAAACCACAAACTGTTACTGACAGTGAACCTTGAACTGAGAAGGTCCAACATAGGAATCATGGTAATGCTAGGTAAAAGATGAATTCATTAGAGTTCTCCTTCAAAGTTGCTAAGTTAGATTAATCACATACCCTCATTCCTTTCCCCCTTAACAGAGCATCCTACCCCTGACCCTCAGTTCTCTATACACCACCAGAAATAGTATGCCTTTTATGAAACTAATGACTATATTCTAAATAATAATTGAAGCCAACATCTGTAGACACAGAGTCTAAATATAAATGTATTTATAATGGTCAGGCTTAGGCTTTGGGTTATGGTTAGATTTAGAGTTAGGTTTTGATCTATGGTTAAGGCAGGGCTACTATGCGAGTTAGAGTTAGTCTTAGGGCTAGGATTAGGGTTAGGGTTAGGGTTAGGGATAGAGCTAAATTAGGGCTAGTGTTAGTGTTAGGTTTAGTCCTTGGGTTAGAGTTAGAGTTAGGATTACATTTATGGTAAGGTATTGGGTTATAGCTAGTCTGAAGGCTAGGGCAAGTATTAGTATTAGGGTTAGGTCTAGGGTTAGGTTTAGGATTATGATTAAAGCTAGGTTTAGTGTAGGATGAGGGCTAACGTTTATGTTAGGGTTATGGCTAGTAATAGGGCTAGGGATAATGTCAGGTCTAAGGTTACAGTTACGGATAGATTTAGTGTTAGGTTTATGGCTTTGTCCAGTGTAGGGGTTAGGTTTATACTAAGGGTCAGTTTTAGAGCTAGGGTTATTAGGGTCAGGATCAACGTGAGGGTTTGGGTTAGGTTAGGGTTTAGATTTAGGGCTTGAATTATCATTAGGGTTTCAGGTTAAGGTTATGAAAGGGTTAGGTTTAGGGTTTAGGTGTGGTTTAGTGTAATGGATAGGGTTATGCTTAGGCCTAGGGTTAGCATAAGGGTTATCATTAGGATAATGGATAGGGTTAGAACTAAGATAAGGTGAATAAATATATAGGATTCGGGCTTTTGTTTGTGTGAGGGTGAGTGTTTAGGTATGGTTTAGTGTAATGGATAGGGTTAGGGTTAGGCCTAGGGTTAGCACAATGGGATATCATTAGGGTAATAGATAGGGTTAGACCTAAGATTAGGGATAGGTTTACGTATAGGATTAGAGCTTTTTTTGGGTTAGGGTTAGATTTACATTTAGGGTTAAAGCTAGGTTTAGTGGCTGGGGATGTGGCTCAAGAAGTAGTGTGCTCACCTGGCATGTGCAGAGCGCTGGGTTTGATCCTCAGCACCACATTCCAATAAAATAAAGATGTTGTGTCCACTGAAAACTAAAAAATAAATATTAAAAAAACTAGGTTTAGGACTCGGATTATGGCTAGGTTTTGGGTTAGTTTAGGGCTTGGTTTAAGGCTATGGCTAATGTACAAAGTAGTGTTATGATTAGAGGTAGTGATAGGGTCAGGGATCGGTCTATGTCTAGTGTCAGGGTTAAATTTGTGGTTACAATGATGTTTAGAGCTAGGTTTAATGTTAGAGTCAGAGTCCAGATTAGTTTTCAAGTTAGGGTTAGGACTAGAATTAGAGATAGGATTAGTGCTAGGTGTAGGGTTAGGGTTATGATTCGATTTTATTTTAGGGCTAGGGATAGAGTTAAGGCTAGTTTTAGGATTAGGACTAGTGTTAGTGTGAGGTTTAGACTTAGGTTTAGGGTTAGATTTTGACTTAGGTTTAGATCTAGGCTTTGAGCTAGGAGTAAGGATAGGGCTAGGATTAGGGCTAAGTTTAGGGTTACGTAAAGGGTGATGGTAAGGAATAGGGTTAGAACTAGGTATAAGGCTAGGGTGAGAGTTTGAGTTAGTCTTAGGGCTAGGGTTAGGGTTGGGTTAGGGATATGGCTAAATTAGGGCTGAGATAAGGACTAGGGTTAGTGTTAGGGTAAGGCCGAGGTTTAGGGCTAGTGTTAGTGTTAAGGTTAGGGTTAGAGTTAAGTTTAGGTTAAGGGATGGGATTATAGCTACTTTTAGGACTAGGGTAAAGATTAGATTTAGGGTTATGGTTAGGGATAGGTTTATGATTAAGGTAAGGTCTATGGCTAGAATGTGGGCTAAGGTTTGTGTAAGGATTAGGAATAGGATTAGAGCTAGGGCTAATGTCAGATCTAGGGTTACAGTTAGGGAGAGTTTTATGTCGCGACCCCTCGCCGGCAAGGGAAACAGGACACAGGATTCTTCTTTCAACAGTTTATTCAGGCCTTGAGTCATGTATCATCTTCTAGCACCCGCGCCCGCCACGCCCAAGCACAGCTTAATAAAGCCCCCCACATCCCAATCCTAAGCCGCCACGTGGATCTCTCTCATAGGGTGGTAAGGGATTGTGCACCAACTCTCCATAAAAGGAGTTGTTTATCACAGACCACAATGGAAGCCGGCGCCATCTTCTAATGGCGGCCACGGTCTATAAGAATGGCTTACCACAGTTCCCCCTTCTATTTTATATAACAATGCAGGCGAAAGTAGAGGTCCTATCCCACTGTGCAGAAGTGGCTGCAATGTATGGTTCAGTCCCAAGGAGGCGCCTTCCCCAGACCTGATCCCATATCAGCCGACGACTTTTTTCATAGGGCGGGGCGTGGACGTCAAACCCGCATGCAATAGGACATGCTTTCCTTGAGGTCCATTGAGGGATCACTCAAGTGCAGTGCCTTGCCTCGCATCCTGCATCGTGACGACGGCGAGAAGTAGGATAACACAGGTAGCCTGGTAATAATGACAAAATTTAAGTTGGCAACACAATCCCCAAGCCCCAGAGGAAGGTAAAGAGTCTGTAGCCGAGAAGAAAGACCAGTCCTGAAACCCATCTGCGTGCAATGGTAACAAGACCTGCAGAGTGCAAGGGCTATTCAGCACTGGGAGAGAATAAAGGGAGAGGACAGGCCAATCCCAGTGCAATGTGAAACTAACGTGGGGTGCAATGGCCCTGCCCAGAAATCACTGTTTAAGATGTGCAAGCCAGATTTGTGGAGAAATGCCATTTTCTAAGGCCGCAAGAGCCTGTACAATCATAGCCTTTTCTTGTGCATGGCAAGTTTTAAGGCGACAGAGAAGCCACAAACAAAGCACAACACCAAAGCAACACATAGCACCAAAAATGCCCACTCCCACCCATTCCTTAAAAAAGGAAAAGGCAGAGGATAGCCAACTGGTGAATTGACCCAAAGTCACTGGTTTGACACGGGTACTATTCAAAACAGCAATCTGAGTTAGTTGAGACTGGATCAAGTTTTCTGCTTCCATGGACCAGGTTCCGGATAGATACTCCCCGATGATGTGGGAGGCATTTCTGGAATCATTAAATCTGACAGAGGTTATACATAAATGCGCACGTTGATCGACACAACCCAAATGTACTAGATCAAACAACTCCTCAACTTGAGCTTGAAGCAGATCTATCCTTTGATTAGCAGCCAGAATCCCAGATAAAATGTGTTGATTAATTCTACTTTGAGATTCAAGTATGGTGGATGTTTGTTGAATAACCTGATTAATAGTGGCAGCAGTTTGTACCTGGCTGGCCATGGCTACTCCAGCTGTAATTGCTGCAGCAGCAGATACCGCCACAGCTGTCACTATAGCTGCCGTAATACCAAAATCTCTACGGGCTCTAATCAGTTCAACAATAGGAAAAGGCTCTGGATCTGCAGTAACCGGAATCGGGACAAAGGTCGGAACTTTCATAACCACTGCCGTAGTCCAGGAGCCATTCCAACACTCAGACAAATAGCAGGTAATATTAGAAAAATTAAGCATTCCCTGTGATGTATCATTAGCCAAAATAAACAGGAACGGAGATTGGAGACAGACTGCTGCGGAGGGTAATGTAGCATTAGATAATTGTGAATTATATGCAGAAATTCTGAGCCTCCTACCTCGCTCCAAGTCTTGGGTACTGCCAGAAACATTAAAAAGCCAACTTTGGACTACTTGTAATTGAGCCAAAGCTGAAATATCAGCTGTGGCTCCCTTCTCATTGGAAATCAACCATTGAAACCAAGACCAGCCTGCTCCTATAGAGGAATTATTGTTGGAAGAATTATACAAGTATCTTTTAAGAGAGGGGGAAAGGGAGAAACCTTTAGCGACCTGATGTTTCTCCCAAGAATGATCTTGGCAAGGTGTGAATGTTGGGGGGAAGCTACACTCAGGAGTGCAATAAGGAGAAGCCTTAAAATGAGTGGCATTAGAGGTCTGATTAAAAGGAGACAACGGGATTAACACCTGGGAAGTAATGGCCAAAGTGGTTATATTAATCTCAGATTTATTCACCGAGGTTCCTGAGCCCCCAGATACCCCTGAGGCAACTTGTGTAAGTACTGCAATCAAAACTCCTGGTGAGACCCGACTGTATTGTAATGGGTCCTCCCAGTTAGTCAAGTTCTTAAGTTTTAAATGGATGCAATCACCCTTGGAAAAACTGAAGCAAAAAACTCCTGTGAGATTGATGCTGGAGAGATTGAAGGACCGATCTTGGCCCCCTCTAGGGGAAACACAAGGAGCAGACATCTCACATGAAGTAGAAAAAAGAGTGGGGAGAACACTAGAATTGCTATGAACCAGCATCGGCATTGGCCACGTTCGAGCTACCGCCCACCACTGCATTGATGTCCCCTGTACCATCGATATCAGTATTAGAATCAGGATACTCAGTAGAAGGATGGTCCTCATCATGAGATTGTTGTAGCGCCTCCTGTTGTTGGTTGATTGATGTCGGGACTCTTCTTGTCAGGCGTTCTGGAACCCACACCGGCTCCATCCAGTCCTGTGGGAAAACACAGACAGAACCTCATGCCCATGCCAGCACTGGATCAGGCCCATACCATTGTCCAGAAAGTACATCTTTCCACTTAACGTGCCCAAAGTTCGGGGCAGAGGGCGAACACTGCCTATTCACAGCAGAGCGCCCTTGGATGTCCAAATTCAAGAAATTAATATTAAATAGAGCCAGGGAGAGGCGCTCTTTTGGGGTGTGGCCTAAGCCAATTCCCCCTTTTTGTTTTATTAACATCTCTTTTAGAGTCTTATGAGCACGCTCTACAATGCCCTGACCTTGTGGATTGTAAGGTAAACCATGGACAAGCTGGATACCCATCTGGCTGCAAAAGGAAGAAAATTGTCTTCCAGTATACGCTGGACCATTGTCCGTTTTAATGGTCTGTGGTAAGTCCCATGCTGCCCAGGCTTCCAAGCAATGCGTGATAACATTTCCAGCCTTTTCACCAGACAAAGCAGAAGCATGGATAATGCCAGAACAAGTATCCACAGACACATGGACATATTTAAGTTTGCCAAAGTCGGGAACATGAGTAACATCCATTTGCCATATAGTTAAAGGCCGCAAACCGCGAGGATTTATGCCCACAGAAGGTGGGTGATGTAAAATAATACAATTAGGACAATCCAACACAATCTGTTGAGCATCAGCACGGGAGATAGCAAAGCGCTTTTTGAGTGCTCGTGCATTGACATGAAATTTAATATGAAAGTTTCTAGCTTGGTCTAAGGAGGAAACGAGGAACATCCAAGAAGGACGAGTAGCAAGGTCAGCTTGGGCATTGCCAGCAGAAAGAGCACCCAGTAAACCTGTGTGAGCTCGAATATGCAAAGGGTAAAAACAGGTGGAGTGATTCCAAATCAGTGTTTGAAGATGGAGAAAAAGGGAAGACATTACTCCTGATGTGTGTATGGGACCCACTGCTTCCAACACCTTTAAAGCTTGAACTACATAAATAGAATCTGAGATTAAGTTAAAAGGAAACGGACATTGTTCAAATACTTTTATGACAATTTGCAGCTCCACCCATTGTGGATTGCCAGGAGCAAACTGATGTTGGATAGGAGGTTGATCATTTACCACATAAGCCCCAATACCAGTTTTAGATCCATCTGTAAAGATATTTGCAGCTCCTGGGATAGGCGTAGAAGAAGTGATTTTAGGAAAAATGATAGGATGTTCCTTAACAAATGTAATAAGAGGATGTGAAGGATACTGATTATGTATCTCTCCTGGAAAAGAGCATCGCCATATAGCCCAATTATCCAGGTTAGCACACAAAACTTGAATTTGTTGACACGTATAAGGGACAATCACAGACATCGGAGGAAAACCAAAAAAATGTATACTTTGTTGTATCTCTAACATAGCTAAGGAAGCAACTGCATCAGGATAATACTCAAGGGATTTTCCAGGGGATATACGTGGATGTATCCACAATAAAGGACCATCTTGCCATAAAACTCCAGTGGGTTGCCGTACAGTGGCGAGCACACATAATTGAAGAGGCTTATCCTCTTGAAGCCTGCAAAGGCTAGCATGTTGTATAGCCTCCTCCACTTTAAGCAGCGCTGACCTTCCTTCCTCAGTAAGATGCCGAGGGGAAGAAAGGTCTGAATCACCTTTAAGAATATCATACAAAGGTTTTAATTCAGTATTGGGAATATGTAAATAACCCCTAATCCAATTTATGTCACCCAATAATTTTTGGAAATCATTTAAGGTACGTAAATTATCAGTCCTGAGAGTCACCTTTTGGGGTGTAATAGTTTTACAAGAGATACTAGCACCAAGATAATCAATAGAACCTCCTGTTTGTACTTTATCAGGTGAAATAAGCAAGCCCTTTGATTGTAATAAATGTACCAAATCAGTGTAAGCTGCTTCCAACATATATTTGGTTTTGGCTGCCAGCAATATATCATCCATATAATGTATACACTTTAACAATGGATACTTTTGTCTGAGTGGAACAATGGTCGCTCCTACAAACATTTGACACATTGTAGGACTATTGGCCATGCCTTGAGGCAAAACCACCCATTCAAACCTTTGATCAGGTTCCTCATGATTACATGAAGGCAGAGTAAAAGCAAAAGGTTCAGAGTCCTGAGGATGCAATGGAATGGAAAAGAAACAATCTTTAATGTCTATAGATATCACTGGCCCATTTTTTGGAATTGTTGAAAGCAAAGGCAAACCTCTCTGAATGGGTCCCATGAGCTGCATTTGAGCATTAATGGCCTGTAGATCATGTAACAACCACCATTTTCCAGACTTCTTTTTAATAATAAATATGGGTGTATTCCATGGAGAAGTGGAGGGCTTTATATTTCCCAACTTTAATTGTTCTTGTACTAAATCATAAGCTGCAGTCAATTTTTCAGAGGGGAGCGGCCACTGAGGAACCCACACTGGCTCCCTTGTTTTCCAGGTAATGGGCACCTGATCCTCAGTGGCCCCTAAGAAAAACCCAGCCCATGTCTATTAAGTTTTTGTTGAGGTTCTAAGTGATGTCTACGTCCCTGCAAATTTTTTCCTAATCCAAGACCTGGTCTATATCCCATGTCTTTCATTATCTTTTGGGCAACTGTTGAATATTCATTACTAAGTTGAAACCCCATGTCCTTCATCAAATCACGCCCCCATAGAGAGATTGGGAGATCAAGCACATATGGTTGAAAAATGCCAGAATGTCCTTCAGAATCCTTCCATGATAAATGCCTTCAGCTGACTTGTGGAGCTTGAGCGTATCCCAAACCTCTTAGTGATTGATTTGAGAGCTGCACCGGCCACCCCTTTGACCAGTCCTTTAAAGCAGTTATGCTACGATCTGCTCCAGGATCTAGCAAACCTAAAATTGATTTGCCCTCTATAGTTAACTTTAAAGTGGGACGGTCATCCATATCTAAGGACAGGTAAACGCAATTCCCTCCGGTAGTTCCAATTTCAGCACTCGTCCTTAAAAAGGAATCAGCAGGAAAGCGGGTATGTAAACTGGGTAGAATTAGCAATTGGGCAATCCGGTCTCCTGGGGAAATGGACACAATGCCTTTTGGAGCCTCCACCATAACCTTCACTGTTCCCACCGTGTCTGGATTAATAATCCCAGGGAAAACATGAAGGCCTTGTAGGACAGAGGAAGCACGCCCAATTAACAAGCCCACAGTACCAGGTGGTAAAGGTCCTTTAAATTCAGTCTCCACCAGTTGGACTCCCATTTTAGGTGTTAATACGAGTCTGGTGGCGGAGCAGAGGTCCAGTCCCGCGGCACCTGCAGTGGCTCTCCGCGATTCTTGGGATGGTGCAGGGACGGCCATGACTCGGTTTCCACTGTCCCATTTTCCATTGCCCCATATATTTGCGGGCCCTGTGGTCGGGGGCCCCCCGGCAGTTTTTTGACATGTTTCTTTCTTTTAAAGGTTGACCATGTATATCTCTGACGGACCTACACTCATTAGCCCAATGTTTTCCCTTTTTACATCTGGGGCATAAGCCCGGTTGACGGCTAACAGAGGTGGGCTCAATTTTGGATGTTCCCTTCTTGTTAGGACATTCTCGTTTAAAATGTCCTCCTTGACCGCACCCAAAACACTGTCTGGCAACAGGGCTGGATTTATGTGATAATTGAAGGACAGCAGCAGCACGGCCTGCATTAGTTAACAGCCCACCTATTTCTCTACAGACTTTCATCCAGGCCTCTATGCCTTTGTTTTTATAAGGAGTAATAGCTGCTTTACATTCTTTAGTACATTGTTGAAAGACAAGTTGTTTAATCAAGGGCATTGCTCTATCAGGGTCACCAAAGATTTTTCCTGTGGCGTCCACCATCCTGGCAACAAAGTCTGAGAAAGGTTCTGTGGGGCCTTGTATAATTTTAGTCAAATTGCCAGACACTTCTCCTCTATTTGGGAGTGATTTCCATGCATGGATACAAATGTTATTAATCTGTTCATATACCTCAGGAGGATATCCCGTCTGTTGATTGGCAAACCTGCCCTGCCCCAAGAGCATACCTTTATCCCAGGCAGGGCGTTCCGCTGCATGATTTTGGGCAGCTTGCTCTACTGCACCCTCTAACATAAATGCTCTCCAATCCAAGTACTTCCCTGGGGAAACACAAGCGCGGACTAGACTAGCCCAATCTGAAGGAGTCATGCAAAATCTAGTAACTCCCTCCACCTGAGTAAGGGTGAAAGCGGCATCTATGCCATAAGTGCGGACAGATTCTGCCAAGGTTTTAATTATCTTAAAGTCTAAAGGCTCATGATATCTTCCCCTGTTATTGTCCTGAAATACAAGGCATGCAAGTCCCATATCTATATTAACTGTCCTCCAAACTTGTGCATGAAAAGATCTCCCGGAACCTTGGCTCCCCCCACATACGGGGGTGGGGCAACCAGCACCATATCTCCTTCTAGATATTCTACCTCCTCCTCCTCAGGGTTTTGTTGACCAATATTAGATCCCTTCCCCTTCTTACAGTAGGCCTGCATGCCCTGTGTCTCCTTTTTCTTCTTTTTCATTTTTATCTTACATAGTTGTTGTAGCAATATATCAAGGTCCTCAGAACTCTCTGAGTCGCTTGTGTTCTCAGGCATTTTTAATTCAGTCAAGTCTGGGTAGAGCCTTCTCCTATTTTTATTTTCAGGCTCTTTTGCCTTCTCACTACTCTTACTCTTAATACTCTCTGCCACTTCACAATGTGATCCTTCAGATTTTTCCTCATGTAGTTGCTCAAGAACAGCCTGACCCTCACTCACAGCTTCTTGGCATTTACTATCTGCTATACATCCTCTAACTAACTTCCAAAGTGGTATAACACCACCCTCTAAGGTGCCTTGTTCACGAGCGAAATCTAGATCTTTCCCTAATTTGTCCCAGCTAGGAATCGCAAGACTCCCTGAAAAGGCAAACCAAGGAGCTGCTACATCAGCTTCTCTCAAAAACATCTGCAAAGTGCTCTGCTTACCTTAAGTCCTTTTGAACGTAGCAGCCCATCTAGGGCCAACAAAATTGGGCTTGAAGAGGTAGCACCCATAATGTCTCCAAAGATATAATGAAAGTGAAAGTACAAAAATCCCCGCTCTCAGGGTGATGTTGGCCTCATAGAATGAATTTGGAAGTTCTCCCTCCTTTTCTATTTCCTGAAGTAGCTTGAAAAGTATTGGTATTAGTTCTTCTTTAAAGGTTTTGTAAAATTCTGCTGTATACCCATCCGGACCTGGGCTTTTCTTAGTTGGTAGTCTTTTTATGGTTTCTTCTATTTCCTCAATTGATATTGGTCTGTTTAGGTTTTCTATATCCTCCTGACTCAATCTGGGCAGATCATATGACTTAAGAAATTTATCTATGCCTTCACTATCTTCTAATTTATTGGAGTATAAGGATTCAAAATAGTTTTTGATTATCTTCTGTATTTCTGAAGTGTCTGTTGTGATATTGCCTTTTTCATCCCGTATGCTAGTAACTTGAGTTCTCTCTCTTCTTCTCTTCGTTAGCATCGCTAAGGGTCTGTCGATTTTGTTTATTTTTTCAAAGAACCAACTTTTAGTTTTGTCAATTTTTTCAATTGTTTCTTTTGTTTCGATTTCATTAATTTCAGCTCTGATTTTAATTATTTCTTTCCTTCTACTTCTTTTGCTGCTGTTTTGCTCTTCTTTTTCAAGGATTTTGAGATGAAGTATGAGATCATTTATTTGTTGTTTTTTTCTTTTTTTAAGGAATGAACTCCAAGCAATGAATTTTCCTCTTAGAACTGCTTTCAATGTGTCCCATAGATTCCGATATGTTGTGTCTGTGTTTTCATTTATCTCTAAGAATTTTTTAATTTCCTCCTTGATGTCTTCTATAACCCATTGATCATTCAGTAACCTATTGTTCATTCTCCAATTGAAACCAGACAAAGACACTTCAAAGAAAGAAAACTACAGACCAATATCTCTAATGAACCTAGATGCAAAAATCCTCAATAAAATTCTGGCGAATCGGATACAAAAACATATCAAAAAAATTGTACACCATGATCAAGTAGGATTCATCCCTGGGATGCAAGGCTGGTTCAATATACGGAAATCAATAAATGTTATTCACCACATCAATAGACTTAAAAATAAGAACCATATGATCATCTGGATAGATGCGGAAAAAGCATTCGACAAAGTACAGCATCCCTTTATGTTCAAAACTCTAGAAAAACTAGGGATAACAGGAACATACCTCAATATTGTAAAAGCAATCTATGCTAAGCCTCAGGCTAGCATCATTCTGAATGGAGAAAAACTGAAGGCATTCCCTCTAAAATCTGGAACAAGACAGGGATGCCCTCTCTCTCCACTTCTCTTCAACATAGTTCTCGAAACACTGGCCAGAGCAATTAGACAGACGAAAGAAATTAAAGGCATAAAAATAGGAAAAGAAGAACTTAAATTATCACTATTTGCAGATGATATGATTCTATACCTAGCAGACCCAAAAGGCTCTACAAAGAAACTATTAGAGCTAATAAATGAATTCAGCAAAGTGGCAGGATTTAAAATCAACACGCATAAATCAAAGGCATTCCTGTATATCAGCGACAAATCCTCTGAAATGGAAATGAGGACAACCACTCCATTCAAAATATCTTCAAAAAAAAAAATAAAATACTTGGGAATCAACCTAACAAAAGAGGTGAAAGACTTATACAATGAAAACTACAGAACCCTAAAGAGAGAAATAGAAGAAGATCTTAGAAGATGGAAAAATATACCCTGTTCATGGATAGGCAGAACTAACATCATCAAAATGGCGATATTACCAAAAGTTCTCTATAGGTTTAATGCAATGCCAATCAAAATCCCAACGGCATTTCTTGTAGAAATAGAGAAAGCAATCATGAAATTCATATAGAAAAATAAAAGACCCAGAATAGCAAAAACAATGCTAAGCAAGAAGTGTGAATCAGGCGGTATAGCGATACCAGACTTCAAACTATACTACAGAGCAATAGTAACAAAAACAGCATGGTACTGGTACCAAAACAGGCGGGTGGACCAATGGTACAGAATAGAGGACACAGAAACCAATCCACAAAACTACAACTATCTTATACTTGATAAAGTGGCTAAAAGCATGCAATGGAGGAAGGATAGCATCTTCAACAAATGGTGCTGGGAAAACTGGAAATCCATATGCAACAAAATGAAACTGAATCCCTTTCACTCGCCATGCACAAAAGTGAATTCAAAATGGATCAAGGAGCTTGATGTCAAATCAGAGACGTGCCGTCTGATAGAAGAAAAAGTTGGCTACGATCTACAGTCGGTGGGGTCGGGCTCCAAATTCCTCAATAGGACACCCATAGCACAAAAGTTAATAACTAGAATCAACAAATGGGACTTACTCAAACTAAAAAGTTTTTTCTCAGCAAAAGAAACAATAAGAGAGGTAAATAGGGAGCCTACATTCTGGGAACAAATCTTTACTCCTCACACTTCAGATAGAGCCCTAATATCCAGAGTATACAAAGAACTCAAAAAATTAGACAATAAGAGAACAAACAACCCAATCAACAAATGGGCCAAGGACCTGAACAGACACTTCTCAGAGGAGGACATACAGTCAATCAACAAGTACATGAAAAAATGCTCACCATCTCTAGCTGTCAGAGAAATGCAAATCAAAACCACCCTAAGATACCATCTCACTCCAGTAAGATTGGCAGCCATTAGGAAGTCAAACAACAACAAGTGCTGGTGAGGATGTGGGGAAAAGGGTACACTTGTACATTTCTGGTGGGACTGCAAATTGGTGCAGCCATTTTGGAAAGCAATATGGAGATTTCTTGGAAAGCTGGGAATGGAACCACCATTTGACCCAGCTATACCCCTTCTCGGTCTCTTCCCTAAAGACCTAAAAAGAGCATGCTACAGGGTCACTGCTACATCGATGTTCATAGCAGCACAATTCACAATAGCAAGACTGTGGAACCAACCTAGATGCCCTTCAATAGACGAATGGATAACAATAATGTGGCATTTATACACAATGGAGTATTACTCTGCATTAAAAAATGACAAAATCATGGAATTTGCAGGGAAATGGATGGTATTAGAGCAGATTATGCTAAGTGAAGCTAGCCAATCCCTAAAAAACAAATGCCAAATGTCTTCTTTGATATAAGGAAAGTAACTAAGAACAGAGTAGGGACGAAGAGCAGGAGAAGAAGATTAACATTTAACAGGGTTGAGAGGTGGGAGGGAAAGGGAGAGAGAAGGGAAATTGCACGGTAATGGAAGGAGACCCTCAGGGTTATACAGTGGAGGGGGTAGAGAGAGAGGAGGGGAGGGGAGGGGAGAGGTGGGAAGGGGGGAGTGTGGATGATGGGAAAGGCAGCGGAGCACAACAGACACTAGTATGGCAATTTGTAAATCAATGGATGTGTAACTGATGTGAATCTGCAATCTGTGTATGGGGTGAAGGTGGGAGTTCATAACCCACTTGAATCAAAGTGTGGAATATGATATGTCAAGAAATTTTTAATGTTTTGAACAACCCACAATAAAAAATTAAAAAAAAAAAAACAATCCCCGCTCTCTCCTTTTCTACGGAGGAGCTTTCCATTCTATGAAATCCCCGCTCTCTCCTTTTCTACAGAGGAGCGTCCCGCTACTTACTTGCGGATTCCCACTTACCTGGGAACTTACTGGTGCACCACCCTGACTGCTGAAAGTTCTGGATCCTGGGTTCGAGGAATATGTTCCCCGTGCGGGCCACCAACTGTCGTGACCCCTCGCCGGCAAGGGAAACACGACACAGGATTCTTCTTTCAACAGGTTATTCAGGCCTTGAGTCATGTATCATCTTCTAGTGCCCGGGCCCGCCACGCCCAAGCACAGCTTAATAAAGCCCCCCGCATCCCAATCCTAAGCCGCCACGTGGATCTCTCTCATAGGGTGGTAAGGGATTGCGCGCCAACTATCCATAAAAGGAGTTGTTTATCACAGGCCACAGTGGAAGCCGGCGCCATCTTCTAATGGCGGCCACGGTCTATAAGAATGGCTTACCACAGTTTTAGGGTTAGGTTCATAGCTAGATCTATTGTAAGGGTCAGGTTTCTTGTTAGGATCACGTTATGAGCTATGGGTATTTTTAGGGTCAGGGTCAGGGTTAGGCTTTTTATTCGATTAAGGTTTAGGGTTAAGGCTTGAGTTACCATTATGGTTAGGGATAAGTTAAAGATAGTTTTAGGTTTAGAGTTCAGGTTAGGTATAGGGTAATGGATAGGGTTAGGGTTAAGGATAGGATTAGGGTTTGGCCTAGGGTTAGCAGAAGTGTTAGGGTTATCATTAGGGTAATGGATAGGGTTAGAGCTAGTGATAGGGCTAGTGTTATGCTTAGGATTAGGTCTAAGGTTAGGCCTAGGTTTAGGATTAGGACTAAATTTAGGGTTATGGTTAGCTTTAGGGTTAAAGCTAGGGTAGTGCTTGGGTGAGGGGTAGGTTTTGCAATAGGTTAGGGCTATGGCAAATGTAAGAACTTTGTTATGATTATGGCTATTTTTAGGGTTAATGTTAGAGGTAAGTATAGTTTTAGGGTTAGGTTTAGGGTTACGGTGATGTTTAGAGCTAGGGTTAGTGTTAGTGTCAGGGTCAGTGTCCAGTTTAGGTTTATGGTTAATGTAAAAGCCAGAATTAGGACTACGGTTAAGACTAGGGGAAGGGTTAGTTTTTGGCTTTAGTATAAGGGTTATTATTAGGGCTAGGGCTAGTTTTTTTTTTTTTTTTAAGTCTAGGGCTAGAGTTATGGATAGATAAGGATTAGGTTTAGGTCTAGGGCTATTGTTAGGGTTAAGTTTAGGGTTAGGTTCAGGTTTAGACCTATGAATAGTGTTAGGGTCAGAATAAGGTCAGGGTTAAGGTTAGGTTTTGGGTTACAGTAAGATCTAGAATGAGGACTATGGTTAGGACTACTAATAGGGTTAGGTTTTGGGTTAGGTTAAGGAATAGAATTAGGATTAGGATTAGAATTAGCATTAGGTTTAGGGTTTGGCATAGGGTAAGGGATAGGGTTAGAGCTAGGGTTAGGGCTAGGATTAGGGTAAAAGCTAGTTTTAGGGCTCAGATTATAGCTAGTTTTTTTGTGTTAGGGTTATGACTAGGGTTAGAGCAATGGCTAATGTAAGAACTATGATTTTTAGGTTTAGTTTTAGGGTTAGGGTTAGGGGTTAAACTTCTAGTGTTAGAATTACGTTTAAGGTTTAGATGAAATTTAGAGATAGTGTTAGCGTTAGGTTAATAGTCAGGGTCAGGTTTAGTTTTAGGGTTAGGGTTAGGACTCAAATTAAGGCTAGGGTTACTGTAAGGGTTCGGATTAAGATTAGGGTGGTGTTTAGAGCTAGGGTGAGTGTTAGGATATGAGTCAGAGTTAGCATTAGTATTAAGGTTAAGATGAGGACTCGAATTAGGGCTAGGTTTAGGTCTAGGTGTAGTGTTAAGGTTTGGTTTAAGTTAAGGTTTAGGTTTAGGGCTATTGCTCAGTTTAGTTTCACTGCAAGGGTTAGTGTTAGGGCTAGTTTTATGATTAGCATTAGGGCTAGTGCTAGTGTTAATATTAGGCTTAGGCTTAGAGTTAGGGTTAGATTTAGAGATAGGGTTAGATCTATGGCTAGGACTAGGAATAAAGATTTGGCAATAGTTATGGCTAGGTTTAGGGCTAGGGTTAGGGCTAGGTTTAGGATCATGGTAATGGATAGGGTTAGAAGTAGGGATAGGGCTAGTGTGAGAGTTAGAGTTAGTCTTAGGGATAAGGTTAGTGTTAGGGTTAGGGATAGGGTTAAAATACGGCTAGGATTAGGGCTAGGGTTAGTGTTCACCTTAGGCCTAGAGTTAGGGTTAGGGTTTGGGTTAAGTTTAGGGTAAGGAATGGCATTATAGCTAGGTTTAGAAATAAGGTGAAGTTTAGAATTAGGGCTAGGACTATGGTTAGGGTTAGGTGAATGATTAAGGCTAGGTATGGGCCTAGGATGTGGGCTATGGTTTATTTTAGTGTTAGGGCTAGGATTAGGGCTAGGGCTATTATTAGATATAGGGTTATGGTTAATGATAGTGTTAGGGTTAAGTTTATGGCTACTTGTAATGTAAGGGTTAGGTTTAGGGTTAGGATCAGATTTAGAGCTAGAGTCAAGGTCTGGGTTAGAAGTTTGGGATAGGTTAAGTTTTAAAGATAGGGCTTGAATTAGTGTTATGATTAGTGTTAGTGTAACGAGAGGATGAGGTTTAGGGTTTGGGTTTGGTTTAGAATAATGCATAGGTTTAGGATTAGGGATAGGATTAGGTTTAGGCCTAGAGTTATGGTTATGACAGTAGATAGGGTTAGAGATATGGTTAGGGATAGGGTTATAGTTTTGATTAAGGATAGGGTTAGGATTTGGGTTAGGGTTAAATCTCGGGTTAGTGCTTGGATTAGGGCTAGGTTTTGGGTTAAGTTAGTGCTAGTGTTAGGGGTAAGGCTAATGTAAGTTCCAGTGTTACAATTAGGGTTAAATTTAGGGTTAGTGTTAGTGGTAAGTCTAGTGTTAGTTTTAGGGTTATGGTTAGGGTGATCTTTAGACTAGGGTTAGTATTATGGTCAGAGTCAGGGTAAGTGTTAATTCTAGTTTTCAACTTAAAAATAGAAGTAGAGCTAAGGTTAGGATTAGGGTTAAGGGTTGGTTTAGGTTAAGGTTTAGGGTTAGGGCTATGGCTCATTTTTCTTTAAGTGTAGGGTTAAAGTTAGATTTAGCGTTAGGGTTAGGCTTAGTGTTAGGGTTTGATTTAGAGTTAAAATTAGATCTAGGTTAGGGCTAGAGCTAATGATAGGGCTAGGGTTAGGGCTGGGTTTAGGGCTAGGATTAGGGTTCCAGTAAGGGATAGGGTTAGAACTTGGGATGGGGATAGTGTGAGAGTTAGAGTTAGTCACAAGGCTAGGCTTAGGGCTAGGGTTAGCAATAGGACAAAATAAAGGCTAAGTTTAGGGCTAGGTTTAGTTTTTGGATTAGGCCTAAATTTAGGTTTAGGGTTAGGATTAAGGCTATGTTTAGGGCTAGGATAATGGCTGAATTTTGTGTTAGGTTTAGGGCTAGAATTAGGGCTATGGGTAATATCAGGTCTAAGCTTATGGTTGGGGATAGTTTTAGGATTAGTGTTATGGCTAGGTCTAGTGTAAGGGTTAGGTTTACTGTAAAAATCAGCTTTAGAGCTAGGAGGTATATTAGCGTCAGGGACATTGTCAGAGTTTGGTTGAGGTTTGGTTGAGGTTAGGGTTTAGGCTTAGGGATAGGGTAATTATAGGGTTTTGTTTAGAGTTTACATTAGGTTTTGGATAATTGATAGGGTTAGGGTTAACAGAAGGGTTAAGGTTAGGCCTAGAGTTCGCATTAGGGTAAGGGTTATGGTTAGTATAATGGATAGGATTAGAGCCAAGTTTAGGGCTAGGTTTATGGTTAGGAATAGGTCTTGAATTCGGGTTAGGGTTAGGGTTAAAACTAGGGTTAGGCTTAGGTTTATGTTTAGCTAAGGGTTAGGTCTTAAGCTAGGATTGGGGCTAGGGTGAGGGTTAAGTTAAGGGATACTTCTAGGGATAAGATTATAGTACTCATATGGTTAGGGTTAGGATTAGGGCTAGGGACATCATTAAGGATAGGGTTAGGGTTAGGGTAATATATACAATTAGATATACATTTAGGGCTATTTTTAACATTAGACTGTGGTTTAGGCTTAGAGTTAGGGTTACGGTCATGTTTAGGTTTATAGTAAGGGTTAAGGTTTGAGCCAGGGTTAGGTTTATGGCAAGTGTGAGGTTTACGGTTAGGTCTAGGGATAGTTTTCTAGTTTGGTTTAGGTTTAGCATTAAGTTTAGGATTAATAATAAGGTTAGGTTTAGGTTTAGAGTAATGGGTAGCATTAGAGCTAGGTTTAGGGCTAGGGTTAAGGTTAGGATTAGGGCTAGAGTGAGGGTTAGATTGAGGGATAGGTTTAGGTTTGTTTACAGTAATGTCTAGGCTTTGAGCTAGGATTAGGACTAAGGTGAGGGTCAGGTTAGGGTTAGGGCTAGGGTTAGGGTTAGGGTTATGCTTAAGGCTTGATTTAGGCCTAGGATTAGCTCTAAGTTTTGTGTAAGGTTTAGGCCTAGGGTTAGGGTTATGGGTAATGTAAGAGCTAGGGTTATGTTGAAGGGTAGTTGTATGTTTAGGGTTATGGCTAAGTCTAGTGTTAGGTTTAGATTTTTGGGTAGGGTCAGATTTAGAGATAAGTTTACTCTAAAGTCAGGGTCAGTGTTTGGGTTAGAGTTAGTGTTAGGGTTACAGCCAGAATTAGGACTAGGTTTACGTCTAGGGGTAGGGTTAGTTTTTGAGTTAGGTTAAGGATTATTGTTAGTGCTAGGGTTAGGTTTATAGTTAGGTCTACGGTTAGAGTTAAGGCTAGATTTAGGGGTTGGCTTAGGTGCAGGGCTAGTGTTAGGGTTTGGTCTAGGTTTAGGGTCAGTTTTAGACCTAGGGTTAGTGTTAGTGTCAGAATAAGGGTCAGGGTTAGTGTTAGGGTTTGGGATTGGGTTAAAGCTAGAATGAGGGCTAGGGTTAGGACTACTAATAGGGTTAGGGTTTTGTTTAGCCTAAGAATTAGATATAGGTCTAGGGTTACCATTAGGGTTAGGGTTATTCTTAGGTTAAGTGATAGCTTTAGAGATAGGGTTAATGCTAGAGTTAATGTTAGGTTTAGGGTTAAATATAGGTTTAGAGCTTGGATTGGGGCAAATTTTTGTGTTAGGTTTAGGGCCAGATTTGGACATTGGCTAATGTAAGAGCCAGGGTTACAATTAGGGTTAGTTTTAGGGTTAGGTTTAGGGGTAGGTCTAGTGTTAGGTTTATGTTTAAGGTTAGGGTAATACTTAGAGCTAGGGTTATTGTTAGGATATGAGTCAGCATCAGTGTTAGCTTTAGGGTTAGGATTAGGACTCAAATAAGGGCTAGGATTACTGTTAGTGTTTGGTTTCAGGTGAGGTTTGTTTTTACAGCTAGGGTGACTGTTAAGATATAAGTCAGGGTCAGGGTTAGCTTTAAGGTTAGGGTTATTACTTGAATTTGGGCTAGGGTTACTGTTAGGGTTTGGTTTAAGTTTAGGGTGGTCTTTAGAGCTTGGGTCAGTGTTATGATATGAGTCAGGGTCAGGGTAAGTTTTAAGGTTATAGTTGGGACTCAAATTAGGGCTTGGGTTACATCTAGGTATAGTGTTAGTGTTTGGTTTAAGTTAAGGTTTAGGGTTAGGGCTGTTGCTCAGTTTTGTTTTATTCCTAGGTTTAGGGTTTGGGGTATTTGTAAAATTAGCATTAGGGTTAGGGCTTGTGTTAGTGTTAGGCTTAATCGTTGGGTTAGGTTTAGATTTGGATTTAGCGTTAGATCTGGGACTAGGGCTAGGTCTAACTATAGGGCAAGGGTTAGGGCTAGGGTTATGGTTACAGTAACAGATAGGGTTAGAACTAGGGCTAGGGCTAGGGTGAGAGTTAGAGTTACTCTTAGGCCTAGGGTTTTGGTTAGTTTTAGGATAGGGCTAAGTTAGAGGTAGGATTAGGGTTATGTTTAGTGTTCAGCTTAGGCCTAGTGTTAGGGCTAGGGTTATAGTTAATTTTAGGGTAAGGTGTGGTGTTATAGCTAGGTTTCGAGGTATGGTGAGGGTTAGAATTAGGTTTAGGGCTAGAGTTATGTTTAGGGTTATGATTAAGGCTAAGTTTAAGGCTAGGATGAGGGCTAGGGTTTGTTGTAGGCTTAGGTCTAGAATTAAGGCTTGGGCTAATGTCAGGTCTACTGTTACAGTTTGGGGTAGTTTAGGGTTAGGTTTTTGTCTTGGTCTAGTGTAAGTGTTAGTCTTACTGTAAGTGTCAGGTTTAGAGCTAGGTGTGTTTTTAGGGTCAGGATCAGGGTTAGGTTTTGTTTTAGGTTAAGGTTGAGGAATAGGGCTCAAATGAGCTTTAGGGTTAGGGTTAGGGTAATTGATTGGGTTAGGTTTAGGTTTCAGAGTAGGTTTAGGGCAATCGAGAGCTTTAGGGTTAGTAAAAGGATTAGGGTTATGCCTAGGGTTAGCATTAGGATTGGATTTATCATAAGGATAATATATTGATTTAGAGTTATGGTTATGGCATGGGTTAGGTTAGGATTAGGGCTAGAGTTAGGTTAGGTTTGGGGTTAGGGCCATTAACCGTACCTTAGGTTAGGGTTAGGGTTAGATTTAGGGTAAAGGTTAGGTTTTGAGCTAGGGTTAGGTCTAGGATGATGGTTAGGTTTAGTGTTATGGTCAGGGTTAGGTTTAGTGTTAGGGCTATGATTTTCATTAGGTTTTGGATTAGGTTTAAGGTAATAGATTGCATTAGATATAAGGTTAGCTTTATGGTTAAGGTTAGGTTTAGATTTAAGTTTAGTTTTAGGGCTAGGTTTACTGTTAGTTTTAGAGTAAGATTTAGGGTTTGAGTTAGGATTATGGCAATGGAAATGTTTAGGTTTAGGTCTAGGGTTAGGTTTATGGTTTGGTTTAGGGTTTCGCTTAGGATTAGGCATAGGGTTATCATTAGGGTTAGGGTTAGAGTTAGGGTGATGCTAGGGTTAAAGCTAGTGTTAGGTCTAGTGATAAGGTTAGGATTAGGGGTATGGATAGGGATAGTGCTAGGGGTATGTTTAGGCTAAGGGATAGGCTTTGAGCTAGGGTTAGGACTAAGGTGAGGGTTAGGGTTAGCGTTAGGACTAGGGTTAGGGTTAGGGTGAGGGTTATGCTTAGAGTAGGTTTAGGCCTCAAATAGGATTAGGGTCGTTTAAGTTTTGTGTTAGGTTTAGGCCTAGACTTAGTCCTATATGTAATGTAAGATCTAGGGTTCTGATTAGAGCTGGATTTAAGGTTAGGGTTATGGCTATGTCTATGTTAGGTTTAGGTTTTTGGTTAGGGTCAGGTTTAGAGCTAGGTTTAATAGTAGTGTCAGGGCCAGTATTCAGGATAAAGTTAGGGTTAGGGTGAAAGCCAGAATAGGACTAGTGTTAGGTCTAGTGGTAGGGTTAGTGTTTGGTTTAGATTAAGGTTTATTGTTAGGGCTAGCACTAAGTTTTTGTTTAGGTCATGGGCTAGAGTAATAGCTAGATTTAGGATCTAAATCTAAATCTATTTATGGCTATGGGTAATGTAAGAACTAGGGTTATGGTTATGGCTAGTTTTTTGGGTTAGGTTTATAGATATGTCTATAAACATTACATTAGGTCTAGGGCTAGTGTTAGGTTTAGGTTTAGGTATAACTTTACTGGTAGGGCTAGTTTCAGAATGCGGTTTTTGTTTAGGGTCAGGTTTAGACCTATAATTAATGTTAGGGTCAGAATAAGGGTGAAGGTTAGAGTGAGATTTTGGGTTAGGGTTAGATCTAGAATGAGAGCTAGTGTTAGGACTAGTAATAGGGTTATTGTTTGGGTTTGGCTAAGGATTATGATTAGGACTAGAGATAGCATTATGAATAGGGTTTGGCTTAGGGTAATGGATAGGATTAGAGTTAGGGTTAGGGCTAGGATTAGGGTTAGGTTTAGGGCTAGTTATAGGGTTGGGATTAGGTTTAAGTCTAGTGTTAGGGCTTGGATTAGAGCTATTTTTGTGCTAGAGTTCGGGCTAGGGTTTGGCTAAGGCCAATGTAAGAACTAGGGTTATAATTAGGGTTAGTTTTAGGGTTAGGGTTTCGGCTAGGTCTAGTGTTAGCATTAGTTTTAGGGTTCGGGTGATATTTAGAGCTGGGTTTGTGTTTTGATATGAGTCAGGGTGAGGGTTAGTTTTAGGCCTAGGACTCGATTTAGAGCTCAGTTTATGGCTAGTTATGGGTTAGGGTTTGGTTTAGGTTAAGGTTTAGGGTTAGAGCAATGGCTCAGTTTTGTTTTAGAGCTAGGGCTAATGACGTTTAGGCTTAAGTTTAGGGTTAGATTTAGAGTTATCCTTAGTCTAGGGTTAAGGCTATGCCTAGGGTTAAGGCTCGGGTTAGGGCTATTGTGAGGGTTATGGTAACGAATAGGGTTATAAATAGAAATAGGGTTAGCATGTGAGTTAAAGTTAGTTTAGGGCTAGGGTTAGGGGTAGGGCTAAGTTAGGGTTCAAATAGGGCTAGGATTAGCTCTATGAAAAGTGTTAGGTTTAGGCATATGGTTAGGGCTAGGGTTACGGTTAGTTTTTGGGGGAAGGGATGGGGTTATATAGCTAGGTTTAGTGCTAGGGCAAGGGTTATATTTATGGATAGGGCTAGGGTTAAAGTTCAGGTTAGGATTAAGTCTAGGTTTTTGGTTCGGATGAGGGCTAGGGTCTGTGTTAGGGTAAGGGCTAGGATTAGGGCTAGGGATAATGTCAGGTCTAGGAATATGGTTAGGGAGAGTGTTAGGGATAGATTTATGGCTAAGTCTAGTGTAAGGGTCAGGTTTAGTGTACTGGTTAGGTATAGAGCTAGATTATTATTAGGGTCAGAGTCTGGGTTAGGATTTGGTTTGGGTTAAGGTTTAAGGTTAGGGCTCAAATTAGCATTAGGGTTAGGGTTAGGGTTAGAGTAATGGATAGAGCTAGGTTTACAGTTCAGGTTAGGTTTAGACTAATGTATAGGGTTAGTGTTAGGGACAGGGTTAGGGTTAGTCCTAGGGTTAGCATTTGGTTTAGGCTTTTGTTTAGAGAATGAATAGGTTTAGTGCTAGAATTAGGGTCAGTGTTCTGTTTAGGGTTAGGTTTATTGTTAGGGCCAGCATTAGGACTAGGGTTTGGTCTAAGGGTGGTGTTAGTGTTTGGGTTAGTTTAAGGGTTATTATTAGGCCTAGAACTAAGTTTATGTTTATGGCTAGGCCTAGAGTTATCACTAGGTAAAGGATTAAATGTAGGTATATGTCTAGAGTTAGGGTAAGGTTTATTTATATGGTAACAGGTAGTGCCAATGTTAGGGGTCGTTTTAGGGTTAGGGTCCAGTTTAGACCTATGGTTAATGTTAGGTTCAGAATAGAGTCAGGGTTAGTGTTATAGTTTGGGATAGTGATAGAGCTAGATTGAGGAATAGGGTTAGGACTAGTAATAGAGTTAGGTTTTGGGTTCAGGTAAGAATTAGGTTTAGGACTAGGGTAGCCTTTGGGTTAGAGTTTGGCTTAGGGTAAGGGATAGGGTTAGCACTAGTGTTAGGGCTAGGATTAGGGTTAGGGTTAGGGTTAGAGATTGGATTATGGCTAGGCTAGGTTTTGTGTTAGCTTTAGGGCTATGGTTAATGTAAGAATTAGGGTACAATTAGGGCTAGTTATAGGGTTAGTGTTACATCTAGTTTAGTGTTTGGTTAGTTTTTTTTTTTTTTCAGGTTTTTAAAATAATTTTTATTTTTTAAAAGTAAATTGTACATTACAGGAAAAAAAACACACACACACACACACACACACAAGCAAAGAACAAAGTCATCCAGTCACAAGAAGCTTAGTTGGACGTGTCCCTCTAGGTTGTATGCATATATACACAATATCCCATTTTGTGTGATTGAGATTGTGGTGTGTGCTTTTCCACACATCATGAATATTCACCAATTCAAAATCCCGAAGCTACATGAGTATTTTTTGATAACCAAGAATACACTACACCAACTCAATCTGTTATCCTTTCTTGGGGACAAAAATTTCACTGAAGACAGAAATGGCAACAGGCCTCTAGATAGACATATTGGCAGAGTTACAACTAAAACAATTCATTCCCTTAATGCTCAATTTAAAATGAAACAGCAACAGAATACACCAAGCTTGTTTCATTAACAGATTTCTACTACTAAAATATTAGCAATAATGCATGTTCCCAGTGAATTAAAATATTCCTATAGTACAGCCATAAGATGCACACACACCAGTGGCTTACATCAAAATGTAAATCTTTGAGCACTTGCTTCCATCTTTCTGTGTTTCCCTGTGCCCCTCTGCTGCCAGCCTAATGAACAAGTCCTGATACACAATGCCCACAGATAAAACAATTCCATGTCCAAGATGCATCTTTTCTATCAATTATAACAAAAAGATATTTACAAGTTGGCTAATTCACTAGCACTACTTTTTATGATTCACTGTCACCTCAAGCATCTAGAAAGCTTAGATATTGTGAAATGAAGTATGAACTTTGTGCACAAAAACACAATTTACCAAAAATGTACATATAGATATATGGTTATAATCTAAACCTGTCTTCCAAATATGGAGACTTTAGCAAAGAGCACTTCCCCTCCCCCTTCCTCTTCTCCCTCTTCACCACTCCAGTGACTAAATTCAGGACTATCCCTAGCTCCAAGAGCTGGATTAACAAGGGTCACTCTCAGAAGACAGTTCTTTCTAAAAACTAACAAAAGGACATTTATATAGGGATTATTTTGCTATTGTTAACAAACTTTGGGCATTAGGACTTATCCTTTAATACCCAGCAATATTAACTAAAATTCCATTCCCCTAAATGGCAACCATTCTTAAGTAGCAACAAAACATACTTAAAGGGCATTACTTTAGCTCTCTACTTTTCCCATGTGTTGTGCACTTTTCAACATCTAGAAACACTAGATGTTCCCAACAAGGACTTAAGTTTCCAACTCTACATACAGTAGCACTGAACAAACTGCAACACTTACTTAACAAAGGCTATACTTTCAAGCAAAACTCCCCCCCACCCCTTTTTTTAAAGGCTAGAATTTGAAAGTGTCTTCCAAACAGTAACATTCTGGCCTAGAACCCTTCCCCTTCTAGTCTTATCAACCAATGGGTCAGTATATGCATCTGTAATGCTTAGAGATGACTTTTAACAAATTTCACTTTCTAACTGGTTTTAATTATAGTCTTTCCTATGAATATAACAACATGTACTCGGTGTGTTTACTAACTCTACTTTTGTCATACACTGGCAACCTCTTTAGCATCTAGATAGACTAGATGTAAATTAGGACTCATTTGTCCTTTATATACACTATTTACACAGAATAGTAAAACAAAACCCACAAATATAAGGGACAATGGTCAATTCTGCTTCACAGAAAATACACTGGTATAAAGCCCTTTATATTTTCTTTTCCTTCTTCCTCCCTGAACCAGCACAGATATAATATGTACTGTTCAGAGAAGTGTTTTGATCATTCCATTTCCAAAAGACAGTTATTTCCTCATGAATTTTAAAAAAAGATATATAACAAAATGTTTTATTTACTACCTCTACTTTTAACATACTTTGTGCACTTCTAAACATCTAGAAAGACTAGATGTTTCAAATAAGGACTTAAGTTTGTCCACTATGTACATAGTAGTGTTAAATAAACTACACACATGTAACAATGGTTATATCCGAAAGTGTCTTCTAAGTAGGATCATTCTGGCCTAGAATCCTTCATTTCTTCTACTTCTTTCTCCTTTTGTCACATATGTCACATCTGAGTGTCACATGATGTTACAATTTCATTTCCAAAAGTCCTTTTCAGAAGACTGCCTTTCTATGAATTTTAACACAAAGTGTGTGAGTTTACTAACTCTACTTTTGTCATACATTGGCAACCTCTTTAATATCTAGAGACTAGATATTATAAAATTAGGACTCCTTTGTCCAATATATATACAATATATACAGTACAGCAAAGTTAAATGAAATGCACGGTACAAGGCAATGGGTAAGCTGAAGTTTTCTAGCACACTCTAACAATGTTAAACACCTTTTGCAACTTCTTCCCTCCCACCTCCCTCAACCCAATCAACAAGTACAACAGACAGTATTCTGTTAAGAGGTGGTTTAACAATTCCAAACACAAAATTTCTCATCAGTTTTTAAAAGCTATTTACAAAAAGTTTCAATTCTACTACTTTTACTTTTAAATATATCAAGCACTTCTAAATATATAGAAGGACTAGATATTCCACATAAGACCCTGTCCACTATTCACACAGCACTGGTAAATAAAATTGCACGCGTAGCAATGGTTAAATATGAGGTATCTTCTAATATGATCATTTTGTCCTTGAACCTCTCCCTCCTCATTTCCTTCTATTTTCAGTCCAGTGGACAAGTACAGGCATATATAACACTTAGAGATGGTCGAACAAATCCATATCCAAAAGTCTTTTTACAGAGGACAAGCTTTCCTATGAATTTCAACAAAAAAATGTACAAAATGTTCTAATTTTACTAACTACTTGGTCATACACTGGCAACCTCTTTAACATCTAGAGACTAGATGTTACAAAATTGGGACTTATTTGTCCATTATATACACTATATACACAGCAAAAACAAAATGCACAAAACATAGAAAACTGATGTCTGAAAATGTCCAAATATGAACACACTAACCTTTTGCAATTGCTTCCCTCCCACCTCCTCCACATCACTGAGAAAATACAGACAGTAGTATACCGCTCACAGAGGTGGTTTAATAGTTCCATTCCCAAAAGACTATTTCATATGAATTTTAGCAAAAAGATATTTACAAAGTGATATTTTACTACCTCTACGTTTAACATACATCGGGCACTTCTAAACATCTAGACAAGACTAGATGTTTCAAGTAAGGACTCAATTTGTCCACTATGTACATGACAGTCTTGAATACACTGCACACATGTAACAATAGTTCTAATTTGAAAATGTCTTCAAAATATGAGCATTCTGGCCCTTCACCGACCCAGTGGGCTATAATGCTCAAAATTTTCAGAAGACAATCTTTCCTAGGAATTTTAACACAAAATATTCAAAACTGGTTTACTAATTCTACTTTTGTCATACACTGGCAACCTCTTTAACATCTAGAAAGGCTAGATGTAGATTAGGAGGACTCATTTGTCCTTTATATACACTATGTACACAGCAAAGTAAAACAAAACCCAGACAACTCTTGGCTCTCGGTAAGCACACTGGCACGGTGCTCCCCAGGACCAGCACACAACTGTACTATTCAACAGGGGTTTGGCTATTGCACCCCCCCCCCAAAAGAAACCATTTCATAAGAATTTTAACAAAATAAATTTACAAAATGTGTCATATATTTTACCACTTCTACTTTTAACATATATCAGGCACTTTAGAACATCTAGAAAACCTAGATATTTTAAAAAAAAAATATTTAGCATTTTCAACTATATATACACTAATGAGTAATAAAATGCACACGCAAAACAATGGTTATTATATGAAAAATGTTTTTTACGTAAAACCAGTCTGGCACAGGACCTCCTTCTCACGGTCAGTCTTCTCCATGTCCAACAACCCACTGAACAAACGTGGACAAGTGTCGCTCCTAGAGGTGGTCTAACAAATTCATTTCAAAGTCACTTCCAGAAAACATTTCTGATTTTTTCAAACAAACGGACATTTACAAGACGTTATTTTCTAACTCTATCATGCGTCAGGCATCCTCTTTACATTTAGAATGTCCAGATGCAGCACAAGTTTTAAAAGGTTGGGGGGCAAGTTCAGAGCAGCTTTTTCATATTATATACACAGGCCTTTTACAAAGGGCCAGGAAATCTCCCCAAAGGGTGGCGGGCGTTTCCAACTGGGTAGATGCGGCTTGTGACTACCGTTTCTCTCTTTGGTAGAACGAACACCAACCGCCCGAGGCCGCTAACCGTTCCACCCGTCGTCGTCTTCCGGGGCTTCGCTCACCTTCCAGGACGGTTCCGGTCTTTGTTGGCCGAGACAAGGTGCAGTCTCGAGGAGCCGGCACTGAGCGCTCACGGAGAGCCCTGGTCTGTGCGGCTCCGCTGTCCAATGGGTGGTCGAGCTTTCAGGCGTCCATCCTCCTTCTTGGGACCTTGAAGCCCCTGCCGGCCTCCGCGGCGTTTGGGCGGCCGCCATTCTTCTCGCCATGCCACGCCCGCCGCCACCCAAAGGCGCCACGTCCCAGGTGGCGGCTTCAGCTGGGACGGGCACGATTGAGCCAGAAGACCCGGCAGCCCTCGGGGTCCGGGGCCCGACAGGTCGCCGCCGCCATCAGGTCATCCATCTGGGTGGCAGGTTCACCGGTCCTTCACAGCCAGGGCCAGCCAGTGGGCACTCCCAGCAGGAGCTCCGGGGATCTGCAGGAGAGGCCGCGTCCTGTCCTCGGGCCCCCCAGCGCACCCGCCAGCCTGGGGCCGGGGGGGTCCCAGAGGGCCCAGGGGAGCAGGCCGCACTCCCGTTTCTCACCACGCTCTCCGTGTTTGGTTAGTTTTAGGGTTAGGGTTATATTTAGGATAATGGATAGGTTAGGGTTAGCGAATGTGGTAGGGTTAGGCCGAGGGTTAGCATTTTTTTAGGATTATGGTTAGGGTTAGGGTAATTGATAGGGTTAGAGCTAGGGTTAGGGCTAGGGTTATGATTTGTGTTAGTGTTAGGGTTAGTGTTAGGTTTTGGGTTAGTGCAGGATTAAAGTTAGGGTTAGGTTTAGGGTAAGGATTAGGAGATGGTTTAGGTTTAGAGTTAGCATTAAAGCTAGGGTAGGGCTTGCATTAGATCTAGATTTTGGGTAACATTAGGGCTAGTGTTAGGGATACAGCTAATGTAAGAACTAGGGTTATGATTAGGGCTAATTTTAGGGTTATGGTTAGTGCTAAGTCTAGTTTTATGGTTAGGTTTAAGTTCAGGGTGATGTTTTGAGGTAGGGTTAGTGTTAGGTTCAGAGTCAGGGTCAGGGTTAGTTTTAGGGTTGGGGATAGTACTCGAATTAGGGGTAGGCTTAGGGCTAGATGTAGGGTTAGGATTTGGTTTAGGTTAAGGGTTAGGGTTAGTGCTATGGCTCGTTATGTTTTAGGACTAAGGATAAAGGTAAGGTAGTTTTACCATTAATGTTAGTGTTATTGCTAGTGATAGGGTGAGTTTAGACTTAGGGGTACATTTAGAGTTATGGTTCATTCTAGGGTTAGGGCTATGGCTAGGGTTAGGGCTAAGGTTAGGTCTAGTGTTTGGGTTATGGTAAGGGATAGGTTAGAACTAGGAATAGAGCGAGGGTGATAGTTAGAGTTAGTCTTAAGGCTAGGGTTAGGGTTAAGTTTAGGACTTAATTAGGGCTAGGGATATGTCTAGGATTGGTTTTAGGATTATGCCTAAGGTTAGAGCTGTGTTGAGGATTGGGTTTAGGGTTAGGTTTAGGGGAAGGGATTGGCTTATAGCTAGGTTTAGGTCTATGCCGATGATTTGAATTAGGATTAGGTCTAGGATTAGGTTTTTGTTAGAATTAAGGCTAGATTTGGGGTTAGGATGAGGGCTAGGTTTTGTGTTAGGGTTAGGGCTAGTTTTAGGGATAGGGATAATGCCAGGTTTAGGTTATGGATAGGGATAGTTATAGTGTTAGGTTCATGGCGGTGTCTAATATTACTTATAGGGTAAGGCCCAGATTAAGACTAAGGTAGATTTTTTAGGCTCAGGGTCAGGTTTTGGGTTTGTGTTAGGTTAATTATTAGGTTTAGGGCTCAAATTAGCATTAGGGTTAGAATTAGGGTTAGGTTTATTGATAAATTTAGGTTTAGGATTCAGGTTAAGATTAGGGTAATTTGTAGGGTTAGGGTTATTGATAGGGTTAGGGTTAGGCCTAGGGTTAGCATTTCGGTTAGGGTTATTTTTAGGGTAATGAATAGCATTAGAGCTAGGGTTAGGGCTAGGATTTTGGATAGGATTAGGGCTAGAGTTAGGGTTAGGGCTAGAACTAGGGTTAGGTTTTGTGTTGGGTTTAGGGTACAGGTTAGGTTTTGAGCTAGGGTTAGTGCTAGGGTGAGCTTTAGGTTTAGGATTATGTCTAGGGTTAGATTTACAGTTAAGGTTAGGGTTAGTGTTAGGTTTAGGGCTAAGGTTATCTTTAGAGTTAGGTTAATGGGAAGGATTAGATGTCGGGTTAGGGTTAGAGGTAGTTTTAGGTTTAGGGTTAGTGTTAGGTTAGGGCTAAGATTATTATTTGAGTTAGCGTAATGGATAGGGTTATATGTCAGGTTAGGGTTAGGGGTAGTTTTAGGTTTAGGGTTGGTGTTAGGGTTTGGGCTAGAGTTAGTGTTAGAGTAAGGGTTAGGATTTTATCTAGGGTTAAGGCTACAATGAGGGTTAGGTTTAGGGTTAGTATAGGATTAGGTTTAAAATTAGAATTAGAGCTAGGGTTATCATTAGGGTTAAGGTTTCGGTTTAGGGTAATGGATAATATTAGAGATAGTATTAGGGCTAGGGTTAACATTATGATTAGGGCTAGGATTAGGATTAAGTTTAGGGATAGTTCTAGGGTTATGTTTATGGTTCAGTTTTGGGTTTTATTTAGGGTTAGGTCTAAGGCAATGGTTAGCGTTAGCTTGAGGGTTAGGCTTAGGGTAAGGGATAAGGTTAGGTTAGGGTTAGCATTACGCTTTGGGCTAGATTTAGGCCTAAGATTAGGGCTAGGTTTTGTGTTAGGTTTACAGCTAGTTTTAGTGCTATGGTAATGTAAGAGTTATATTTACGGTTATGGCTAAGTCTAGTGTTAGATTTAGGTTTCGATTAGGGTCAGTTTTATAGATAGGGTTAGTGTTAGTGTTAGGGTCTGTGTTTAGATTAGTGTAGGGTTATGGCTAGAGCCATGATTAGGATTGGTTTGGTCTACAGGTAAGGGTAGTTTTTGGCTTAGGTTAAGGCTTATCAGTATAGCTAGGGCTATTTTTTTGTTTAGGTCTTGGTTAAAAATATGGCTAGATTTAGGATTTGGTTTAATTTAGGGCTAGTGTTAGGGATAGGTTTAGATATAGGGTTATGGATAGGGCTTGTTAGGGTTTGGTTTAGGTTCATGGTCATAATAAGTGTCAGGGTTAGGGTTAGAATTTGGGTTATGGTTTTAACAAGAATGAGGGCTAGGGTTAGGACTAGTAATAGGGTTAGGGTTTGGATTACACTATGGATTAGTTTTAGGACTAGGTTTAGCATAAGGTTTTGGGTTTGGCTAGGGTAAATATAAGGTTAGAGCTAGGGTTCGGGTTCCGGTTATGGCTAGTGTTAGGGTGAAAGCTAGGGTTAGGTATCAGATTTGGGCTAGGTTTTGGTTAGCATTAGGTTTAAGATTATGGCTAATGTATGATCTAGGGTTATGATTAGAATTAGTTTTAGAGTTAGGGTTAGGACCAGGTCTAGTGTTAGGTTACTGTTTAGGTTTAGGGTGATGTTTAGATGTAGGATTAATGCTAATGTTAGAGACAGGTTTAGGGGTAGATTTAGGGTTAAGATTAGGACTCAAATTATGACTAGGCTTAGATATAGATATAAGTTTATGGTTTAGTTTAGGTAAAAGTTTAGAGTTAGTTTTATGGCTCACTTTTGTTTTAGGGCTAAGCCTATGGTTAGGGCTAGTTTTAGTATTAACATTATGGTTAGTGCTAGTGTTAGGGTTAGGGTTAGATGTAGAATTAGGGTTAGATTCAGAGTTATGTTTAGATCTAGCGTTAGGGCAAGGTGTAAGTTTAGGGCTAGGATTATTCTAGCCTATGGCTAGGAATAATGTTACAGTAAGTGATAGGTTTAGAATTAGGTCTAGGGCTAGGGCGAGAGTTATAGTTAGTCTTAGAGCTAGGATTAGGGTAAGGTTTAGGATTAGGGCTAGGGTTGGTGTTAGGGTTAGTCCTAGGGTTAAGTTTAGGGGTAGGTTTACTGTTAGGGTTAGGGTTTGGGTTAGATTTATGGTAAGCAATTGGGATATAACTAGGTTAAGGGCTAGGGAAAGTGTTAGAATTAGGGTTAGGGTTATGATTAAGGTAGGTTTGGGGCTAGGATGAGAGCTTGTGTTCTTGTTAGGGTTAGGGCTAGGATTAGGGCTACGGCTAATGTCAGGTATAGGTTTTGGTTTATGTTTATGGTTAGGTCTAGTATAAGGGTTAGAATTAGGGTAAGGGTCAAGTTTACAGCTCTGTGTGTTATTAGGGTCAGTGTTTGGCTTAACGTTTGGTTTAGGTTAAGGATTAGGTTTAGGGCTCATATTAGCTTTAGGATTAGAGTTAGGGTTAGGTTAATCAATAGGCTTAGGATTAGGGTTCAGGTTAGTTTTAGGGCAATGGATAGGTTTAGGGAATGTGATAGCGTTAGGGTTAAGCCTAGGGTTAGCATTAGGGTTAGGATTATGTTTAGAGGTAATGGATAGAATTAGAGCTATGGTTAGGACTAGGGTTATCATTAGGATTAGGGCTAGGGTTAGGGTAATTGATGTAATTAGAGCTATGGTTAGGGCTATCGTTAATGTTAGGATTAGGGCTAGTGTTAGGTTAGGTTTGGGATACGGCTAGGTTTATGTTAAGGGTAAAGGTTAGCCTTTGAGCTAGGGTTAGGTCTATAGCGAGGCTTAGGGTTAGGATTATGGTTAGGGCTAGGGTTAGGTTTAGGGTTACACTTAGGGCTATCTTCAGGCCTAAAATTAGGGCTAGGATTTGTGTTAGTTTAGGCCTAGGGTTAGGGCCATGGGTAAAGTAAGAATTAGGGTTATGATCAGGGCTAGTTTTAGGTTTAGGGTTATGGCAAGGTCTATAGTTAGGATTAGGTTTTGGTTTAAGGTGAGCTTTGGTGCTAGGATTGTGTTAGAGTCAGGGCCAGTGTTCAGGTTAGAGTTAGTGTTGGGTTTAGTGGCAGAATTAGGACTAGGGTTAGGTCTAGGGGTAGGATTAGTGTTTGGGTTAGGTTAAGGGTTATTGTTAGGGCTAGGGCTAGGTTGTTGTTCAGGTCTAGGGCTAGAGATATGGCTAGATTTAGGATTAGGTTCAAGTCTAGGGCTAGTGTTAGGTTTAGGTTTAAGTATATGATTACCAGTAGGGCTAATGTTAGGGTTCGGTTTTTGGTTAGAGTCAGGTTTATTCCTGCGGATAGTGTTAGGTTCAGAATAAGTGTGAGGGTTAGGGTTTGGGTTTGGGTCAGGGTTAGAGCTAGAACGAAGGTTAGGGTTATGACTAGTAATAGGTTTAAGGTTTAGGTTAGGCTAAGGATTAGGATTAGGACTAAGGTTAGCTTTACGTTTAGGCTTTAGCTTAAGGTAATGGATACGGTAAAAGCTAGGGTTAGGGTATGGATTAGGGCTAGTTTTAGAGTTAGGGTTAAAACTAGGGTTAGCACTCTGCCTAGGGCTAGGTTTTGGGTTAGTTAGTGGCTAGTGTTAGCCCTACAACTAATGTATTAAGCCAGGGTTATGATTAGGGCTACTTTTTGATTAAGTGTTACGGCTAGATCAAGTGTAAGGGTTAGAGTTACCATTTTCGTGATGTTTAGAGCTAGGGTTAGTGTTTGGGTCAGGGTCTGTGTTCGGGTTAGGGTTAAACCCAGAATTATCACTAGAGTTAGGTCTAGGGGTAGGGTTAGTGTTTGTGTTAGGTTAAGGTTTAAAATTGGCACTAGGGCTAGGGTTTTGTTTAGGTCTAGGGCTAGAGATATGGCTAGAGTTTGGATTAGGTTTAGGTCTAGGGCTAGTGTTAGGGTTAGGTTTAGGTTTAGGTTTATTTCTAGTGGTAGTGTTAGGGTTCGGTTTATGGTTAGGGTCAGGTTTAGACATACGATTACTGTTAGGGTCAGAATAAGTGTTAGGGTTAGGTTTAGGGTTTGGGTTATGGTTAGAGATAGAATGAGGGCTAGGTTTAGGACTAGTAATAGTGTGAGGGTTTGTGTTAGGCTAAGGATTAGGGTTAGGCCTAGGGTTAGCATTAGGTTTAGGATTAGCTTAGGGTAAGGGATAGGATTAGAGCTAGTATCAAGGCTATGTTTATGTTTAGTGTTAGGGCTAGTGTTAGGTTTAGTTTTAGTCTTAAATCTAGGGTTAGGTCTTCCATTAAGGCTAGGTTTTGGTTAGAGTTAGAGCTAGTTTTAGAGTTATAGCCAATGTATGGACTACGGTTATGATTTGGGCTAGTTATAGGATTAGCGTTAGGACTAGGTCTAGTGGTAGGGTTAGGTATAACGTTTAGAGCTAGGGTTAGTGTTAGGGTCAAATTCAAGGTCAGAGTAGTTTTAGGGTTAGGGTTTGGACTCAAATTAGGGCTAGAGTTAGGGCTAGGTGTAGGGTTAGATTTTGGTTGAGGTTAAGTATTAAAGTTAGGGCTATGGCTTGGTTTTCTTTTAGGGCTGGTGCTAAGGTTAGGGCTAGTTTTAGGCTTAGCATTAGGTTTGGGCTAGTGTTAAATTTAGGTTTAGGCTTAGGTTAAAATCAGATTTAGATTTAGGAATAAATCTAGGGTTAAGTCTAGGTCTAAGGATAGGGCTACTATTAGGTCTTGGTTTATGGCTAGGATTAGGGTTATGGTAAGCAATATGGTTAGAACTGGAAATAGGGCTAGGGTGAGAGTGAGAGTTAGTCTTACGGCTAAGCTTAGTGTTTGGTTAGGTATAGGGCTTAATTAGGGCTAGTAATAGGGCTAGGTTTATGCTTATGTTTAGGGCTAGGTTTAGTTTTAGGCTTACGGTTAGGTTTAGTGTAAGAGATGGATTTAGAGCTAGGGATAGGGCTAGGGTGAAATTTAGAATTAGGGTTAGGGCTAGGGTTTCATTATAGTTATGATTAAGGCTAAAATGAGGGCTAGGGTTTGTGTTAGGGTTAGGGCTAGGATTAGTGTTAGGGAGAATGTCAGATCTTGGGTTATGGTTAGGGATAGTTTTAGGGTTAGGTTTATGGCTATGTTTAGTGTAAGTGTTAGGTTTATGGGAAGGATCAAGTTTAGAGCTAGGGGTCTTATTAGGGTCAGGGTCAGTTTTAGGGTTTTCTTTAGGTTAGGGTTTAGGGTTAGGGCTCGAATTAGCACTAGGTTTGGGGTTAGGGTAATGTTAGGGTTTGGTTTATGGTTCAGGTTAGATTTCGCATAATGGATAGTGCTACAGTTAGGCATAGGTTTAGAGTTAGGCCTAGGGTTAGCATTATAATTAGGGTTATGTGTAGGGTAATTGATAAGGTCAGAGCTAAATTTAGCGCTAGGATTATGGATAGGATTATGGCTAAGGTTAGGGTTAGGGTTATGGTTTTGTTTTGTGTTAAGTTTAGGGCTAGAATTACAGCTAGGGCAAATGTCAGGTCTAGGATTATGGCTAACAATAGTTTTAGGGTTAGGTTTATGGCTAGGTCTAGTATAAGGGTTAGGTTTAGGAGTAGGGTCAGGGTTAGAACTAGGTATATTATCATGGGAACGGGCAGAGTAAAGGTTTGAGTTGGGTTAAGGTTTAGGTTTAGGGCTTGAATTAGCATTACGGTTAGAGTTAGGGTAATGATAGTGTTAGGTTTAGGGTTCAGGTTAGGTTTAGGTTAATGAAATTAGTTAGGGTTAGGGATAAGTTTAGGGTTAGGCCTAGGGTTACCAATAGATTTATGGTTATGGTTAGGGTATTGAGTAGGGTTAGAGCTAGTGATAGGGCTAGAGTTATGGTTAGAATTCTGGATAGGATTAGGGTAAAGTTTAGGGCTATGTTCTGGGTTAAGTTTAGGTTTAGGGTTAGTTTTAAAGCTAGGATTAAGGCTCAAATTAGGGCTTGGTTTTGGGTTTGTTTAGGGCTAGGATTAAGGCTATGGTAATGTATGAACTAGTGTTGCAATTATTGCTAGTTTTAGGTTAGGGTTAGAACTATGTCTAGTGTTATGGTTAGGTTTAGGGTTAGGGCGATGTTTAGAGCAAAGGTTATTGTTAGGGTTAGTGTCAGAGTCAGGGTTAGTTTTAGGGTAAGGTTTAGAACTCAAATTAGGGCTAAAGTTACTAGTAGTTGTATGGTTAGGGTTTGGTTTTGGTTAAGGGTTAGGGATATAGGTTGATTTTGGTTTGGGGCTAGGGCTCCGGTTATGGCTAGATTGTGGTTTAGCATTAGTGTTAGGGCTAGTGTTAGGTTGAGGTGTAGGTTGAGGATTAGGATTAGATTTAGAGGTAGGGTTACATCTAGGGTTAGGGCTAGGGCTAGGGCTAGGGTTAGGGTGAGGATTAGGGTTATGGTAATTAATATGGTTAGAACTAGGGATACCGCTAGGGCAAGAATTACAGTTTGTCATTGTTGTAGTCTTAGGGTTAGGGTTAGGGTTAGGGCTAAATTAGGGCTAGGATTAGGGCTAGGGTTAGGGCTAGGCTTAGAGATAAATTAGGGCTAGGATTAGAACTAGGGTTAGTGTTAGGGTTATGGCTACGTTAGGCCTAGTGTTAAGGCTAGAGTTAGTGTTAGGGTAAGACTAAGAAGTTGGGCTAGAGTTTGGGTTAGTATTGGTGTTAAGGTTAAGTTTAGGGGAATGGGTGGGGTTATAGCCAGTTTTAGGTATAGGGTGACTTTTAGAATTAGGATTAGACCTAGGGTTATATTTCAGTTTAGTATTAAGGCTAGGTTTAGGGGTAGGTTAAGGGCTAGCGTTTCTGTTAGAATTATGGCTAGAACCAGGTCCAGGACTGATATCAGTTCTAGGGTTAATGTTAAAAATAGTTTAAGGGTTAGGTTATGTTAGGTCTAGTATAATAGTTAGGTTTAGGTTAAAGGTCAGCTTTAGGGCTAAGGTTATTATTAGGCTCAGGGTCAGGGGTAGCATTTCGTTTAGCTAATGGTTTAGGGTAAAGGCACAAATTAGCATTAGGATTAGGTTTAGGATTAGGGTAATGGATAGGTTTTAGTTTAGGTTTCAGTTACGGTTTAGGGTAATGGATGAGTTAGGTTTAGCAATCGGGTTAGGGTTACCATTATGGTTAGGGTTATATTTATTATAATGTATAGGTTTAGAGCCAGGGTTAGGGCTCGGTTATGGTTTGGATTAATCTAGGTTTAGGGCTAGGTTTAGGGATATGGTTAGGGTGTGATTTAGGGTAAGTTTTATGGTTAGGGTAAGTTTTAATTTTAGGGCTATGGTTATAGTTAGGTTAGGGTAAGGGTTAGTGTTTGAGCTAGGGTTAAGTCTAGGGCAAGTTTTAGGTCTAGGTTTACATTTATGGATAGAGTTAGGTTTAGTGTTAGGGATGGGGTTTTAATTAGGGTTAGGGTTAGGGTTAGGTTTAGTGTAATGGATATGATTAGAGCTAAAGTTCAGGCTAGGTTTAACATTAGGATTAGGGCTAGGGTTAGGGATAGGGTTTAGGGTAGAGCTAGGGTTATGTTTAATGTAAAGGTTAGGCTTTGAGGTAGGGTTAGGTCTAAGGCGAGGCTTAGATTAGGTCTAGGGTTAGGGCTAAGGTTAGGCTAAGAGTTATGCTTAGATCTAAGTTTAGGCCTAGGATCAGGGCTAGGTTTTACGTTAGGTTTAGGGCTAGGATTAGGACTATGGGTAATCTAAGAGTTAGGGTTGTGTTTAGGGCTAGTTTTAGGGTTAGGTTTATGGCTAGTTCTAGTGTTATGTCTAGGTTTTGAGTTAGTGTCATGTTTAAAGCTAGGTTCAGTGTTAGAATTAGCATCAGTTTTGGGGATAGAGTTAGGGTTATGGTTAGAGCCAGAATTAGGGCTAGGTTTAGGTCTAGGTATAGGGTAAGTGTTTGGTTCAGGTTAAGGGTTATTGTTAGTGCTAGTGCTAGGTTTTTGTTTAGCTCTTGGGCTAGAGTTGTAGCTATATTTAGGATTAGCTGTGGGTCTAGGTCTAGTGTTAGGCTTAGGTATATGTTTAGTGTTACTAGTACGACTAGTGTTAAGGTTTGGTTTAGGCTAGATATAGTGTTAGGGTTAATTTTAGGTTACGGTGATGTTTAGAGCTAGGATTAGTGTTAGAGTCAGTGTCAGGGTTAGGGTTAGTTTTAGAGTTAGTTTGGGGGTTGTTTGTAGGGTTAGGGTTTGATTTAGGTTAAGGGTTAAGATTAGGGCTATGGCTTGGTTTTGGTTTATGGCTAGGGCTAGGGCCAGGGCACATTTTAGGATTAGTGTTATGGTTAGGGGTAGTGTTATTGTTTTGTTTAGTCTCATTGCTACAGTTAAATTTAGAGTTAGATTTAGATTTAAACTTAGTCTTAGGTCAAGGATTAGGATTAAGGCTAAGGATAGAACTAGGGCTAGGGCTAGTTCATGAGTTAGAGTTAGTCTTATGGCTAGGTTTAGTGTTAGGATAGGATTAAATAAAGGTTAGGATTAGCACAAGGCTTTGTGTTAGGCCTAGGTTTAGGGCAAGGGTTAGGGTTAGGTTTACGTTCATGGTTAGTTTTTGAGTATAGGATGAGGTTATATGTAGGTTTAGGTCTAAGGTTAGGAATAGAATTAGGGTTAGGGCTCGGGTTATGGTTCAGGCTTGCATTAAGCCTAGGTTTAGGTCTAGGATTATGGCTAGGGCTAATTTCAGGTCTAGTGTTATGTTTAAAAATAGTTTTAGGTTTAGATTTATGGCTATGTCTAGTGTAAGGGTTAGGTTTAGGGTTAGGTTCAGGTTTAGAGCTAAGGGTACTCTTAGGGTCAGGGTCACAATTAGTGTTTTGTATAGGTTAAGGTTTAATGTTAGGGCTCGAATTAGCATTTGATTTAGGATTAGGGTAAAGATAATGTTAGGTTTAGGTTTCAAGTTAGGTTTAGGGTAATGGATAGTTTTAGAGATAGGGTTACAGCTAGGGTTATTGTTACGATTAGTGACAGGGTTAGGGTTATGGGTAAATCTAGGGATAGTGCTTGGAATAAGGCTAGATTTTGAGTTAAGTTAAGGCTAGGTTTAGGGTCAGGGCTAATGTAAGTACTATGGTTGCAATTAGGGCTAATTTTAGTGTTAGGGTTAGGGCTATGTCTATTGTTAGGTTTAGGTATAGTGTTAGGATGATGTTTAGGCTAGGGTTTGTGTTAAGGTCAGAGTCAGGGTCAGGGTAAGTTTTAGGGTTTGTCTTAAAACTTGAATTAGGCCTAGAGTTATGGCTAAGTGTAGAGTTAGGGCTTAGTTTTTATTAAGGGTTAGGGTTAGGTCTATGGCTTGGTTTTGTTTCAGGGCTAGGGTTAATGCTACTTTTAGGATTACCCTTAGGGTTATGGCTAGTGTTAGGTTTAGGTTTAGGCTAAGGTTTAGTGTTAGATTTAGAGTTAGGGTTAGATCTAGGGCTGCTGCTAGGGCTACAAATAGGGCTACTGTTAGACCTATGGTTTGGGCTAGGATTAGGGTTCCAGTAAAGTATAGGATTAGAACTAGGGTTAGGACTAAGGTGATAGTTAGAATTAGTCTTTGGGCTACGGTTAGGGTTAAGGTTAGGGATAGGGCTAAATTAGATCTAAGATCAGGGCTAGGGTTAGTGTTAGAGTTAGGCCTATGCTTTATGTTTAGGGTTATAATTAAGGCTATGTTTAGAACTAAGATAAGGGCTGGGGGTTGTGTTAGGATTAGGGATAGTATCATTGCTAAGGCTAATATCAGGTCTAGTGTTATGCTTAGGGATAGTTTTGGGGTTAGTTTTATGGCTAGGTCCAGTGTAAGGGTTAGTTATAGGGTAAGAGTGAGGTTTAGAGCTAAGGAAATTATTAAGATCAGTATCAGTGTTAGGGTTTGGTTTAGGTTTGAGTTTAGCATTAGGGCTCAAATTATCATTAGGGTTAGTGTTAGGGTAATGATTGGATTAGGTCTAGGGTTCAGGGTAGGTTTAGGATAATTGATAAGTTTGGGGATAGTGATATGTTTAGGGTTAGGCCTAGGGTTAGCATTAGGGTAAGGGTTTTGTTTAGGTTAATGATACATTTAGACTTAAGTTTAGGGATAGGGTTATGGTTAGAATTAGGTCTTGATTTAGGGCTATAGTGAGGGTTAGAACTAGGGTTAATTTAAGGTTATATTTTGCCACAGTCTGGCTGTAGCAAAATAACCGGGGTGTGATGAGCAACTTGTGTACATTGATACAGCAGGAGTGGGAGCCGTTTATGGTAGGACCAGAGGGGTATATATACATTACACACAGCTTATCTTAATTAACATAAACTAGATACAGCAGTCAACCAATAAGGAATCTCCACACTTAATAATGGCTCGCTGGTATTACTTCACAAACCACTCCCTCTGCAAAATGCCAGGTGCCATCTTGACTTGTTTACAGACTCTAACAATATTTAGTGTAAAGGTTAGGGTCTGAGCTATGGTTAGGTTTAGGCTTAGTGTTAGGTTCAGGATTAGGTCTAGGGATAGGATTACAGTAGGTTTGATATTAGGGTTATGAAAACGATTAGACCTAGGATTAATGGTAATGTCACTAAAAGGGTCAGGGTTAGTCTTAGGGTTTTGGATAAGGTTAGATCTAGCATGAGGGCAAGGGTAAGGGCTATTAATAAGGTTAGTGTTTTGGTTAGCCTAAGGATTAGTGATATTTCTAGGGTTACCCTTAGGATAAAGGTTTTGCTTAAGTAAGGGATTGGTTTAGAGCTAGGGTCAGGGCTATGGTTATGGTTAGAGTTAGGTTAAAGCTAGGTTTAGGGCTCAGATTAGGCCTAGGTTTTGTGTTAGGGTTAGGGCTAGTGTTAAGGCAATTGCTAATATAAGAACTAGGGTTACCATTAGGGTTATTTTTAGTGTTAGGGTATGGGTTAGGTTTAGTGTTAGGGTTAGATTTAAGGTTAGGGTGATATTTATAGCTAGGGTTCGTGTTAGAATAGGAGTCAGGGTCAGGTTTAGTTTTAAGGTTAGTGTTAGGACTCGAATTAGGTCTAGGGTTACTGTTAGGGTTCAGTTTAAGGTGAGAGCGGTGTTTAGAGCTAGGGTGAGTGTTAGGATATGAGTCAGCATCAGGGTTGGTTTGAAGGTTAGGGTTAGGACTCGAACTAGGGCTAGGGTTAGGTCTAGTAGTAGTGTTAGGGTTTGGTTTAAGTTAACGTTTAGGGTTAGGGGTAACACTTGGTTTGGTTTTAGTCCGAGAGTTAGGGATATGGCTAGTGTTAGTGTTAGGCTTATGCTTAGTGTTAGGGTTAAATTTGGAATTACTGTTAGATCTAGGGTTAGGGCTAGAACTAAGTCTAGGGCAAGAGTTATGGCTAGTTTAGGGTTATGGTAAGGGATAGGGTTAGAACTTGTATAGGGCTAGGGTGAGAGTTAGACTTAGGGTTAGGGTTTGGGTTAGTGATAGGGCTAAATTAGGGCAAGGATTTGGGCTAGGTTTAGTGTTTAGTTTAAGTCTAGGGCTAGGGTTAGGGTTAGGGTTAGTTTTAGAGTTTAGAGTTACCGTTTAGAGTTTAGGTTTAGTGTTAGGGCAAAGTTTGTGATAATGGGTGGCTTTATAACTAGGTTTAGAGGTAGGGTGAGGGTTATGATTAAGGTTAGGGCTGTGGTTAGTGTTAGGTTTATGATTAAGCTTAGGTTTAGGGCTAGGATGAGGGCTAGGTTTTTTTTTTTTTTTTTTTTTTTGGGCGGGGGGTTAGGGCTAGTATTAGTGCTAGGGCTAATTTCAGGTATAGAATCATGGTTAAAGATAGATTTAGAATTAGGATTATGGGTATGACTAGTGTGAGGGTTAGGTTTAGCATTAGCATCAAGTTTACAGCTAGGGGTATTATTAGGGTTAAACTCTGGGTTAGGGTTTGGGATAGGTTAAGGTTTAAAGTTAGGGCTTGAATTAACATTAGAGTTATGGTTATGGTTATGGAAATGGATAGAGTTAGAAATCAGTTTAGGGCTAGGGTTATGGTTATGATTAGGGCTAGGTTTTGGGTTAAATTAGTGCTAGGGTTAGGATTATGGCTAATGTAAGTACTAGGGTTATGATTATGGCTAATTTTTGTGTTTTAGGACTAGGTTTACTGTTAGGTTTAGGATTAGGGTTAGAATAATGTTTAGACCTTGGGTTAGTGTTATGGTCAGGGTAAGAGTCAGGGTTATTTTTAGGGTTTGGCTTAAAAATTGAATGAGGGCTGGAGTTAGGTCTAGGTATAGGGTTAGGGCTTGGTTTAGGTTAAGGGTTATGGTTAGAACTTTGGCTCAGTTTGGTTTTAGGTCTACACTTAGGGTTAGTGAAATTTTTAGGATTAGTATTAGGGTTATGGCTAGTGTTAGAATTAGGCTTAGGCTTCGGTTTAGGGTTAAATTTAGAGTTAGGTTTTTATCTAAGGTTAGTTCTAGGGCTGAGGATCGAGCAAGGGTTAGGACTAGAATTTGGGATAGGGTTAGGTTTATGGGAAGGGATAGGATTAGACTGAGTGATAGGGCCAGTGTGAGAGTTAGAGTTATTCTTAGGGCTAGGGTTAGGGTTAGGGTTAGGGATAGGGTTAAATTACAGCTAAGTTTTGTTTTAGGGCTAGTGTTAGAGCTAGTTTTAGAATTAGCATCAGGGTTAGGGCTAGTTTTAGGCTTAGGCATTGAGTTAGGGTTAGATTTAAAATTAGGTTTCGATCTAGTGTTAAAGCTAGGTCTAAGGATAGGGCAATTGTGATGAAAAGGGTTAGGGTTAGAGTTAGGGTTATATTTAGTGTAAGGGATGTGGTTTTGGCTAGGTTTAGGGCTGGGGCAAGGGTTAGTATTAGGGTTAAGGCTAAAGTTAGGGTTAGGGTTATGATTAAAGCTAGTTTTATGTCTAGGATGAGGTTTAGGGTTTGTGTTAGGGTTAGGGATAGTATTAGTGCTAGGCTAATTTCAGGTATAGGGTTACAGTTAGGGCTAGATTTAGTATTATATTTATGGTTTGGTCCAGTGTAACGATTAGGTTTAGGGTAAGATACAGGTTTATATCTAGGGTTATTTTTAGGGTCAGGGTCAGGGTTAGGGTTTGGGATAGGTTAGGCTTTAGGTTCAGGGTAATGACAGGGTTAGTTTTAGGGTTTAGGTTTGGTTTAGTGTAATGGATAGGCTTAGGGTTAGGCCTAGGGTTAGCTTAAGGTTTAGGGTTATCGCTAGGTTAATGAATAGGTTTAGACCTAAATTAGGGCTAGGGTTATGTATAGAGTTAGGGCTAGTTTTTGGTTAGGGTTAGGTTTAAGTTTACTGTTAAATCTAGGTTTACTACTTAGTTTAAACTAAGTTTTGGGTTAGATTAGGGCTATGGTTAAGGCTATGTCTAATGCATGAAGTAGGGTTATGATTAGCGCTAGTTATAGGGTTAGGGTTAGGGCTACGTCTCTTGTTAGGTTAAGGCTTACAGTGATGATGATGTTTTGACCCAGCATTAGTGTTAGGGTAAGAGTCAGGGTCAGGGTTAGTTTTTGGGTTAGGGTTAGGACTAGAATTATGATATGGTTAGGGCTCGTTGTAGGATAAGGGTTAGGTTTATGGCTATGGCTTGGTTTTGTTTTAGGGCTAGGGCTAGTGTTAGGGCCAGTTTTAGGATTAGCACTAGCATTAGGGGTAGTGTTAGGTTTAGGTTTACGCTTAGGTTAGGGTTAGATTTTGAGTTAGGGTTATATCTAGGGTTATTTCCAGGGCCATGAATAGGGCTAGGGTTTGTCCAATGGCTAGGGCTAGGATTAGGTTGTAGTAAGGGATAGGGTGGAACTAGGGTTAAGGTTAGGGTGAGAGTTAGAGTTAGTCTTTGGGCTATGGTTAGGGTTAGTCTTAGTAATAGGGCTAAATTAGAGCTAAGATTAGGGCTAGGGTTAGTGTTAGGTTTAGGCCTAGTGTTTGGGTTAGGGATAAAATTAAGGCTATGTTTAGGGCTAGGATAAGGGCTAGTGTTTGTGTTAGGATTAGGGCTAGAATTATGGCTAGGGTTAATATCAGGTCTAGGGTTAAGGTTAGGATTAGTATTAGGGATAGGTTTATGGCTAGGTCTTATGTAAGAGTTTGGTAGGGTAAATGTCAGTTTATACCTAGGGGAATTATTAGCATCACAGTTAGTGTTAGGGTTTGGTTTAGTTTTGAGGTTAGGGTTAGGGCTAGAATTAGCATTAGTGTTAGTGTTAGCGTAATGATTGGTTTAGGTTTAGGGTTTAGGGTAGGTTAGGATAATTGATAGGTTTGGGGAAAAGATAAAGGGTAAGGGATAAGCCTAAGGTTAGCATTATGTTAAGGGTTATGTTTAGGGTAATTGATACAGTTAGAGTTAAGTTTAGGGCTGGGCTATGGTTAAAATTAGGTCTTTTGTTAGGGTTAAGGTGAGGGTTAGAACTAGGATTAGGTTTAAGGTTATGTTTAGCATAAGGGTTAGGTTCTGAGCTATGATTAGGGCTAGGCTGAGAGGTTCAGAGTTAGGTCTAGGGATAGGATTATGGTAAATTTTGGGTTAGGGTTGGGGTTATGGTTAGACCTAGGTTTAGTGTTAGGGTCAGAATAAGGGTCAGGGTTAGTGTTAGAGTTTGGGATAGTGTTAGAGCAAAAATGGAGTCTAGGGATTGGACTGTTAATAGGGTTAGGGTTTTGGTTAGTCTAAAGACTAGGGATAGTTCTAGGGTTACTCTTAGGTTTAGCGTTTCACTTAGGGTAATTGATTGATTTAGATATAGGGTTAGGGCTATGGTTAGGATTAGAGTTAGAGTTAAAGCTAGGTTTAGGTATCAGTTTATGGCTAGATTTTGTGCTAGGGTTATGGCTAGGATTAGGGCAACAGCTAATGTAAGAGCTAGGGTTACCATTTTGGTTAGTTTTAGGGTTAGGGTTGGGGTAGTTTGAATGCTAGGGTTAGGTTTAAGGTTAAGGTGATATTTATAGCTTCGGTTCTTGTTAGGATAGGAGTCAGGGTCAGGGTTAGTTTTAGGGTTAGCATTAAGACTCAAATTAGGGCTATTGTTTAGGGCAGTGTTTAGATCTAAGGCAAGTGTTAGGATATGAGTCAGGTTAAGGGTTAGTATTTAGGTGAAGCTTAGGACTCGAATTAGTGCTAGGTTTAGGTCTATGTGTAGTGTTAGTGTTTGGTTTAAGTTAAGGTTCAGGATTAGGGCTATTGCTCGGTTTTGGTTTACTTCTAGTATTAGGTTAAGGCTAGTTTTACAATTATCATTAGGGTTAGGGCTAGTGTTAGTGTTAGGCTTAGGTTTAGGCTTAAGGTTAGATTTAGAGTTATGGTTATGGCTGGGACTAACTTTAGGGCAAGTGTTAGGACTAGTGTTAGGTCTGTGGTAGGGATAGAAGTAGGTCTAGGTCTAGGACAAGAGTTAGAGTTAGTCTTAGGGCTAGGGTTAGGATAGGGTTAGAGATAGAGCTAAATTAGGGCTAGGATTAAGGCTAGGTTTTTTGTTTAGCTTAAGATTAGGGTTAGGGTTAAGGTTAAGTTTAAATTTAGAGTAAGGGATGACATTATATACTAAGTTTAGAGGTAGGGTGAGGTTTAGAATTAGGGTTAGGTGTAGGGCTAGAGATAGGGTTATGATTAAGGCTAGGTTTAGGACAAGAATGAGGGCTAGGTGTGTTTTTAGGGTTAGGTCTAGGATTAGGGCTACGGGTAATTTCAGGTCTGGAATTATGTTTAAAGATAGTTTTAAGGTTAGGTTTATGGCTAATCTAGGAAAAGGGTGAGGTTTTGTGTTATGGTCAAGTTTAGAGCTAGGGGTATTATTAGGGTCAAGGTCTGTGTTAGGGTTTGAGGTAGGTTAAGGTTTCAATTTTGGGCTTGAATTAGTTTTAGGATTAGGGTTAGGGTAATGATAGGGTTAGATTTAGGATTCAGGTTAGGTTTAGGGTAATGGAAAGGTTAGGATTTGGGATAGGGTTAGGTTCATGCTTAGGGTTATCATTATGGTTTGGGTTATTGTTATGTTAATGGATAGAGTTGGAGATCAGTTTAAGGATAAAGTTACGGTTACAATTATGGCTAGTGTTAGATTAGGTTAGGTTTAAAACTAGGGTTAGGGCTCTTATTAGGGCTAGGTTTTGGGTTATGTTAGAGCTAGGGTTAGGGTTACATCTAATGTAAGTACTAGGTTTAAATTTGGACTATTTATGGGGTTTTAGTGCTAGGTTTAGTGTTAGGGTTAGGTTTACTGTTAGGGTGATGTTTAGAGCTAGAAGTGTTAGGGTCAGTGTCAGGTTCAGGGTTAGTTTTAGGGTTCGGCTTCCAACTCACATAAATCTAGGTTTAGGTCAAGGTGTAAGAATAGGGTTCGGTTTAGGATAATGGTTAGGGTTAGAGCCATGGCTGGGTTTTGTTTTAGGGCTAAGGCTAGTGTTAGGGCTCATTTTAGGATTAGTGTTATGGTTTGGGCTAGTGTTAGGATTAGGTTAAGGCTTCGGGTTAAGGCAAATTTTAGAGTTACATTTTGCCTAAGTTAGTGCTAGGGATAAGGATAGGGAAAGGGTTAGCACTAGGGTTAGGGCTAGGGTTAGGGTTACGGTAAGGGATAGGGTTAGAATGAGTGATAGGGCTAGTATGAGAGAGATAGTCTTAGGACCAGGGTTAGGGTTAGGTTTAAGTATAGGGCTAAATTATGGCTAGGGTTACGTTAGGGCTAGGGTTAGGGCTAGTTTTTGGATTAGGCTTAGTTATCGAGTTAGGGTTAGATTTAGAGTTAGATTTTGATATAGGGTTAGTGCTAGGGCTAAGGATAAGGCAAGGGTTACCAATAAGGTTAGGGTTTGAGTTAGGGTTTAATTTAGGGTAAGGGACGTGGTTATAGTTAGGCTTAGGGCAAGGGCAAGTGTTAGTATTAGGGTTAGAACTAGGGTTAGGGTTAGGGTTATGATTAAGGCTATGTTTAGGGCTACAATGAGGACTAGGATTTGTTTTAGGGTTAGGGATAGTACTAGGGCTATGGCTAATGTCAGGTCTAGGGTTAGAGTTAGGGATAGATTAGTGTTAGGTTTATGGCTTGGTTCAGTGTAATGGTTAGGTTTTGGTTAGGGTCCAGTTTAGATCTAGGGTGGATCAGGGTCAGGATTAGGGTTTGGGTTAAGTTTGTATTTAGGTGCAGGGCTCAAATTTTTATTAGGTTTAAGGTTAGGGTAATGACAGGTTTAGATTTAGGGTTTAGGTTTGGTTTAGTGTAATTTATAGGGTTAGGGTTAGGACTAGGGTTATCATAAGGGTTAGGGTTATTGTTAGGGCTAGGGTTATGTATAGGATTAGGGCTAGAGTTTGGGTTAGGGTTAGGTTTAAGTTTAGGGTTAAATCTAGGTTTGGGACTTGGATTAAGGCTGCATTTTGGCTTAGGTTATGGCTAGGGTTAAGGCTACCAGTACTGTATGAAGTAGGTTTATGATTACAGCTAGTTATAGGGTTAGACTTAGGTCTAGGTCTAGTGTTTAGGTAAGGTTTACAGTAATGATGATGTTTAGAGCCAGGGTTAGTGTTAGGGTCAGGGTCAGGGTAAGGGTTAGTTTTCTTGGTAGGTTTAGACTCTAATTAGGGATATATTACAGTTAGGTGTATGGTTAGGGTTTGGTTTAGGTTAAGGGTTATGGTTAAGTCTATGACTCAGTTTTGTTTTAGGGCTAGCGGTAGGGTTAGGGCTGGTTTTAAGATTAGTCTTATGGTTAGGGCTAGTGTAAGTGTGAGATTTATGCTTAGGTTAAGGGTTAGGGATAGGAATAGAATTATGGCTAGATTTAGTGTTAGGGTTAGGGTTAAATTTAGAGTTAGGTTGAGATTTAGGTTTCTGGATAGGGCTAAGTATAGGGGTAGGGTAGGGCTAGGTTTAGGGCTAGGTGTTTGGTTATGGTAAGGGATAGGGTTAGAACTAGGTATAGAGCTGGTGTGAGAGTTAGAGTTAGTCTTAGGGCTAGGGTTAGGGTTAGGGTTAGGGTAAGGGATGGGAATATAGCTATTTTAGGACTAGGGTGAGATTTAGGGTTAAGGTTAGGATTAACATTAGTGTTAGATTTATGATTAAGGCGAGGTTCATGGCTACGATGTTGGCTAAGTTTTTATTAGGGTTAGGACTAGGATTAGAGTTAAGGCAAATGTCAGGTATAGGGTAGGGTTAGGGATAGTTTTGGGGTGAGGTTTATGGCTAGGTCTATTGTAAAGTTTAGGTTTCTTGCTAGGGTCAGCTTTAGAGCTATTGGTATTATTAGAGTCAGGGTCAAATTTAGGGTTAAAGCCAGAATTAGGACTAGGTTTAGGTCTAGTTTTGGTTATGGTTAAATTTAGGTTTAGGGATAGATTTAGTTTTTATTCATGGGAAGGTTTAGGGTTAAGTTTTAGGTTTAGGGCTCAAATTAGTCTAATGTTTAGGGATCCAGTAATGACACAGTTAGGTTTAGAGTTCAGGTTAGGTGTAGGTTAATGGATAGGATTAAGGCTAATGCTAGGATTAGGGTCCCACCTAGATTTAGCATAAGGATTATAGTTATCTCAGGGTAATGAATAGGGTTAGAGCTTGGGTTAGGGCTAGAGTTGTGGTTAGGATTAAGTCTAGTGTTAGGCTTAGAGTTATAGTTAGGGCTAGGGTTATTGTTAGGGTTAGCTTTAGGTTTAAATCTAAGGTAAGGTTTGAATTAGGGCTATGTTTTGTGATAGTTTAGGGCTATGGCTAATGTAAGAACTATTGCAATGATTAAGACTAGTTTTATGGCTAATGTTAGGACTAGGTGTATTTTTAGGTTTAGTTTTATGATTAGGGTGAAGTTTAGAGCTAGGGTTAGTTTTCGTGTCAGGGACAATGTTCGTTTAGGGTAATTTTTAGGGTTAAAGCCAGAATTAGGACTAGGTTTAGGTCTAGAGGTAGGATTAGATTTGGGTTAGGTTAAGGGTTATTGTTAAGGCTAGGTCTAGTTTGTCTTTAGGTCTAGATCTATAGTTACGGCTAGATTTAGGATTAGGTTTAGGTCTAGGGCTAGGTTTAGGGCTAGGTTTACATATAAGTTTAGCAGTAAGGCTAGTGTTAGGGTTCAGTTTAGTGTTAGGTTTAGATTTAGACCTAAGAGTAGTGTTAGGGTCAGAATAATGATCAGGGATAGGGTTAGGGTTTGGGTTATGGTTAGATGTAGAATGAAGGCTAATGTTAGGACTAGTTATAGAGTTAGGTTTTGGTTAGGCTAAGGATTAATGCTAAGAATACAGTTAGAATTAGGTTGAGGGTTTGGCTTAGGGTAAGGGATAGGCTTAGAGATAGGATTAGGATTAGTGTTAGAGTTAGGTTTAGGGTGAAAGCTCATGTTAGGGCTTGGATTAGGGCTAGATTGGTATTAGAGTTAGGGCAAGGGTTATGGTTATGGCTATTGTAAGAAATAGGGCTATGATTAGTGTTAGTTTTAGGGTTAAGTTTAGGGCTAGGTCTAGTGTTAGGGTTAAGTTTATGGTTAGGGTGAATTTTAGAGTTAGATTTAGTGTTTGGATGTGAGTCAGGTTCATGGTTAAGTTTAGGGTTAGGGTTAGGTTTCAAATTAGGGCTAGGTTTAGGGCTGGTGTAGGGTTAGGGTTTGGTCTAGGATAAGTGTTAGTGTTAAGGGTATAGCTCGATTTGGTTATAGGGCTAGGGTTAGGGTTAGAGCTAATTTTAGGATTAGCATTAGGGTTAGAGCTATTTTCAGGGTTAGGCTGAAGCATCAGGTTAGGGTTAGTTTTAGAGGTAGGTTTCAATCTACAGTTAGTGCTAGGCCTAAGGATAGAGCAAGGGTTATGACTATGGTTAGAGCTTGGGTTAGGTTTATGGTAAGTTATAGGGTTAGAAGTAGAAATAGGTCTTGTGTGGGAATTATAGTTAGTCTTAATTCTAGTGTTCGGGTTAGGGTTAGGAATAGGGTAATATTAGGGCTAGGATTAGGGCTAAGTTTAATGTTAGGGTTAGGGCTAGAGTTAGGGTTATGATTAGGGCTAGGGCTATGATTAGTGTTAGGGTAAGGGTTAGGGTATAAGCTACAGTTACAGCTAGGGGGAGTGTTAGGTTTAGTGTTAGATCTAGGTTAGGGTTATGGTTATGGTTAAGTTAGGGTTGGGGTTAGGGCTGGGGTTTTCATTAGGGATAGGGTTAGTTTTAGAGTAATGTATTGGATTAGATGTAAGATTAAGTTTAGGGTTAAGTTTAGGTTATGGTTAAATTTAGGTTTAGGGATAGATTTAGTTTTGAGTCATGGGAAAGTTTAGGGTTAAGTTTATTTCAAGGGATAGGTTAAGGGTTACGTCGAGGGTTAGGTTTATGATTAGGGTTAGAAATAGGGTTACATTTAGGGCTAGGGTTATTATTAGGGTTAGGGTTAGGGTAATGTTAGGGTTAGAGCTAGGGTTAGTACTAGGGTTAAGGTTAGGATTAGGGCCAGGTTTAGGTTTATGTTTACAAATAGGGCTAGCGTTATGTTTAGGATAAGGGTTAGGCTTTAAGCTAGGGTTATGTCTAATACGATTATTAGGGTTAGGGCTACATTTCGGATTATGGTTATGCTTACGGTAGGTTTAGGGCTCGGATTAGGGCTAGGTTTTGTGTTAGGTTTAGGTCCAGCGTTAAGGCTATGTGTAATGTAAGATCTAGGGTTCTGATTAGAGCTGGTTTTAGGGTTAGGGTTATGGCTATGTCTAGTTTTAGGTTTAGGTTTTGGGTTAAGTTCAGTTTTGGAGCTAGGTTTAGTGTTAGTGTTATGGTCAGTGTTCAGGTTAGAGTTAGGTTTAGGGTTAAAGCCAGAATTAGGACTAGGGTTAGGTCTAGGGATAGGGTTAGTGTTTGCTTTTGGTTAAGGATTATGTTAGGGCTATGGCTCATGGATTTTTTTAGGTCTAAGTCTAGAGTTATGGTTATATTTAGGATTGGGCTTAGGTCTAGGGCTTCTGGTAAGGTTAGGTTTAGGTATAAATTTACTGGTAGGGCTAGTTTTAGGGTTTGGTTTAGGGTTACGTTCAGATTTAGACTGAGGGTTTGTGTTAGGGTTAGGATTTGAGTTAGGGTTAGAGCTAGAATGAGGGCTAGGGTTAGGACTAATAATAGGGTGATGGTTTGGATTAGGCTATGGATTAGGATTAGGACTAAGGTTAGCATTATGGATAGGGTTTGGCTTAGGTTAAGTGATAGAGTTAGAGCTAGGGTTAGGGCTAGGTTTAGGATTAGGGTTAGGCCTAGGGCTAGGTTTAGGTTTAGGTTTACTTCTAAGGTTAGGGCTCAGATTAGGGCTAGTTGTTCTGTTAGGTTTAAGGCTATGGCTAATATAAGAACTGAAGTTATTATTAGAGTTAGTATTTGGTCTTGATCTAGTGTTAGCACTATCTTTAGGGTTAGTGTGATATTTAGAATTAAGGTTAATGTTAGAATATAATTCAGGATCAGGGTTATTTTTAGGAATAGGACATGAATTAGAGGTAGAAATTTATGGCTAGGTTTAGGGTTAGGGTTTGTTTAGGTTAACGTTTAGGGTTATGACAATGGCTCGGTTTTGTTTAAGGGATAAGGCTAAGGTTATGGCTAGTTTTAGGATTACTAATAGTGTTAGGTCTAGTGGTAGGTTGAGGATTAGGCTTAGGTTTAGTGTCAAATTTAGAGTTATGGTTATATCTATGAGAGAGTCTAGGGCTATGGTTCAGGCTAAGTTTAGGGCTTGTGTTAGGTTCATTGTAATGGATACGGTTAGAACTAGAAAAAGGGCTAGGGCAAGAGTTAGAGTTAGTCTTAGGCCAAGGTTAGGGGTAGAGTTAGGATTAGGGCTAAATTAGAGATAGGATTAGTGCTAGGGTTAGTGTTAGGGTTAGGCCTATATTTAGGGCTGGAAATATGGTTAGTGTTAGGGTTAAGGGAAAGGATGGGGTTATACCTAAGTTCAGGTCTAGGGCGAGTTTTAAAATTAGATATAGGGCTAGATTTAGGGTTTGGGTTAGGATTAAGGCTAGGTGTAGGCTTAAGATGAGGACTAGTGTTTGTGTTAGGGTTAGGGCTGGGGCTAATGTCAGGTCTGGTTTCTGGTTATGATTAGTTTTAGGGTTAGGTTTGGGCTAGGTCTAGTGTAAGTGTTAGGTTTAGGTTAAGGGTCAGGTTTAAAGCTTGGTGTATTATTAGGGTCAGGGTTCGAGTAGGGTATAGTTTAGGTTAACAGTTATGGTTAAGGCTTGAATTAGTGTTAGGGATACGGTTAGAATTCGGGTTAGGGTAATTGATAGGGTTAGGTTGAGAGTTCAGCTTAGGTTTAGAGTACGGAATAGGGTTAGTGTTAGCAATAGTGTTAGCATTAGGCCTAAGGTTAGCATTTGGGTTAGGCTTATCTTTAGGATAATGGATAGGGTAAGAGCTAAGGTTGGGGCTAGGGTTAAATTCAGAATTAGAACTGGGGTTAGGGTTAGGCCTAGGGTTCATGTCAGTGTTAGGTTTGGGGTAAGTATTAGCGTTTGAGCTAGGATTAGATCTAGTGTGAGGGTTAGGGTTAGATTCAGGGCTAATGTTAGGGTTAGGGTTGGGTTATGTTTAGATTAAGGTTAGAGTTTGAAGTAGAATTAGGGTTAGAGCGAGGATTAGGGTTACGGTTAGGTCTAGGCTTATGGATAGGGTTACAATAAGGGCTAGGTTTAGGGCTAGGATAAGGTCAATATTTTGTGTGAGGTTTATGGCTATCATTAGGGCTATAGGTAATTTAGGAGCTAGGGATATGATTATGGCTAGTTTTATGGTAAGGGTTATGGATAAGTCTAGTGTTTAAGTTAGGTTTTGGGTTAGGTTAAGGTTTAGAGCCAGAGTTTGTTTAGGGTTAAGGGTCAGTGTTCATGATAGGTTAGGTTTAGGGTGAGTGCCAGAATTACGACTAGCGTTGGGTCTAGGGATAGGGTTAGTCTTTAAGTTAGGTTAACGGGTTTTTTTAGGGCTAGTGCTAGGTTTTTGTTAAGGGCTAGAGCTAGATTTATGACTATATTTAGGATTACGTTTTGTCTAGTGCTAGGATTAATATTAGGTTTGAGTATAAGTTTACCAGTATGGGAAGTGTTAAGTTTCGGTTTAATATTAGGGTAAGGTTTAGAATTAGGGTTAGTGTTAGGGTCAGAACAAGGGTCAGGGTTAGGGTTAGGTTTAGAGCTAGAATGAGGGCTAGGATAGGACTAGTAATAGAGTTAGGCTTTGGGGTAGGCGAAGGATTAATTTTAGGACTATGGTAGCATTAGTGTTAGGGTTTGACTTATGGAAAGGGATAGGGTTTAAGGTAGGGTTAGGGTTAGGGTTAGGTTTAGGGTTAGGGTTAGAGTTAAAAATAGGTTTAGATCTCAGATCTGGGCTAGGATTCGTGTTATCATTAGGGCTACAGCTAATGAAAGAACTAGGTTTCTCTTTAGGGTTAGTTCAAGGGTTAGTATTAGGTCAATGTTTAGAGCTAGGGTTAGTGTTAGGGGCCGAGTTAGTGTCAGGGTTATTTCTAAAGTTAGGGTTAGGACTCAAATTAGGGCTAGGTTTAGGACTAGGTGTAGTTTTAGGGTTTGGTTTAGGTTAAGGGTTAAGGTTATGACTCTGTTTTGTTTTAGGGTTCGGGTAAATTTAGGGCTAGTTTTCCAATTAGCATTAGGGTTAGGGCTAGTATTAGGGTGAGGTTTATACTTGATTTTGGTTTTAGATCCAGGTTTAAGCCTTGGGCAAAGGTTAGGGCTATGTTTGGGGCTAGGGATAGGCCTAGATTTGGGGTTATGGCAAGGGATAGATTTAGAACTAGGGATAGGGCTAGGGTGAGAGTTAGAGTTAGTCTTAGGGATAGGGATAGGGTTAGGTTTACTGTTAGGGCTAAATTAGGGCTAGGATTAGTGCTAGAGTTAGTGTTATATTTAGGCCTAGGTTTAGGGCTAGGGTTAGGGTTAGCATTAGAGTTAGGGTAAGGTATGATTTTACAGCTATGTTTAGTGCTAGAACAAAGGTTAAAATTAGGGTTAGGGCTAGGGTTAAAATTAGGGGTAGGATTAAGGCTAAGCTTAGAACTAGGATTAGGTCTAGGGAAAGGGCTAATGTCAGGTCTCGGATTAAGGTTAGGCTAGGGTTAGAGATAGGGCTATGGCTCAGTTTTGTTTTAGAACTAGGCCTAGGTTTAGGGCTAGTTTTATGATTAGTGATAGTGTTAGGGCTAGTGGTAGGGTGAAGTTTAGGCTTAGATTTATTGTTATGGTTAGATATAGGTTTAGGGCTATGGCTAGGGTTAAGGCTAAGGTTAGGGCTAGTTTTAGGGTTATGGTAACGGATAGGGTTAGAACTAAAAATAGGGCTAAGGCGAGAGTTCGAGTTAGTTTTGGGGCTATGGTTAGGGGTAGATTTAGGGTGATGGCTAACTTAGGGCTAGGATTAGCACTAGGGTTAGTGTTAGGATTACGCCTAGGGTTAGGGTTAGTGTTAGTGTTAGGATATGTTTATGGGAAGGGATAGGGTTATACCTAGGTTTAGGGCTAGGGCAAAGGTTAGAATTAGGGTTAGGAATAAGGTTATTGTTTGGGTTGGTTTAAGTCTAGCTTTAGGATTAAGCTGAGGGTTTGTGTTAGGGCTATGGTTAGAATTAGGGCTGGGGCTAATGTCAGGTGTAGGTTCATGGTTAGTATTAGTTTTAGTGTTAGGTTGTGGCTATATAGTATAAGGGTTATGTTTAGGGTAGGGGTCATGTTTAGAGCTAGGTGTATTATTAGGGTCAGGGTCCAGATAGGGTTTGGTTTAGTTAAGATTTAGGGTTAAGGCTTGAATTAGCAGTGGGATCGGGTTAGGGTTAGTATAATGGATAGAATTAGGTTTATGGTTCCTGTTAGCTTTAGAGTAATGGATAGGGTTACTGTTAGTGATAGGGTTAATTTTAGGCCTAGGCATAGCATTTCGGTTAGGCTTAAATTTAGGGTAATGGATAGGGTTAGAGCTAAGGTTATGGCTATGTTTAAGGTTAGGTTTAGGGTTAGGGTTTGGGTTAGGCCTAGGATTAATGTTAGGGTTAGGTTTATGGTAAGTGTAGGCATTTGAGCTAGGTTAGGCCTAGGGCAAGGTTTAGGTTTTGAGTCAGGTCTAGGCTTCGGTTTAGGGTAAGAGTTATATTTAGACTAAGGATTAGAGTTTGAGCTAGGGTTAGGTCTAGGGTGAGCATTAGCATTAGGGTTAGGTCTAAGGTTATGTTTAGGGTTATGATTAGGGCTAGATTTAGGGCTAGGTTAAGGGCTATGTTTTGTGTGATGTTTAGGGCTAATGTTAAGACTATGGGTAATGTTAGAGCTAGGGATATGGTTATGGCTAGTGTTAGGGTCAGGGTTATGGATAAGTCTAGTGATAGGGTTAGGTTTTGGTTTAGGATAAGGTTTAGAGCTAGGGTTTCTATTAGATTAAGGGTCATCATTGGGTTAGGGTTAGTTTTATGGTTAGGGCCACAATCAGTACTAGTGTTTGGTCTAATGATAGGTTTAGTCTTTACCTTAGGTTAAGGGTTATTGTTAGGACTAGTGCTAGGTTTTTGTTTAGGGCTAAGGCTAGATTCATGACTCTATTTAGGATTAGGTTTGGTCTAGTGCTAGTGTTAATATTAGGTTTAAGTATAGGTTTACCGGTAGGGGTAGTGTTAGGTAGTGTTAGTGTTAGGTTTCAGTTAGGGTTAGGGTCAGCTTTAGATCTAGGGTTAGTGTTAGGGTCAGAATAAGGGTCAGGGTTAGGATTAGGGTTAAAGCTAGAATGAGGGCTAGGTTTAGGACTAGTAATAGAGTTAGGGTTTGGGGTAGGCTAAGGATTAAGGTTAGGAGTAGAGTAGAATTAGGGTGAGGGTTTGGCTTAGGGTAGGGAATGGGTTAGAAGTTAGGGTTAGGGTTAGGGTTAGAGTCAGGGCTCGGATTAGGGCTAGAATTTGTGTTAGCATTAGGGCTACGTCTAATGAAAGAACTAGTTTTCTGATTAGGGCTAGTTCTATGGTTAGCGTTATGGCAATGTTTAGAGCTAAGTGTACTGTTAGGGTCCGACTCAGGGTCAGGATTATTTCTATGGTTAGGTTTAGGACTCAAAATAGGGCTAAGTTTAAGGATAGGTGTAAGGTTAGTGTTCGGTTTAGGTTAAGAGTTAGGGTTAGGATTATAGCTCGGTTTTCTTTTAGGGCTAGGGTAGGGTTAGGGCTAGTTTCCCAATTAGCATTAGGTTTAGGGCTAGTGTTAGGGTGATGTTTGGGCTTAAGGTTAGGGTTTACAACCAGGTTTAGGGCTAGATTGATGGATAGAGTTAGGGTTGGGGCTAGGGATAGGGCTAGGTTTTGCATTATGGTAAGGGATAAGTTTTGAAATTTGGATAGGGCTAGGGTGAGAGTTAGAGTTAGAGTTAGTCTTAGGGCTAGGGATAGAATTAGGTTTAGGATTAGGTTTAAATTAGAGCTAGGATTAGCCCTAGGTTTAGTGTTAGCTTTTGGCCTAGAGTTAGGGTGAGGGTTAGGGATTGCATTAGGGTTAGGGTAAGGTATGATGTTACAGCTATATTTTGGGCTAAGGCATGGAATAAAATTAGGGTCAGGGCACCAGTTAAGGTTAGGACTAGGATTAAGGCTGGGCTTAGGGCTAGGATTAGTGGCTAGGGTTTTTGTTATGTTAGGGCTATGGTTAGTTTTAGGCCTAGGGTTAGAATTCAGTTAGGGTTATGGTTAGGGTTGGGGCTATGGCTATGGTTAGGATTAGGGCCATGGTTCGGGTTAGGTCAAGGTTTAGTTTTTGGGTTAGGTTTAGGTTAAGTGTTAGGGCTAGGGTGAGGGTAAGTGATAGGGTTAAAGCTAGGGTTAGAAATCAGATTAGGGCCAGGTTTTGGTTTAGGTTAGGGATAAGGTAGGTCTATGGCTATTGTAAGAACTAGAGTTAAGATTAAGGTTAGTTTTAGAGATAGCATTAGGTCTAGGTCAAGGTCTAGTGTTTAGATTAGGTTTAGGTTTAGGGAGATGATTAGAGATAGGGTTAGTGTTAGAGTCAGAGTCAGGATCAGTGTAACTGATCAGGGTTAGGTGTAGGACTCTAATTAGGGATAGGATTAAGGCTAGGTGTAGGGTTAGGTTTTGTGTTAGGGTTAGGGTAAGAATTAGGGATAGGGCTAATGTAATGTCTAGAGTTACCCTTATGCTAGGGTTAGGTTTGGGCTATGGCTCAGTTTTGTTTTAGAGCTACGGCTAGGATTAGGGCTAGTTTTAGGATTAGTGATAGTTTTAGGGCTAGTGGTAGGATTAAATTTAAACTTAGATTTATTGTTATGGTTAGATCTAGGCTTAGGGATAGGACCTGCATTAGGATTAAGGTTAGGGCTTCTGTTAGGGTTTTGGTAATGGATAGGGTTAGAACTAGAAATAAGACTGGAGTGCAATTAGAGTTTTTCTTTTTGCTAGGATTAGGGGTAGGTTTATGGTTAGAGCTAAATTAGGGTTAGGATTAGTGCTAGGGTTAGTGTTAGTGTTAGGCATAGGGTTAAGGCTGGAGTTAAAGTTAGTTTTAGTGTTAGGGTTAGGGTTAGATTTAGGGGATGACATGGGGTTATAGATAGGTTTAGAGCTAGAATTCGGGTTAGAATTTGATTTAGGGCTAGGGTTAGGGTTTGGTTTAGGATTAAGGATAAGTTTTGTGCCAGGATGAGTGTATGTGTTAGGGATAGGACTAAGAGTAGGACTAGGGCTAATGTCAGGTCTAGGTTCAAAGTAAGTGGTAGTTTTATGCTTAGGTTATGGCTAGGTCTAGTGTAAGTTTAAGGTTTAGGGTAAGGGTCAGGATTAGAGCTAGGTGTTTTATTAGGGTTAATGTCTGGGTATGGTTTGGTTTAGGTTAGGGTTTAGGGTTAACACTTGTATTAACATTAGAGTTCGGTTTAGGATTTGGGTAATGGATAGGGTTAGGTTTAGGATTCAGGTTAGTTTTAGAGTAATGTATATGGTTTTTGTTAATGATAGGTTTAGCATTAAGCCTATCGCTTCTCGGCCTTTTGGCTAAGATCAAGTGTAGCATTAAGCCTAGGGTTAGCATTTGTTTTAGGCTTATCTTTAGGGTAATGGATAGGGTTAAAGCTAATGTTAGGGCTAGGGATAAGGTTAAGTTTATGGCTAAGGTTAGGGTTAGCCCTAGGGTTAGTGTCAGGATTAGGTTTAGGGTAAGTATTAGGGTTTGAGCGAGGGTTAGGTCTAGGACAGGGTTAGAGTTAGAGTCGGGGCTAGGGTTAGGGTTAGGGTTAGTGTTGTGATTAGGGAAAGGGTTAGAGTTTTAGCTAGTTTTAGGACTAGGTTGAGGGTTAGGGTTAGTGTTAGTGTTAGGTCTAGGGTTATGGTTAGGGTTACAATTAGGGCTAAGTTTAGGGCTAGATAAGGGCTAGGTTTGTGTGATATTTATGGATAGCATTAGGGCTATGGGTAATGTAAGAGCTCGTGTTATGGTTATGGCTAATTTTAGGGTTAGGTTTATGGATAAGTCTAGTGTTAGGGTTAGGTTTGGGGTTAGGATAAGGTTTAGAGCTAGGGATTATGTTAGAGTAAGCATCAATGTTTGTGTTAGTGTTAGGGCCAGAATTAGAAATAGCGTTAGGTCTAGGGACAGGATTAGTCTTTGTGTTAGGTTAAGGGTTATTTTTAGGGCTATTTGAGTTTTTTTTGTTTTGGGCTAGGGCTAGATTTATGACTCTATTTAGGATTAGGCTTGGTCTAGTGCTAGTGTTATTGTTAGGTTTAGGTATAGGTTTACCTGTAGGGGTAGAGCTAGGATCCGGTTTAGGGTTAGTTTCAGGTTTAGATCTAGGGTTAGTGTTAGGGTCAGAATAAGGGTCAGGGTTTGGGTTAGGGTTAGAGCTAGAATGAGGCCTAGGGTGAGGAATAGTAATAAAGTTAGGGTTTGGGATAGAATAAGGATTAGTGTTAGGACTAGGGTAACATTAGGGTGAGGGTTAGGCTTAGGGTAAGGGATAGGATTAGAGGTAGGGTTAGGATTAGGGATAGGGTTAGAGTTAGTGTTATTCTTAGATTTAAACCTAGGGTTAGGACTAGGATTAGCGCTAGGATATGTGTTAGCATTAGGGCTATGGGTAATGAAAAAACTTAATTTCTGATGAGGGCTACTTCTTGGTTTAGCATTAAGGCAATGTTTAGAGCTAGGGTTAGTGTTAGGATCTGAGTCAGGGTCAGGGTTACTTCTAGGGTTAGGTTTAGCACGCAAATTATGGCAGGGTTTAGGGCTAGGTTTAGGGTTAGTGTTTGGTTTAGGTTACGGGTTAGGGTTAGGTTTATGGCTCAGTTTTGTTTTAGGGCTAGGTTTGGGTTAGGGCTAGTTTTCCAATTAGAATTGCTGTTAAAGCTAGTGTTAGGGTGAGATTTAGGCTTATGTTTAGGGTTTGATCCAGTTTTAAGGGTAGAGCAAAGGTTAGGGATAAGGTTGGGCTAGGGATAGGGCTAGGTTTTGGGTTATGGTAAGGGATAGGTTTAGAACTAGGGATAGGGCTAGGGCGAGAGTTAGTCTTAGGGATAGGAATAGGGTTAGGTTTAGTGTTAGGCCTAAATTAGGGCTAGGATTAGTGGTAGGGTTAGTGTTAGTTTTAGGCCTAGGTTTAGGGCTAGGGTTAAGGTTAGCCTTAGTGTTATGGTAAGGTACGATGTTACAGCTATGATTACTGCTAGGAAAAGGGATAAAATTAGGAATAGGACTGGGGTTAAGATCAGGGTAAGGATTAAGGCTGCACATAGAACTAGGATTAGAGCTAGTGATAGGGCAAATGTCAGGTCTAGGGTTAAGATTAGGTAGGGTTAGGGATAGGGTTATGGCTCAGTTTTGTTTTAGAACTAGGCCAAGGGTTTGGGCTAGTTTTATGATTAGCAATAGTGTTACGGCTAATGGTAGGGTGAAGTATAGGCTTAGATTTATTGTTATGTTTAGATCTAGGTTTAGGGCTATGGCTAGAATTAGGGCTAAGTTTACAGCTACTGTTAGGTTTATGGTAACAGATAGGGTTAGAACTAGAAGTAGGGCTAGGTTGAGAGTTTGAGTTAGTCTTTGGGCTAAGGTTAGGGTTAAGTTTAGGTTAGGGCTAAATTTGGGCTAGGATTAGCACTGGAGTTAGTGTTAGGGTTAGGCCTGTGGTTAGGGTGAGTCTTAGTGTTAGGGTTAAGATTAGGTTTAGGGGAAGGGATAGGGTATTGCTAGCTTTAGGGCTAGGGCAAGGGTTAGAATTAGGGTTAGGAGTAAGTTTAGGGTTTAGGTTAGGATTAAGACTAGGTTTAGGGCTAGACTGAGGTTTTGTGTTAGGGATACGGTTACGATTAGGGCTAGGGCTAATGTCAAATCTAGGTTAATGCTTAGTATTAGTTTTAGTGTTAGGATATGGCTATGTCTATGGTAAGGTTTAGGTGTAGGTTAAGGGTCAAGTTTAGAGCTAGGTGTTAGGGTCCAGGTAGGTTTTGGTTTAGGTTAAGATTTAGGGTTAATGATTGTATTAGCGGTGGGTTCAGGTTAGGGTTAGGGTAATGGATAGAATTAGGTTTATGGTTCTAGTTAAGTTTAGTAATGGATAATGTTAGTGTTAATGATAGGGTTATTGTTAGGCCTAGGGTTAGCATTTGGGTTAGGCATTTCTTTAGGGTAATGGATAGGGTTATACCTAAGGTTAGGGCTAGGGTTAAGGTTAAGATTAAGGTTAGGGTTAGGGTTAGGCCTAGGGTTAATTTTAGGGTTAGGGTTAGGGTAAGTGTAGGCATTTGAGGTAGGGATAGGGCTAGGAAGTGGGTTAGGTTTTGAGTTAGGGTTATGATTAATGTTAGGGTTACAGTTAGTATTAGGTTTAGTGATAGGGTTTGTGATAGGGTTAGGTTTGGGTTAGGGTTAGGGTTACAGTTAAGATTAGGTTTACATTTAGGGTTAGGGTTAGGCTTAGGGTTAGGGTTATTGTTAAGTTTAGGGTTAGTGTTTTTGATAAGGTTGGGTTAGGGTGAGGGTTCAGGTTAGGGTTATGGTTAGTTTTAGAGTTAGGTTTAGGGTTAAGTTTAGGTTTAGTGTTAGGTTTAGTGTTAAGTTTAGGGTAAGGGTTTGTGTTAGTGTTAGGTTTTGGGTTAGCATTAGCATTAGATTTAGCAAAAGGAATAGAGTTAGGGTAATGTTATTCTTAGGGTTATTGTTAGGGGTAATTTTAGTGTTACAGTTAGAGTAAAGGCTAGTTTTAGGGTTAGTGTTAGGTTTAGGCTTAGGGGTAGGGATTGTGTTAGTTATACAGTTATGGTTGGGGTGAGCATTTGTGTTAGGTTTAGAGTTAAAATTAGTGTTAGGGTTAGTGTTATGGTTAGTGTTAGGGTTAGGGTTAGGCAGGAATTACAGTTAGGGTTAGGTTAGGGTTAGGGTTAGGGTTTGTGTTAGGCTTAGAGTTACAGTTAGGGTTTGTATTAGGGTAATTGTTAGGATGTGAGTTAGTGTTAGGTTTACAGTTAGGGCTAGGGTTATGGTTCATGTAAAGGTTAGGTTTGGGGTTAGTGTTGAAGTAAGGTGTAGGTTTATGGTTAATGTTAGGGTTAGTGTTACAGTTAGGGTTAGGGTTTGGGTTAGGATTAGTTGTGAGGTTAGGGTTACAGTTAGTTTTATGTTTATTGTTAGGGTTAGGGTTAGATTTAATGTTAAGGTTAGAGTTAGGTTTATAGTGATATTTAGTGTTAGTGTTAGGGTTAGGTTTATGTTTTGTATAAGGGTAAGGGTTAGGGTTAGGATTAGGGTTAGTGTTCGGGTTATTGTTTATGTTAGAGTTTGTGTTAGGGTTAGCTTTAGGGTTAGGGTTAGGGTTACTCTTAGGATTAGGTTTAGGTTTAGGGTTGCAAATTGGGTTAGTATTAGTGTTAGGGTTAAGGTTAGGGTTAGCGTTAGTGTTTGGATTAGGGTTATAGTTAGGCTTAGGTTTAGTGTTAGTGTTAGCTTTAGGGTTAGGATAAGGTGAATGATAGGGTTAGGGTAACAGTTAAGTTTAGGGTTAGTGTTCGGGTTAGTTATAGGTTTAGGGTTACGGACAAGGTTAGGTTTAGGGTTAGGTTAGTGTTTTGTTAGGGTTAGTATTAGGATTAGGGTTATGGGTAGTTTTAAGGTTAGATTTAGGGTTATGGTAAAGGTTAGTGTTAGGATTAGGGTTACTGCTTGTGTTAGGGTTAGGATTAGTGTTAGTGTTAGTGTTAGGGTTAAGGTTATTGTTATGAAAAGGATTAGATTTTGTGTTAGTGTAAGGGTTAGGGTTAGGGTTAGGGTTAGGATTAGTATTATCATTAGGGTTATGGGTAGGGTTAGAGTTACTGTTAGTGTTAATGTTAGGGTTAGGAGTAGTGTAAAAGGGTTAGGCTTAGCATTAGGGTTGGTGTTAGAGTTAGGATTAGTGTTAAAGTTATTTTTAGGGTTAGAGTTATGATTTGGTTTATTGTTACAGTTAGCGTTAGTGTTAGGTTTAGGGTTAGTGTTATGGTTAGCTTTAGGAATAGAGTTAAGGTTAGGATTAGTGTTAGCATTAGGGTTAGAATTAGGGTTAGTTTTAGTGTTTGGGTTATTGTAAGGGTTAGGTTTAATGTTAGTGTTAGGTTTATGCTTATAGTTAGGGTTAGGGTTAGTGTTCAGGTTATTGTTAGGGATACAGTAAGCTTTAGGGTTGATGTTAGGGTTAGGATAAGGATTAGGGTTAGGTTTAGTGTTAGGGTTAGAGTTAAGGTTAGAGTTAGTGTAATGGTTAGTGTTAGTGTTACTGTTATGATTAGGGTTATGCTACATTTAGGTTTAGTGTTAGAGTTAGGGTTAGTTTTAGTGTAAGTGTTAGTGTTAGTGTTAGGGTTAGTGTTAGGTTATGTTTATGGTTATGTTTTGGATTAGGGATTGTGTTAGTGTTATGGTTAAAGTTAGGGTTAGTGTTACATCAGCCTTAGGGTTAAGGCTAGAGTTAGGATTACTATAAAACTTAGTGTTAGGATAGGGTGAGGGTTAGGTTTAGTGTTATGGTTATTGTTAGTTTTAGCGTTAGCATTAGGGTTAGGGTTAGGGTTAGTGTTAGTATTAGGATTTGTGTTAGGATTAGGGTTAAGGTTAGAATAGTGTTAGGGTTAGGGTTTAGGTTATGGTGAGTTTTAGGGTAGGTTTTATGGTTAGGGTTAGGGTTATGGTTAGTGTTATGGTTAGGGTTTGGGTTAGGGTCATGGTTTAGATTAGGGTTAGGTTTAGTGTTATGATAGGGTTAGGTTTAGGGTCAGGGTTAGGACTTGTGTTTGGGTAAGCGTTAGAGTTAGGTATAAGGTTAGTGTTATGATTACATTTAGTGTTAGAGTTTGGTTAAGGGTTAGGGTTAGGGTGAGGTTTAGGGTTAGTGTTAGGGTTTGGGTTAGCTTTAGGTTTAGGGTTAGGTTTCGGGTCAGGGTTAGTGTAAGGGTAATGTTAAAGTTAGGATTTGGTTTAGGTTTTCTGTTAGTGTTAGTGTCAGGGTTAGTGTTATGGTGAAGATTAGTGTTAGGGTTAGGTTTAGGGTCTTGTTAAGTTTAGGAATAAGGTTAGTGTTAGCTTTAGGTTTATTGTGAGGGTAGAGTTAGGGATAGGGTTAGTGTTAGTGTTGAGTTTAGGGTTAGCATTAGTGTTTGGGTCTGGGTTATAGTTAGGTTATGGGTTAGTTTTAGGTTTAGGGATAGGGTTAGTATTAGGTTTAGGGTTAGGATTAGGTGAGTGTTAGGGTTAGGGTCAGGGTTAGGGTTACTGTTAGGGTTCAGGTTAGGGTTAGGACAGGTTTAGGTTTAGGGTTAGGTTAGGGTTTGTGTTAGATTAGGGTTAGGGTTAGGGTTAGGGTTAGGGTCAGGGTTAGTGTTAGCATCAGGGTTAGAATTAGGTTTATTCTTAGGGCTTAGGTTAGTGTTAGGATTAGTGTTACGTTTAAGGTTAATATAGGGTTACGGTTAGTGTTAGGGTTAGTTTTAGGGTTTGTGTTAGGGTTAGGGTTACGGTTACAGTTAAGATTAGGGTTACATTTAGGGTTAGGGTTAGGGTTACAGTTAAGATTAGGGTTACATTTAAGGTTAGGGTTAGGGTTAGGGTTAGGGTTAGGTTTAGGGTTAGTGTTTGTGATAGGTTTAGGGTTAGAGTTAGGGTTCAGGTTAGGGTTAGGGTTAGTTTTAGAGTTAGGGTTAGAGTTAGGTCTAGGTTTAGTGTTAGGGTTTGGGTTATAGTTAGGGTTCGGGTTAGCGTTAGGATTAGATTTAACATTAGGATTCGGGTTTGGGTTATTGTTATGGTTAGGGTTATGCTTAGAGGTAATTTTAGTGTTATGGTTAGAGTTAAGGTTAGGTTTAGTGTTAATGTTAGGTTTAGGCTTGGGTTATGGTTAGTGCTAGTTATAGAGGTATGGCTGGGTTTAGTATTGCTGTTAGTTTTAGGGTTAAAGTTAGTGTTAGGGTTATTGTTAGGTTTAGGGTTAGGCAAGGGTAAGAGTTAGGCTTATGTTAGGGTGTGGGTTAGTGTTAGGGTTCATGTTAAGGTTAGGTTTGGGTTTAGTGTTAGAATAAGGTGTAGGTTTATGGTTAAATTTAGGGTTAGTGTTAAAGTTAGGCTTAGGGTTTGGGTTAGGATTAGTGTTTGGGTTAGGGTTACAGTTAGTTTTATGGTTAATGTTAAGGTTAAGGTTAGATTTAGTGTTAAGTTTAGAGTTAGGTTTATAGTGAGATTTAGTGTTAGTGTTAGGGTTTTGTTTATGTTTAGTATTAGCGTAATGGTTAGGGTTAGTATTAGTGTTAGTGTTCGGGTAAGTGTTTAAGTTAGGGTTTGTGTTAGGGTTAGCTTTATGGTTAGGGTTAGGGTTAGGGTTACTGTTAGGATTACGTTTAGTGTTAGGGTTGTGGTTTGAGTTGGTATCAGTGTTAGGGTTAAGGATAGGGTTAGAGTTAGTGTTCGGGTTAGGGTTATAATTATGTTTAGGGTTAGTGTTAGGTTTAGGGTTAGGGATAGTGTTAGGTTTAGGGTTAGGATTAGGTGAATGTTAGGGTTAGGGTAATGGTTAATGTAAGGGTTAGTGTTAGGGTTAGTGTTAGAGTTAGGGTTATAATTAGGATTAGGGTTAGGTTTAGGTTTAGGGTAGTGGTTAGTGTTAAGGTTAAGGTTATTTTCTGTGTTAGAGTTAGTATTAGTTTTCGGGTTAGTGTTAGGGTTACTGTTATCGATAAAGTTAAGGTTTGTATTAGGGGTAGGGTTAGGGCTACAATTAGGATTACCTTTAGGGTTAAGGATAGTTTTAGGGTTAGTGTTAGGGTTAAGTTTAGGTTTAGGAGTAGTGTAAAAGTTAGGTTTAGGTTTAGGGTTAGGATTGGTGTTAGGATTAGGATTGATGTAAGGTTATTTTTAGGGTTAAGGTTAGGATTAGGTTTAGGGTTAGTGTTATGGTTAGCAAAAGGAATAGAGTTAAGGTTAGGGTTAGTTTTAGCATTTGGGTGAGGTTTAGTTTTAGTGTTTGTGTTATGGTTAGGGTTATGTTTAATGTTATGGTTTGTGTTAGGTTTATGGTTAGGGTTAGGTTTAGTGTTAGTGTTCAGGTTAGAGTTAGGGTTATGGTAAGCTTTAGGGTTGATGTTAGTGTTAGTGTTTGGGTTAGAGTTAGGGTTACAGTAAGCTTTAGGGTTGATGTTAGTGTTAGGGTTAGGATTAAAATTAGGTTTAGGGCTATGTTTAGGGTTAGGCTTAGGGTTAGGTTTAAGTTTAGTGTTAGGGTTAGGGTTAGGCTTAGGTTTAGGTTTAGTTTTAGGTTTAGTGTTAGGGTTTGTGTTATGGTTAGGGTTTGGGTTTGGGTTAGTTTTACAGTTAAGATTAGTGTTACAGTTAGGGTTAGGGGTAGTATTAGGGTTAGGGTTATGGTTAGTGTTAGGGGTAGTGTTAGTGATTGTAATAGGGTTAGGTTTCGGGTTAGGGTTCAGGATAGTGTTAAAGTTAGTTTTAGAGTTAGGGTTAGGGTTGGGTTTAGGGTTATTGTTAGGGTTACTGTTAGGGTTAGGTTAGTGTTTGTGATAGGTATAGGGTTAAGTTTATCTTGAGGGTTATGTTTAAGATTAGAGTTAGATTTAGGTCTAGGCTGAGGGTTACGGTTAGTGTTAACATTAGTGTTAGGTTTAGGTTTAGGGTTAGGGTTACTGTTAGTTTATAGGGTTAGAATTGGGTTTGGGGTTAGCGTTAGGGTTAGGTTCAGAGTTAGTGTTAGGGTTAGGGTTAGGATTGGTAAGTGTTACAGTTAAAGTTAGGTTAGGGTTTGTTTATGGTTTGTGTTAGGGTTAGCATTAGGGTTAGTGTTTGTGTTAGGGTTAGGGTTAGGGTGTGGGTTACTGTTAGGGTTATGGTTAGTGATAGGGTTAGGCTTCGTGTTAGAGTTTCGGTTACGGTTAATTTTAGGGTTAGTTGTAGGTTTATGTTTAGGTTTATGTTTAGTGAAACAGTTAAAATTAGGGTTAGGCTTAGGATTAGTAAATGGGTTAGTGTTAGAGGTAGGTTGAGGCTGAGTGTTAGCATTAGGGTTAGAGTAAGTATTAGGGTTTGAGTTACGTTTGTGGTGAGTATTAGGGTTAGTGTTAGGATAGGGTTCGTGAGAGTGTTAGGGTTAGGGTTAGGGTTAGTGTTAGGGTTAGGTTTAGGTTTAGGGTTATTTTAAGTGTTAGTGTTAGTGTTAGTGCTAGGGTTAGTTATAGTGTTAGGTTTAGGGATAGGTTTATGGTTAGTTTTAGGTTTAGGGCTTGGTTTAGGGTTTGTGTTAGTGTTAGGGTTATAGTTATGATTAGTTTTAGGGTTAGATTTAGGGTTATGGTTAGGTTTAGGTTTAGTGTAAGTGTTAAGGTTAGGGTTCATGTTAGTGTTAGGGATAGGGTTAGTGTTAGGGTTAGGTTTAGGTTTAGGGTTAGCTTTAGTGTTAGGGTTTGGGTTAGGGTTAGGGTTAGGTTTAGGGTTAGGGCTATGGTTAGGTTTAGTGTTAGTGTTTCTGTTAGTGTTAGGGTTAGTTTTAGAGTTCATTTTAGGCTTAGGTTTAGGGTTATGTTTAGGGTTAGTTTTAGGATTAGGGTTAGTGTTAGGGTTCAGGTCAGGTTTAGGGTTACTTTTAGAGTTTGGCTTAGGGTTAGTTTTAATGTTAGGATTGTGTGTGTGTGAGGGATATGGTTTGTGTTAGGGTAAGGTTTAGGGTTAGGGTTTGTGTTAGGGTAAGAGTTAGGGTTAGGGTTTGGATTAGAGGTAGCATAAGGCTTAGGGTTAGGTTTAGGTTTAGTTTTAGGGTTACTTGTAGGCTCGGGTTATTGTTAGGGTTAGGGTTGGAATTAGTGTTAGGGTTAGGGTTTGTGTTAGGTAAGAGGGTGAGGTTTAGGGGTAGGTTTAGGTTTAGGGTTAGATTCAGTGTTAGTGTTAGTATTAGGGTTAGGGTTAGGGATAGTATTAGGGTTAGGGATATGTTTAGTGTTACTATTAGGTTTAGGGTTAATATGAGGGTTAGGGTTAGTTTTAAGTTTAGGGTTATGGTTATGTTTAGGTTTAGTGTTGGATTAGGGTTAGGTTTTAGGTTAAGGTTAGTTTGGGGGTTAGGGTTAGTGTTAGGGTTCAGGTTAGGGTTAAGATTATTTTAGAATTAGGGTTAGGTTTTGGGTTAGGGTTAATATTGAGGTTAGTGTTAGTGTAAGAATTATGGGTGTGTTAGGGTTAAGGTTAAGTTTAGGTTTTGTGTTAGGGTTAGAGTTATAATTCGGGTTTTGGTTATAATTGGAAAGAGGGTTAGAGTGAGGCGTAGGATAACGGTTAGGATTTTTTTTTTTTAGAATTACGGGTAGTTTAGGTATAGTGTTAGGGTTAGGGTTCGTGTTAGTGTTAGGGTTAAAGTAAGGGTTAGGGATAGGGTTAGTGTTATTTTTAGGGTTAGGCTTAAAGTTAGGGTTAGAGATAGGGTTAGTTTTGGGGTTGGGTTTATTGTTAGGTTTAGGGTTGGGGATAGTGTTAGGGTTAGTGTTAGGTTTAGGGCTAGACTTAGGGTTAGTGAAAGAGTTAGGGTTAGTGTAAGTTTCACTGTTAGTGTTAGGGTTATGGTTAGGTTTAGCTTTAGTTTTAGTGTTAGGATTAGGGTTAGTGAGAGTTTTAGGGTTAGAGATAGGGTTTGGTTCAGGGCTAGGTTTAAGGTTTGGGTTAGTATTACAGTTAGGGTTAGGGTTAGGGTTCGTATTAGGGTTAAGGTTATGTTTAGGGTTAGTTCTAGGATTAGGGTTGAGTTTTGGTTTGGGTTATGGTTACTGTAATTTTTTGAGTTACAGTTAGGGTTAGGGTTAGTGTTAGGATGAGTGTTCATGTGAGGGATATTGTTTTTATTAGGGTAAGGGTTAGGGTTAGATTTTGTGACAGGGTTAAAGATAGGGTTAGGGTTAGGGTTAGGGTTATCATTAGGATTCGGGTTAGAGTGAGGCTTAGGTTTAGGTTTAGGATTAGTTTTAGGGTTACTTGTAGGTTAGGGTTAGTGTTACGGTTATGGTTAGGATTACAGTTAGGGTTAGGTTTAGGTTTAGGGAGAAGGTTAGGGGTAGGGTTATGTTTAGGGTTAGGTTCAGTGTTAGTGTTAGTGTTCGTGTTCGTGTTAGGGTTAAAAATAATGTTAGGGTTAGGGATAGGTTTAGGGTTACTTTTAGGTTTAGGGTTAGAATTAGGGTTTGGGATAGTGTTACATTTAGGGTTAGGCTTCTGTTTATGGTTAGTGTTAGGGCAAGGTTGATGTTTATGTTTAAGGTTAGTTTTGGGGTTAGGGTTAGGGTTTCGGTTAGGGTTAGTGTTAAGCTTAGTGTTCAGGTAAGAATTATGGTTTGTGTTAGGGTAAGGGTTAGGTTTAGGTTTTCTCTTAGTTTAGAGTTAAAATTAGAGTTTTGGTTATGATTAGAAAGAAAGTTAGAGTGAGGCGTGTGTTTAGGGTTAGGGTTAGTTTTAGGGTTATGGGTAATTTAGGTATAGTGTTATCATTAGGTTTATATTTAGGGTTAGTGTTAGGGTTAAAGTAATTGTTAGGAATAGGGCTACTGTTAGGTTTAAGGTTAGGCTTAGGGTTAGGGTTAGTGATAGTGTTAGTGTTGGGGTTAGGGTTATTGTTAGCATTAGGATTAAGGTTAGTGTTAGAGTTAGTGTTAGGTTTAGGGTTAGGTTTACGTTAGTGTAAGGGTTAGGATTAGGATTAGTTTCAGGGTTAGTGTTAAAATTAGGGTTAGGTTTAGGGATACCGTTAGTGTTAGTGATAGGGTTAGGGTTAGGGAGAGTGGTAGGGTTAGGGATAGGTTCAGGGTTAGGGCTAATATTAGGGTTAGGGTTAGTGTTACAATTAGGGTAAGGATTAGGGTTCATTTTAGGGTTAGGGTTAGGGTTATGTTTAGGGTTAGTTCTAGGGTTAGGATTAGGTATCAGGTTAGGTTTAGATTTAGTTTTAGAGTTAGGGTTAGCGTTAGGGTTAGTGTTAGGATTAGTGTTCGTGTGAGGGAAATGGTGTGTGTTAGGGTAAGTTTTAGGGTTATGGTTAGGATTAGGGTTAGAGTGAGGCTTAGGGTTAGGTTTATGGTTAGTTTAAGGGTTACTTGCAGGTTAAGGTTAGTGGTAGTTTAGAGTTAGGGTTTGTGTTAGGGTTAGATTTAGGGTGAGGGTTAGTGGTAGGTTTAGGTTTAGTGTTAGATTCAGTGTTAGTGTTAATTTTAGGGTTTGTGTTAGGGTTAGATTTAGGGTGAGGGTTAGTGGTAGGTTTGGGTTTAGTGTTAGATTCAGTGTTAGTGTTAATTTTAGGGTTAGGGTTAGGGATAGTGTTAGGGTTAGGGATAGGATTAGGGTTACTTTTAGGTTTAGGGTTAGAATTAGGGATAACGTTAGTGTTACAGTTAGGGTTACCATTAGTGTTAGGGTTAGGGTTATGTTTAAGGTTAGATTTGGGTTTAGAGTTAGGGTTAGAGTTCTGGTTAGGGTTAGGGTTAGCTTTAGAAATGGGGTTAGGGTTTGGGTTATGGTTAGTGTTAAGTTTAGTGTTAGGGTAAGAATTATGGTTTGTGTTTTGGTAAGGGTTAGGTTTACGTTTTGTGTTAGGTTTAGAGTTAAAATTAGGGTTTTGGTTATGATTGGAAAAAGGGTTACAGTGTGGTGTAGGGTTAGGGTTAGGGTTAGTTTTAGGGTTACAGGTAATTTAGGTGTAGTGTTAGCCTGAGGGTTAGGTTTAGGTTAGGGTTAGGGTTAAAGTAAGGGGCAGGGATAGAGTTAGTGCTAGGTTTAGAGTTAGGCTTAGGGTTAGGGTTAGTAATAGGCTTATTGTTGGGGTTATGGTGAGTGTTAGGATTAGTGTTATGTTTAGTGTTCGGGTTTGTGTTAGGTTTAGGTTTAGGTTTAGTGTTAGGGTTAGGGTTAGTTTTAGGGTTATGGGTAGTTTAGGTGTAGTGTTAGCCTGAGGATTAGGTTTAGTGTTTGGGTTAGGGTTAAAGTAAGGGTCAGGGATAGAGTTAGTGTTAGGTTTAGAGTTAGGCTTTGGGTTAGGGTTAGTATTAGGGTTATTGTTGAGGTTATGGTGAGTGTTAGGATTAGGGTTAGTTTTAGTGTTAGGGTTTGTGTTAGGTTTATGGTTAGGTTTAGGGTTAGGGTTAGTTATACGGTTAGGATTGGGGTTAGTTTTAGTGTTAGGGTTAGGGATAGTTTTATGGTTAGTGTTATGGTTAGAGTTAGGGTTAGGGTTAGGTAAGTGTTAGGCCTAGGTTTATGGTTAGGGTTAGTGTAAGAATTAGTGTTAGGGATAGGATGAGATTTAGTGTTAGGGTTAGGATTAGGGTTAGGGTTAGTGTTAGGTTTAGGGTTAGGATTAGGTTAGGATTATGGTTAGGGTTAGTGTTATGGCTCATGTTGTGTTACTGTTATGGTTAGGGTTATGTTACATTTAGTGTTAGTGTTAGTGTTTGGTTTAGTATTAGTTTTAGTGGTAGTTTTAGTGGTAGTGGTAGTGTTACTGTTAAGGTTAGTGTTAGGTAAAAGTTAGGTTTAGTGTTTAGGGTCATGTTTTGGTTATGTTTAGCATTATGTTTTGTGTTAGGGATTGTGTTAGGGTTATGGATATTGTTAGGGTTAGGGTTATCTTAGGTATAGGTTTAGGGTTAGGGTTAGGATTATTGTAAGCATTAATCTTAGGTTCGGGTTAGGGTTAGAGTTAAGTTTAGTCTTATGGTTATTGTTAATTTTAGGGTTAGTGTTAGAGTTAGGAATAGGATTAGGGTTAGGGTTAGTTTTAGGAACAGGTTTAGGATTTGTGTTAGGGTTACAGTTAGGATTATGTTTAAGGTTATTGTTACGGTTAAGATTAGCATTAGGGTTAGTGTTAGGGTTAGGTTAGGGTTACAGCAGACTTAAGGTTAGTTTCAGGTATCAGGTAAGGCTTAGGTTTAGGGTTACGTTATGATTAGGATTAGGTTTAGGGTTTGTGTTAGGATTAAGGTTAGGGTAAGTGTTAGCTTTAGGTTTATGGTTAGGGTTATGGTTAGGGTTAGTGTTAGGTTTAGTGTTAGGGTTATACTTTGGTTTAGAGTTAGTGTTAACCTTAGGGTTACATTTCAAGATAGATTTAGTTTAGGGTTAGGTTTAGAGATATTGTTATGGTTAGGTTTAGGTTTAAAATTAGGGTTAGGGTTAACGTTAGGATTTGTGTTAGTGTTAGGGTTAGTTTTAGGATTAGGGTTAGGGTTTCTTTTAGGGTTAGGGTTAGGATTACGGTAGGGTTTGTGTTAGGATTAGGTTTAGGGTTATTATTAGAGTTAGGGTTAGGGTTATGATTAGGGTAAAATTTATGATTAGGTTTAGAGTTACGGTTAGAGTTAGTGTTAGTGTTAATGATAGTGTTAGCATTAGTGTTAGGATTAGGTTTTAGGTTAGTGTAAGGTTTAGCGTTAGGGTTTGTGTAGTTGTTAATATTAGCATTATACTTAGGGTTATGGTACAGGTTAGGATTAAGTTTAGAGTTAGATTGAGGTTAAAGGTTAGGTTTAGATTAAGGGTTAGAGATAGTTTTAGAGTTAGGGTTAGGGTTAGGTTTAGGGTTAGGATTAGTGTTAGGATTAGGGTTAGGGTTTGGGTTAGGGTTATTGTTAAGTTTAGGGTGAGGGTTATATTTAGTGTTAGGTTTAGTGTTAGTGTTAGGGTAAGGGTTAGGGTTAGGTTTAGGGTAAGTGTTAGGTTTAGGATTTGTGTTATGGTTAATGTTATGGTAAGTGTTAGGGTTAGGGTTAAATTTAGTGTCATTGTTAGGTTTAGGGTTAGGGTTAGAATTTTTTGGGGTTAGTTTATCGTAAGGGTTATTGTAAAGGTTAGAGTTAGCATTAGGGTGAGGGCTACGTTTAATGTTATTTTTAGGGTAAGAGTGTTAGGGTTAGTGCTAGGGTTAGGGTTACAATTCATGTTATATTTAGTGTTAGTGTTAGGGTTATGGTTAATATTAGTGTTAGGCTTAGGGTTAGGGTGAGGAATAATGTTAGTGTTATGGGCAGGTTTAGGGTTACTGTTAGGGTTAGGCTTAGGGTTAGTGTTAGTGTTAAGGTTAGGGTTCAGGTTATGTTTAGTGTTAGGTTTAGGGAAAGAGTTAGGGTTAGTGGTAGTGGTAGGCTTAGGTTTAGGGTTAGGGTTAGGTTTAGGGTTAAGTTTAGGGTTATGGTCAGTGTTAGGGTTAGTGTTAGGATTAGGGTTAGCATTAGAGTTAGGGTAAGTGTTAGGTTTAGGTTTAGTGTTAGGTTTAGGGTTAGGGTTAGGGTTAGGGTTAGCTTTAGAATTAGGTGTAGGCTTAAGGTTAGTGTTAGGGTTTGGGTTATGGTTTGTGTTAGGGTTATGGTCAGGGTTAGGGATTGTGTTAAGGGTTAGGATTTTAGAGTTAGGGTTATGGTTAGGGTTATGGTTAAGATTAGGGTTAGTTAGGGTTAGGATTAGCATTAGAGTTAGTGTTAGGGTTATTATTAGGTTTAGGGTTAACGTTAGGGTTAAGCTTTGTGATAAGGTTAGGGTTGGGATTAGGTTTAGTGTTAGTGATAGGGTTAGTGTCACTGTTTGTGTTAGGTATAGGATTAGGTTTATTGTTAGGGCTATGTTTAGGATTAGGTTTAGGTTAGGGTTAGGGTTATTTTTTAGGTTACGGTTTATATTAGGGTTAGGGTTATGCTTAAATTTAGGTCTATGGTTAGTTTTAGGGTTTAGAATAGAGTTACAGTTAGGGTTTTAGGTTTAGTGTTAGGTTTCGTGTTAGGGTTCTGTTTATGGTTAGGCTTAGGTTTAGTGTTAGGCCTAGGGTTAGGTTTAGGGTTAGTGTTTTGGTAGAAGTTAGGATTAGGTTTAGGGTTTGGGTTATTGTTAGTTTTAGGGTTAGGTTTGATTTAGGGCTAAGTTTAGTGTTAGGGTTAGGGTTTTCTTTCGGGTTAGGGTTAGGGTTAGTTTTAGTGCTAGGGTTAGGTTTAGAGTTATGGATAGGATTAGGGTTAGAGTTAAGTTTAGGGTTAGGTTTATGGTTACTTTTAGGGTTATAGGTAGTTTTAGGGTTAGTTTTAGGGTAAGGGTTTTGGTTATGGTTAGGGTTAGGGTTAGGTTGAGGTTTAGGGTTAGTGTTAGGGTTAGGGTTAGTGAGAGAGTTATGGTTGGGGTTAGTATTAGTGTTAGGGTTATGGTTAAGGTTACTGTTATGGTTAGGTTTAGGGTTAGGTTTAGGTAAGTGTTAGCATAAAAGTTAATATTAGTGTTAGCATTAAGTTTAGGGTTGCGGTTAGTGTTAGGGTTAGGGTTAATGTTAGGGTTAGATTTAGTGTTAGGGTTAGTGTTAGGATTTGTGTTAGGATTATGGTCAGTGTAATTGTTATGGTAATGGTTAGGATTAGTGTTAAGGTAAGGATTAGTGTTAGCGTTAGAGTTTGTTTTAGAGTTAGTCTTAGAGATAGTGTTAGGGTTAGGTTTCGGGTTAGTGTTAGTGTTAGTGTTAGGGTTAGGGTTAGCTTTAATATTAGAGTTAAGGTGAAGTTTTGTGTTAGGGTTAGGATTAGGGTTAGTGTTAGGGTTAGCAGTGGGGTAAGGTTTATTGTTAGGTTTAGGGTTAGGTTTAGGTAAGGGTTAGAGTTAGGGTTACATTAAGGTCAGGCTTATGGTTTAGGTTAGGGTTTGTGTTAGGTTTAGGGTTTTATTTAGTGTTAGTGTTTGGGTTAGGGTTAGGGTTAAGTTTAAGATTATTGTTAGGTTTAGGGTTAGGGTTAGGTTTAGTGTTTTGTTTAGGTTTAGGAATCATGTTATGTTTAGTGTTAAGTTTAGGATTAGGGTTAGAGTTAGTGTTAGTGTTAGGGTTAGGGGAAAGTTTAGGGTTAGTGTCAGGATTACGGTTAGGGTTACTGTTAGTTTTTGGTTTAGGGTTCATGTTATGGTTAGTGTTAAAGTTAGGGTTAGAGTTAGGGTTAGTGTTAGTGACAGGGTTTGGGTTAGGGTTATGGTTAAGATTAGGGTTAGGTTTAGGGTTAGGGTTAGGTTTAGTATTAAAATAACTGGTAGTGTTAGGGTTAATTTTAAGGTTAGTCTTAGGGTTAGGGTTAGGGTTAGTTTTAGAATTAGGTGTAGGCTTAAGGTTAGTGTTATGGTTAGTGTTAGGGTTCAGGTTATGGTGTGTGATAGGGTTATGGTCAGGTTTAGGGATTGTGTTAGTATTAGGGTTAGAGTAAGTGTTAGGGTTAGTGTTCCAGTTAGTTTTAGGGTTATACTTAGGGTTATGATTAGCATTAGGGTTAGTCCTAGGGTTAGTGTTAGGTTTAGATTTACGGTTAGGGTTAGCCATAGTGATAGGATTAAGGTTGGGGTTAGGTTTAGTGTTAGTGTTATTGTTACGGTTTTGTCAGTATTTGTGTTAGAGATAGAATTACGTTAGGGTTAGGGCTATGGTTAGGATTAGGGTTAGGTTAGGTTCAGCCTTATGAGATGATTTACGGTTTAGTTTAGGGTTAAGATTAGGCTTAGGTTTAGGCCTATGGTTAGAGTTAGGTTTAGGGATAGGTTTACGGTTAGGGTTATGGTTAGTGTTAGGTTTAGTGTTAGGTTTAGCATTACAGTTATGTTTATGGTTAGTTTTAGGTTTATTGTTAGGGCTATAGTTAGGTTTAGGCTTAGTATTAGGGTGAGGGTTAGGGTTAGGTTTAGGGGTTGGGTTACTGTAGGTTTAGGGTTACAGTTGAGGTTAGGGTTAGGTTTAGTTTTAGGGGTAGGGATAGGTTTCAAATTAGGGTTAGGGATAGTTTTAATATTAGGGTTAGGTTTAGGTTTAGGGTTAGTGTTAGGGTAAGGGTTATGGTTCGTGTTAGGGTTAGTGTTATGGATAAATTTTGTGTTAAGTTAAGGGTTAGGGTTAGAGTAACAGTTAGGATTAGGCTTAGAGTTAGGTTTAGTTTTAGGTTTAGGGTTAGTTTTAGTGTTATGGGTAGGGTTATGGTTAGTTTTAGAATTAAGGTTTTAGTTAGGGTTACGATTAGTATTATTGTTAGGGTTAGGTATAGGTTTAGGATTAGTGATAGTGTTATGGTTAATGATAGGGTTGGGGTTTGGGTTTAGGTTAGGGTTAGTGTTAGGTTTCTATTAGGGTTAGGGTTACAGTTCGGATTAGGTTTAGGGTTAGGTTTATGGATAATGTTAGTGTTAGGGTTAGGGTTAGTGTGAGTGTTAGGGTAGGGTTAGATTCATGGAAAGGGTTAGGTTTAGGTGTAATATTTGGGTTAGGGTTAGTGTTAAGGTTATGGTTAGAGTTCATGTTAGGGTTAGTGTTAGGTTTAGGCTTTGGGTTAGGGTTAGTTTTTGTGTTTGGTTTAGTGTTAGGGTTAGAGTTATGGCTCGAGTTAGGGTTAGGGTTACTTTTAGCTTTAGTTTATTGGTTACTTTTAGGGTTAGTGTTAGGGTAAGGTAAGGGTTAGGGTTAGGGTTGGGTTACGTTTAGATTTATGGTTTTGGTTTTGGTTTGTGTTAGGGTTATGGTTAGGGTTAGGATTACGGTTAGGTGTAGGGATAGAGTTAGAGTTTGGGTTAGTGTTAGGGTTAGAGTTAGGGTTACGGTTAGAATTAGTTTTAGGTTTAGCCTTAGGGTTAGTGTTAGGGTTAGGGTAAGTTCTAGGGTTAGTGTCAGGGTTTGGGTTAGTGTTAGTGTTAGGGTTAAGTTTTGGGTAAGTGTTCAGGTTAGAGTTATGGTTAGGGTAAGTTTTAGTGTTAGGTTTAAGGTTAGGTTTAGTGTTAGGGTTAGGCGTAGGGTGAGTGTTAGTGTTAGAGTTAGGTTTTGGGTTAGTTTTAGTGTTTGAGATAGGGTTATGGATAGTTTTAGGATGAAAGATAGGTTTAGAGTTAGTGTTAGGCTTAGGTTTAGGGTTAGTATTACATTTAGGGTTAGGTTTAGAGTTAGTGTTAGGGTTAGTGTTTGGGATATGCTTAGTGTTAGTATAAGTGATACTGTTAATGTTAAGTTTAAGTTTAGGTTTAGGGTTAGGGTTAGTGTTACTATTAGTTTAGGGTAGGGTTAGGGTTAGTGCTTGTGTTTGGGTTAGAGGTAGGATTAGGGTTAGGGAATGGTTTAGGGTTATGTTTAGGGTCAGTGTTAGAGATAGGGTTGGGTAGGGGTTAGGCTTCAGGTTAGTGATAAGTTTAAACTTATGTGTAGGTTAGTGTTAATGATAGGGTTAGGGTTGTGGTTAGGGTTAGTGTTCGGGTTAAGGTTAGGATTTGTGTTAGGGTTACTGGTAGGATTAGGGTTAAGGTTAGGGTAGGGTAACTGTTAGGTTTAGGGTTATGGTAATGGATAGAGTAAGTGTTAGTGTTAGGCTTAGTGTTAGTGTTAGTGTTAGTGTTACGGTTACTGTTAGGTATAGTGTTATGTTTAGCGATAGGTTTAAGGTTAGTTTTATGGTTAGGGTTACAGCTACTTTTATGGTAAAATTAGTGTTAAGTTTAGAGTTTCTATTAGGGTTAGGGTTAGTTTTAGCTTTAGTTTTATGATTAGTGTTAGGATTTGGGTTAGAATTTGGTCATGTCAGGGTTAGGGTTGGGTTAGGTTTAGGATTATAGTTTGTGTTAGGGTTTATATTAGGCTTAGAGTTAGGGTTAGGGTTATGGTTTGGTGTAGGGTTAGGGTTAGGGTTAGGGTTAGGGTTTGGGATAGGGTTATGGTTAAAGTTAGGTTTAGTGTTAGTGTTAGGCTTAGGGTTAGTTTTAGTGATAGGATATATTTAGGGTTAGGATTAGGTTCACGTTTGGGATTAAGGTTAGGTTAGGGTTTTTACTAGTGTTAGGGTAAGTGGTAGGGTTAGTTTAGATTTAGTGTTAGGGTTAGCATTAGGGTTAGAGTAAGTTTTAGGTTTAGTGTTAGGGTTAGGGTTAGTGTTAGGGTAAGTGTTAGGGTTAGTGATAGAGTTAGGGTTAGATCTTGGGTTAGGGATAGGGTTAGGGTAAGGTTTAGTGTTAGGGTTAGGTTTAGGTTTAAGGTTAGGCTTAGTGTTAAGGTTTGGGTTAGTGTTAGGGTTAGGGTTTAGTTAGGATAAGTTTTAGGCTAAGTGTTAGTGTTTGTTTTAGGGTAGGGTTACTATTAGGGTTAAGGTTACAGTTTGGATTGGGGTTAGATTTAGGTTTAGGGTTAGTGTTAGTGTTAGGGTTAGGGTTAGAGTTAGGGTTATTTTTAGCATTGGGGTTACAGTTAGAGTTATGTTAAGGGTTAGGTTTAAGGTTAGTGTTAGGGTTACATATAGGATTAGGGTTAGTGTTAGAATTACGGTTAGGGTTCATGTTAGGGTTAGGGTTAATGTGAGTGTTAGGTTTAGGTTTAGGTTTAGGGTAAGTTTTAGTGCTTGGGTTAAAATTAGTGTTAGGGTTATGGATAGTGTTAGGGTTATGGTTAGGTTTAGGGTTAGTGTTAGGGTTAGGGTTAGGTATATGGTTGTTGATAGGATAAGGGTTAGCTTTAGAGTTAGTGTTAGTTTACATTTATTTTTAAGTTTAGGGTTGGTGTTACTGTTAGGTTAGTTTTAAGGTTAGGGTTAGTGTTAGTTTTCGGGTTACGGTTAGTGTTAGGGTTAGTGATAGGTTTAGTTTTATGTTTAGTGTTAGTGTTAGTGATAGGGTTAGGGTTGGGGATAGTTTTAGTGTTAGGTTAGAGTTAGGAGTAGTGTTAGGGTTAGTGTTAGTGTGAGGAATATGGTTAAAATTAGTGTTAGCGTTAGGGTTCTTGTTACGGTTAGGGTTCGGGTTAGGATTTAGGTTAGTGTTAGGGTTAGGTTTATGGTTACGGATAGTTAGTGTTAGGGTTAGCTTTATGGTTAGTGTTAGGATTAGTGTTAAGTTTAGTGTTAGGGTTAGTGTTAGGGTTTGTGTTAGGGTGAAGTTTAGGGTTAGGGTTAGGTTTATAGTTACAGTTAGGATTCAGGTTAGGTTTATGGTTAGGCTTAGGTTTAGGTGAGGTTTAGTGTTGAGGTTTGTGTTAGGGTTAAATTTAGGGTTAGGCTTTGGGTTAAGATTATTGTTAGTGTTTATCTTTAGATTTATGGATAAGGTTAGTTTTAGAGTTAGTGTTAGTTTTATAGTTAGTGTAAGGTTTAGGTTAGGGTTAGTGTTAAGTTAGGGTTAGGGTATGGTTAGCATTAGGGTTTGTTTTAGGGTTAGTTTTAGTGTTAGTGTTAGAGTTAGGGTTGTGGTTAGGGTTTGTTTTAGGGTTAGGTTTAGGGATAGGGTTAGGGTTACCATTAGGATTAGGGTTAGAGTTAGTGTTAGAATTAGGTTTAGGGTTAGTGTTATTGTTAGGGTTAGGGTTAGTGTTTGTGGAAAAGTTTCAGTTAGTGTTAATGTTAGGGATAGTGTTAGGGTTGGGATTAGGGTTAGGGTTATTGTTAGCATTATGATTAGGGTTAGGATTTATGGTAGGGTTAGTGTTAGGTTTAGCATTATGATTAAGTTTAGGATTAGCATTAGGTTTTGGTTAGGGTTATGGTTAGTTTTAGATTTAGGGTTAGGGTTAGGGTTGGGTTAGGATTAGGGTTAGTGTTAGTGTTAGCATTATAGTTAAGTTTAGGTTTAGTGTTAGGTTTAGCATTAGGGTTAGTTTAGGGTTAGGGTTAGTGTTAAGTTTAGGGTTAGGGTTAGTGTTATTTTTAGGGTTAGGTTTATGATTAGTTTTAGGCTTAGTGTTAGGCTTAGTGTTAGGGTTAGGGTTAGTGATTTAGTTAGGGTTAAGTTTTGGGTTAGTTTTACGATTTTGGTTAATGTTTGTGTTAGTGTTAGGATTAGGGTTAGTTTTAAGGTTAGGGTTAGTGTTAGAATTAAGTTTATGGTTAGGGATAGTGTTAGTTTTTGCCTAGGGTTAGGCTTAATCTATGGCTTGGGTTATGGTTAGAGTTACTCTTATGGTTAGCATTAGAATTAGGTTTAGGTTTAATGTTAGGGTTAGTGTTAGGGTTATGGTAAGGATTAGGATTAGGGTTAGGTTTAGAGTTAGGGTTACAGTTTGGGATAGGGTTATGGTTAAAGTTAGGTTAAGTGTTAGTGCTAGGGTTAGGGTTTGTTTTAGGGTTAGGTTATATTTAGTGTTAGGATTAGAATTAGGTTTAGTGTTAAGGTTAGGTTTAAGGTTAGTGTTAAATTGTGTGTTAATGTTATGGTGAGGTTTAGGGTTAGAGTTAGGGTTACTGTTTGGATTTGGGTTAGAGTTAGGTTTAGTGTTTGTGTAAGGATTAGGGTTTGTGTTAAGGTTAGGTTCAAGGTAAGTGTAAATTTAGGTTTACAAGTAGGATTAAGGTTAGTGTTAGGGTTAGTGTCAGTGTTAATTTTTGCATTAGAGTTTGTGTTAGGTTTAGTTTCAGGGTTAGGTTTAGAGTTAGGGTTAGTTTTAATTTTAGGGTTAGGGATAAGTTTAGGGTTTTTGTTAGGGTTTAGGTTAGAGTTAGGGTTAGGCTTAGGGTTAGTGTTAGAGTTAGGTTTAGGGTTAGGGTTAGGTTCTCTGTTAGGGTTAGGGTTAGGTTTTGTGTTAGGGTTAGGGTTAGGTTAGGTTTTGGTTTACAGTTACAATTATGGTTAGGTTTAGGGTTATGGTTAGTTTTAGGCTTAGGGTTAAGGTATATGTTTGTTAGGGTTTGGGTTAGTGTTAATATTAGGTTTAGAGTTAGGGTTAATGTTAGGGTTCGGTTTAGTTTTGTGGTTTGTGTTAGGGTTTGTGAAATCGTTGTGGTTAAGTTTAGGTTTGTGATTACTGTAAGGATTAGATTTAGGTTTGGTTTAGGGTTAAGATTAGGGTTAGGGTTAGCATTAGGGTTAGATTTAGGGTTAGTGTTAGGGTTACCGTTATGGTTAGGTTTAGTGTTAGCGTTAGTATTTGGGTTGGTGTTAGGTTTATGGTTAGTGTTATGGTTAGGGTTAGAGTTAGGATTAGTTTTACAATTGTGTTAAGTTTGGAGTTAAATGAAGGCTTAGGGTAGTGTTAGTTTTAGGGTTAAAGTTAGGGTTAGCGTTGCAATTAGGATTTGGTTAGGCTTAGGGTTATGGTTAGTGTTAGGGTTATTGTTAGGTTTTATGCTAGGGTTAAGGTTAGGTTTAGTGTTAGGTAAAGTTTATGGGTAGAATTAGGGTTATGGTTAGGGTTAGTGTTAGTGTGTGTTTTCAGGTTAGTGTTAGGTTTAGGGTTTGGGTTAGGTTTGGGTTAGGGTTAGTGTTAGAGTTAGGGTTTGTGTTAGGCTTCAGTTTCAGGTTATTGTAAGGTTTAGGATTAGGGTTTAGGTAATGGTTATTATTATGTTTAGGGTTATGGTTAAGTACAGGGTTAGTGTTAGGGTTAGCATTAGGGTTAGTTTTAGGCTTAGTGTTATGGTTAGCATTAGGTTTAGTGTTTGGGTTAGTTTAGGGTTAGTGTTATGCTTAAGGTTATTGTTAGGGTTACGGTTAGGGTTAGGGTTAGGTTTGGTTTTAGCATTACTGTTATTGTTATGGTTAGGGTTAGGTTTAATGTTCAGGTTAGGGTAAGCTTTAGGATTATGGTAAGGTTTAGGGTAAGGTTTAGTGTTAGGTTTAGGGTTAGGGTAAGGCTTAGTGTTAGGGAAGTGTTAAAGTTAGGGTTATGTAAGGGTTAGGGTTATGGTAAGGGTTAGGGTTAGTTTAAGAGATAGGTTCAGGTTTAGGGTTAGGGTTTGTTTTAGAGTTAGGTTTAGGATTAGGGTTAGGGTAACAGATAGGATTATGATTAGAATTAGGGTTATTGTTAGGGGTAAGGTAAGTGTTTTTGCTATGGTTAGGGTTACTGTTAGTTTTAGTTTTAAGTTAGGGTTAGGTTTATGGGTTGTGTTAAGATTATTGTTAGGTTTTATGTTAGGGTTAAGGTTAGGTTTAGTGTTAGTTTAGTTTTACGGGTAGGATTAGGCTTATGGTTAGGTTTAGTGTTAGTGTTAGTTTGTGTTTTCAGGTTATTGTTAGGGTTAGGGTTAGGGTTAGGTTTGGGCTAGGGTTAGATTTAAGGTTAGGGTTTGTGTTAGGTTTAGGTTTAGGGTTATTGTTAGGTTTAGAATTAGGGTTAGGTTGAGGGTTATTTTTTTGTTTAGGGTTATGGTTAAGCATCGGGTTAGTATTAGGGTTAGCGTTAGGGTTAGGTTTAGGCTTAGTGTTACAGGTAGCATTAGGTTTAGTGTTAGGGTTAGTTTTAGTGTTAGTGTTATGTTTAGGGTTATTGTTAGGGTTAGGTTTCTGATTAGGATTAGGTTTCCTTTTAGCGTTATTGTTATTGTTAGGGTTAGGGTTAGATTTATTGTTTGTGTTAGGTTATGGTTTAGGGTTATGGTAAGGTTAGGTTTAGGTTTAGTATTAGGTTTAAGGTTAGGGTTAGGCTTAGAGTTAGGGTAAGTGTTAGGGTTAGGGTTATGGTAAGGGTTAGGGTTAGTTCAACAGTTAGGTTAGTTTTAGGGTTAGGGTTTGATTAAGGGTTAGGTTAAGGGTTAGGGTTAGGGTTACAGATAGGATTAGCATTAGAATTTGGGTTACTGTTAGGGATAATGTAAGTGTTAGAGTTACAGTTAGGGTTACTGTTAGTTTTAGGTTTAAGTTTAGTGTTAGGTTTATGGTTTGTGTTAGGGTTATTTTTAATGTTAGGTTAGGGGTATTGTTTGTTTTAGGGTTATGTTTACAGTTAGGGTCACTGATAGTTACAGGTTTGGAATTAGGGTTGAGTTAGGGTTAGGGTTAGGATTAGTTTTAGGGTTACTGTTAGGGTTAGGGTTAGAGTTAGTTTGTGGTTAGGGTTATGGTTAGGTTAAATTTAGAATTATGGTTTGGGTTAGGGTTTGTCTTAGGTTTAGGGTTCATTTTAGGGTTAGGGTTAGGATTAGGTTTAGTGTTTTGGTTAGGGTTAGGGTTTGTGTTAGGGTTGGGATTATGATTGGTATTAGCATTAGGGTTAAGGTTAGTGTTAGGGTTAAGTGTACAGTTAGGGTTTGTGTTAGATTTTTGGTTAGGGTTATGTTAAGTTTTAGGTTGGGTTAGGGTTAGGGTTAGTGTTAGGGTTAGCATTAAGGATGGGTGTAGGGTTAATGTTAGGATTAGCCTTAGTGTTTGGATTAGGGTTAGGGATAAAATTTGTGTTAGTGTTAGGGTTAGTGTTAGGTCAGTGTTAGGGTTAGGATTAGGGTTAGTGATAGGTTTAGGTTTAAGGTTAGGTTTATGGTTATGGTTAGGGTTATGGAAAATGTTAGGTTTGGTTTAAGGGTAGGATAGGGTTAGGATTAGAGTTAGTGTTAGTGTTAGATTTTGCATTAGGTTTAGTGTTAGGGTTAGTGTTAGTGTTATGGTTAGGTTTGGATTAGGGTAAGTTTTAGGGTTAGGGTTAGGGTTTGTGTTTAGTTTTGTGTTAGGTTTAGGATTAGGTTTAGGATTAGTGTTAGTGTTAGGGTTAGGGTTAGTGTTATGGTTATTATTATGGTTACTGTTAGTGTTCGTGTTACGGTTAGGGTTAGGAGTAGGTTAGAATTAAGGTTAACAATTGTGTCAGAATTAGGGATAGGTTTAGGTTTTGTGTTAGGTTTAGGGTTAGGGTTAGTGTTATATTTAGGGTTAGGCTTAGGAATAGGGTTAGTGTTATTGCTAGTGTTAGGGTTAGGTTTAGGGTTATTGTTACGGTTAGCATTCAGGTTAGGTTTAGAATTATTTGTAGGGTTAATGTTATGATAAGGGTTAGTGTCAGGGTTAGGGTTATGTTTAGGTTTAGGTTCAGTGTTAGTTTTAGGTCTCGAGTTAGCATTAGGGTTAAGATTACAGTTAGGGTAATGATATTTTTAGGTTTAGGTTCAGGTTAGTTATAGGGTAATGGGTAGGTTAGGTTTAGGCATAATGGTAGGGTCTGGCTGAGGATTAGCATTAGGGTTAGTGTTAGGGTTAGGATAATGGACAGGGTTAGACCTAGGGTTAGAGCTAGGCTTATGTTTAGAGTCAGAATAGGGTAGGGTTAGGTTTAGTTTTAGTGCAAGGATTAAATTTAGGGTTAGGTATAGGGTAAGGGTTAGGGACAGGTTTAGGGTTCAATTTAGGGTTAAAGCTAGGGTTGTTTCTTGGATTAGGGTTAGGTTTTGGGTTACATTAGGGCTCTTATTAGGGATATGGCTAATGTTAGAACTAAGATTAAGATGAGGGCTAGTTTTAGGGTTACATTTAGGACTGAGTATAGTTTTAGGATTATGTTTAGGTTTAGGGTGTAGTTTTTATCTAGGAATAGTGTTAGGGTCAGAGTAAGAATCATGATTCATTTTATGGTTAGGGATAGGACTCAAATTAGGGGTAGGCTTAGGGCTAGAGGTAGGGTGAGGATTTGGTTTAGGTTAAGGTTTAGGGTTTTGGCTCATTTTTTTAGAACTAAAGCTAAATTTAAGGGAAGTTTTATGATTTTTCGATAGTTTTATTGCTACTGGTAGGGTGAGTTTAGGCTTAGGAGTAGATTTAGAGTTATTGTTAATTCTAGGGTTAGTGCTATGGCTAGGGTTAGATCTAAGATTAGGGCTAGTGTTTTGGCTATGGTGAAGGATAGGGTTAGAACTAGGAATAGGGCTATGGTAAGAGTTAGAGTTGGTCTTAGGACAAGAGTTTGGGTTAGGGTTAAGAGTAAATTAGGGCTAGGAATAGGCTTAGGATTAGTGTTACGTTTAGGCCTAGGATTAGGGCTATTTTTATGGTTAGGTTTTAGGGTTAGGTTTAGGGGAAGGACTGCCTGTTTGATTTCCACCTCCATTTCCTTTTACCCATAGGTGTCAACATGAAGGGAAACCTTAAAATACAAAGTGTTCATGATAGTGAACCATTGAATTGAGAAGAATATACCTTGGGAGCATACTAAGGCTAGATATAAGATGACTCATGCCCAGTATCAAAAAAATTTGAACAAAACTAACTCTCATCCTAACATTACCTCTAACCCTAGCCCTAGCTATAACACTAAACCTAATATTAACCCTAACCTGATTAGAGAACCATTGATCATAGAATCCCCATCCTTGGGGAGCCTTGTGGGGCAAGCTAAGTGATGAATCCTATGCAACATCAAACAAATCTGACCAAATAATTATGGACGGTATTTCAGTACATGCATATTTTCCTGTTTTTTTCCCAAAGGACTCTCAGATTAAGTTGTTTTTGCATGTTTAAGCATAGCCCTACTTTTACAAGGAACATACCAGAGTTTCTACAGAGAACTGATGGAGTGTGTGAAGTTTCAAGCAGCTATCACAAATCTTGTTTGATTTTCAACTCCATTAACTTTCCCGTATAGGTCAAAATGAAGTGAAATCTTAAAATACAAAATGTTCCTGAGAGTGAATCTGTGAACAGAGAAGTTCTAAACCTGGGGAAGAGAGTAAATCTAGCTAAAAGATAAATCCTGACAAGTATCAAAGAATTTTGAATAAAACTAACTCTAACCCTAACACTACCTCTGACCCTAGCTCTTCCCCTAACCCTAACTTTTTTATGAAACCTTTGACTGTAAAATTTCCAAACTTGGGCAGCCCAGTGGGAAAAGCTAAGGGATGAATGCTGCACGATATCAATGAAATCTATCCAAAAAGTTGATGGAGTGTATCAGTACATGCATATTTCTCTGTTATCTCCTAAAGGACACTTGGATAAAGTTGTTTTTACATGCTTCAGCTTAGGCCTACTGTCACAAGAACAAACCAGAGATTGCTTCCAGAGAATTGATGGTGTGTGAAGTTTCAATCAGCTAGCACCAAGGCTGTTTGATTTTAGGCTCCATTTCCATTTACCTGTATAGGACAAAATGAACTGAAACTTTAAAATACACACTATTCCTTACAGTGAACCATTGAACCTAGGAGGCCCAACCTTTGGGGTATAGGAAGGATAGGAGAAAAATGAATCCTGCCCAGTATCAAAGAGATTTGAACCAAACTAACTCTAATCCTAATACTAGCTCAAACAATAGCCCTAACACTGTCCTTAACAAAAATCCTAACGTGTTTGAAAAACTGTTTATCCTAGAAAACCCAAACATGGGGAGCCTAGGGGGCTAAACTATCAGATGAATCCTATGCAGTACCAAAGAAATATGACCAAATAATTGAAGTGGTATTTCAGCTCATGCATATTTCTCTGTTTTCTGCTAAAGGGCTCTCAGATAAATTTGTTTTTTGCCATCTTTATCTTAGGGCTACTTTCACTAGGAACAAACCAGAGAGTTCCCACAAAGAACTGATTCAAAGCTTGAAGTTTCAAGCAGCTAGCACCAACCCAGTTTGATTTCAACCTCCACTTTCATTTACCTATATAGATCAATATGAAGTGAAACCTTAAAATACAGAGTGCCCCTGTTAGTGAACCATTGAAATGAGAAGGCCCAAACCTGAGGAGCATATTAAGGCTAGGTAAAAGATGACTCCTTCCAAGTATCAAAGAAATTTGTACAAAACTTACTCTCACCCTAACACTTCATCTAACACTTCCCCTAACCCAAAACTAACACTAATCCTAAACTGATTAGAGAACCATTGATCCTAGAATTCTCACACTTGGAGAGCTTTGTGGGTCAAGATGAATAATGAATCCTACTCAGTATCAAACAAATCTTTCAAAATAATTATGGGAGGAATTTCAATGCATGCATATTCCCTACTTTCTCCTAAAGGGCTCTCAGATAAAGTTGTTTTTGCACACTTCAGCTTAGACCTACACTCACAAGGAATGAACGAGAGTGTCCCCACAAAGAATTGAGGGTGTGTGTGCAGTTTCAAGCAGCTAGCATAAACCCTGTTTGATTTCCAGGTCCATTTACATTAACTCATATAGGTCAAAATGAAGTAAAATGAAAATATTAACTTTTCTGGACACCAAAACATTGAACCAAAATGCCTAAGCCTGGGAAACAGAATAAAGTTAGCTAAAGATGAATCCTGGATTGTATCAAAGAAATTTGAATTAATAACTTTAACCCTAACACTACCTCTCAACTGAGTCCTAATCCTAACCCTACACATTAACATAGCCCTATCCCTAACCCTAACCCTAACCCTAATTTTAACTGTAAACATTGCCCAAACCCTAGTTTTAACTCTATCCACTACCATAACTCTAACCCTAACCCTAATGATAAATGTAGCCCTAACCCTAACATTTACCCTAGACCTGCTCTAACCCTAACCCTCTCCCTAACCCTAAATATAGCTCCAACCATAACACCCTAAACCTAACTCTACCCCTAGGCCTAACCCTAACCCTAATCCTAACCCTAACACTAGCACTAATCCTAACCATAAACATAGCCCTAACCCTAGCTGTAATCCTATCTTTTACCGTAAACTGAAGCCTAACCCAAATGCTAATAATAGGACTAAACCTAACTGTATAGCTATCCCTAAGACGATTCAAAACTCTAAAACTAACCTGAACCCTTAGGGTTCATATCCATTATTCTAAACCTAATGCTAATTTGAGCCTTAACTCTAAACCTTAACCAAAACCAATCCCTAATCCTGACTCTGACCATAATAATACACGTACCTCTAAACCTGACCTTTACCCTAAACCTAACTATTACAGTAGACCTATTCAAAACCCAACCTTACAACAACCCTTAACTGCAATACTAGACCAGACATTAGCCCTACCCCTAACACAAACCCTCATCTGAGCCGTAAACCTAGCCTTAATCCTAACCCTCACCATAACCCTAACCCAAGACCTAATCCTAACCATAACCCTAGCCTAACCTTAACTGTATCCATTACCCTAAACATAACCCTTATCCTAATGCTAACCCTAAGACTAATCCTAACCATATCACTATCCCTCAAACTATCAATTACCATAAACCTTACCTGAACCCTAAACCTAATCCTACCTTTACCCTAACCCTAACTCTAATTTGAGCCCTAACCCTAAACTCATACCTAAATCAAGCCCTAACACTGGCCCTGGTCCTAATAATTACCTTAGCTCTAAATCTGACTCTTACTCTATACCTAACCCTTACAATAGACCTAGCCGTAAACATTTCACTAAAACTATCCCTAACTGTAACTCGACATTAGCCCTAGCCATAGTTCTAGACCAAATCTTAACACAAACTCTAGCCCTTATCTTATCCCTAAACAGCCTTAATTACAACCTAAATTTATCATTACCCTCACCCTAACACTAACATTAATTCAAGTCCTAACTTTAAACCTTAGCCTATCCCAAACAATAACCCTGACCTTAACCCTAATAAAACCCCTAGCTCTAAACTTGATCATAACACTACACCTAACCCTTACCCTAGAGAAAGCCATAATCCTAACCCTAAAACTAAAATCTTTAACCATAATTCTCGACCTGAAATTACCCCTAGACTTAGCACTAATCCTAGTCCTAAACCTAAAACAAACCCTAGCCTTCATCCTAGCCCTACACCTAGCTTTAATCATAACCCTACCCCTAACCCTACCCCTAACTCAATTGTAACCCTCACCCTACCTCTATACCTAGCTATAATGCCATGTCTTACCCTATTTTAAACCTAACACTAACCCTGACTCTAAGCTTAAGTCAAACAATAAACCTAGCCCTAATCCTAGCACTAATTTAGCTGTATCTCCAACCCTAACACTAACCCTAGCCCTAAGACTCACTCTAAATCACGGCCTATAACTATCCCTAGTTCTAACCCTATCCCTTACCATAACCCTATCCCTAGCCTTAACCCTTGCCCTATCCTTAGTCCCAGCCCTAACCCTAGTTCTAACCCTAACTCTAAATCTAACCCTAACCTTAAGCCTAAGCTTAACACTTACACTATCCCTAAACCTAACCCTAGAACTAAACCAAAACCAAGCAATAGCCCTAACCATAAACATTAACTTAATCCAAACCCTAACACTAAACCTAGACTTATCCCTAGCCCTAATTCGAGTTCTCACAGTAACTTTAAAATTAACAGTGACCCTGATTCATAGCCTAACAATCAACCTAGCTCTAAACACTGCCCTCAAGTTAAACCTTAAACTGAATGCTAAGAATAACCCTATCAATAATTCGAGTTCTATCCCTAATCCTAAAACTAACCCTGACCTGACTTTTATCCTAACACAAACCCTAGCTATAAATATCACCTAAACTTAAACCTAACCCTAACACTAAACATAATGATAACACTAAAAGTAACATAAATTTAACCCTAGTTCTTACATTAGCCATGGCCCTAATCCTATCTCTAAACCTAACACAAATACTAGCCCTAATCTGAGCCCTAAATCTAGATTTAACCCTAAGTCTAACCCTAACCATAGCCCTAAACCTAGCTCTAAAACAATCCCTTACCCTAAGCAAACCCCTAAAGCTAAGGGTAACCCTAGACCTATCCCTAATCCTTAGGCTAAACAAAACCCTAACTCTATTAATAGCCTTAACCCTAGCTCTCATTCTAGCTCTAAATCTATCCCAAATTCTAACCCTAACTCTGACCCTTATACTGACTCTACCACTAATTCTAGGTCTAACTCTAACCCTAACTCTAACCCAAAATCTATGGTAATCCTATCCCTACACCTAACCCTGAAGCTAACTCCCAGCCTAGCCCTAACCATAGCTCAGAACCTAACCCTTACACTAAATACAACCCTAAAACTAACTCTTATTCTAACACTCACCCTAACCCTAACTCAAGACCTAATCCTAACCATACCCTAGGCATAATCTTAACTCTAACTATATCCATTACCCTAAACATTACCTTTTATGCTAATATAACCCTAGGCCTAATCCTAACCCTACCAGTATCCCCCAAACTGTCAATTAACCGAAACTTAACCTGAACCCTAAAACTAACCTAATCATTACCCAAATGCTAACCCTAATGCTAATTCGAGCCCTAACCCTAAACTGAAACCTAAACCAAAGAACAACCCTGACTCTGACATTAATAATTTCCCTAGTTCTAAACCTGAATATTACCCTATACCTAACCCTTACACTAGACTTAACCATAAACCTAACTCTAAAACAATCCCTAAACATAACCCTAGACCTGACTTTAGCCCTACCATAATCCTAGCCCTAACCCTAGCACAAACCCTAGTCCTTATCCTAGCCCTAAACATAGCCTTAATTACAACCCTAACCCTAACCCTAGGCCTAACCCTAATACTAACCCTATCTCTAATCTTAGCCCTAATTTAGCCCTGTTCCTATCCCTAACCCTAACCCTAGCCCAAAGACTAACTCTAACTCTCACCCTAGCAATAACTCTAGTTCTAACCCTATACTTTACTGGAAGCCTAATCCTGGCCTGAACCATAGGTCTAACCCTAGCCCTATTCGTATCCCTGGCCATAACCCTAGATCTAACCCTAAGTCTAAATATAACCCTAACAATAAGCCTAAGCATAAAACTAACCCTAGCCCTAACCCTAACCCTAGCTCTAAAACAAACAGAGCCATAGACCTAACCCTAATCCTTACATAAATCAAGCACTATTCATACACCTAGCCCTATCCCTAGCAATAATTCTAATCTTAAGCCAAACCTTAAAACTAACCTTCAACCTGACTCTGACCTTACCACTAACCCTAGGTCTAAACATCACCCTAACCCTAAACCTAAACCCAGCACTAGACCTAGTCCTAACCCCTAACACTAAAATTAGCCCTAATCTTAACCCTTGTACTTACATTAGCCCTAGCCGTATCCCGAGCCCTAACCCTAGCTTTAACCCTAAACCTAACTCTAACCCTATCACTAATTGTAAACATAACCCTAGCTGTAACCCCAGATCTAATCCTATCCATTATCCTAACCATAAACCTAACCCTAATGCTAACCCTAGGCCTAAACCTAACCCTATCCCTAAGCTTCACTCTATCCATTACCCTTAATCTAACCTGAAACCTAAACCTAACCCTATCATTATGCTGATCCAAACCTTAATGCCAACTCGAGTCCTAACTTTAAACCTTAAACTATCAAAAACACGATCATGACCATGACCCTAATAATACCCTTAGCTCTAAACCTGACCCTAACTCTAAACCTAACACTTACACAAAGTGTAGCCATAAACCTAACCTTAAACTATCTTTAACCGTAAACCTAGACCTGAAATTAGCCCTCACCATTATCCTATCCCTAAACCCAGGCTTAATCCTAACATGAACCATAAGCCGAGCCCTAATCCTAATTCTAACCCTCTCCCTAGCCCTAAACCTACCTATAACCCCATCCCTTACCATAAACCTAACCATAACAATAAACCTAACCCTAACTCCTGCCGTAACCTTAGGCCTAATACTAACACTAAGCCTAGCACTAATCCTAGCCCTAATTTAATCCTATCATAACCCTAACCCTAGCCCTAAGACTAATTATAACTCTTGCAATAGCCCTAGTCCTAGTTATATCCTTAGCCCTATCCTAACTCTAGATCTAAACCTAACTTTAAATCTAAACCTAATTCTAAATTTAACTGTAATCATAAGCCAAACCAAACCCTAACAGTACCCCTAACCATAATGCTAATCATAAAACTTGACCTAGCAATGGCCCTAGCCATAAAACAAAACCAAGCCATATCCCTAACCCAAATTCTTAACCTAAACCAAACCCAAACCTTACACCTAACCCTAACCCTAACTCTAAAAATTACTCTCACCCTGATGCTGACCCTAACATTAATTTTAGCTCTAATCATCACCCTAACTTAAATTAACCCAAACACTAGACCTATCCTTAACCGTAACCCTAAAACTAGCCTTAATTTTAATCCTAGTTTGTGCATTAGACATTGTCATCACACTAGCCCTAACCCTAACACAAATTATTCCCCTAATTCGAGTCCTAACCTTAGCTTAAACCCTAATCTTAACCCTAACACCAGAGCTAACCCTAAAACTAACCCAAGCTCTAACCCTAGCTCTAACCCAATCCCATACCCTAAGCCAAACCCTAAAGCAAATGCAAACCCTAGTCCTAACCCTAATCTTTAGCCTAACTTCAAATCTGACCATATTACTAGTCTTAACCCTAGCCCTCATTATACCTCTAAACCTAACCTTGACCCTCATCTGACCCTACAGGTAACCCTAGGTCTAAACCTGACCCTAAACTTAAACCAAAACCTAACTTTAAACCTACCGTAATCCTATATTTATACTTAAGCCTAAAACTAGATGTAGACCCAAAGCTAATCCTAAATATAGCTGTAACTCTAGCCCTAAACCTAAACACAATCTTAGCATTAGCCCTAACAATAACCCTTAACCTAAATCAAACACTTAACCTACCCTAAACCTAGTTATAATTCTGGCTCTAACCATAAACCTAACCCTATTTTGAACACTGACCTTGATCCTAACACTTAAACAAGTTTTAAACCTGACACTAACCCAAAACCTAGACCTAACACTAGACCTAGATATAACTCTAAACGTAAAACTAGCCCTAAACATAACCCTACATTTTACATTACTCATATTCCTAACCCTATCCCTAACCCTAACACAAAACCTAGAGCTCATCCTAGGCCTAAACTTAGCTCTAAGCATATACCTAAGCCTTGCCCTAACCCTAAACCTAACTCTAACCCTAACTCTCTTCTTAGACCTAACCCTATCTCAAATCCTAAACCTTAAACTAAACATAACCCTAGTCCTATCCTAAATCCTAATCCTAACCCTAGCCCTAATCCTAACTTTAACCCTAGCCCAAACTGTAGCACTAACCATATCCATTACCCTAACCCTAACCCCAACCCTAATTAAAACCCTATCCCTAACACTAAACCTAACTCTAACCATAATCTTGAACTCAGAAGTGAACCTAAACCTAACCCTTGCACGAGCCAAAACCATAGCTCAAACACTGACCCTTATCCTAAACTAACCATAACCTTAACCCTAACCTAACACTTACCATAACCTTAAGACTTACCTTAAACCAAACACTAGCCCTATCCCTAAACCTAACCCTAATCCTAGACTTAATCCAAACCATAACCTAGCCCTAACCCTAGTTCTAAAACTATCCATTAAACTAAACATAACCCTAACCCTAATGCTAACCCTAACACGATTGCTGAAACCTAACCCATCCATTACCTTAAACCTTAACTAAAACCTAAACTAAACCCTTCCATTACCTTAAATTTAAACCTAACCCTAATGCTAATTTGAGCCCTAACCACTTAACCTTAACATAAACCAAACACTAACCCTGACCCTGATCTTGACACAAATAATAATTCTAGCTCTAAACCTGACCTTTAACATAAACCTAACCCTTACACTAGACCTAGCCATAACCTAACCCTAAAACTATCATTAACCATTACCCTAGACCTGATATTCTCCTAGCCCAAGTCCTAGCCCTAACCCTATCAGAAAACCTACCCCTTATTCTAGCCCTAATTCTATCCTTAATCCTAAACTGAACAATAACCCTAGGCTTATTCCTAATTCTAAACCTCACCCTAGCCCTAAACATAGCTATAACACAACCCATTCCTCTAAACTTAACCCTAACCCCTGTGCTAACCATAAACCTATCCCAACCCCTAGGCTTAACCCTAACACTAACTCTAGTCCTAATCCTAGCCCTAATTTAGCCTTAACCCTAACCCTCACCCTAAGCATACTCCAAAGAATAAATCTAATTCTCACCCTAGATGTATCCCTAGTTCTAACCATATTCCTTACCATAACCCTAACTCTAGCCCTAACCCTAGCACGAGCCCTAACTATATATCAACCCTAACTCTAAATCTAACCCTAAGCCTAAGCCTAAACTTCACTCTAACAGTAGCCCTGACCTTGATGCTAATCCAAAATCTAGCCTTAACCCTAGCCCTAGCCCTAGCCCTAAAACAAAACTGAGCCATAGCTCTAACCGTAACCCTTAACCTAAACCAAAACCTAACCCTACACCTAGCATTAACTTTAGCCCTAATTCGAGTCCTAAACCTAACACTAAAATTAACCCTGACCCTCACACTGACCCTAAATATAACCCTTGCTCTAAACATCACTCTTACCATAACCCTAAAACTGGCACTAATTTTAACAGTAGTTCATATATTAGCCATAGCCCTAACCCTAGCCCAAACCAAACCCAAAACCTAGCACTTATTTGAGAATTAAACCTAGTTTTAAACCTAACTCTAATCCAAAACATAGCCCTAAACCTCACCCTAACCCTATCCAGAATCTTAACCATAACCCTAGACCTATCACTAGCTCTAACCCTATCCATTACCATAACCATAACCATAACCTTAATGGTAACCCTAGGCCTAACCCTAACCTTATCGTTAACCCTAACCTTATTCATTAACCTAAAACTTACCTGAACCGTAAACCTAACCACATCATTACCCTAACCCTAAACCTAATGCTAATTTTAGCCCTAATCCTAAACTTAACCTAAGCCAAACCCTAACTCTGACCCTTCCTGTAATAATATACCTAGCTCTAACCCTGACCCTACCCCTAAACCTAACCCTTATACTAGACCTAGCCATAAACCTAACCCTAAAACTATTCCTAACGTAACCATAGATCTGACATTTGTCCTAGCTGTAATCCTAGCCCTAACCGTAAAACAAACAATAGCTCTAAACCTAACCCTAACCCTAACCCTAAACCTAGCCCTAATGCTATCCATAACCCTAGCCCTAAACTTAGCTCTAACCTTATCAATTTCCCTATGCATAGCCCTAATTCTAATGCTAACCCTAGGCCTAAATCTAACCCTATGTGTAACCATAAACCCATCCATTATGCTAAATATAACCTGAACCCTAAACCTAACCCTATCATTACCCTAACCCAAACCCTAATGCTAATTTGAGCCCTAACCCCAAACCCTAACCTAAAAAAAACCTAAACATGAACCTGACTCTACTAATACCCCTAGCTCTAAATTTGACCCTTACCCTAAATCTAACCCTTACACTAAACATAACCATAACCCTATCCCCAAAACTATCTCTAACCGTAACCCTAGAACTGACATTTGTCCTAACACTAAGCCTAGCCCTAACCAAAACACAAACCCTAGCCCTCATCCTAGCCCTGAACCTAGCCTTAATCATACCTCTAATGAAACCCTAGCCCTAACCCTAATTCTAACCTTCATCCTAGCCCTAAACCTAGCTCTAATCCCATATTTACACTAAACGAAACCTAAGCCCAAAACTAACCCTAGGCCTAAACATAAACATAAACCTAGCCCTATTCCTAGCCCTAATTAAGCCCTATACGTAACCAAACCCTAAGCCTACCCCTAATACTTACTCTCACTCTCACCCTAGCCCTATCCCTAGTTGTGACCCTATTTTTATCATAACCCTAATCCTAGCTATAAACCTAGTACTAATGCTAGCCATATTCTTAGCCTCAGACTTTACTATAGATCTAATCCTAACTCTAAATCTAACTCTAAACCTAAGACTAGTGTTAATGTTAGTTAGAAATAGTTTTATTTCTAGTGCTAGTCTTAGATTTAGAGTTAGATTTAGAGTTAGGATTACTACACTAGTCCTAAACCTAATGCTAATCTTAAAACTACCCCTAACTATAGCCCTACCTAGCCCTAAAACAAAACCAAGCTATAGCCCTAACATTAGAGCTTAACATAAACCAAAATCTAACTCTACACCTAGTCCTAACCCTAGCCCTAATTCGAGTCCAAACCCTTACCCTAAAACTACCCCTGACCTAAATTTTGACCCTAATACTAACCCTAGGTCTGAACATCACCCTAATGTTAAACCTAACACTAAAACTAGACCTAGTCTTAACCGGATTTCTTATAACTAGCCCAAATCATAACTCTATGGCAAACATTGGCTGTAACTCTAAACCTATCCCTAACTCTAACCAAAATTTATCCCTAATCTGAAACCTAACCCTAGCTTTAACACTAAACCTAATCCTAACACTAGCCCTAACCCTACCATAATGTAGCCCTAACCCTAGGTCTAACCCTATCCCTTACATTAAGAAAACCCTAAACCTAATAGTAACCCTAGTCCTAACCCTAAACCCATTACTATCCTAATCCTAGCCCTCATTCTATCTCTAACCATAACTAAAATATGACACTTATTCTGACTCTAATGGTAACCGTAGGTCTAAACCTGACCCTAACCCTTTAGTGAACCCTAACACTAGCACTAGAAACAAACCTATTCCTAAACCTAGCCCTAACACTAGCCCTAGACCTAAACCTAATCCTACATCTAGCAATATCTCTAGCCCTAGACATAAACAAAAACCTGGCCCTAGCCCTAATAATAAACCTTAACCTAACCCAAACTCTAACCCTACCCTTAGACCTAACCCTAAAGGTTAGCTTTAACCCTAAAGCTAACTCTAACATGAACACTAACCCTGACCCTAACACTAACTCTAGCTCTAAACATCATGCTAACACTAATCCTAACCCTAACACTTACCTAGCCATAACACTAACCCCAAAACTGGCCCTAATCATCACACTAGTTTGGTACATTAGCTGTAGCCCTAACACTCTACCCCTAACCTAACCCACCTAATCCGAGAGCTAACCCTAGCTTTAACCCTAACACTAACCCTAGCCATAAGCCAGTCCCTAACCCTTCCCTAACCCTAGCTCTTATCCTATTTTTTTACCTTAAGCCAAACCATAAACCAAATACTAATCCTAGCCCTAACACTATTCCATAGCCTAACCCATATCCTAACCCTATTACTAGTTTTAACCTAGCCCTCATTCTAGCTCTAACCATAACCCAAACCCTAATTCTAAACCCTAAAACTTATACTGACCCTAAACCTAACCGTAGATCTATACCTGACCCTAACATGAACCCGAACCATAACATTAGCCCTACTGGTAATTCTATACCTAAACCTAAACCTAACACTAGTCCTAGACCTAAACCTAATCCTAAATCTAGCCATAAATCTAGCCCTAGACCTGAACAACAACCTTGCTCTATCCCTAACAATAACCCTTAACATAACCCAAACACTAACCCTACTTCTAGACCTAACCCTAGTCCTAATTCTGGCACTAACCCCAAAATTAACTCTAACCTGAACACTGACCCTGACCCTAACATAAACTTAGCTCCAAAGCTCACCCTAACTCAAAACCTAATCCTAACACTACACCTAGCCATAATCCTAACCCTAAAACTATCCCTAAACATAACCCTAGCTCTGAACTAAGAATGGCACTAACATGAGGCTTAAAATAACACAAAACCTAGCCCTAATCCTAGGCCTATACCTAGCCCTAAGTGTAACCCTAAACTAACCATAGCCTTAACCCTAACCCTACCCTTCCCCTTAGATCTAACCCTAGCTCAAAGCCTATCCTTTACCCTAAACATAACCCTAGCTCTATCCCAAACCCTAAACTAACCCTAGCCCTAATCCTACCATTAACCATAGAACTAACCATAGCTCTGATTCTATACACTACCCTAACCCTAGCCCTAAACCTAACCATAACCCTAGCCCTAAACCTAGCTCTAAACATATCCATTACCCTAACCATAATCCTAATTCTAACCCTAGGCTTAACCCTAACATTATCACAATCTGTAAACCTATCCATTACCCTAAAACTAACCTGTACCCTAATCCTAAGCCTATTCATTACCCTAACCGTAACTCTAACTCTAATGCTAATTAAAGCCCTAAACCTAAACCTTAACCTAAACTGAACCATAAGCCATACCCTGACCTTAATAATACATCTAGCTCTAAAGTTGACCCTTACCCTAAATCTAACGCTTAAACTAGAATTCACCATAAACATAACCCTAAATCTATCCCTAACCATAACCCTAGACTTAACTCTAGACACCCTAACACAAACCTTAGCTCTAAACGTTATCCTAACTGGAAAACTAACCATAACACTAGACAAAACCTAAATCTACCCATAACCATAATTCTAGCTCTTACATTACCCATACACCTAACACTATCCCTAAACCTCACACACAACGTAGCGCTAATCCTAGCCCTAAACATAGAACTAAGCATAACCCTAACCCTGTCCCTAGCACTAATCTTAACCCTAACACTGGCCCTGGCACTAACTCTACTCAAACTCTAATCCTTATCCTAAACATAACAATAGCCCTAGTGCTCAACCTAACCCTAAACCTAGCCCTAATCCTAACTGTAACCATAGCACAAATCCTAGCACAAACTCTATCCATTAACTTTAACATAACCCTAACACTAATGCTAACCCAAGCCATAACCCTAACCCTAACCCTAACCGTAGCCCTGACTCTTACTTTTACCTTCACCCTAGCCCTAACCCTAGCTCAAACCTTAACACTTCTGCTAAACCTAACACTAACATTATCCCTATGCCTATCTCTAAACCTAGCCAAAATCCTAATGTTAACACAAGCCCTAACACTAGCACTAACCCTATCCTTTACCCTAAACATAAACCTAACCCAAATGGTAACTGTAGGCGTAATCCTAATTGTATCACTAACGTTAACCCTATCTATTACTCTAAACCTAACCTGAACCCTAAACCTAATACTATCCATTATTTTAACCCTAACCCTAATGCTAATGTGAGCCCTAACCCTAAACCTTATCCTAAACCAAACACTAAACCGGACTCTAACCATAATAATACACCTAGCTCTAAACTTGACCTTTACCCTAAACCTAACTTTCCAATAGATATAGCCATAAACCTAAAGTTAAAATTATTCCTAAACATAAACCTAGACCTGGCATTAGCCCTAGCTCTAATCCCAGCGCTAACCCTAACACAAACCCTAGCCCTCATCCTAGCCCTAAACCTAGCCTTAACCATAACCCAAACAGTCACCCTATTCCCATACCTAACTTTAACCCTCGCCCTACTCCTGAAGCGAGCCATAATCTCATCCCTTCCCCTAAAACTAACCATAACCCTAACACTAACACTAACCCTAATTCTAGACCTAAACACAGGCCTAACCCTAACACTAAACCTATCACCAATCTAGCCCTAATTTAGCCCTAACCCTAAGCAAATCCCTAAATGTAGCCCTAAGAATAACTCTAACTCTCAAACTAGCCCTATTTCTATTTCTAAACCTGTCCATTACTGTAACCCTAACACTAACTCTAACCTTAGCCCTAACCCTAGATCTATCCATAACTCTAAATTAAGTTATAAACTCTAAATCTAACCCTAACCTTAAGCCTAAACCTCACCCTACCACTAGCTGAACACTATCCTTAATCATAAAACTAACCCTAACCCTAGCCATAGCCATAAAACAAAACTGAGCCATTACCCTAACGCTAAACCTAACCTGAACCAAACCCTAACCCTACAACTAGCCATAACCCTAGCTCAAATTCGAGTCCTAGAACTGAAACTAACCATACACTGACTCATATCTAAAAACTAAACCTAGCTCTCTATATAACCCTAACCATAAAACAAATGCTAACACCATTCCTAGCCCAAATCCTAACCCTAAAACTAACCCTAATAATAACCCTAGTTCTTACATTAACATTAGTTCTAACCCTAGCCCTAACCCCAAACAAAAATAGCCCTAATATGAGACCTAAAACTAGATTTAACCCTAACCCGTATCCTAAGCAAAACTCTATCCATAGTGCTAATCCTAATCGTAATCGTAATCCTTAGCCTAAATCAAACACTAACCCTATTACTAGTCAAAATCCTAGCCCTCATTCTAGCCCTAAACCTAACAAAAATCCGAACCCTAAACTTCACTCTTATTCTAACCATATCACTAATTATACATATAAACTGGACCCTAACCCTAAACTGAACCTTGAAACTAGCCCTACCAGTAAACTTTTACCTAAACCTAACCCTAACACTACTCCTGGACCTAAACCTAATCCCAAATCTAGCAATAACTCTAGCCCTAGATCTAAACAAAAACTTAGTCCCAGCCCTAAAAAAAAAACCTTAACCCAAACCAAACAATAAAACTACCCCAGACCTAACCCTACTCCTTATTCTGGCTTTCACCATAACTCTAATTTGAACACTGACCCTGACACTAACACTAAACCTAGCTCTAAAAATGACTAAACCAAAATCTAAACATAATACTAGAATTAGCCATAACTCTAACCCTAATACTAGCCCTAATTAGAACCCTAAATCTTACATTACCCATAGCACTAACTCTAGACCTAAACCTAACACAAAACCTAGCCCTAATCCAAGGCCTAAACCTATTATAAGCATAACTCTAACTCTAAACCTTGCTCTAACCCTAAGCCTAACCCTCACCTTAGACATAACCATAGTTCAAAGCCTAAACTTCGGCCTAAACATATCCCTAACAATAACCCTAACCCTAGCCCTAACCCTAACACTAACTCTAACCCTATATATTAACCTTATGATAACCCTATTCCTAATGCTAACCCTAGGCCTAACCCTAACCGTATCGCAAACCCTAAATCTCTCCATTACCCTAAACTTATGCTGAACCCTAAACCTAACCCTATTCATTAACCTAATCCTAACTCTAATCCAAATGCTCATTTGAACCCTATCCATAAATCTTAAAATAATATAAACCATAACCCTGACACTGAACCTAAAAATACCCCTATCTCTAAAACTGACCCTTGCCCTAAATTTAATACACTAAGACATAGACCTAATCCTAAATCTACTCCTAACTGTAACACTAGACCTGACATATCCCTAGCTCTAATTCTAGACCTAACCCTATAACAAACCCTAGCCCTCATCCTAGCCCTAAATCTAGCCTTAATCATAACCCTAACCCTAACCCTAATCCTAGCCCTTATCCTAATTCTAACCCTCACTCTACCTCTAATCATAGCTATAACACATCCCTTACCCTAAACTTAACCCTAAACCTAGTCCTAATGCTAGGCCTAAGCTGAACACTAACCCTAGTTATAATTCTTGCCCTGATTTAGACCTATCCCTAAAAGTAACTATAACCCTAGCCCTAAGACTAACTCTAACTCTCACCCTAGCCTTATCTGTAGTTTTATCCCTATTATTTACCACAACCCTAAACCTAGCCCTAACCCTTGCCCTATCCTTAGACCTAGCCCTAACCATAGATCTAACCCTAACTCCAAGTCTTAACTAAAACTAAGCCCAAGCCTAACAGAAATATTGGCCCTAATGCTAATGTTAATCATATAACCTAGGACTAAACAAAACTGAGCAATAGGGACTGAGGATGTGGCTCAAGCAGTAGTACATTCACCTGGCATGAGCCAGGTGCTGGGTTCAATCCTTAGCAACAATAAAAATATAATTTAAAAAACACATGTTGTTGGTTTTTTCTTTTTTTAAGGAATGAACTCCAAGCAATGAATTTTCTTCTTAGAACTGCTTTCAAACTCATACTTCATCTCAAAATCCTTGAAAAAGAAGAGCAAAACAACAGCAAAAGAAGTAGAAGGAAAGAAATAATTAAAATCAGAGCTGAAATTAATGAAATTGAAACAAAAGAAACAATTAAAAAAATTGACAAAACTAAAAGTTGGTTCTTTGAAAAAATAAACAAAATCGACAGACCCTTAGCGATGCTAGCGAAGAGAAGAAGAGAAAGAACTCAAATTACTAGCATACGGGATGAAAAAGGCAATATCACAACAGACACTTCAGAAATACAGAAGATAATCAAAAACTATTTTGAATCCTTATACTCCAATAAATTAGAAGATAGTGAAGGCATAGATAAATTTCTTAAGTCATATGATCTGCCCAGATTGAGTCAGGAGGATATAGAAAACCTAAACAGACCAATATCAATTGAGGAAATAGAAAAGACTACCAACTAAGAAAAGCCCAGGTCCGGATGGGTATACAGCAGAATTTTACAAAACCTTTAAAGAAGAACTAATACCAATACTTTTCAAGCTACTTCAGGAAATAGAAAAGGAGGGAGAACTTCCAAATTCATTCTATGAGGCCAACATCACCCTGATACCTAAACCAGACAAAGACACTTCAAAGAAAGAAAACTACAGACCAATATCTCTAATGAACCTAGATGCAAAAATCCTCAATAAAATTCTGGCGAATCGCATACAAAAACATATCAAAAAAATTGTACACCATGATCAAGTAGGATTCATCCCTGGGATGCAAGGCTGGTTCAATATACGGAAATCAATAAATGTTATTCACCACATCAATAGACTTAAAAATAAGAACCATATGATCATCTCGATAGATGCGGAAAAAGCATTCAACAAAGTACAGCATCCCTTTATGTTCAAAACTCTAGAAAAACTAGGGATAACAGGAACATACCTCAATATTGTAAAAGCAATCTATGCTAAGCCTCAGGCTAGCATCATTCTGAATGGAGAAAAACTGAAGGCATTCCCTCTAAAATCTGGAACAAGACAGGGATGCCCTCTCTCTCCTCTTCTCTTCAACATAGTTCTCGAAACACTGGCCAGAGCAATTAGACAGACGAAAGAAATTAAAGGCATAAAAATAGGAAAAGAAGAACTTAAATTATCACTATTTGCAGATGATATGATTCTATACCTAGCAGACCCAAAAGGCTCTACAAAGAAACTATTAGAGCTAATAAATGAATTCAGCAAAGTGGCAGGCTATAAAATCAACACGCATAAATCAAAGGCATTCCTGTATATCAGCGACAAATCCTCTGAAATGGAAATGAGGACAACCACTCCATTCAAAATATCTTCAAAAAAAAAAATAAATAAAATACTTGGGAATCAACCTAACAAAAGAGGTGAAAGACTTATACAATGAAAACTACAGAACCCTAAAGAGAGAAATAGAAGAAGATCTTAGAAGATGGAAAAATATACCCTGTTCATGGATAGGCAGAACTAACATCATCAAAATGGTGATATTACCAAAAGTTCTCTATAGGTTTAATGCAATGCCAATCAAAATTCCAACGGCATTTCTTGTAGAAATAGAGAAAGCAATCATGAAATTCATATGGAAAAATAAAAGACCCAGAATAGCAAAAACAATGCTAAGCAGGAAGTGTGAATCAGGCTGTATAGCGATACCAGACTTCAAACTGTACTACAGAGCAATAGTAACAAAAACAGCATGGTACTGGTGCCAAAACAGGCGGGTGGACCAATGGTACAGAATAGAGGACACAGAAACCAATCCACAAAACTACAACTATCTTATATTTGATAAAGTGGCTAAAAGCATGCAATGGAGGAAGGATAGCATCTTCAACAAATGGTGCTGGGAAAACTGGAAATACATATGCAACAAAATGAAACTGAATACCTTTCTCTCGCCATGCACAAAAGTGAATTCAAAATGGATCAAGGAGCTTGATATCAAATCAGAGACGTGCCATCTGATAGAAGAAAAAGTTGGCTACGATCTACAGTCGGTGGGGTCGGGCTCCAAATTCCTCAATAGGACACCCATAGCACAAAAGTTAATAACTAGAATCAACAAATGGGACTTACTCAAACTAAAAAGTTTTTTCTCAGCAAAAGAAAAAATAAGAGAGGTAAATAGGGAGCCTACACCCTGGGAACAAATCTTTACTCCTCACACTTCAGATAGAGCCCTAATATCCAGAGTATACAAAGAACTCAAAAAATTAGACAATAAGAGAACAAACAACCCAATCAACAAATGGGCCAAGGACCTGAACAGACACTTCTCAGAGGAGGACATACAGTCAATCAACAAGTACATGAAAAAATGCTCAACATCTCTAGCTGTCAGAGAAATGCAAATCAAAACCACCCTAAGATACCATCTCACTCCAGTAAGATTGGCAGCCATTAGGAAGTCAAACAACAACAAGTGCTGGCGAGGATGTGGGGAAAAGGGTACACTTGTACATTGCTGGTGGGACTGCAGATTGGTGCAGCCAATTTGGAAAGCAATATGGAGATTTCTTGGAAAGCTGGGAATGGAGCCACCATTTGACCCAGCTATTCCCCTTCTTGGTCTATTCCCTAAAGACCTAAAAAGAGCATGCTACAGGGACATTGCTACATGGATGTTCATAGCAGCACAGTTCACAATAGCAAGACTGTGGAACCAACCTAGATGCCCTTCAATAGATGAATGGATAAAAAAAAATGTGGCATTTATACACAATGGAGTATTACTCTGCATTAAAAAATGACAAAATCATAGAATTTACAGGGAAATGGATGGCATTAGAGCAGATTATGCTAAGTGAAGCTAGCCAATCCCTAAAAAACAAATGCCAAATGTCTTCTTTGATATAAGGAAAGTAACTAAGAACAGAGTAGGGACGAAGAGCAGGAGAAGAAGATTAACATTTAACAGGGATGAGAGGTGGGAGGGAAAGGGAGAGAGAAGGGAAATTGCACGGTAATGGAAGGAGACCCTCAGGGTTATACAGTGGAGGGGGTAGAGAGAGAGGAGGGGAGAGGAGGGGAGAGGTGGGGAGGGGGGAGGGTGGATGATGGGAAAGGCAGCGGAGCACAACAGACACTAGTATGGCAATTTGTAAATCAATGGATGTGTAACTGATGTGATTCTGCAATCTGTGTATGGGGTGAAGGTGGGAGTTCATAACCCACTTGAATCAAAGTGTGGAATATGATATGTCAAGAAATTTGTAATGTTTTGAACAACCCACAATAAAAAATTAAAAAAACAAAACAAAAAAAAAAAAAAACACATGTTGTGTCTACCAAAAACTAAAAAAATGAAAAAAAAATATTAAGAAATTCTCTCTTTCTCTCTCTCTCTCTCTCTCTCTCTCTCTCTCTCTAAAAAAAAAAAACAAACTGAGCAATAATCCTAATCTTAAACCTTAACTTAAACCAATTCCTAACACTAAACCTAGACCTAACCCTAGCCCTAATTCGAGTCCTAACAATAACCTTAAACTCTTGAACTTGAGAAGAGTTTGTTTGATGAACACAGCTGCACAATTGTTTGGGGCATATATATTAATGATCGTCAAGACTTGTTGGTGTATGGTTCCCTTGAGCAGTATGTAGTGGTCATGTTTATCCCTTTTGATTAACTTTGGCTTGAAGTCTATTTTATTTTATGTGAGTATGGACACCCCTGCTTGTATATCAGTGACAAATCCACTGAAATGGAAATGAAGACAACCACCCCATTCACAATATCCTCAAAAAAAATGAAATACTTAGGAATCAACATATCAAAAGAGGTGAAGGACCTATACAATGAAAACTACAGAACCCTAAAGAGAGAAATAGAAGAAGATCTTAGAAGATGGAAAAATATACCCTGTTCATGGATAGGCAGAGCTAACATCATCAAAATGCCGATATTACCAAAAGTTCTCTATAGGTTCAATGCATTGCCAATCAAAATCCCAACAGAATTTCTTGTAGAAATAGAGAAAGTAATCATGAAATTCATATGAAAAAATAAAAGACCCAGAATATCAAAAGCAATTCTAAGCAGGAAGTGTGAACCAGGAGGTATAGCGATACCACATTTCAAACTGTACTACAGAGCAATAGTAACAAAAACAGCATGATACTGGTACCAAAACAGGCGGGTGGACCAATGGTACAGAATAGAGGACACAGAAACGCATCCACAAAATTACAACTATCTTATATTAGATAAAGGGGCTAAAAGCATTCAATGGAGGAAGGATAGCATCTTCAACAAATGGTGCTGGGAAAACTGGAAATCCATATGCAACAAAATGAAACTGAATCCCTTTCTTTCACCAGGCACAAAAGTTGACTCAAAATGGATCAAGGAGCTTGATATCAAATCAGAGACTCTGCGTCTGCTAGAAGAAGAAGTTGGCTCCGATCTACATATTGTGGGGTCGGGCTCAAAATCCCTTAATAGGACACCCATAGCACAAAAGTTAATAACTAGAATCAACAAATGGGACTTACTCAAACTATTTTTTTTCTCAGCAAGAGAAACAATAAGAGAGGTAAATAGGGAGCCTACATCCTGGGAACAAATCTTTACTCCTCACACTTCAGATAGAGCCCTAATATCCAGAGTATACAAAGAACTCAAAAAAACAAACAAACAAACAAACAAACAAACAAAAAAAAAAAACAAGCAATAAGAAAACAAATAACCCAATCAACAAATGGGCCAAGGACCTGAACAGACACTTCTCAGAGGAGGACATACAATCAATCAGCAAGTACATAAAAAAATGCTCACCATCTCTAGCAGTCAGAGAAATGCAAATCAAAACCACCCTAAGATACCATCTCACTCCAGTAAGATTGGCAGCCGTTATGAAGTCAAATAACAACAAGTGCTGGCGAGGATGTGGGGTAAAGGGTACACTTGTACATTGCTGGTGGGACTGCAAATTGGTACGGCCAATTTGGAAAGCAGTATGGAGATTCCTGGGAAACCTGGGAATGGAACCACCATTTGACCCAGCTATTGCCCCTCTCAGACTATTCCTTGAAGACCTTAAAAGAGCGTATTATAGGGATACTGCTACATCGATGTTCATAGCAGCACAATTCACAATAGCTAGACTGTGGGACCAACTTAGATGCCCTTCAATAGATGAATGGATTAAAAAATGTGGCATTTATACACAATGGAGTATTACTCAGCACTAAAAAATGACAAAATCATGGAATTTGCAGGGAAATGGATGGCATTAGAGCAGATTATGCTAAGTGAAGCTAGCCAATCCCTAAAAAACAAATGCCAAATGTCTTCTTTGATATAAGGAGAGCATCTAAAAACAGAGCAGGGAGGAAGAGCATGAGAAAAAAATAACATTAAACAGGGATGAGAGGTGGGGGGGAAAGGGAGAGAGAAAGAAAATTGCATGGAAATGGAAGGAGACCCTCATTGTTATACAAAATTACATATAAGAGGATGTGAGGGGAAAGGGAAAAAAATCAAGGGAGGGAAATGAATTACAGTAAATGGGGTAGAGAGAGAAGATGGGAGGGGAGGGGAGGGGGGATAGTAGAGGATAGAAAAGATAGCAGAATGCAACAGTCACTAGTATGGTAATATGTAAAAACGTGGATGTGTAACTGATGTGATTCTGCAATCTGTATACGGGGTAAAAATGGGGGTCCATAACCCACATGAATCAAATATATGAAATATGATATGTCAAGAGCTTTGTAATGTTTTGAACAAACAATACAAAAATAACCTTAAACTAACCCTGACCCGGAATCATATCCTAACACTCAACCTAGGTCTAAACACCACCCTAAACTTAAACCAAATCCTAACAGTAACCCTAGCCTTAACTCAAGTCATAACCCTAACCTTAAAACTAACCCTGATGCTGACTCATATTCTAACAGTCACCCTAGCTCTAAAGGCTACCCTCACCTTAAACTGAACCCTAAAAGTAATCCTAGCCCTTATTTGAGTCCTAAACCTAAAACTAAAACTGTCTCAGAATTATATCCTAATACTAACCTAGCTATAAATATCACCATAACATTAAACCTAACCCTAACACCAGACCTACCCCTACCCCTTAATTGTAACCTAGTTCTTACATTGTCCATTGCCATAACATTAGCCCTAACCCTAGCACAAAAATTAGCCCTAATCTGAGCCCTAAACCTAGATTTAACCCTAACCCTAACACTAACTCTAGCACTAAACCTAGCTCTAAGCCTATCCCTTACCCAATGGGAAACCCTAACCCTAATGGTAATCCTAGACCTCTCCCTAATCCTTAAGCTAACCAAAGACCTAACCCTATTAATAGTCATAACCCTACTCTCACTCTAGCTCTAACCATATTCCAAAACCTAATGTTATTCCTGACCATTATTTTCACCCTAACAATAACCCTAGGTCTAATCCTGGACTTAACCCTAGACCAAACCATAACACTAGCTCTAAAACTAAACAAAACCTGTCCCTAGCCCTTAAAGTAATCCTTAACCTAACGCAAACACTAACCCTACCCATTGATCTAAACCTAGTTCTAATTCTGGCTGTAAATCTAACTCTAACTCTAACCCAAACACTGACCCTTGCCTTTAAGAGTAAACTAACTCTAAACCTGACCCTAACCAAAAATCTAAACTTAACACTAGACCAAGCCAAAATCCTAAACCTCAAACTAGCCCTAAACATAACCCTAGCTCTTACATTACCCACATCCCTAACCCTATGACTAAACCTAACAGAAAACCTAGAGCTAGTCCTAAGCCTATGCATAACCCTAACCCTAACCCTAACCTAACACTTGATTTGTGCTAACCCTAGCTCAAAGTCTGACCCTTATTCTAATCATAAACCTACACCTATCCCTATATATACCCCTAACACTAGCACTAATCCCAAACTTAACTCAAGCCCTAAACCTAGCTCTAAACCTACCCATTACCCTAAAACTAACCCTGAACCTATTGATAAACCTATGTCTAACCCTAAACCTAAACCTAACCAGAAAAATAACACTAGACCTAACCCTAAACCTCACACTTGCCATAGACATAACTCTAGATCAAACCCAAACCCTTACCATAAATCTAAACATAACCATAGCCCTAAACCCTAAACCTAAACCTCAATCTAACACTAACAATAACCCTATGCATACATCAAATCATATCCATTACTCTAACCCTAACACTACCCCTATTGATGATGCTAGCCCTAATCCAATCCTAACCCTAACCCTACTGTAATCATATCCCTAGACCTAACTCTAAACCAAACCGTAACTCTAACCTGATCTTGACTCTAATAATTCCCCTAGCTCTAAACGTGACCCTTAACCCTAAACCTAACCCTTCAACTAGTCCTAGCCATAAACCTAATCCTAAAATTGTCCTCTCTTCAACCGAAACCCCACACCAGACATTAGCCCTAAACCTAGCCCTAATCCTAACAAAGATCCCAGCCCTTATCCTAGCCCTAAACCTAGATTAATCCTAACCCTAACCCTAACCCTAGCTCTAACTCCAATACTAATCCTAGCCCTAATATTAGCCCTAATTTCACCCTATCTTTAAACCTAACCATAACCCTAGATCTAAGAATAAATCTAACTCTCACACTAGCCCTATCACTAGTTCTAACCGTATCCCTTAACGTAACCCTAACCCTATCCCTAAACTTAGTTCTAACCCTTGCCCTATCCATAGCCCAAGCACTAACTATAGATCATAATCTATCTCTAAATATAACCCTGACGTGAAGCCTAAACCTAACCCTAACACTTGCCCTAACCCTAACAGTAATCCTAAAACTAGCCCTAATTCTAGCCCTAGCCCTAAAACAAAACCGAGCCATAAGCTCCATCCCTAACCCTTAAAATAAACCAAACCCTAACCATACACCTACCCCTAACCCTAGCCATAATTCGAGTTTTAAGATGAACTCTAAAACTAACCCTGACACTGACTCTGACACTAAAACTAATCGTAGCTCTAAACATCACCCTAATCCTAACACTACACCTAACACTAAACCTAGCCCTAATCTTAACCATAAAATTAGCCCTAATCATAACCCTTGTACTTACATTAGCTGCAATGCTAACCCTACCACTAACTTAACCCAAATTGTAGCCCTAATCCAAGCCCTAACCAGAGCTTTAAAACTAAATCTAACCCTAACCCTAGCTCTAGCCCTAATCATAACCATAATACTAGCCCTAGCCCTATACATTAACATAAAAATAACCCTAACCCTTATGCTAACCCTAGGCCTAAACCTAACCCTATGTCTAATACTATCCCTACCCATTTCCCTAAACCTAACATGAACCCTAATTCTAAGATGATCATTATGCAAACCCTTACCTTAATGCTAATTCAATCCCAAATTGAAGCCTTCACCTATTCCAAACCCTAACCTAGACCTTCACCTTAATAATACCCCTAGCCATAAACCTGACCCTAACACTAAACCTAAAGCTTACACTAGACGTACACATATTCCTAACCCTAAAACTATCTTTAAACATAATTCTAGACTTGAAATTAGCCATACTCCTAATCCTAGCCTTAACCCTAGAACAAACCCTAGCCCTCATCCTAGCCCTAAACCTAGCTTTAATCATAACCCTATATCTAACCTTTAATCTCAACATCACCCTGCCTCTAAAACTAGCATAACACCATGCCTTACCCTAAACTAAATCCTAAATCTAACCCTAATTAAATGCTTAAACTGAACACTAACCATAGACTTAATCCTAACCCTAATGTAGCCCTATTCCTAACCCTAACCCTAACCTTAGCCCTAAGAATAACAGTACTTCTCACACTAGCCCTATCACTAGTTCTAATCCTAGCCCTTACCATTACCCTAACCCTAGCCCTAACCCTTGCCCAAACCTTAGTCCTAGCCCTAACCCTAAGCCTTAGCCTCATGCTAACACTAAACCTAATCCTAACGCTAATCATAAATCTAGCCCTAACCCTACCACCAGCAGTAAAACAAAACTGAGCAACAGCCCTAACCCTAAACCTAACTTAAAACAAACCCTAACACTACACCTAGACCTAACCATATTCAAGACCTAACTCTAACCTTAAAAGTATACCTGACACTGACTCATATGCTAAATTCACCCTAGCTTGAAACACTATCCTAAACTTAAACAAAACTTAACAGTAACCCTAGCCCTTATGTGAGTCCTAACCCTAACTCTGACCCTGACTCATATCCTAAAACTAACCCTAGGTCTAAATATCACCCTAAACTTAAACTTAACCCTAACACTAAAACTACCCCTAACCCTAACCCTAACCCTAAAACTAACCCTAACTGTAACCCTAATTCTTATATTAGCAATTTCCCTAACCCTAGTCCTAACCCTAACACAAAACTAGCCCTAATCTGAACCCTAAACCTAACTTTAACCCTAACCCTACCCTAACTCTAGCCGTAAACCTAGCTCTAACTCTCTCCCTTACCCTAAGTGAAAACATAACCCTAATGGTAAACCTAGATCTATCCCTAATCCTTAGGCTAACCAAAATACTGATCCTCTCAATAGTCCTGACCGTAGCCCTCACTCTCACTCTAATCCTATCCCAAACCCTTATGCAAACCCTGACCATTATTCTTACCCTAATACAAACCCTAGGTCTAAAACTGACCCTCAACCTAGAGCAAACCATAACACAGGCCATACCACTAACTTACATGTAAACCTAACCCTAACCCTAGACCTAAGACTAATTCTAACTCTCACACTAGCCCTCTCCCTATTTGTAAGCCTATCCATTACAATAAAACTAACCCTAGCCGTAACCCTTGCCCTATCCTTAGTCCTAGCCCTAACCCTATATCTAACCTAACTCGAAATCTAACCCTAAACCTAAGCCTACGTCAAACACTAAAAATAGCCCTAACCCTAATGCTAATGTTAAAACTAGCCCTAACACTAACCCTAGCAGTAAAACAAACTGAGCAATAGTCCTAACCATAAACCTTAACTTAAACCAAATCCTAAAACTACACCTAGACCTAATCATAACCTTAATTCGAATCCTAAACTTAACCTTAAATCTAACCCTGAACCTGACTCATATCCTAACCCTCAGCCTAGCTCTAAACACCCTCCTAACTTTAAATTAAAACCCTAAAGTAAACCTATTCTTAATTCAAGTCCTAACCCTAACTCTGACCCTGACTCATATACTAACACTAACCCTAGCTCTAAGTATCATTGTAACCTTAAACCTAATCCTAACACTAGACCTCCCCCTAATGCGAACTCTAAAACTAACCCTCATTGTAACCCTAGTTCTCACATTAGCCTTTGCCCTATAATTAGCTATAACCCTAACCCAAAATCTAGCCCTAATCTGAGCCCTAAACCTGGATTGAACCCTAACCCTAACTCTAGCCCTAACTCTCGCTCTAAGGATATCATTTACACAATGAATATCCCTAACCCTAATGGTAGCCCTAGACCTATGCCTAATCCTTAGGCTAACCAGAATCCTAACCTCATTAATAGTCCTAACCCTAGCCCTCATTCTAGCTCTAATCCTATCCCAAGTCCGAACACTAACCCTGACCCTTATTCTGACCCTAACACAAAACCTAATTCTTAACCTAACCCTAACACTAGACTAAAGCCTAACATTAGCGATGGATCTAAACCTAATCCTAAATCTAGCCTTATCTCTAGCCATAGACCTAAAAAAAAAAAAAAAAAACTAGTCCTAGGCCTAACAATAACCCATATCTTAACACAAACAATAACCCTACCCCTAGACCTAAACCTACTCCTAATTCTGGTGGTAACCTTAACTTGAACTCTAACCCAAACACTGACTCTGCCTTTAATAGTAAACCTACTTCTAAACCTGACCCTAACTGAAAATCTGAACCTAACACTAGATCGTGGCATAACCCTAATCCTAAAACTAGTCCTAATCATAATCCTAGCTCTTACATTCCCTCGGCTTTAACCCTAGGCTTAAACCTAACACAAAACTGAGAGCAAATCCAAGGCCTCAACCTAGCCCTAAGCATAAGCCTAAACCTAACCCTAGCCCTAACCCAATCCTAAACCTTGCCTTAGTCCTAACCCTAGCTCAAAACCTAACCATTACTATAAATATAAACCTAAAACTATTCCTGAATCTAACCCTAAACCTTGTCCTAATCCTAACCTTAACACAAGCCGTAATCCTAGCTCTAAACTTACCCTTTACCCTAACCCTAACGCTAATTGTAATCCTACCCTTAACCCTAACCATAATCCTAAACCTAAACAGAAAACTAACCCTAGACCTAACCCTAAGCTATTATTCGCTATAGCCCTAACCATAAATCAAACCCTAACACTTACCATAAACCTAAACATAACCGTAGACCTAACCCTAACCCTAAACTTAAATCTAGCCCTGTCTATAACCCTAAACCTACATCTAACTGTATTTATTACCCTAACCCAAACCCTAACTTAATTATAACCATTCCTCTCACCCTAAATTAAACCTCAACCTACCGTAATCCTATCCCTAATCATAACCCTGAACCTAATCCTTGCTCTAACCCTAATCATAGCTCAGAATCTAACTCTAACACTAAACATAACACTAACCCAAAACCTAGTTCTAACCCATACCCTAACACTAAATCAAGACCTAACCCTAACCATAAGTCTACCTGTAAACCTAGCTCTAACTGTATCCATTAACCTAATTATAACTCATACTCTAATGATAATTCTAGGCCTAACCTTATCTCAAGACCTAATCCTAACCATTACCCTAGCCCTAATCTTTACTCTAACTGTATCCATTACCCTAAACATAACTCTTTCCCTAATGCTAAACCTAGGCCTAACCCTAAACCTATCACTAACTCCGACCATATCAATAACCCTAAAATTAACCTGAACCATAAAATCTAACCCTATCATTTACCTAACCATAACCCTAATGCTAATTTGAGCCCTAACACTAAAATCAAACCTAAAAGAAACCCTTACCATAACCTTGAACCTAATAATTCCCCTAGCTCTAACCTTACCCTTACCCTAAACCTAATCCTTACATTAGACTTAGCCAAAACCTAAACCTAAAACTACCCATAACCATAACCCTAGACCTGACATTAGCCCTAGATATAATCCTAGCCCTAACCTGAACAGAAACTCTAGCCCATATTAGCACTAAACATAGCCTTAATCATAACCCTAACCTTAAACCTAGGCCTAATTTAAAACAAACCCTATCCCTAATCTTAGACCTAACTTAGTCCTATCCCTAAACTTAACCCTAACCCTAGCCCTAAAACTAAGTCTAACTCTCACACTAGCCCTAAAAATAGTTCTAAGCCTATCCCTTATAGAAAATCTAAACCTAGCCCTAAACCAAGGCCTAACCATAGCCATTTCCTTAGCCCTAGCCCTAACCATAGATCTAAACTTAATGATACATCTAACCCTAATGCAAAGTCTAAGCCTAAACCTAACACTAATCCTAACCCTAACCCTAACGCTACTCCTAAAACTAGCCCTAACTCTGGCCCTAGCCCTAATACAAAACCAAGCCATAGCCCTAACCCTAGCCCTTAACCTAAATCAAACCTTAACCCTACACCTTGCCCTAACCCTCGCCCTAATTCTAGTTTTAAGCAGAACCCTAAAACTTACGCTAACACTGATTCTGACGCTAACACTAACCCTAGCTTTAAAAATCACCCTAAACATAACACTGGATCTAGCCCTAACCCTAACCCTAAAATTAGCCCTAATTGTAACCCTAGTACTTACATTAGCCATAACCCTAACCCTAGCCCTAACTTAACCCAAAACCTAGCCCAATCTGAGCCCTAAACCGAGCTTTAACCCTAACCCTAACTGTAACCCTAAACCTAGCACTAATAATAACTATAACCTTAGCTCTAAACCTAGCTCTAACCCTATCCATTACCCTAACCATAATCCTAAACCTAATGCTAACTCTAGGCCGAAACATTACCATATCCCTAATCTTATCCCTATCCATTACACTGAACCTAACTTGAAACCTAAAATTAAATATATTGTTAACCTAATCCTAACCCTATTCTAATTCGAGCCCTAAATTTAAACCTTAACCTATTCCAAACACTAATAACGACCCTGACCCAAACAATACCCTTAGCTCTAATCCTGACCCTAACCCTAAACCTAACACATACACTATATCTAACCTAACCAAAAAACTATCTTTAACTTTAAAGCTGGACCTGAAATTAGCCCTAGCCCTAATCCTAGCTATAACCCCATCCCTTATCCTAAACCTAACCGTAACCCTAAACCTAAACATAATCTTAAACATAACCATATACCGTGCCCTAAACCTAGGCCAAACCCTAACAATAAGCCTAGCAATAACCCTAATTTAGTCCTACCCTAACCCTAAACCTAGCCTTAAGACTAACTCTAACTCTTGCCCTAGCCCTAGCCCTAGTTCTATCCTTAGCCCTAGCCCAACACTGGATCTAAACCTAACTATAAATTTAAACATAACCACAATCCTAAACCAAACCCTAACACTAGCCCTAACACTAAGGCTAATCCTAAAACTGGCCTTACCACTAGCCCTAGTATTAAAACAAAATCAAGCCATATCCCTAACCCTAACCCTTAACCTAAACCAAATCATAAACGTACACCTAGCCCTAACCCTAACTCTGAAAATAACCCTGACCTTGACACAGATCCTAACACTAATCCTAGCTCTAAACATCACCCTAACATTAAATTAACCCTAACACCATACCTAGCCTTAACCCTTTTTAACCCTAAAACTAGCCCTAATTGTAACCCTAGTTTATACATTTGTCATTGTCATAATCCTAGCCTTAACCCTAACACAAATCCTACCCCTAATTCTAGTCCTAACCCTAGTTTAAACCCTAATATTAACCCTAACACTAGCCCTAACCATAACCCTAACCCAAGCCCTAACCCTAGGTCTAACCCTATCCCTTACCCTAAGCCAAACCATAAACAAAATGCTAACCCTAGTCCTAACCCTAATCCTTAGCCTAACTTAAACACTAACAGTATTACTAGTCTTAACCCTAGCCCTCATTCTAGTTCTAACCCTAACCCTTACCCTTATTCTGATCCCAACAGCAACCCTAGGTCTAAACCTGACCCTAACCCTAAACCAAACCCCAAAACTAGCCCTACCAGTAAGCCTAAACCTATACCTAACCCTAACATTAGATCTAGACCAAAACTAATCCTAAATATAGCTATAATTCTATCCTAGACCTAAACAAAATCCTAGATCTAGCCCTAAAAATAACCCTTAACCAAAACTAAACACTTACCCTACCCCAAGCTCTAACACTAGTCCTAGTTCTGGCTCTAACCCTAACTCTAATCCTATCCAGAACACTGACTCTGCCCTAACATTAACCTATCTCTAAACCTGACACTAACCCTAGGTCTAGTCCTAACACTAGACCTAGCCATAACCCTAACCCTAATACTAGCCCGAATCATAACCCTAGCCCTAACCATATTTTAACCCTAATCTTAATCTAATAGTAGCCCTAACCCTAACCATAGTCCTAACCTAGCCCTAAACCTAACAAAAAATCCAGCCATAATCCTAGGCGAAAACTTAGACCTAAGTATAACCCCAACCCTAACCCTAGCCCTAACACTAACCCCAACACTAACCCTTGTCTTCGACCTAACCCTAGATCAAAGCCAAACCCTTACCCTAAACATTACCATAGCCCTATCATAAACCATAACCCTAACCACAGCTCTTATCCTAACCTTAATTCTAGCTCAAACTATAGTTCTAACCCTGTCAATTACCCTAAACCTAATCCTAAATATAATTGTAACACTATCCCTTACACTAAATTGAACCCTAACCATAAATGTATCCAAGACCTAACCATAAACCTGAATCTCACCATATCCTAATGCTAGCTGAAACATTAAGCCTTACACTAAACCTAATCCTAAGACTAGCCTGATATATAACCTAACCTTAACTCTAACTCTAAATCTAACATTATCGATTACACTAAAACTAACCCTAAGTGCAATGAAATCTCTAGCCATAACCCAAACCCTAAACAAATCCCTAACCATAAACATATCCCTACACCCAAACGAAAACCTAAACCTCACCCTAGCCATTACCCTACCTCAAACACTAACCCTTGCCCTAACGTAACCATAACACTAGCCCTAAACTTAACACTTACCGTAAACCAAACCTAGTCCTATCCCTAAACCTAACTCTAATTTTAGACTTAATCCAAACCATAACCTATCCCTAGCTCTAAATCTATCCATTATACTAAACATAATCCTAACCTAATGCTAACCTTAACCCTATTGCTAAAAATAACCCATCCATTACCCTAAACCTTAAATGAAACCCAAACCTAACCCTATCCATTACCCTAAAACTAAACCTAAACCTAACACTAATTCAAGCCCTAACCCTAAACTTTGACCTAAACCAAATGCTAACCCTGACCATGGCCCTAATATTACCTCTAACTCTAAACCTGACCTTACCCTAAACATAGCTCTGACACTAGACCTAGGCATAACCTAACCCTAAAACTATCCTTAATCATAACCCTAGACTTGACATTAGCCCTAGCCCTAGTTCTAGCCCTGAACCTAACAGAAACCCTAGCCCTAAACCTAACCTTAATCCTAACCTAGACACTAACCCTAGCACTAATCCTAATTCTAACCCTCACCCTAGCCCTAAAGCTAGTTATATCCCCACCCATTCCCCTAAACTTAATCCTAACCCCATGCTAATCCTAAACCTAGCCGTACCCCTAGGCCTAAACCAAATACTAACCCTAGCCCTAATCATAGCCATAATTTAGCTTTAGCCCTTAACCAAACCCTAAGCCTAGTCCTAAATCTAACTCTCGTCCTAGCCATTTCAATAGTTCTAACAATATCCCTTACTGTTGGGACCTCTGCTGACCACTGAAGTGCAATCGCTGGGGAAAGAGGAAGAAAAAACACTGTTTGGAAATCCCCAGTCTTGTGATTCTGGTTTTGTGATTCTCCATGTACATGACAGTTAGAGCTTGAGAAATGGCTTCCATATACGTGCCTGAATGGCCCTAAGATATGGCTTCCGCAAACACCAAGAATAACTCCCCAGCAAAGGGGCACACATATCTAATGGGGTATTGTTTCTGTAACTAGGGTAACAGGGCTCTGTTTCTGTAACTGGGGTGCTTAGGCTACCCCAATCTGGGGGACTCTCCGATCTCTGACTGGCCCCTGCCTTTGCTTCCACCTCCCTTCTCCTGTCTCTATATAAGTCTTCTCCCTCCACAATAAACTGAATTGCTGCACCATCTTGGCTGACTCAACTCCCGACTCGGTGTGATTTTTGCCAGGCTGGGTGGCGGGCAGGGTCTAGACACTCAGCCTCTCGCTCAGCCCGGAGACACTCACTAGCTGGTCTAGTGATTCTCCTCAACCTCTGTCGGAAGGGCGGTTCCAACACCTTACCATACCACTAACCCTAGCTCTAATCCTAACCCTGGATCTAACCCTAACTCTAAATTTAACCCTAATCCTAAGCCTAAACATCACCCTAACACTAATTCAAAATCTAGCCCTAATCATAGCACTAGTCAAAAAAAAAAAAAAATGAGCAATAGCTCTAACCCTAACGCTAACCCATAGAGGTCAAGATGAAGTGAAACCTTTTTTTTTTTTTTTTTTTAGAGTAGAAATTAGAAGTTTATTAAAGGACAGCAGAAAAGACTTCTCCCGGAGGAAGAAGGGGACCCAAGAGGTGGAATCCCGAAGTGAAACCTTAAAACACAAACTGTTCCTGACAGTGAACCTTGACCTGAGAGAGCCCAACCTGGGAAACATGTTAATGCTAGGTAAAAGATGAATTCTGACCAGTATCAAAGAAATCTGAAAAAAACTAAATCTAACCCAAACATTAGTTCTAAACCTAGCCCTAACCTATTCCTAAAACTAAACCTTTCCTGTTTATAGAGCTTGATCATAAAAGTCAAAAACTTGGAGTGGCTAGTAGGGCAAGGTAACAGATGAATCTTGCCCAGTATCAAAATTCTGACCAATAATTGTGGAAAGTGTTTCAGTACATGCCTATTTCCCTTGTGTTCTCCTAAAGAGCTCTTGGATAAATTGTTTTTTCATGCTTTGGCTTAAGGTACTTTCACAAGGAATAAACCAGGACATGCCCACAGTGAAGTGATTGAGTGTGTGAAGTTTCATGCAGCTAGCACCAACACTGTTTAATTTCCAGCTCCCTTTCCATTCACACCTATAGGCCATAATGTAGTGAAAACTAAAAATTCAAACTGTTCCTGACACTGAAACATTGAACCTTCAGGCCCAAACTTGGGAAGCCTACTAAGGTTGGTCAATATGAATCCTGTACAGTATCAAAGTAATCTGACCAAAAAAATTAGAAGCTCTTTCAGTACATGTGCATTTTGCTTGGTCCTAAAGCACTCAGAGATAAAGTTGTTTTTTTTCTACTTCAGCTTAGGAATACTTCACAGGAAACAAACCAGAGAATGCTCACTGAGAACTGATTGAGTGTGTGAAGTTTCAAGCATCTAGCACAAACCCTGTTTGATTTCCAGCTTCATTTCCAATCAACCCTATAGGGCAAAAAGAAAAGAAACTTGAAAATTGAAACTGTTCCTGAGAGAAAACCCTTTTACGTGGGAGGCCCAAACATTTGGGGTATAGTAAAAATAGAAAAAAGGGGAATCCTGCCCAGTATCATACAAATTAAAAAAAAAAAAAAAAAAAAAAAAAAAAAAAAAAAACTCTAACCCTAACACCAGGTCTAAACCTTATCATAAAATGAAGTCTAACACTAAACCTAATCTGTTTAGAGAACCTTTGATCATAGAAGTTTTGAAATTGGGGAGTCTAGTGGGGCAAGCTTACAGATAAATCATGGGCAGATTCAAAGAAATCTGACAAAATAACTGGAGAGCTATTTCAGTACATGCATATTTCCCTGTTTTCTCCTTGAGTGTTCTCAGATAAATTTGTATTGCATGCTTCAGCTTATTACTAATTTACGCAAGGAACAAACCAGAGAGTGCCCACAGAGAACAGATTGAGTGTGTGAAGTTTCAAGCAGTTAGCACCAACCTTGTTTGATTTCCAGCTCTATGTCAATTTACCCAGGTAGGTCAAAATGAAGTGAATCCACAAAATACAAATTGTTCCTGTCAGCAAAGAATTGAACTGAGAAGGCCGAAACCTGGGGAACATAGTAGGGCTAGGTAAAAATGTATCCTGCCCAGTATCAAAGAAATTTGAACAAGTTAAATTCTAACCCTAACACTAGACCTAACCCTGTCTTAACCTGTTTAGAGAACCTTTGGTCATAGAAGTCTCAAAGTTGAGGAGCCTAGTGGGGAAAGCTAACAGATGAATCCTGCCCAGTATCAAAGAAATCTGACCAAATATTTGGGAGAGGTAGTTCAGAACATACATATTTTCTGTTGTCTCCTAAAATGCTCTTTCATAGTGTTGTTTTTGCATGCTCCACCTTTAGGATACTTTCACAAGGATAAAACCAGAACATCCTCACAGAGAACTGATTGAGTGTGTGAAGTTTCAAGCAGCTAGCAAAAACCCTGTTTGGTGTTCAGCTCAATTTCCATTTACCCATATAGGTCAAAATGTAGTGAAACCTTAAAATAAAAACTGAAATACTGACAGCAAACCAGTGAACCTAGAAGGCCCAAACCTGGGGAACATAGTAAGGCTAGGTAAAAGATAAATCCCACCTAGTATCAAAGAAATTTGAACAAAACTACTGTAAACCTAACACTAGATCTATCCTTAATCCTAACCCTACAGCTCACCCTAGCCTCTTTAGAGAACCTTTGATTATACAAGTCCTAAACTAAGGGGACTTGCCCTAGTGGGGCAAGCTAACAGATGAATCCTGCACAGTATCAAAGAAATCAGAGCAAATAAATGGGGGAAGTGTTTCAGTACATTCATATTTCCTTGATTTCTTCAAAAGTGCTCTAGTATAAAGTTGCTTGCATGTTTCAGCTGAGGACAACATTCACAAGGAACAAACCAGAGAGTGCCCACAGAGAACTGATTGAGTGTGTGCAGTTTCAAGCAGCTAGCACCAATACTGTTCGATTTCGTGCTCCATTTATTTTCAACAAAATATTTCAAAATAAAGTGAAACCTTAAAATACAAACTGTTCCTAACAGCAAACCATTGGACCGAGAAGGCCCAAACCAGGGAACATTGTGAGGCTAGGTAAAAGATGAATCCTGCCCAGTATCAAAGATACATGAACAAAACTGACTCTCACCCTAACACTAGATTTAATCCTAGCCCTTACCCTAACTGTAAACCTAACCCTAATCTGCTTAAAGAACCTTTTATCATAGAAGTCCCAAATTAAGGGACCCTAGTGGGGCAAGCTAACAGATGAACCTTGAGCATATAGAAGAAATCTGACCAAATATTTGGGGAGGTAGCTAAGTACATGTGTAATTCCCAGTTGTCTCCAACAGTACTTTTGGATAAAGATTTTTTTGCATACTTCAGCTTTGGGAAACTTTCACAAGGAAGAAACCAGAGTGCACATATAGAACTGATTGAGTGTGTGCAGTTTTAAGCAGTGAGCATCAACCCTGTTTGATTTCAAGTTCAATTTCCATTTACCCTTAGAGGTTAAAATGAAGGAAACCTTAAAATACAAACTGTTCCTGAGAGCAAACCATTGAAGGGATAAGGCCCAAACCTGGTGAAAATAGTAAGGCTAGGTAAAAGACAAATTATGCCAAGTATCAAATTAATTTGAACAAAACTCACTCTAACTATAACACTAGAACCAACCCAACCCTAACCTAATTCTAACCTGTTTAGAGTACCCATGATCATAGAAGTCCCAAACTTGGCACAACTTAACAGTTGAATCTTGTGTAGTATCCAATAAATTTGATGAAAAATTGGGGGAGGTATTTCAGTACATTTATATTTCTCTGTTTTTTCTTAAAGTGCTCATGGATAAATCGTTTTTCATGCTTCAGATTAAGGTAAGGAAAAACCAGAGAGTGCCAACAAAGAGCTGATTGAGTATGTGATGTTTCAGGAAGCTAGTACAAACTCTGTTTGATTTCTAGCTCCATTTTCATTCAGATCTATAGGCCATAATAAACGAAACCTAAAAATTCAAACTCTTCCTTATAATGAAGTGGCAAAACTTGAAAACCCAAATTTAGATATCCTACTAAGAGTAGGAAAAGAATGAATCCTGTACAATATCAAAGTAATCCATGCAAAAAATTGAAGCTTGCTTCTAAAGTGCTCACAGATAAAGCTGTTTCTTTCTAATTCAGCTTTGGGCTACTACCAAAAGAAACAAAAAAGAAAATGTGCACTGAGAACTGATTGAGTGTGTGAAGATTCAAGCAGCTAGCACAAACTATATTTGAGTCCAGCTCCATTTTTATTCACCCCTATATGGCAAAATGAGGTGAAACATGAAAATTAAAACTGCTTCTGAGAGTAAACCCTTTTACTAGGAGGCCCAAACATGGAGAGCATAGTAAGAGTAGGAAAAAGATAAATCCTGCCAAGGATCCAAAATGTTGAAAAAAAAACTAACTCTAACCCTAACACTAGTTATAACCCTAACTCTAACCATAACCCTAAGCCTAACCTGTTAAGAGAACCTTTGATCATAAAAGTTTTAAACTTGGGGAGACTAGTGGGGAAGCTTACATATGAATCCTGCACAGTATCAAAGAAATCTGACCAAATAATTGGGGGAGGTATTTCAGTACATGCATATTGCCCTGTTTTCTCCTAAAGTGCTCTTGGATAAACTTCTTTTGCTTGCTTCAGCTTATCGCTACTTTTAAAGGAAGAAACCAGACAGTGCCCACAGACAAATGATTGAGTATTGGAAGTTTCAACCAGCTAGCACCAACCCTCTGATTTCCAGCTCAATTCTCATTTACCCATATAGGTAAAAATGAACTGAGATATTAAAAACAAACTATTCCCAACAGTGAACCATTGAACCGAGAAGGCCCCAAAATAGGGCACATAGTAAGACTAGGTAAAAGATAAATCTTCCCAGTATCATAGAAATTTGAAGAAAACTAGGGCCGCATGGGTGCTCTCGGCGCTGATGGAAGGCTCATCTGTGCACTTTCTCTGTGCACAGACAGCAGTCTCAGCCACACAGGCGCTCTCTGCACAGATGGAAGGCAGCACAGAACACAGAGGCTTTGCTTGCAGTTCACCAGACCGAGCTCTGGACACAGCACAAGGTCACTCCAGAACCACCCACATCAACAAACACCATACATTGGTAACAGATGAAATTCATCTTGCAAAATCTTACTCGCCATCTACCAGTGGGCATGGCTACTAGCTTGTTTCTGCAGCTTATCAGGTACCTGGTTTCCAACTCCTCTACCTCCAGCTGTGATAACTCAAGATTTTTCTCACAAGCTTTTGGGGGCTGTAGCTATCAATGCGGAACAGCAACTGTAGAGGCATCTGGTTTCCAATTCAGAGACTAAGAGTAAGGGAGGCTCCAGGTAGAAGCTCAAGCCCTCTCACCGTGGCTACCTGCACCACCCTGAGCACAGAAACTCAAGCTAGGAATAGACAACTTCACCTAATGCAAGAAAAGAAAACAGAGATCTGAGAGACATTTTTCTATCTTACATTTCTTTTTTTGCTCGTCTCATCCATTCTCCTCTAACCTTCCCCCTCTGGTCCTCATAACCTCAACATATGTGAAACCAAGAACTTTCCATGAAATTGGACTTTAAGAATTCAATCACTAGAATTGTATAACATAGAGGAATTGCATAGGCCACACCTCACTACCTCTTTATTTGCTCTTATTTTCTTTCTCGCTCTTTTTCTTTCTTTCCTTGTTATTTTTTTCTTCTTTTTTCTTTCTTCCTTTATCCCACTTTCAGCCTCCTAACTTTTACTATTCATACATAGGGTAATCTTATGAATACAGATAAGGAGTTTGAATTTATACCTTCTTCCATAAATTCCTCCTACGAATTCCTGTCTATTCATTAGAGTTCTCCTCCAAAGTTGCTAAGTTAGATTAAACACATACCCTCATTCCTTTCCCCCTTAACATAGCATCCTACCACTGAACCTCAGTTCTCTATACACCACCAAAATGGTATGTCATTTATGAAACTAATGACTATATTCTAAATAATAATTGAAGACAACATGTCTAGGCACAGAGTCTAAATATAAATGTATTTATAATGGTTAGGCTTAGGCTTTGGGTTAGGGTTAGATTTAGAGTTAGGTTTTGATCTATGGTTAGGGATAGGGCTAAGAATACAGAATGGTTAGGACTAAGGTTTGGGTTAGGTTTAGGATTATGATAAGGGATAGGGTTAGAACTATTGATAGGGCTACTATGAGAGTTAGAGTTAGTTTTAGGGCTAGGATTAGGGTTAGGATTAGGGTTAGGGATAGGGCTAAATTAGGGTTAGTGTTAGTGTTAGGTTTAGGCCTTGGGTTAGGGTTAGAGTTAGGAATACTTTTAGGTTAAGGTATTGGGTTATAGCTAGGTTAAGGGCTAGGGCAAGTTTTAGTATTAGGGTTCAGGCTAGGGTTATTTTTAGGGTTATGATTAAAGCTATGTTTAAGGCTAGGATGAGGGCTAATGTTTGTGTTAGGGTTAGGGCTAGTATTAAGACTAGGCCTATGTGAGGTCCAGGGTTATAGTTAAGAATAGATTCAGCATTAGGTTTATGGGTTGGTCCAGTGTAAGGGTTAGGTTTATACTAAGGGTCAGATTTAGAGCTAGGGATATTATTAGGGTCAGGATCAAGGTGAGGGTTTGTGTTAGGTTAAGGTTTAGGTTTAGGGCTTGCATTATCATTAGGGCTTTTGGTTAAGGTAATAAAAGGGTTAGGTTTAGGGTTTAGGTGTGGTTTAGTGTAATGGATAGGGTTCGGGTTAGGCCTAGTTTTAGCATAAGGGTTATCATTAGGGTAATGGATAGGGTTAGACCTAAGATTAGGGGTAGGGTTATGTATACGATTATGGCTTTTGTTTGGGTTAGGGTTAGGGTTTAGGTGTGGTTTAGTGTAATGGATAGGTTTAGGGTTAGGCTAAGTGTTAACATAATGGGTTATCATTAGGGTAATGGAAAGGGTTAGACCTAAGATCAGGGGTATGTTTATGTATAGGATTATGGCTTTTTTTTTTTTTTAGTTAGGGTTAGATTTACGTTTAGGGTTAAAACTCGGTTTAGCAACTGGGGATGTGGCTTAAGAAGTATCATGCTCGCCTGGCATGCCCAGGACACTGGGTTCGATGCTCAGCAACACACACCAATAAAATAAAGATGTTGTGTCCACCGAAAACTAAATATATAATTATTATAAAAACTGGGTTTAGGACTCGGATTAAGGCTAGGTTTGGGGTTAGGTTAGGGCTAGAGTTAAGGCAATGGTTAATGTACAAAGTAGGGTTATTATTAGAGCTAATGATAGGGTCAGGGTTAAGGCTACTTCTAGTGTTAGGTTTAAGTTTATGGTTACGATGATGTTTAGAGTTAAGTTTAATATTAGGGTCAGAGTCAGGGTCCAGATTAGTTTTCTGGTTAGGGTTAGGACTAGAATTAGAGATAGCATTAGGGCTAGGTGTAGGGTTACTGTTTGGTTTAAGTTAAGTTTTATGGTTAGGATTATGATTCAATTTTGTTTTAGGGCTAGGGGTAGAGTTAGGGCTAGTTTTAGGATTAATGTTAGGATTAGGGCTAGTGTTAGTGTGAGGATTAGGCTTAGGATTAGGGTTAGATTTACAGTTAGGTTTAGATCTAGGCTTTGGGCAGGGCTAAGGATACGGCTAAAATTAGGGCTAATTTTAGGGCTAGGATAAGGATGATGGTAACGGATAGGGTTAGAACTAGGTATAAGGCTAGGGCGAGAGTTAGAGTTAGTTTTAGGGCTAGGGTTAGGGTTGGGTTAGGGATAGGGCTAATTTAGGGCTGGGATTAGGACTAGGGTTAGTGTTAGGGTTAGGCCTAGGTTTAGGGCTAGGGTTAGTTTTAGGGTTATGGTTAGGGTTAGGGTTAGGGTTAGGTTAAGGGATGAAATTATTGCTCCTTTTAGGACTAGGGTGAGGATTAGAATTAGGGTTATGGTTAGGGTTATTTATATGATTAAGGCAAGGTATTTCGCTAGGATGTGGTATAAGGTTTGTTTAAGGATTAGGAGTAGGAATAGAGCTATTGCTAATGTTAGGTCTAGGGTTACAGTTAGGGAGAATTTTAGGGTTAGGTTTATAGCTAGGTCTATTGTAAGGTTCAGGTTTCTTGTTAGGGTCAGGTTTAGAGCTATAGTTATTTTTAAGGTTTAGGGTTAAGGCTTGAGTTATCATTACGGTTAGGGATAGGTTAATGATAGTTTTAGGTTTAGAGTTCAGGTTAGGTGTAGGGTAATGGACAGGGTTAGGGTTAGGGATAGGATTAGGGTTCAGGCCAGGGTTAGCAGAAGCATTAGGGTTATCATTAGGGTAATTGATAAGGTTAGAGCTAGTTATAGGGATAGTGTTATGCTTAGTATTAGGTTTAGGGTTAGGCCTAGATTTAGGTTTACGACTAAAGTTAGGGTTATGTTTAGCTTTAGGGTTAAAGCTAGGGTAGTGCTTGGGTGAGGGCTAGGTTTTGCAATAGGTTAGGGCTATGGCAAATGTAAGAACTTTGTTATGATTAGGGCTAGTTTTAGGGTTAATGTTAGAGGTAAGTATAGTTTTAGGGTTAGGGTGATGTTTAGAGCTAGGGTTAGTGTTAGTGTCAGGGTCAGTGTTCAGTTTAGGTTTATGGTTAATGGGAAAGCCAGAATTAGTACAAGGGTTAATACTAGGGTAAGGGTTAGTTTTTGGCTTTAGGTTAAGTGTTATTATTAGGGCTAGGGCTAGGATTTTCTTTAGGTCTAGGGCTAGAGTTATGGATAGATTAGGATTAGGTTTAGGTCTAGGGATAGTGTTAGGGTTAGGTTTACATATAAGGTTACCAGTAGGGCTAGTGGTAGAGTTCGGTTTAGGGTTAGGTTCCGTTTTAGACTTATGATTAGTGTTAGGGTCAGAATAAGGGTCAGGGTTAGGGTTAGGATTTGGGTTATGATTACAGCTAGAATGAAAACTAGGGTTAGGACTACTAATAGCGTTAGGGTTTGGGTTAGGTTAAGGATTAGGATTAGGATTAGCATTATGTTTAGGTTTTGGCATAGGGTAAGGGATAGGATTAGAGTTAGGGTTAGGGCTAGGGTTAGGGTTAAAGCTAGGTTTAAGGCTCGGATTAGGGCTAGTATTTGTGTTAGTGTTATGGCTAGGGTTAGAGCAATGGCTAATGTAAGAACTAGGGTTTTAGGATTAGTTTTATGGTTATGGTTAGGGGTTAAACCTCTAGTGTTAGGATTAGGTTTAAGTTTAGGTTGAAATATAGAGCTAGTGTTAGTGTTAGGTTAATAATTGTCAGAGTCAGGTTTAGTTTTAGGGTTAGGTTAGGACTCAAATTAAGGCTAGCGTTACTATAAGGGTTCGGTTTAAAGTTGTTGTTGTGTTTAAAGCTAGGGTGAGTGTTAGGATATGAGTTACAGTTAGGGTTAGTATTAAGGCTAAGATTAGGACTCAAATTAGGGCTAGGGTTAGGTCTAGGTGTAGTGTTAAGGTTTGGTTTAAGCTAATGTTTAGGGTTAGGGCTATTGTTAGGTTTTGTTTTACTGCAAGTGTTAGGGTTAGGACTAGTTTTATTATTAGCATTAGGGCTAGGGCTAGTGTTAATGTTAGGCTTAGGCTTAGGGTTAGGGTTAGATTTAGAGTTAGGGTTAGATCTAGGGTTAGGACTAGGAATAAGGATTAAGCAATATTTATGGCTAGGTTTAGGGCTAAGTTTATGATTTCGGTAATGGATAGGGTTAGAGGTAGGGATAGGGCTAATGCAAGAGTTAGAGTTAGTCTTAGGGCTAGGGTTAGGGTTAAGGTTAGGGATAGGTCTAAATTACTGCTAGAATTAGGCCTAGGGTTAGTATTCACCTTAGGCCTAGAGTTAGGGTTAGGGTTAGGGTTAAGTTTAGGGTAAGGAATGGCGTTATAGCTAGGTTTAGAGGTAGGGTGAGGGTTAAAATTAGGGTTAGGGCTACGGTTAGGGTTAGGTTATGATTAAGGCTATGGTTTATTTCAGGTTAGGACGAGGATTAGGACTAGGGCTAATATCAGATCTAGCATTATGTTTAAAGATAGTTTTATGGTTAGGTTTATAGCTACATGTAATGTAAGGGTTAGGTTTAGGTTAGTGTCAGGTTTAGAGCTAGGGGTATTATTAGGGTCAAGGTCTGGGTTAGAAGTTTGGGATAGGTTAAGATTTAAAGTTAGGGTTTGAATTAGCGTTATGGTTATGTTACTGTAATTATAGTGTGAGGTTTAGTGTTTAGGTTTGGATTAGAATAATGCATAGGTTTAGGATTAGTGATAGGTTTAGGTTTAGGCCTAGGGTTATGGTTACAGCAATGAATAGGGATAGAGCTAGGGTTAGGGCTAGGGTTATGGTTTTGATTAGGGCTAGTGTTAGGATTAGGGTTAGGGTTAAATCTCCAGTTAGGGCTTGGATTAGGGCTAGGTTTTGGGTTAAGTTAGTGCTAGGGTTAGGTGTAAGGCTAATATAAGTACCAGGGTTACAATTAAAGTTAAATGTAGGGTTAGGGTTAGTGGTAGGTCTTGTGTTAGGTTTAGGGTTAGGGTTAGGGTGATGTTTAGACTAGGGTTAGTATTATGGTCAGTGTTCTTTCTAGTTTTCAGCTTAAAACCAGAATTAGAGGTAAGGTTATGGTTAGGATTAGGGTTTGGTTTAGGTTAAGGGTTAGAGTTTGGGCTATGGCTCAGTTTTGTTTTAGGGCTAGTGTTAAAGTTAGATTTAGAGTTAGGGTTAGGGTTAGGGTTAGGCTTATAGTTGGTGTTTGATTTAGAGTTAAAATTAGATCTAGGTTAGGGATAGAGCTAATGTTAGGGCTAGGATTAGGGTTCCATTAAGGGATATGGTTAGAACTAGGGATAGGGATAGGGTGAGAGTTAGATTTAGTCTTAGGTCTAGGGTTAGGGCTAGGGTTATGAATAGGACTAAATTAGTGCTAAGATTAGCACTAGGGTTAGTTCTTGGGTTAGGCCTAAATTAGGTTTAGGGATATGATCAAGGCTAGGTTTAGGCCTAGGATAAGGGCTGGGGTTTGTGTTTGGTTTAAGGCTAGGATTAGGGCTACAGCTAATGTCAGGTGTCAGCTTATGGATGGGGATAGTTTTAGGATTAGTGTTATGGCTAGGTCTATTGTAAGGGTTAGGTTTAGTGTAAAAGTCATCTTAGAGCTAGGTGATTTATTAGGGTCTGGATCAGTTTTAGAGTTTGTTTGAGGTTAGGTTTTAGGGTTAGGGCTTGAATTAGCACTAGGGTGTGGGTTAGGGTAATGTTAGGGTTTTGTTTAAAGTTAATATTAGGTTTAGGGTAATTGATAGTGTTAGGATTAGTGATAGGGTTAAGGTTAGGCCTAGGGTTCATATTAGGGTAAGGGTTATGGTTGGTATAATAGATAGGATTAGAGGAGAGTTTAGGGCTAGTTTTATGGTTTAGAACAGGTCTTGAATCAGGGTTAGATTTAGGGTTAAAACTAGGGTTAGGCTTAGGTTTATGTTTAGCATAAGGGTTATGTTTTGAGATAGGGTTAGGGCTAGTGTGAGGGTTAGGTTTAGGGTTACTTCTAGAGTTAAGATTATAGTACTCATAGGGTTAGGGTTAGGATTAGGGCTAGGGACATCATTAGGGATAGGGTCATGGTTAGGGTAATGTATATGATTAGATGTAGATTTAGGGCTATGCTTAACTTTACTTTGAGGTTTAGGCTGAGAGTTAGGGCTATGGTTATGTTTAGGTTTATAGTAAGAGTTAGGGTTTGAGCTAGGGTTAGGTCTGTGGCAAGTATGAGGTTTAAGGTTAGGTCTAGGTTTAGTTTTCCAGTTAGGTTTAGGTTTAGCATTAAGCCTAGGATTATCAATAATGTTAGGTTTAGGTTTAGAGTAATTGGTAGGTTTAGAGCTAGGTTTAGGGCTAGGGTTAAGCTTAGGATTAGGGCTACGTTTAAGGTTAGATTGAGGGATAGGTGTAGGTTTATGTTTAGAGTAATGTTTAGGCTTTGAGCCTGGATTAGGACTAAGACAAAGGTTGGGTTAGGGTTAGGACTATGGTTAGGGTTAGGTTTATGCTTAAGGCTTGATTTAGGCATAGGAGTAGCTCTAGGTTTTGTGTTAGGTTTAGGCCTAGGGTTAGGATGATGAGTTATGTAAGAGCTAGGGTTATGTTGAGAGCTAGTTTTAGGGTTAGGGTTATGGCTACCTCTAGTGTTAGGTTTAGTTTTTTGGGTCGGTCAGATTTAGAGATAGGTTTACTCTAAAGGCAGGGTCAGTGTTTGGGTTAGACTTAGTGTTAGGGTTACAGCTTGAAATCAGACTATTTTTATGTCTAGGGTTAGGGATAGTGTTTGAGTTATGTTAAGGGTTATTGTTAGGGCTAGGGCTAGGTTTATGTTTAGGTCTAGGGCTAGAGTTAAGGCTAGATTTAGGATTTGGTTTAGGTCTAGGGCTAGTGTTAGGGTTTGGTCTAGGTTTAGGGTCAGTTTTAGACCCAGGGTTAGTTTTAGGTTGAGAATAAGGGTCAGGGTTACCCTTTGGGTTTGGAATAGGGTTAGAGCTTAAAGGAAGGCTAGGGTTAGGACTATTAATATGGTTAGGATTTTGGTTAGCCTAAGGATTAAAGATAGCTCTAGGATTACCTTTAGGGTTAGGGTTTTTCTTAGGTTAAGGGATAGCCTTAGAGCTAGGGTTAATGCTAGAGTTAGGGTTAGGGTTAGGGTTAAATATAGGTTTAGAGCTCGAATTAGGTCTAGTTTTTGTGGTAGGTTTAAGGCTAGATTTGGGCATTGGCTAATGTATGAGCAAGGGTTACAATTAGGATTAATTTTGGTTTTAGGGTTAGGGTTAGATCTAGTGTTTTGTTTAGGTTTAAGGTTAGGGTAATATTTAGAGCCAGGGTTATTGTTAGGATATGAGTCAGCATCAGGGTTAGTATTAGGGTTAGATTTAGGACTCAAATAAGGACTATTGTTACTGTTAGTGTTTGCTTTAAGGTGAGGGCTGTGTTTAGAGTTAGGGTGACTATTAGGATTTCAGTAAGTGTCAGGGTTAGCTTTAAGGTAAGGGTTATGACTTGAATTAGGGCTAGGGTTACTGTTAGAGTTTGGTTTAAGTTTAGGGTGGACTTTAGAGCTAGGTTCAGTGTCAGGATATGAGTCAGGGTCAGGGTAAATTTTAAGGTTTGGGTTAGGACTCTAATTAGGGCTAGGGTTACATCTAGGTGTAGTGTTAGTGTTTGGTTTAAGTTAAGTTTTAGGGTTAGGGCTGTTTATCAGTTTTGTTTTATTCCTAGGCTTAGGGTTTGGGCTAGTTATAAGATTAGCATTAGGGTTAGGGATCGTGTTAGTGTTAGGCTTAGGCGTTGGGTTAGGTTTAGATTTGGATTTAGCGTTAGATCTAGGATTAGGGCTAGGTCTAACTATAGGGCAAGGGTTAGGGCTAGGGTTATGGTTACGGTAACGATAGGGTTAGAACTAAAGCTAGGGCTAGGATGAGAGTTAGAGTTACTCTTAGGCCTAGGGTTTTGGTTAGTTTTAGGATAGGGCTAAGTTAGAGGTAGGATTAGGGTTATGTTTAGTGTTCAGCTTAGTCCTAGTGTTAGGGCTAGGGTTATAGTTAATTTTAGGGTAAGGTATGGTGTTATAGCTAGGTTTAGAGAGAGGGTGAGGGTAAAAATTAGGGTTAGGTTTATGATTAAGGCTAGGTTAAGGGATAGATTGAGGGCTAGGGTTTGTTGTAGTGATAGGTCTAGAATTAGGGCTAGGGCTAATGTCAGGTCTAGTGTTACAGTTTGGGGTAGATTTAGGGTTAGGTTTGTGTCTATGTCTAGTGTAAGTATTAGGCTTAGGGTAAAGGTCAGGTTTAGAGCTAGGTGTATTTCTAGGGTCAGGATCAGGGTTAGGGTTTGTTTTAGGTTAAGGTTTAAGGATAGGGTTCAAATGAGCATTAGGGTTAGAATTAGGGTTAGGGTAATTGACTCGGTTAGGTTTAGATTTCAGGGTAGGTTTAGGGCAATGAAGAGCTTTAGGGTTAGCAAAAGGGTTTGGGTTATGCCTAGGATAAGCATTAGGATTAGGGTTTTTATAAGGATAATATATAGTGTTAGATCTATGGTTAGTGGTAGGGTTAGGTTATGTTTTGGGTTAGGGCTAGTAACCATAGCTTAGGGTTAGGGTTAGTTTTATATTTAGGGTAAAGTTTAGGTTTTGAGCTAGGGTTAGATCTAGGATGAGGGTTAGGTTTTGTGTTATGGTCAGGGTTAGGCTTAGGGTTAGGGCTAGGGTTTTCATTAGTGTTAGGATTAGTTTTAGGGTAATAGATTGGGTTATATGTAAGGTTAACTTTATGGTTAAGTTTAGGTTTAGGTTTAAGTTTATTTTTAGGGCTAGGTTTACTGTTGGTTTTAGGGTAAGAGTTAGGTTTTGACTTAGGGCTAAGGCTATGGCAATGTTTAGGTTTAGGGTTAGGTCCAGGGTTAGGTTTATGGTTTGGGTTAGGGTTTCGGTTAGGGTTAGGGGTAGGGTTATCATTAAGGTTAGGTTTAGAGTTAGGGAAATGTCTAGGATTAGAGCAAGTGTTAGGTGTAGGGTAAAGATTAGGATTAGGGCTACAGTTAGGGTTACTGTTAGGGATAGTGCTAGGGTTATGTTTAGGCTGAGGGTTGGGCTTTGAGCTAGGGTTAGGATTAAGGTGAAGGTTAGGGTTAGAGTTAGGACTGAGGTGAGGGTGAGGGTGATGTTTATGCTTAGGGTGGGTTTAGGCCTCAATTAGACTTAGGGTTATTTAAGTTTTGTGTTAGGTTTAGGCCTAGGGTTAGTGCTATTTGTAATGTAAGATCTAGGGTTCTGATTAGAGCTAGTTTTATGGTTAGGGTTACTGCTAGGTCTAGTGTTAGGATTAGGGTTTGGGTTAGGGTCAGGTTTAGAGCTAGATTTGATGTTAGTGTCAGGGCTAGATTTCAGGTTAAAGTTAGGGTTAGTGTGAAACTAGAATAGGAGTAGTGTTAGGTCTAGAGGTAGGGTTAGTGTTTTGTTTATGATAAGGGTTATTGTTAGGGCTAGAACTAAGTTTTGTTTAGGTCTAGGGCTAGAGTAATAGCTAGATTTAGGATTAGGTTTAGGTCTGGGGCTAGTGTCCAAATTAGGTTTAAGTATAAGTTTACTGGTAGTTCTAGTTTTAGGTTTCAGTTTCAGTTTAGGTTCAGGTTTAGACCTATAATTAGTGTTAGGGTCAGAATAAGGGTGAGGGTTGGGGTGAGGTTTGGGGTTAGGGTTAGATCTAGAATAAGGGCTAGTGTTAGGACTAGTAATAGTTTTACTTTTTGGGTTTGGCTAAGGATTAGGATTAGGTCTAGAGTTACCATTATGAATAGGGTTTGGCTTAAGGTAATGGATAGGATTAGAGCTAGGGTTAGGGCTTGGATTAGGGTTGGGTTTAGGGCTAGTTTTAGGGTTAGGTTCAGGGTTAAGTCTAGTGTTAGGGCTCAGATTAGAGCTATTTTTGTGTTAGAGTTAGGGCTAGGGTTTGGCTAAGGCCAATATAAGAACTAGGATTACAATTAGGGTTAGTTTTAGGGTTAGGGTTTTTGCTAGGCCTAGTGTTAGCATTAGTGTTAGGGTTAGGGTGATATCTAGAGCTAGGATTTGTGTTTGGATATGAGTCAGGGTGAGGGTGATTTTTAGGCCTAGGACTCGAATTAGAGCTCGGGTTGTGGCTAGTTATGGGTTAGGGTTTGGTTTACAGCAATGGCTCGGTTTTGTTTTAGGGCTAGGGCTTGAATTAGGTCTAGTTTTTGGATTAGCAATAGTGTTAGAGATAGTGGTAAAATGAGATTTAGGCTAAAGATTAGGGTTAGATTTAGAGTTATGGTAAGATCTAGTGTTAGGGCTCAGATTAGGGCTATTGTGAGGGTTATGGTAATGAATAGGGTTATAAATAGAAATAGGGCTAGGGTGTGAGTTAGAGTTAGTCTTAGGGCTAGTTTTAGGAGTAGGGTTAAGGTTAGGGTTCATATATGGCTAGGATTAGCATTATGATTAGTGTTAGGGTAAGGACTATGGTTAGGGCTAGGGTTAGGGTTAGTTTTAAGGGAAGGTATGGGGTTATATAGCTAGGTTCAGTGCTAGGGCAAGGGTTATATTTAGGGCTAGGGCTAGGGTGAGGGTTCGGGTTAGGATTAGGATGAAGGCTAGGGTTTGTATTAGGGTTAGGGCTAGGATTAGGGCTAGGGATAATGTCAGGTCTAGGGTTATGTTTAGGGATAGTGTTAGTGATAGGTTTATGGTTAGGTCTAGTGTAAGAGTTAGGTTTAGTGTAGGGGTCAGGTCTAGAGCTAGGTTATTATTAGGGTCAGAATATGGGTTAGGGTTTGGTTTGGGTTAAGGTTTAAGTTTAGGGCTCAACTATAGCATTAGGGGTAGGTTTAGGGATAGGGTTAGTGTAATGCATAGAGTTAGGTTTACAGTTCAGGTTAGGTTTAGAGTAATGTATAGTGTTAGTGTTAGGGATAGGGTTAGGGTTAGGCCTAGGGTTAGCATTTGGTTTAGGCTTATGTTTAGAGTAATGAATTGGTTTAGTGCTAGTGTTAGGGCTTAGGCTAAGGTTAGGATTAAGGCTATGATTTGGGTTACTCCTATGGTTAGTGTTAGGGTTTGGTTTAGGGTAAGTGTTAGGGATTGAGCTAGGGTTAGGGCTAGGGTGGGGGTTAGTCTTAGAATCAGGGCTACAGTTAGGGTTAGGGTTAGGGTTAGGGTTAGGTTTAAGGTTAGGGCTATGGTTAGAATTAGGGTTAGGGTCTTGTTTAAGGTAATGGATAAAGTTAGAGCTAGGATTTGGGCTATGGTTACACTTAGTATTAGGGAAAGTGTTAGGGTTAAGTTTAGAGCTAGGGTTATGTTTAGAGTAAGGGTTAGAGTTTGAGCTAGGGTTAGGCTAGAGACAGCATTAGGTTTAGGGTTTGTTCTTGGGTTAGGGTTAAGGTTATTTTTAGGTTTAGGTTTAGGACATGTTTTAGGGCTAGGTTTTGTGTGAGGTTTATGGCTAGTGTTAGGGCTATGGGTAATGTAATAGCTAGGGTTATGGTTATGGCTAGTTTTTTGGGGGTTAGGGGTATAGATATGTCTAGTGTTAGGTTTTATTTTGGGGTTAGGATAAGATTTAGAGCTAGGGTTTGTGTTAGGGTAAGCGTCAGTCTTTGGGTTATCATTGGGTTTATGGTTAGGGCCATAATTAGAATTCGGGTTAGGTCTAGGGCTAGGATTAGCCTTTGCATTAGGTTAATGGTTAAATTCAGGTTAGGGCTAGGTTTTTGTTTAGGACTAGGGCTAGAGTTATGGCTATATTTAGGATTAAGTTTAGCTCTAATGCTAGTGTTATACTTAGTTTTAGGTATAGGTTTACTGGTAGGGCTAGTGGTAGGGTTCAGTTTAGTGTTAAGGTCAGGCTTTGACCTAGGGTTAGTGTTAGGGTAAGAATAAGGGTAAGGTTTAGGCTTAAGCTTCAGGTTAGGTTTAGAGATAGAATAAGGGCTAGGGTTAGGACTAGTATTAGAGTTAGAGTTTGGGGTAAGCTAAGGATTTGGGTTAGATCTAGGGTATCATTAGGGTGAGAGATTGGCTCAGGGTAACAAAGAGGTTTAGAGATAGGTTTTGGGTTAGTGTTAGGGTTAGGATTAGGATTAGGGTTAAAGCTATGGTTGAGGCTCAGAATACTGCTAGGTTTTCTGTTAGAGTTAGGGCTGTGGCTAATGTAAGAACAAGCTTTATGGTTACAGTTAGTTTTACGGTTAGGATTAGGGCTACTTCTCTGATTTGGGTTAGGTTTAGGGTTAGGGTGATGTTTAGAGGTAGGGTTAGTTTTATAGTCAGAGTCAGGGTCAGTATTAGTTGTAGGGATAGGGTCAGGACTGGGTGTAGCATTAGGATTTGGTTTAGGTAAAGGGTTAGGATTAGAGCTATCGCTCAGTTTTGTTTGTGGGCAATGTCTAGGGTTAGGGCTAGTTTTCAAATTAGAATTAGGGTTAGCGCTAGTGTTAGGGTAAAGTTTAGGTTTAGAGTTAAGTTTAGTTTTAGAGTTAGGGTTAGTTCTAGGTTTAGGACTATGGCTAGGGTTAGGAATAATGTTAGGCCTAGTGTTAGGGTTAGGCAATAGATAAGGTTGGTACTAGATATAGGTCTAGGGCAAGAGTTAGGGTTAGTCTTAGGGCTATGGTTAGAGTTAGGGTTACAGTTAGCAATCAATTAGGGCTAGGATTAGAGCTACGGTTAGTGTTAGGTTTAGGCCTAGGGTTAGGACTAGGGTTTGTGTTAGTGTTAGTGTTAGGGTTATGGTTATGGGAAAGGATGTGGTTATACCTAGGTTAAGAACTAGTGCAAGGGTTGAAATTAGGGTTTGGGCTCGGGTTATGTGGTGAGCTGCTTCTGCCGTTTCTGCAGACTATGGTCGCCATTACAAGATGGCGCTGGTTCCGCTGTGGTCTGTGACAAACAACTCCTTATTTGGGAGAGTTGGCGCATGGTTTTTCACCACCCTATGAGAAAGCTCCACGTGGCAGCTTCACATTGGGGCTTGAGATGCTTTATTAAGGCTGGGAGGGGCATCCGAGGGGGAGAAGAAGAAATATCAAGGGCCTGAATAAACTGCTGAAAGAAGATTCCTGAGTTGCGTCTTCCTTGCGGGCAAGGGGTCGCAACAAGTGGTGCCGAAACCCGGGAACCAGAACTTTCAACAATCAGGGGTGGTGCACCGGTTAGTCCCAGGTAAGTGGGATCCGCGACCAAAGCGGGGTTAGTCCCAATAAGTGGGATCCGCGATCAAAGCGGGGCAGCTCCTCTGTGAAGAAAGAGAGAGCATTACATTTTATTGCACCTGCACTGTGTACTTTTGCTTTTACTTTCGCTTTTGTTTTCTGTGTTTCTTTTGTTGTGTCATTTCGCTTTTGTTTTTTGTGCTTCTTTTGTTGTTGTGTCATGGGTGCTACATCTTCAAGTCCGCTTCTCCTGGCCCTAGATGGCCTGTTATGTTCCAAGGGCCTGGAAGTGAAACATAGTACTTTACAGAGATTTTTACAGAAGATAGATATCGCTGCACCGTGGTTTGCATTTTCGGGCAGCCTTACTGTACCTAGTTGGGATAAATTAGGCAAAGATCTTGACTTTGCTTCTGAGCAGGGCATATTAGAGGGTGGGGTGATACCACTTTGGAAAATGGTCCGTAGTTGCCTTACAGATGGCAGATGTCAGGAAGCACTTACTAAAGGACAGGAAGTTTTAGAGCAATTACATGAGGAGAAATCGGAGACGGCAGGAAGTGAGGTGCCTCAGGAGGATGGGAGTGTGCGGAGCGTGAAACAGGGGAGGAGACGATTGTATCCAGATCTCAATATGCTGCGCACACCCCCATGTGAAAGTGGGTCAGAGGAAGAGGAGGATGAGGAGGAAGAGCTCGGGAGGCTGTCTCGTCAGCTAGAGAGTTTAGCTATAGGAGAAGGGAACAGAAATAAACAGGGGCTCAAGAAAAGCGATCCCCCGGATCCACCACCATATGGTGGGGGTGTTTCGGGGAGAGCTTTCCATGCCCAAACATGGAGGGCTGTTAACGCTGAGATGGGTCTTGCTTATCCAGATTTTCAGGATGACAATAGGGGAAGATTCCATGAACCCTTAGATTTTAAAATTGTGAAGACCCTGGCGGAGTCTGTGCGCACTTATGGGGTGGATGCCGCCTTCACACTAACTCAGGTGGAGAGTCTGTCTAGATACTGCATGACTCCCTCTGATTGGGCTAGCCTTGTTCGGGCTTGTGTTTCCCCGGGTAAATATTTGGACTGGAGAGCATTTGTGCTAGAGGGCGCAATAGAGCAGGCCACCCAAAACCATGCGGCGGGACACCCCCATTGGGACAAGTATATGCTTTTGGGGCAGGGTAGATTTGCAAATCAACAGACAGGATTTCCTCTTGAGGCATATGATCAAATTAACAACATTTGCATTCGGGCATGGAAGTCGCTTCCAAATAGAGGAGAGGTGTCTGGTAATTTGACCAAGATTCTACAAGGCCCTACAGAACCCTTTTCAGATTTTGTAGCAAGGATGGTGGATGCCACTGGAAGGATTTTTGGGGATCCTGAGAGAGCCATGCCTCTTATCAAGCAATTGGTCTTTGAGCAATGCACCAAGGAATGTAAAGCGGCAATCACTCCTTATAAAAATAAGGGCATAGAAGCATGGATGAAAGTGTGTAGAGAGATTGGAGGACCTTTAACTAATGCAGGTCTTGCAGCTGCTGTCCTTCGGATTGCAAAAGGGGGCAGTCCTGGTGGCGGAACATGCTTCCATTGTGGTCAACCCGGTCATTTCAGACATGAATGTCCCAAAAAAGACAATTTTACTGGACCTCCTCACGGTGGCCCTTCCAATGGCCTTCGTCAACCGGGGCTGTGTCCAAAATGTAAAAAGGGGAAGCATTGGGCAAAAGAGTGTAGATCAGTGAGGGACATCCATGGACAGCCTATTTCAGTTGGGCCAAAAAACGGCCGAAGGGGCCCCCGACCCCAGGGCCCACAAATATATGGGGCAGTGGAGAATGTCACACCCGAACCCGAGACATGGCCATCTCTACGCCATCCCAAGAGACGTGGAGAGCCACTACAGGTGCCGCGGGATTGGACCTCTGTTCCACCTCCAGATTCGTATTAACACCTAAGATGGGAGTCCAATTGGTGGAAACTGAGTTCAAAGGGCCTTTACCACCTGGCACTGTAGGTTTGCTAATTGGACGTGCATCCTCTATCTTACAAGGTCTTCATGTCTTTCCCGGAGTCATTGGCCCTGATACTGTAGGGGCAGTAAAGGTTATGGTGGAGGCTCCAAGGGGCATTGTGTCTATCTCCCCAGGGGATCGGATTGCTCAATTACTAATTTTGCCTAGCTTACATAATCACTTCCCTGCTGACTCAAGGTCACGGACGGGAAGTGAGATTGGTACCACCAGAGGGAATTGTGCCTATTTGTCATTAGATATGAGCAATCGCCCCACTTTGGAATTAAGCATAGAAGGTAAATCTATTGTGGGATTGCTGGATACAGGAGCAGACCGTAGTATCATAGCCCTTAAGGACTGGTCTAAGGGATGGCCAGTGCAGACTTCTGATCAATCCCTGAGAGGACTTGGATATGCCCAAGCCCCTCAAATCAGCTGTAGACATCTATCTTGGAAGGACCCAGAAGGACACAATGGCACCTTTCAGCCTTATGTACTTGATTTACCTATCTCTTTATGGGGCCGTGATCTGATGAAAGACATGGGGTTCACTCTTAGTAATGACTATTCCCCAGTGTCTCAACAAATTATGCAAAATATGGGGTATAGGCCAGGTCTAGGACTAGGAAAACACCTACAGGGGCATAGGCATCCTGTGCAAGGTCATCAAAAGCTTAACAGATTTGGTCTGGGTTTTTCCCAGGGGCCTCTGGGGCTCAAATACCCATAACATGGCTCACCGAGGAGCCTGTTTGGGTGCCTCAGTGGCCTCTTCCCTTGGTTAAATTGGCAGCAGCCCATGATCTAGTCAAAGAACAACTTGACTTGGGTCACATCCAACCTTCTACTTCTCCATGGAATACTCCCATATTTGTTATTAAGAAAAAATCAGGAAAGTGGCGCATACTGCATGATCTACGAGCAGTTAATGCTCAAATGCAACTTATGGGGCCCATTCAAAGAGGGCTGCCTCTGCTCTCCTCTGTTCCTCAGGGCTGGCATATTATTGCTATTGACATTAAAGACTGTTTCTTTTCTATTCCTTTGCATCCTAAAGACTCACAGTGTTTTGCCTTCACCCTTCCCTCGTGTAACCACAAGGAACCAGATCAAAGGTTTGAGTGGGTAGTGTTGCCGCAGGGAATGGCTAATAGTCCCACGATGTGCCAGATGTATGTGGGGAAGGCACTCGCACCTCTCAGACATAAGTATTCCTCCATCAAGATCATTCATTATATGGATGATGTGTTATTGGCCGCTAAGTTAGAGCAGACAGTTAATGAGGCCTATAAAGAATTAGTAAAGCTGTTAGCTCAATATGGGCTACATATCGCACCTGAAAAGGTTCAAATGGGGAATTCTATTGAGTATTTGGGAGCGATAATTGGGTATGACAAATTAAAACCACAAAAAATCACCATAAGAACTCAGGATCTCCAAACTCTAAATGATTTTCCAAAACTGCTGGGAGATATTAATTGGATAAGGGGATATTTACATATTCCTAATGGTGTGCTGCAGCCTTTGTATGCTACCCTTAAGGGTGATCCAGATCTTGCTTCTCCTCGTAGCCTCACCAAAGAGGCTAGAGCGGCCCTTATAACAGTAGAAGAAGCTATACAACATGCTACTCTATGCAGGCTCCAGAGTGATAAACCTTTCCAGTTATGTGTGCTTGCCACTATGCGGCAGCCTACTGGAGTACTGTGGCAAGATGGGCCTTTACTATGGATCCACCCACATGTATCCCCAGGAAAATCCTTAAAATACTATCCTGATGCTGTTGCAGCGTTAGCACTTAAAGGGATTCAACAAAACATTCAATTTTTCGGACAATCACCTTCTTCTCTTATTATACCCTATACTAAAGCTCAACTTAATGTTTTGTGTGCTACTCTAGACAACTGGGCTATTGTATGTTGCTCATTTCAAGGGGATATTGATAATCATTACCCTTCCCATCCATTACTCTGTTTTGTTAAAGAACATCCCATCATTTTCCCTAAGGTAACTTCACCCAATCCAATTCCTGGGGCTGTTAATATTTTTACTGATGGTTCCAAGTCTGGAATGGGAGCTTATGTAATTAATGATTCTCCCCCTGTTCAGCATCAATTTGCTCCTGGAAATCCACAATGGGTGGAACTGCAAATTGTTATCGAGGTTTTTAAACAGTGTTCTTTTCCTTTTAATCTTATTTCGGACTCCATCTATGTGGTACAAGCACTAAAAGTCCTGGAGGCCGTGGGAGCTATTAGTAATGCCCATAATGTATCTGCTTACTTTAATCAGCTTCAACAGCTTATCTGTAGCCGCACTGCTCCTTTTTATCCAATGCACATCCGGGCTCACACCTCTCTTCCTGGTCCGTTATCACAGGGTAATGCCTGTGCGGACTCAGCCACTAGAGGTCAGTTGATATGCTTGGCTTCCTCTGTAGAGGGGGCTAAATTATTTCACCAGAATTTCCATGTTAATGCTTTAACGCTGCACAGGCGTTTTTCCATTTCAAGAGCAGATGCTCATCAGATAGTATTACAATGTCCCCATTGTGTCACATTTCTTCATCCCCCTAATTATAGAGTGAACCCACGGGGATTGAAGCCATTGGTTGTCTGGCAAATGGATGTGACACACATACCTGACTTTGGTAACCTCAAGTATGTGCATGTTTCTGTTGATATGTGCTCTGGAGTTATTCATGCTTCTGCTTTATCGGGAGAAAAGGCACGTAATGTTATTACTCATTGCCTAGAAGCATGGGCAGCATGGGGTGCTCCTGCATCCCTTAAGACTGATAATGGACCTGCTTATACTGGCAGACAATTTACATCCTTTTGTTCTACCATGGGAGTGCAACTTACTCATGGTCTGCCTTACAATCCTCAAGGACAAGGCATTGTTGAGCATGCTCATCGCACCTTAAAGGAAACTTTACAAAAACAAAAAGGGGGAATTAGAGCTGAACACATTCCTAAAGAACGCCTGTCCTTAGCTCTCTTTATCATTAATTTTTTGAATTTGGATATTCATGGTCGCTCTGTGGCTGATAGACATGTGTCCCCTCAGCCCTCTGTGATTGGCTATGTTAAGTGGAAGGATGTTCTTACGGGCCAATGGAACGGCCCCGACCCCGTGCTGACATGGGCGCGAGGATCTGTATGTGTTTTTCCCCAGGATTGCACGGAACCGTTGTGGGTCCCTGAACGCCTGACAAGAAGGGTCTTGACATCAACCGACCAGCAACAAGAGATACCACAGCAATCCCGTGATGAGGATCTTCACTCTGCTACGTGCTCTGGTTCTGGTGCTGGTGCCAATTGCACAGACGACACCAATGCAGTGGTGGGCAGTGGCACGGGTTTGGCCAATGCCGATGCCGGTTCATGGTAATTCTAGTGTCCTCCCCACTCTTTTCTCTACCTCATGTGAGATGTCTGCTCCCTGTGCCTGTCCTAGAGGGGACATGGAGAGCATTTTTAATCAATCTCAAGTTAATCTCACAGGAGTTTTTTGTTTCAGCCTTGGAAACGCTAATTGCATCAGGCTTAAGACCAAAAATTTGACTAACTGGGAGGACCCATTGCGGTCCAGTCAGGTCTCAGGGAGCATTATCAGTGCCGTACTGAGCCAAGTAGTTTCGGGGAAGCAATCAGGCTCAGGGACCCCCGCAAATAGCTCTGCTTTTAACATAACTACCTTAGCTATTATCTCCAAGGTACTAATCCCAGTGCCTCCTTCTTCTAATAGTACTTACAATGCCACTCATTTCAAGGCCTCCCCTTACTGTACCCCTAATCTTGGTTTCCCCTCAACATTTACACCTTGTCAGGATCATTCTTGGGAGAAACATCAAGTTGCTAAAGGTTTCTCCCTTTCCCCCTCTCTTAAGAGGCATGTTTATAACTTTAACAACAGTGCCAACTCCTCTACAGGAGTAGGTTTGTCCTGGTTTCAATGGCTGATTTCCAATGAGAAGGGGGCTTCAGCTGATATTTCTGCATTGGCTCAATTGCTGGGAGCCAAAAGCTGGCTGGCTAATGTTTCTGGCACTGTTAGGGAGAGTGAACGAGGTAATAGACTTACATCTGTTTCGTTCAACTCTCTGCTATATAATGCCACATTGCCCCCTGCAATGGTCTGTGTCCAATCCCCGTTCTTGCTCCTTTTGGCTAATGACACCTCCTCCGGGATGCTGGATTGTTCTAATGTTACCTGTCTCTTATCTGAGTGTTGGAATGGTTCTTGGACTGTAGCAGTGGTTATGAAAATTCCAACTTTTGTTCCAATCCCAGTCACTGTGGACCCAGATAAATTCCCCATTGTTGAGCTACTTAGAGTCCGCAGGGATTTTGGAATTACAGCAGCTATAGTGACAGCTGTGGCAGTGTCTGCTGCTGCAGTGGTTATGGCTGGAGTGGCCATGGCCAGTCAAGTACAAATTGCTGCCACCATTAATCAAGTTGTTCAACAAACTTCCACCATACTTGAATCCCAAAATACAATTAATCAACATATTTTGTCAGGGATTTTAGCTGCCAACCAAAGAATAGATTTACTCCAAGCTCAGGTAGAAGAATTGGCTGACTTGGTGCTTTTGGGTTGTGTTGACCAACGTGCACATTTATGCATAACCTCTGTCAGATTTAATGATTCCAGGAATGCCTCCCGCATCATTGGTGAATATTTGGCCGGAAATTGGTCCATGGCAGTGGAAGACATGATCCAGTCTCAACTAACCCAAATAGCTGTCTTGAACAGTACCAGTGTTGATCCCGTGACTTTGGGTCAATTCACCGATTGGATATCTTCTGCTTTTTCCTTCTTCAAAGAGTGGGTGGGGGTAGGCATTTTTGGTGCAATGTGTTGCTTCGGTATGTTCCTCTGTTTGTGGTTTCTCTGTCACCTTAAGGCCCGCAGTGCTCACGATAAGGCTATGATCATACAAGCTCTTGCAGCTTTAGAAAATGGCAACTCATCTCAAGTCTGGCTTGCGCATCTTAAACAGTAAACCTTTGACATGGTCGTTACACCCCAAGTTATTATAACATTGCACTGGGATCGACATGACTTTCCTTGTTATTCTCTTAGTGTTGGAAAGCCCTTGCACTCTGCCGGTCTTACTGCCATTGCACGCAGATGGGTTTCCACACTAGTGCTTTTCTATCGCCTTAAAGTCCATGCCTTTCTTTCAGGGTGCTGTCAACTTGTTTGTCATTATAAACAGCCACAGTTCAGCCTCAGCTATCCCCCTTCGTCCACCATCCTCACGATACAGGATGCGAGGCAAGGCACTGCACTTGAGTGATCCTTGATGTGGACCTCAAGGAGAGCATGTCCTATTGCATGCGGGTTAGACGCGTCCACGCCCCGCCCCACGAAAAAAGGCGTCGGCTGATATGGGACCAGGTCTAGGGAAGGGCCCTCCTTAGGACTGAGCCATACTATGCAGCCACTTCTGCACAGTGGGATAGGACCTCTACTCTCGCCTGTATTTTAAGAAAACAGAAAGGGGGAACTGTGGTGAGCTGCTTCTGCCGTTTCTGCAGACTATGGTCGCCATTACAAGATGGCGCTGGCTCCGCTGTGGTCTGTGACTAACAACTCCTTATTTGGGAGAGTTGGCGCATGGTTTTTCACCACCCTATGAGAAAGCTCCACGTGGCAGCTTCACATTGGGGCTTGAGATGCTTTATTAAGGCTGGGAGGGGCATCCGAGGGGGAGAAGAAGAAATATCAAGGGCCTGAATAAACTGCTGAAAGAAGATTCCTGAGTTGCGTCTTCCTTGCGGGCAAGGGGTCGCAACAGGGTTAGGTTTCTGGTTAGGATTAAGGTTAGTTTTAGGGCTAGGATGATTGCTCAGGTTTGTGTTAGGGTTAAGGCAAGAATTAAGAAGAGTGTTAATGTCAGGTCTAGGGTTACGGTTAGGGATACTGTTAGGGTTAAATTCATGGCTTGGTCTAGTTTAAGGGTTATGTTTAGGGTAAGGTTCAGGTTTAGAGCTAGGTGTGTTATTTTGGAATCAGTGTCTTGTTCAGAATTTGGGTTTGTTTTTGGTTTAGTTTTAGTATTCAAATTAGCATTAGGGTTAGGGTTAAGGTTAGAGTTAGAGTCATTGATAGGGTCAGCTTTAGTGTTCAGGTTACGTTTAGATAAGGATAAGGTTAGTGTTAGTGATAGGTTTAGGGTTAGGCCTAAATGGACAGGGTTAGATTTAGGTTTAGGACTAGGGTTAGTGTTAGGCTTAGTGTAACTGTTAGCGTTTGAGTTAAGATTAGGACTATGGCAAGGGTTATATTTATGGTTAGGTATAGGGTTAGGTTTGCAGTTAGGGTTAGTGTAGGTTTAGGTTTAGAACTAGGGTTAAGTTTACAGTTAAGGTTAGAGTAGGTTTAGGGTTAGGGCTAGTGTTATCATGAGGTTTGCACTTAGGGTTAGGGTAATGGTTGGGGTTAGAGCTATGCTTAGAGTTATGTTTGGGTTAGGCTTATGTTGAGAGTAATGGATAGGTTTAGGTCTAGGGTTATGGATAATTAGGGATAGGGTTAGGGTTAGGCCAAAGGTTAGTGTTAGGGTTAGGTTTAGGTTAAGTGTTAGGGTTTGTGCTATGGTTAGGGCTAGGGCCACTGTTAGGATTACTGTCAGATCTAGGTTTAGGATTAGGGTGAAGTTTAGGGCTAGGTTTAGCATTAGGGTTAGGGTTACGGTTGGGGTAATGGATGCAGTTAGAGCTAGAGTTAAGGCTAGGATTATGGTTAGGATTAAGTCTAGGGTTAGGTTTAGGGTTAGGGCAGTTTTAGGTCTATTGTTAGGTTTAGGGTAATGGTGAGGGCTATGGATAGGTTTAGGATTAAAACGAGCTGTAGGGCTCAGGTTAGGGCTAGGTTTTGGGTTTGGTTAGGGCTAGGATTAAGGCTATGGCTAATGTAAGAACTAGAGTTATGATTAGGGCTACTTTTAGGGTTACAGTTAGGGCTAGTTCCAGTTTTAGGTTTAGGTATACTTTTAGGGTGATGTTAGAGCTAGGGTTAGTGTAATGTCAGAGTGGGGCTCAAGGTTAGTTTTAGGGTTAGGTTAGGACTGGGATTAGGGCTAAGGTTAGGGCTAGGTGTAGGGTTAGGTTTTGGTTTATGTTAAGGGTTAGGGTTAGGGCTATGACTCGGTTTTTTTTTGGGGGGGGTTGAACTAGATTAGGGCTAATTTTAGGATTAGTGTTAGTGTTAGGGCTAGTGTTAGTGTGAGGTTTAGGCTTAGGTTTAGGGTTGGACTTAGAGTTATGTTTAGTTCTAGGGTTAGGGCTAGGATTAGTGTAAGGGTTATTTCTAGAGTTAGAGTTAGGGTTAGATTTTGGGGAAGGGATGGGGTTATAGCAATGTTCAGAACAAGGGCAAGGGATATAATTAGGAATAGGGCTAGAGTTAGGTTTCGGTTTATGATCAAGGCTAGATATAGGGCTAGGATGAGGGCTGGCTTTTGTGTTAGGGTTGTCGCAATAATTAGGGCTAGGGCTAATATCAGGTCTCAGATTATGGTTAGGGATAGTTTTCAGCTAAGATTTATGGCTAGGTCTAGTGTCAGAGTTAGGTTTAGGTGAGGTTCAAGTTGAGAGCTAGGGGTATTGTAATAGTCCGAGTCAGGTTTGGGGTTTGGGTTAGGTTGAGATTTAGGGTTATGGCTCAAATTAGCATTAGGTTTGAGTTAGCATTAGGGTAATGGATAAGGTTAGGTTTAGGCTTCAGGTTAGGTTTAGGGCTCAGGTTAGATTTTGGGTAATGGATAAGGTTAGGGTTATGCCTAGGGTTAGCATTAGGTTTATGGTTATCATTAGGGCAATGGATAGGGTTAGAGCTAGGGTTATTTTTAGGATTAGGGCTAGAGTTAAGATTAAGGCTAGGGTTAGGTTTAGGGTATGGGTTATGGTATGAACTAGGATTAGTGATAAAAATAGGGTTGGGTTTAGGATTAGGTCTAGGGTTAGGATTAGGGTTACCATTAGGGTTAAGGTAATGAACAGGTTTAGGTGTCGGGTTAGGGTTAGGGTTAGGTTTAGATTTAGGACTAGGGTTAGTGTTAAGTTTAGCATAATTTTTAGAGTTTGAGCTAGGGTTAGGACTATGGCAAGGGTTAGGTTTATGGTTAGGTCTAGGGTTAGGTTTACAGTTAGGTTTAGAGGAGGTTTAGGGTTAGGACTAAGGTTTTTTATGGTTAGAGTTAGGGTAATGGTGGGGTTACAGATAAGGTTAAGTCTAGTTTTAAGTGTGGGATTAGGGGTAGGGATACGGTTATGTTTAGGCTTATCATTTTCCTATGGTTAGGTTTAGGGTAAAAGGGATTGAGTAAGTGTTAGGGCTAGGTTGAGGCTTCAGGTTAGAGTCATAGCTTGGGATAGAGTTATGGTTAGGGTTAGGGTTAGGGCTAAATTTAGCATTAGGTTTAGGGTTATGGTTAGGGTAATGGATAGAGTTAGAGCTAGGTTTTGGGTTATTGTTACGTTTAAAATTAGGGCTAGGTTTGGGGTTAGGTTTTGGGCTAGGGTTATGTTTAGGGTAAGGGATAGGGTTTGAGCTGGTTTTAGTGCTAGGGCTAGGTAGAGGATTAGGTTTAGCCTTAGGTCTTGGGAGAGGATTATGGTAGGTTTAGGGTTAGGGTTAAGTTTAAGGCAAGGGTTATCATTAAGGTTAGGATAAGGGTTAGGGTAGTGGAAACAGTTAGATATAGGTTTAGGTTTAGGTTTAGGGTTTAATTTAGTTTTAGGGTTAATGTTAAGGTTATGGTTATGTTTAGGTTTATGGTATGGGTTAGGTTTTATGCTAGGGTGAGGGCTATGGCGAGCGTTAGTTTTAAGGTTAGGTCTATTGTTAGTTTTCTGGTTAGGGTTAGGGTTAAGGTTAGGGTTACGGTTAGGGTTAAGGCTAGGGTTACTGTTAGGTTTTGATTTAAGGTTAGTGTCATGATTAGAGCTAAGGTGAGTGTTAAGATATGAGTCAGGGTCAGGGTTAGTTTATAGGTTAGGTTTAGGACTCGATTAGGGCTAGGATTAATTTTTTGTAGTAGTTTAGGGTTTGGTTTCAGTTAAGGTTTAGGGTTAGGTCTATTGCTCAGTTTTGTTTTATTCCTAGTGTTAGAGTTAGGGCTAGTTTTACAATTAGTATTAGGTTTAAGTCTAGTGTTAGGGTTAGGCTTAGACTTAGGGTTACATTTTTAGTTAGGTTAGATCTAGGATTAGGCTAGGATTAAGGATAGGGCAAGGGTTAGGGACAGGATTAGAGTTATGGTAAGGATTGGTTTAGAAATAGGGATAAGGCTAGTGTGAGAGTTAGAGTTAGTGATAGGGCTAAATTAGAGATAGGATTTGGAATAGGGTTAAATTCGGGCTAGGATTAGGGCTAGGATTAGTGTGCATCATAGGCCTAGCGATAGCGTTAGGGTTAGGTTTAAGTTTAGGATAAAGAATGGCATTATAGCTAGGTTTAGACATAGGGTGAGGGTTAGAGTTAGATTTAGGGCTAGGGTTGAGGTTAGGGTTATGATTAAGGCTAGGTTTAGGTCTAGAATGAGGGCTAGTGTTTGTATTAGATTCAGGGCTAGGATAAGTGTTATTGCTAATATCAGGTCTAGGGTTATGGTTAAAGAAAGTTTTAGGGTTAGGCTTATGGCTACGTCTAGTGTAAGGGTTAGGTTTAGGGTAAGGGTCAGGTTTAGAGCTCTGAGAATTATTAGGATTAGTATTTGGCTTAGGTAAGGATTTAGGTTAATGGCTCAAATTAGCATTAGGGTTAGGGTTAGGGGTATAGTTAGGGTTTGTTTTAAGGTTCAGGTTTGGCTTAGGGTAATTGATACATTTAGCATTAGTGATATGGCTAGGGTTAAGCTTAGGGTTAGCATTAGGGTAAGGGTTATTGTTAGGGTAATTGATAGGGTTAGAGCTTAGGTTAGAACTAGAGGTGTGGTTAGGAATATGCCTTGAGTTTGGGTTAGACTTAGTGTTAGAACTAGGGTTAGGGTTAGGTTTAGGGTTATGTTTAGCATAAAGGTTGGGTTTTGAGCTAGGTTTAGGGCTAGGTTTAGAGTTAGGTCTAGGGATAGGATTATGGTAGGTTTAGGGTTAGGGTTAGAGTTAGGGTTAGTTTTATCATTAATGTTAGGTTTGGGGTTAAGGTAACGGATAGGGTTAGGTTAGGTTTAGATTTAGTTTTGAGTTAGAATTAGTGATAGGGTTAGGAATAGAGCTATGGTTATGTTTAGGTTTATTGTTAGGTTTATGGTTTGATCTAGAGTTAGAGCTATGCTGAGTTTAATTTTTGGTTTATGTCTATGGTTAGTTTTCCAGTTAGGGTTAGATTTAATGTTAGAGTTCGGGTTAGGATTATCAATAAGTTTATGGTTAGGGTTATGGTTCTGGGTAGTTTTAGAGCTAGGTTTGGGGCTAGGTTAAGTTTAGGATTTGGGCTAGGTTTTGTGTGAGAGTTAGGGATCATCTAAGTTTATGTTTACGGTAAGTGTTAGGCTTTGAGCTATCTTAGGACTAAGGTGAGGGCTAGGGTTAGGTACAGAGCTAGTGTTAGTGTTAGGGTTATTCTTAGGGCTAGGTTTAGGCCTAAAATTAGCTCTATGTTTAGAGTTAGGTTTAGGCCTAATGTTAGGGCTGTGGGTAATGTAAGATCTAGGGTTATGATTAGGGCTAGTTTTAGAGTTAGGGTTATGGCTTGTTCTAGAATCAGTTTAGGTTTTGGTTAGTTTCAGGTTTAGAGTTAGGTTTAGTGTTAAAGCCAGGATCAGTGTTTGGGTTAGAGTTAAAGTTAGGGTTAAAGCCAGAATTAGGACTAGGTTTCGGTCTAGGGGTAGAGTTAGTGTTTGGGTTAGGTAAAGGATTTTTTAGGGTTAGGGCTAGGATTTTGTTTACACCTAGAGCTAGAGTTGAGGCTAGATTTAGGATTAGGTTTAGGTCTAGAGTTAGTGTTAGGGTTAGGTTTAGGTATAAGTTTTCAAGTAGGTCTAGTGTTAGGGTTTGGTTTAGGCTTAAATCAGGTTTAGACCTAGAGTTTATGTTATGGTCAGATTAAGGATCATGTTTGGGGTTAGGGTTTGGGATAGCATTAGAGCTAGAATGAGATGTAGTGTTCAGACTATTAATAGGGTTAAAATTTGGTTAGCCTAAGGATTAGGGATTAGGTCTAGTTTTAGCATTAGGGTTAAGGTTTTTCTCATGGTAAGGCATAGGTTTAGGGCTATAGTTAGGTTTATGGTAAGGGTTAAAGCTAGGTTTAGGACTCAGATTAGGGCTAGTTTTTGTGTGAGGTTTAAGGCCAGAGTTAGGTCAATGGCTAATATAAGAACTAGGGTTACAATTAGGTTTAGGGGTAGGGGTATGTCAAGTGTTAGGGTTAGGTTTAAGATTAGGGAGATATTTAGAGCTAGGATTAGTGTTACAATATCAGTCAGGTCAGGGTTAGTTTTAGGATTAGGGATAGGATTCAAATAAGGGCTAGGTTTACTGTTAGGGTTCAGTTTTAGTTTAGGGTGGTGTTTAGAGCTAGGATGAGTGTTAAGATATAAGTCAGGTTCAGGGTTATTTTTAAGGTTATGATTAGGACTCAAATTAGGGCTAGGGTTAGTCTAGGTGTAGTGCTAGGGTTTAGTTTAATTAAGGTTAGTGTTAGGCCTCTTGCTTGGTTTTGTTTTAGTGCTATGATTAGGGTTAGGGTTAGTTTTATGATTAGATTTTCTGTTAGGGCTAGGGTTATGTTTAGGATTAAAATGAAGGCTAGATTAAAGGCTAGGATTAGGGCTAGGTTTTGTGTTAGGTTTAGGGCAAGAATTAGGGCTAGGACCAATGTCTGGTCTAGGTTTATAGTTAGTGATATTTTTAGGGTTAGGTTTATGGCTAGGTCAAATTAAAATGTTACGTTTAGGGAAGAGTCAGATTAAGAGCTGGGGTATTATTAGGGTCAGAGTCAGGCTTCGGGTTTGGGTTAGGTTAAGGTTTAGGGTTAAGGCTCAAATTAGCATTAAGGTTAGAATTAGGGTTAGGGTAATGGATAGGGTTAGGTTTAGGGTTCAGGATAGGTTTAAGATAATGGATATGGTTTGGGTTTATGATAGGTTTAGGGTTAGGCCTAGGGTTAGCATTAGGGTTATCATTATAGTTAGGGTAATTTATAGGGTTAGACCTACGTTTAGGGCTAGGATAATGGTTAGGATTAGTGCTAGAGTTAGGGTCAGGGTCAGGGTTATGGCGAGGGTTACACTTAGGATTAGGTTTAGGGTACAGTTTAGGGTTTGAGCTAGGATATTTGCTATGGCTAAGGTTATTTTAAGGTTTGATCTAGGGTTATGGTCATGGTTAGTGTTACAGTTAGGGCAAGGGTTTACATTAAAGTTAGGGTAATAGGTTTAGATGTCAGGTTAAAGATAGGTTTAGGTTGAGGTTAGCATTAGTTTTAGGATTAGGATTAGCATTAGGGTTTGAGCTATCTTAGATTTAGGGTTAGGGTTAGGTTCACTGTTAGTTCTAGGGTTAGGTTTATGTTTAGGTTTAGGGTAGGTTTAGCTTTAGGTTAAGTGTTATCATTAGGGTTAAGTTTTTGCTTAGGGTATGGGTAGGGTTTGAATTAGGGTTAGGGCTAGGGTTCAGGTTAGAATTAGGGATGGGGTTAGGGTTAGGGTTAGACCGTGGGTTATTGTTAGGGTTAGGTTAAGTGTAAGGGTTAGGGATTAAGCTAGGTTTAGGGCTAGGGCGAGGGTTAGGGTTACTGCCTTGGCTAGGGTAAGTTTAGGGTTAGGTTTAAGACTAGGGTTAGCATTAGTTTTAGGGTTATGGTTAGTGTAATGGATAGAGTTAGAGCTAGGGTTTGGGCTATGGTTTCATTTAGGAATAAGCCTAGAGTTAGGCTGAGGTTTAGGGTTTGGACTAGGGTTATGTTTAGGGTAAGGTTTAGGGTTTGAGCTAGGGTTAGGGCTAGAACAAGGGTTAGGGTTATGGTTAGGGCTAGGGTTAGGGTTAAGGTTATGCTTAGGGTTTGGTTTAGGGCTGTAATTAAGGCTAGGTTTTGTGTGAGGTTTAGGGCTTGTGTTAGGTATATGGGTAATGTGAGAGCTAGAGTTATGGTGATGGCTATATTTAGAGTTCGTCTAGTGTTAGGGTTAGGTCTTGGGTTAGGATAAGGTTTATAGCTAGGGTTTTTGTTAGGGTAAGTGTCAAGGTTTAGGTTAGGATTAGGTTTAGGCTTAGTCCTGAATGAGGATGAGGGTTAGGTCTGGGGGTAGAATTTGTGTTTGCTTTAGGTTAAGGGTTATTGTTAGGACTAAGGCTAGGTTTATGGCTGTATTTAGGTTTTGGTTTAAGTCTAGGTCTAGTGTTAGTGTTAGGTTTAGGGTTAGGGTTACTGGTAGTGCTAGTGTTAGGTTTTGGATAAGGGTTAGGGTCAGGTTTAAACTTAGGTTTAGAGTTAGTCAGAAAAAGGTTCAGCATTAGGTTTGGGGTTTGGGTTAAGTTTAGAGCTAGAATGAGGGCTAGGTTTAGTAATAGTGTTAGGGTTTGGGGTAGGCATAAAATTAGCGTTAGGACTAGGGTAGCAATAGGCTGAGGGTTTGACTAAGTGTAAGAAATAGGGATACAGCAAGGATTAAGACAAGGGATAGGTTTAAGGTTAGAGCCCGGGTTAGGGTTAGGGTTAAAGCTAGGGTTAGGCCTTGAATTAGGGCTAGGTTTTGTGTTAGGTTAGGGCTATGGGTAATTTAAGAACTGGCATTACGATTATGGCTAGTTTTTTGGTTAGGTTTAGGTTGAGGTCTAGTGTTAGGATTAGGTTTAGGGTTAGGGTGATGTGTAGAGCAAGGGTTAGTGTTAAGGTCAGATTCAGGGTTAGTATTAGTTCTACGGTTAGAGTTAGGACTTGAATTAGGGCTAGGATTAGGACTAGGTGTAGGATTAGGATTTGGTTTAGGTTAAGGTTAGGGTCATTGCTATGGCTCGGTTTTTCTTGAGGACTAGGGCTAGGGTTAGGGCTAGTTTTCAAATTAACGTTAGGGTTAAAGCTAGTGGTAGGGTGTGGTTTAGGCTTAGGGTAGGGTTAGATTTAGAGTTAGGGTTAAATCTAGGTTTAGGGCTACAGCAAAGTTTAGGGCTAGGGTTAGGGCTAGAGTTTGAGTTATCATAAGAGATAGGTTTAAAACTAGGGATAGGAATAGGGTGAGAGTTAGAGTTAGTGTTAGTGCTAGGGTTAGATTTAGGGTTGGAATTAGTGCTTAATTAAGGTTAGGATTAGAGCAAGGGTTAGTATTAGCTGGCTAATGTCAGGTCTAGGGTTATGGTTAGAAATAGTTTTAGGGTTAAAATTATTAGGGTTAGAATTAGGCATATGGTTATGGTTAGGTTTAGGGTTCAGGGTAATGTATAGGTTTAGGGTGAGGAATAGGTTTAGGGTCATCCTCGGGTTAGCTTTAGGGTTAGGATTAGGATTAGGGTAATGTATATGGTTACAGCTCAGGTTAGGGCTAGGTTTATGGTTAGGATTAAGGCTAGGGTTCAGGGTTAGGTTTTGGGTCATGCCAAGAATTAGGGTTAGGGTTAGCTTTAGGGTAATGGTTCAGGCTAGAATTAGGGTTATGGTTAGTGTTAAGGTAGTGTTAGGGCTCTGATTAGAGATAGGTTTTGAGTTAGGTTAGGGATAGGTTTAGGGCTACAGCCAATGTAAGAACTAGGGTTACAATTAGAACTAGTTTAGGGTTAGGGTTAAGGCTAGGGCTAGTTTTAGGTTTAGGTTTAGGTTTGGAGTGATGTTTACAGCTAGGGTTAGTGTTATGGTAAGAGTCAGGGTCAGGGTTTGTTTTAGGGTTAGGGATAGGACTCGAATTAGAGCTAGGTTTAGGGCTAGGTATAGGCTTAGGGTTTGGTTTATGTTAAAGGTTAGGGTTAGGGCTATGGCTCGGTTGTTTTGTAGGGCTAGGGCTAGGGTAGGGCTAGTTTTAGGATTAGTATTAGTGTTATGGCTGGTGTTAATGAGAGGTTTAGCTTAGGGTTAGGGTTATATTTAGAGTTAGGTTTAGATATAGGATTAGGGCTAGAGCTAGGTTTAGGGCTAATGTAAAGGCACGTGATAGGATTATGGTAAGGGATAGGTTAGAAATAGAAATAGGACAGAGGCGAGAGTTAGAGTTAGTCTTAGAGCTGGGTTTAGGTTTGGTTTAGGGCTAAATTAGGGCTAGGATTAGGTCTAGTGTTTGCATTAGGGTTAGGCTGAGTTTCGGCTTAGGTTTACATTTTAGGATAGGTTTAGGTTTAGGGGAAGGGATGGGGTTAGAGCTATTTTTAGGGGTAGGTCGAAGGTTAGAATATGGTTAGGGCTAGGGTTATGGTTTGGTTTAGTAATAAGGCTAGGTTTAGGGCTAGGATGAGGGCTAGGGTTTGTTTTAGGGTAATGGCAAGAATTAGGGCTAGGGCTAGTGTCAGGTCTAGGCTTAAGTTAGTTATATGTTGAGGGTTAGATTTATGGCTAGGTCTAGTGTAAGGGTTCAATTTAGGGTAAGGGTCAGGTTTAGAGCTAGGGGTATTATTAGGGTTAGAATTAGGTTTTGGGTTTGGTTTAGGTTAGGTTTTAGGTCTAGAGCTTGAATTAGCATTAGGGTTTGGTTAGGGTAATGATAGGTTTAGGTTTAGGTTTAGGGTTCATGTTAGGTGTTGGGCAATTGATAGGGTTAGAGTTAGCAAAAGGGTTAGCATTACACCTAGGGTTAGCCTTGGGGTTATGGTTGTGCTTAGGATAATGGATAGGATTAAGTCTAGGGTTATGGTTTGTATTAGGGCTAGAGTTTGGGTTAGGCCTATGGTTAGGGTTAGGTTTAGGTTTATTATATGGTTTAGAGTGTGAGCTAGGGTTAATGCTAGGTCAAGGGTTAGGTTTAGGGTTAGGTCTAGGTTATTGTTATGGTTAGGGTCAAGGTTCGTGTTAAGGTTAGGGCTAGAATTATCATTAGGTTTAGGGTATTGGATAGGGTTTGATGTCGTGTTAGGTTTAGGGAAATGGTTAGGGTTTGAGCAAGAGTTAGCTCTATGACAAAGGTTAGGTTTATGGTTACATCTAGGGTTAGGGTTAGGGTAGATTTAGGGTAAGGGCTAGGGTTATCATCAGGGTTAGAGTTAGGTTTAGGGTAATGGGTAGGGTTAGAGCTAGGGTTTGGGCTAGGGTTATCATTAAGTTTAGGGTTAGAGTTAGGGTAATATGTAGGTTTAGAGCTACGCTAGGGAAAGGGTTAAGGTTAGGATTAGGGCAAGGGTTAAGGTTAGGTTTAGGTTTAGGCCATGGGTTAGTGTTAAGGTTAGGTTAAGTTTAAGGGTTAGGGATTGAACTAGTGTTTGGACTAGGACGAGTATTAGGGTTAGAGTAAGTGTGAGGATTAGGGCTAGGGTTAGCATTAGGGTTAGAGTTAATATTAGGGTAATGGCTAGAGTTAGAGGTAGATTTTGGCTTAGAGTGATGGCTAGTTTCAGGGTTAGTGATATGCCTAGGTCTACTGTTAGGGATATGTTTTTTTTTGTTGTTGTTGTTAGGATAAGGTTTAGATCTATGGTTTGTGTTAGGGTAAGGGTCAGTGTTCTGTTTAGGGTTAGGTTTATTGTTAGGGCCAGCATTAGAACTAGGGTTTTCTCTAGGGGTAGGGTTAGTGTTTGGGTTAGGTTAAAGTTTATTATTAGGGCTAGGACTAAGTTTTTGTTTAGGGGTAGGCCTAGAGTTATCACTAGATAAAGGATTAAGTGTAGGTCTTGGTCTAGTCTTTGGATAAGGTTTACTTATAGGGTTTCAGGTAGTGCCAATGTTAGGGGTCGGTTTAGGTTTAGCATCAGGTTTACACCTATGCTTAGTGTTAGGGTTAGAATAAGGGTCAAGGTTAGTGTTAGGGTATGGGATAGTGATAGAGCTAGATTGAGGATTAGGGTTAGGACTAGTAATAGAGTTAGGTTTTGGGTTAGGGTAAGAATTAGGTTAATGACAAGGGTAGATTTAGGGTTAGTGTTTGGCTTAGGGTAAGGGATAGGGTTAGTGCTAGTGTTAGGGCTAGGGTTAGGGTTACCGTTAGGGCTAGGGTTAGGTTTAGGGTTATTGTTAAAGCTAGGGTTAGAGCTTGGATTAGGGTTAGGCTAGGTTTTGTGTTAGCTTTAGGGCTATGGCTAATATAAGAACTAGGGTTACAATTAGGGCCAGTTTTAAGGTTAGTATTATGTCTAGGTTTAGTGTTTGGTTAGGTTTAGGTTAATGGATAGGTAGGGTTAGCGAATATGTTAGGGTTAGGCCGAGGTTTAGCATTAGAGTTAGGATTAGGGTTAGTGTTAGGGTAATGGATAGGATAGGTCTCAGATTTGGGCTAGGTTTTGGTTAGCATTATGATTAAGGTTATGGCTAATGTATGATCTAGGGTTATGATTAGAACTAGTTTTAGAATTAGGGTTAGGACTACTAGGTCTAGTTCTAGGGTAAGGTTTAGGTTTAGGGTGATGTTTAGAGGTAGGGTTAGTGTTAATGTAAGAGACAGGTTCAGGGGTACTTTTAGGGTTAAGATTAGGACTCAAATTAGGGCTAAGCTTAGGGCTAGATGTAAGGTTAGGGTTTGGTTTAGGTAAAAGTTTAGGGTTAGTGTTATGGCTAAGTTTTGTTTTAGGGCTAAGCTTGTAGTTAGGACTTGTTTTAGGATTAGCATTAGGGTAAGGGCTAGTATTAGGGTTAGGTTCAGGTGTAGAATTTTGGTTAGATTTAGAGTTAGATTTAGATATAGTGTTAGGACAAGGTGTAAAGTTAGGTCTAGGGTTATTCTAGGCTTAGGGCTAGGAATAAGGTTTCGGTAAGTGATATGGTTAGAATTAGGGCTAGGACTAGGACAAGAGTTATAGTTACTCTTAAAGCTAGCTTTAGGGTTAGGTTTAGGATTAGGGCTAGGGTTAGTGTTAGGGTTAGTGTTTGGGTTAGGTTTATGGTAAGTGATGGGGTTATAACTACGTTTAGGCTAGGGAAAGGGTTAGAATTAGGGTTAGGTTATGATTAAGGCTAGGTTTGGGGCTAGGATGAGAGCTAGTGTTTGTGTTAGGTTTAGAGCTAGGATTTGGGCTAGGGCTAAGGTCGGGTCTAGGGTTACAGTTAGGGATATGTTTCAGGTTATGTTTATTGTTAGGTCTAGTGTAAGGGTTAGATTTAGGGTAAGGATCAATTTACAGCTAAGTGTATTATTAGGGTCAGTGTACATCTTAAGGTTTGTTTTAAGTTAAGATTTAGGTTTAGGGCTCGAATTAGCATTAGGGTTAGAGTTAGGGTTAGGGTAATGAATAGGCTTAGGATTAGGGTTCAGGTTTGTTTTAAGGTAGTGGATAGGTTTAGGGATTGCAATAGGGTTAGGGTTAAGACTAGGTTTAGGATTAGGGTTAGGATTATGGTTAGGGTAATGGATAGACTTAGAGCTATTAGGGCTAGGGTTAGGGTGGTGGATATAATTAGAGCTGTGGTTAAGGTTAGGATTAGGGCTAGTATTAGGTTAGGTTTTGGGATAGGGCTAGGGTTATGTTAAGGGTAAAGCTTAGGCTTTGAGCAAGGGTTAGGTCTAAAGTGAGGCTTAGAATCAGGGTTAGAACTAGGGTTATGTTTAGGGTTACACGTAGGGCTATGTTCAGGCCTAGGATTAGGGCTAGGTTTTGTGTTAGTTTAGGCCTAGGGTTAGGGTCATGGGTAATGTAAGAGCTGGGATTATTATTAGGGCCAGTTTTAGGGTTAGGGTTATGGCTAGGCCTAGTGTTAGAATTAGGTTTGGGGGTTAGGGTGAGCTTTGTAGGATTATGTTAGGGTCAGGGCCAGTGTTAGATTGGAGTTAATATTGGAGTTAGTGCCAGAATTAGGACTAGGGTTAGGTCTAGGGGTAGGGTTAGTATTTGGGTAAGGTTAAGGGTTATTGTTAGGGGAAGGGCTAGGTAGTTGTTCAGGTCTAGGGCTAGAGATATGGCTAGATTTAGGATTAGATTTAGGTCTAGGGCTAGTGTTAGGTTTAGGTTTATGTATAGGATTACCAGATTAGGTTTAAGTATAGGATTAGGGTTCCATTTTGGGTTACGGTCAGGTTTAGGCCTACAGTTAGTGTTAGGGTCAGAATAAGTGTCAGGGTTAGGGTTTGGGTTTGGATTAGTGTTAGAGCTAGAAAGGTTAGAGTTAGGACTATTAATAGGGTTAGGGTTTGGGTTAGGCTATGGATTAGGGTTAGGACTAGGGTTAGCATTAGGTTTAAGGTTTATCTTAAGGGAACATATAGGGTAAGAGCTAGGATTAGAGTTAGGGTTAGGGTATGGATTAGGGCTAGTTTTAAGGTTAGGGTTGAAAATAGGGTTAGCACGCAGATTAGGGCTAGGTTTGGGGTTAGGTTGGGGTTAGTGTTAAGCCTACAACTAATGTTTGAACCAGGGTTATGATTAGGGCTACTTTTTGTGTAAGTGTTATGGCTAGGTCAATTGTTAGGGTTAGGGTTTGCATTAGCATGATATTTAGAGCTAGGGTTAGTGTTAGGGTCAGGGTCAGTGTTCGGGTTATAGTTAGGGTTAGGTTTAAACCCAGAATTTTCACTAGAGTTAGGTCTAGGGGTAGGGTTTGTGTTAGGTTAAGGTTTATCATTAGGGCTAGGGCTAGGTTTTTGTTTATATCTAGGGCTAGAGATATGGCTAGATTTAGGATTAGGTTTAGGTCTAGGGATAGTGTTAGGGTTAGGATTAGAATACGTTTATTTCTGGTGCTAGTTGTAGGGTTCAGTATAGGGTTAGGGTCATGTTTAGACCTACGGTTACCATTAGGGTCAGAATAAGTGTCAGGTTTGAGTTATGGTTAGAGCTACAATGAGGGCTAGGGTCAGCACTTGTAATAGGGTGAGGGTTCGGGTTAGGCTAAGGATTAGGGTTAGGCCTAGGGTTAGCATTAGGGTTAGAGTTAGCTTAGGGTAAGTTATAAGATCAGAGCTAGGGTTAGGGCTATATTTAGGGTTAGGGTTAGGGTTAGGGCTAGTGTTAGGTTTAGGTTTAGGCTTAAATCTAGGGTTAGGTCTTGCATTAAGGTTATGTTTTAGTTAGATTTAGGGCTAGGCTTAGAGTCATGGCCAATGTATGAACTAGGGTTTCTATTTGGGCTAGTTATAGGAGTAGGGTTAGGAATAGGCCTAATGGTAGGATTAGATATAACATTAGGGTGATGTTTGGAGCTAGGTTTAGTGTCAGGGTCAAATTCAAGGTCAAAGTAGTTTTAGGGTTAGGGTTTGGACTTGAATTAGGGCTAGGGTTAGGGCTAGGTTTAGGGTTAGGTTTGGCTTAGGTTAAGTTTTAAAGTTAGGGCTATGGCTCGATTTTGTTTTAGGGCTAGGGCTATGGTTAGGGCTAGTTTTAGACTTAGCATTAGGTTTAGGGCTAGTGTTAGGTTTAGGTTTAGGCTTAGGTTTAAAGTTAGATTTAGATTTAGGATTAAATCTAGGGTTAGGTCTAGGGCTAAGGATAGGGCTACTGTTAGGTCTTGGTTTATGGCTAGGATTAGGGTTATGGTAAGGGATAGGGTTAGAACTAGGAATAGGACTAGGGTGAGTGTGAGAGATAGTCTTACAGGTAAGCTTAGTTTTTTGGTTAGGTATAGGGCTTAATTAGGGCTAGTAATAGGGCTAGGTTTATGGTTATGTTTAGGCCTAGGTTTAGTTTTAGGCTTATGTTTAGGTTTAGTGTAAGAGATGGGGTTAGAGTTAGGAATAGGGCTAGGGTGAAATTGAGAATTAGGGTTAGGGCTAGGGTTTCATTATAGTTATGATTAAGTCTAGGATGAAGGGTTTGTATTAGGGTTAGGGCTAGGATTAGTGTTAGGGCGAATGTCAGATTTAAGTTTATGGTTAGGCATAGTTTTAGGGTTTGGCTTATGGCTATGTTTAATGTAAGTGTTAGGTTTAGGGGAAGGATCAAGTTTAGAGCTAGAGGTATTATTAGGGTCAGGGTCAGCTATAGGGTTTTGTTTAGGCTCAGGTTTAGGGTTAGGGCTCGAATTAGCATTAGGTTTTGGTTTAGGGTAATGATAGTGTTGGGTATAGCGTTCAGGTTAGATTTCGCATAATGGATAGGGTTACAGTTAGGGACAGGGTTAGATTTAGGCCTAGAGTTAGCATTATAATTAGGGTTATGTTTACGGTAAATGATAGGGTTAGACCTAAATTTAGGGCTAGGGTTATGGATAGAATTAGAGCTAGTGTTAGGGTTAGGGTTATGGGTTTTGTTTGTGTTAAGCTTAGGGCTAGAATTACGGCTAGGGAAAATGTCAGGTCTAGGGTTTTGGTTTGGGTTAGTTTTAGGGTTAGGTTTATGTCTAGGTCTTGTACAAAGTTTAGGTTTAGGGGTAGCATCAAGGTTAGAGCTAGGTATATTATCATGGGAAGGGTCAGAATTAGGGTTTGGGTTAGGTTAAGGTTTAGGGTAAGGGCTCGAATTAGCTTTAGGGTTAGGGTTAGGGTAACGATAGGTTTAGGTTTAGGGTTCAGGTTAGGTTTAGGTTAATGAAATAGGTTAGGGTTAGGGATAAGTATAGGGTTAGGCCTAGGGTTACCGTTAGAGTTATGGTTATGGTTAGGGTAATGGATAGGGTTAGAGCTATTGATAGGGATAGGGTAATTGTTAGAATTCTGGCTGGTGTTTGGGTAAGGTTTAGGGTTAGGTTCTGGATTAGGGTTAAGGTTATATTTAGGGTTAAACTAGGGTTAAGGCTCAGATTAGGGCTTGGTTTGGGGTTTGGTTAGGGCTATGGTTAGGGTTATGTCTAATGTATGAACTAGTGTTAAAATTATTGCTAGTTTTAGGGTTAGGGTTAGGGCTAGGTCTAGTGTTCTGGTTATGTTTAGGGTTCACGTAATGTTTAGAGCAAGGATTATTGATAGGGTCACTCTCAGAGTCAGGTTTAGTTTTAGAGTTTGGTTTAGAAGTCAAATTATCACTAAAGTTAGTACTAGGTATACAGTTAGGTTTTGGTTTAGGTTAAGGGTTAGGAATATAGTTTGGTTTTGTGTTAGGGCTAGGGCTACGGTTACAGTTAGATTATGGATTAGCATCAGGGTTAGGGCTAATGTTAGGTTGAGGCTTAGGCTTAGAGTTAGGGATAGATTTAGAGTTATGGTTAGATCTAGGGTTAGGGCTAGGGCTAGGGCTAGGGTTAGGGCAAGGTTTAGGGTTATGGTAACGAATATGATTAGAACTAGAGATATGGCTAGGGTGAGAATTAGAGTTAGTCTTAGTAGTAGTTTTAGGGCTAGGGTTAGGGCTAAATTAGGGCTAGGATTAGGGCTAGGGTTAGTGATAGGCTTAGGGGTAAATTAGGACTAGGATTAGGGCTAGAGTTAGGGTTAGTTTTAGGGCTAAATTAAAGCTAGGATTAGGGCTAGGGTTAGGTTTAGGGCTAAATGAAAGCTAGGATTAGGGCTAGGGTTAGTGTTGAGGTTAGACCAAGGGGTTGGGCTAGAATTAGGGTTAGCATTGGTGTTAAGGTTAAGTTTAGCAGAATGGGTGGGGTTATAGCTAGCTTTAGGGCTAGGGTGAGGGTTAGAATTAGGATTAGGCCTAGGGTTATGGCTCAGTTTAGGATTAAGGCTATTTTTAGGGCTAGGTTAAGGGCTAGGCTTTCTTCTAGGGTTCTGGCTAGGACCAGGTCTAGGGCTAATATCAGGTCTAGGGTTAATGTTAAGGATAATTTTAGGGTTAGGTTATGGCTAGGTCTAGTGTAAGAGTTACGTTTAGGTTAAAGGTCAGCTTTAGGGCTAGGGTTATTATTAGGGCCAGGGTCAGGGTCAGGTTTAGCATTTGATTTAGCTAAAGGTTTAAAATTAGAGCTCAAATTAGCATTAGGTTTAGGTTTGGGGTAGCATAATGGATAAGGTTAAGTTTAGGTTTCAGTTAAGGTTTAGGGTAATGGATGGGTTAGGTTTAGTGATCGGGTTAGGTTTAGTTTATTGGATAGTTTTATAGCTAGGGTTAGGGCTAGGTTATGGTTTCGATTAAGTCTAGGATTAGCGCTAGGTTTAGGGATAGGCCTAGTGTGTGATTTAGGGTAAGTTTTAGGATAAGGGTAATTGTTAGGTTTAGGGCTAGGGTTATGGTTAGGTTAGGTAAGGGTTAGTGTTTGAGCAAGGGTTAGAGCTAGGGTGAGGGTTAGGTATAGGCTTAGGTCTAGGTTTACATTTATGGTTAGAATTAGGTTTAGTGTTAGGGATAGAGTTTTAATTAGGGGGAGGGTAAGGGTTAGGGTAATGGATATGGTTAGAGCTAAAGTTCAGTCTAGGTTTAAAGTTAGGATTAGGGATAAGGATAGGGTTAGGGTTAAGGATAAAGCTAAAGTTATGTTTAGTGTAAAGTTTAGGCTTTGAGCTAGGGTTAAATCTAAGGCAAGGCTTATGTTAGGGCTAGGTTTAGGGCTAGGGTTAGGCTGAGGGTTATGCTTAGAGCTAAGTTTAGGCCTAGGATTAGGGCTAGGTTTTGTGTTAGGTTTAGGACAATGTGTAATGTATGAACTAGGGTTAGGTTTAGGCCTAGTTTTAGGGTTAGGATTATGGCTAGGTCTAGTGGTAGGTCTAGGTTTTGGGTTAGTGTAAGGTTTACAGCTAGGTTAAGTGATAGAATCAGGGTCAGTTTTGGGGATAGGGTTAGGGTTAGGGTTAGAGCCAGAATTAGCACTAGGTTTAGATCTAGGGGTAGGGTAAGTGTTCTGTTTATGTTACGGGTTATTGGTGGGGCTAGTGCTAGCTTTTTGTTTAGGTCTAGGGCTAGAGTTATATGTATATTTAGGATTAGCTTTGGGTCTAGGTCTAGTTTTAGGCTTAGGTATAGCTATAGTGTTACCAGTAGAGCTAGTGTTATGGTTTGGTTTAGGGTTAGGGTCAGGTTTAGACCTAGGATTGCTGTTAGGGTCAGATGAGGGTCAGAGTTATGTTTAGAGGTAGAATGAGGGCTAGGGTTAAGACTAGTAATATGGACAGAGTTTAAGTTAGGCTAAGGATTAGGATTAGAACTATTGTTAGCATTTGGGTTAAGGTTTGGCTTAGTGTAAGGAATAGGGTTAGAGTTAGGGTTAGGGCTATTGTTAGGGTTAGGCTTAGGACAAGCATTAGGGTTAAAGCTAGGGTTAGGTCTCGGATTAGGGGTAGAATTTGTGTTAGGGTTAGGGCTTCAGTTAGGACAATGACTAATGTGTGAACTAGGGTTATGATTAAGGCTAGTTTCAGGGTTACGTTAAGGCTAGATGTAGTGTTAGGGTTAATTTAAGGTTAGGGTGATTTTTAGAGCTAGGATTAGTGTTAAGGTCAGTGTCAGGGTCAGGGTTAATTTTAGAGTTAGTTTTAGGGCTAGTTGTAGGGTTAGGGTTTGATTTGGTTAAGGGTTAGGATTAAGTCTATGGCATGGTTTTGGTTTATTGTTAGGGCTAGGGATAGGGCAAGTTTTAGGATTAGCATTATGGTTAGGATTAGTGTTAGGGTTTGGTTTAGGCTTATTGTTACAGTTACATTTAGAGTTAGGTTAGATTTAGACTTAGGCTTAGATCTATGGTTAGGATTAAGGCTAAGGATAGAACTAGGGATAGGGCTAGGGCAAGAGTTATAGTTAGTCTTATGGCTAGGTTTAGGGTTAGGATAGGATTAAATAAAGACTAGAATTAGCACTAGGCTTTGAGTTAGGCCTAGGTTTAGGGCGAGGTTTATGGTTAGGTTTATTGCTATGCTTTTTATGTACAGGGTGAGGTTATAGGTATGTTTAGGCCTAGGTTGAGGAATAGAATTAGGGTTAGGGCTCAGGTTATGGTTCAGGTTAGGATTAAGCCTCGGTTTAGTTCTAGGATTATGGCTAGGGATAATTTCAAGTCTAGTGTTATGGTTAAAAATAGTTTTAGGGTTAGGTTTATGGCTACATCTAGTGTAAGGGTTAGGTTTAGGGTTAGGGTCAGATTTAGAGCTAAGGGTACTAATAGGGTCAGGGTCGTGATTAGTGTTTTGGATAGGTTAATGCTTAATGTTTTGGCTTGAATTAGCATTAAAGTTAGGATTAGGGTAAAGATAGGGTTAGGTATAAGTTTCAGGTTAGGTTTAGGTTAATGGATAGGGTTAGGATTAGGGATACTGTTAGGTTTAGGCCCACATTTAGAATTAGGGTTAGGGTTATGGTTAGGGTAATGGATAGGGTTAGAGATAGGGGTAGAGCTAGGGTCAATGTTATGATTATTGATAGGTTTAGGCTTAGGTCTATGGTTAGGGTTAAATCTAGGGTTACAGCTAGGTTTATAGTTACAATTAGTGATAGGGTTATGGTTAGGGGAAAATCTAGGTATAGTGCTCAGAATAAGGCTAAGTTTTGGGTTAAGTTAAGGCTAGGTTTAAGGTAACGGCTAATGTAATTACCAGGGTTGCGATTAGGCTAACTTTTATGGTTAGGGTTAGGGCTAGGTCTATTGTTAGGTTTACATATAGGGTTAGCATGATGTTTAGAGCTAGGGCTAGTGTTAAGGTCAGAGTCAGGGTCAGGGTTAGTTTTAAGGTTTGGCTTAAAACTCGAATTAGGGCTAGAATTATGGCTAAGGGTAGGGTTAGGCCTTAGTTTATATTAAGGTTTAGGTTTAGGTCTATGGCTTTTTTTAATTTAATTTTATTTTATTTTATTTATTTTTTTTTTTTTAGGGTTAGTGTTAGTGCTAGTTTTAGGATTAGCCTTAGGGTTAGGGCTAGTGTTAGGTTTAGGTTTAGGCTAAGGTTTAGGGTTAGATTTAGAGTTAGGGTTAGATTTAGAGTTAGGGTTAGATCCAGAGTTGCTGTTAGGACTATGAATAGGGCTAGTGTTAGACCTATGGTTTGGGCTAGGATTAGGGTTCCAGTAAATTATAGGGTTAGAACTAGGGTTAGGACTAAGGTGAGACTTAGAGTTAGGGTAGGCTTAGGGTTAGGGTTATAAATAGTGTTAGGGTTAGAGTAGGTTTAGTGTTAGATTTAGGGTTAGGGTTAGTGTTATATTTAGGGTTAAGTTTAGGGTAAATGTTATGGTTAGGTTTAGGTTTATGTTTAATTTGAATATATGGGTTAGGGTTAGGGTTAGTATTTGGATTAGTGTTAACATTAGGGTTATGGTTTGGGTTAGGGTTATTGTTAGGGTTAGGTTTAGGGTTTGTGTTAGGGTTAGGATTGGGTTTGGGTTTTCTGTTAAGGTTAGGTTTAGGGTTAGTGTTACTGTTGGTATTAGGTTTATAGTTACTTTTAAGTTTCGGATTATTCATAGGGTTAATGTTAGGATTGAGTTTAGTGTTAGTGTTAGGGTTCGGTTAGGGTTAGTGTTAGGTTTAGGTTTAGTGTTAGGGTTAGTGTTAGGTTTATGGTTACGTTTAAACTTAGGGTTAGTGTTAGGGTTAGAACTAGTGTTAGTGTTAGGGTTAAGTTTAGGGTTTGATTTATGTCAGGGTTAGGGTTATAGTTAGGTTATGGTTAGGGTTATTGTTTGGATTAGGGTTAGGTTTAGTTTTAGATTTACGTTTAATGTTAGAGTTATGCTTAAGGTTAGTGTTAGGGTTAGTGTTAGAGTTAGGTTTAGGTGTAGGTTTAGTGTTAGGTTTAGAATTAGGGTTAGTGTCAGGTTTAAGGTTAGGCTTAGGGTTAGTGTTAGGTCTAGGGTTAGGTTTCATTTTAGATTTAGGTTTATGGTTTGTTTTAGGGTTATATTGAGGATTACGGTGAGGGTTAGGGCTAGAATGTCGGTTAGAGTTAGTGTTAGGAATACTGTTTGCATAAGGGTTAGGTTTGGGTTTAGGCTTAGTGTTATGGTTAAAGTTAGGGTTATGGTTAGGGTTAGGGTATGGTTGAGTTTTAAGGTTAGTGTTAGGGTTAGGGTTATGATTAGGATTGTGGTTATGGTAAAAATTAGGTTTAGGTTTAGGGTTAGGTTTAGGGTTAGTGTTAGGGTACTCTTAGGGTTATGATTATGGTTAGTCTTAGGGATAGGATTAGGTTTAGGTTTAGGTTGAGTGTTAGTGTTAGGGTTATGGTTAGTGTAGGTTAGTTTTAGGTTTACAGTTAGTTTAAGGGTTAGTGTTAGGATTATGGTTATGGTTATGGTTCGCATTAGGGTTAGGGTTAGTGTTAGGGTTAGATTAGGTTTAAGGTTATGATTAGTGTTAGTGTTCGGATTAGGGTTAGGTGTATTGTGAGGGTTAGTAATAGGTTTAGGGTTAGTTTTAGAATTAGGGCTAGGGTTAAGGGTAGGGTTAATGTTACGAATAGGGTTAATGTTAGGATTAGGGATCGTTTTAGAGTTAGGGTTAGGCTTATTGTTCAGGTTAGGGTTAGGGTCAGTTTTAGAGTTAGGGTTAGTGATAGGGTTAGTGTTAGGTTTAGTGTTAGCGTGAAGGATATGGTTTGTGTTAGGATAAGGGCTAGGGCTAGGGATAGGATTTGTGTTAGGTTTAGGGATAGGGTAAGGTTTGTGGTTATCGTTAGGATTAGGGTTATAGTGAGGCTTAGTGTTAGGTTTAGGCTTAGGGTTAGGGTTACACATAGGTTAGGATTAGTGTTAGTGTTAGGGTTAGGGTTAAGTTTAGAGTTAGTGTTAGGTTTCAGTTTAGAGTTTGAGTTGAGGTTAGTGATAGGGTTGGGGTTGGGGTTAAGGTTAGTGTTAGGAGTAGGGTTAGGTTTAGCTTTAGGGTTAGTGTTAGTGTTGGAATTAGGGTTTGTGTTAGGGTTTGTGTTAGGAGTATGCTTTAGGTTAGGGTTAGGTGTACGTTAGGTTTAGGATTAGGGTTAGGATTAGGTATATTTTTAGTGTTATGGTTAGGTTTAGGGTTAGTCTTAGGGTTAGAGTTAGGGTTTGTGTTAGGGTTGGGTTTGGGGTGAAGGTTTGTGTTAGAGTTAGGGTTAGGGTTAAGGTTCTTGGTAGGGTTAGGTTTAGGGATAATTTTAGGTTTAGTTTTAGGTTTATGGTTACTTTTAGTGTTAGGATTCAGGATTGTGTTAGGGTTAGAGTTATGGTTAATGTTAGGATTAGGGTTAAATTTATGGTTAGGCTTAGTGTTAGTGTTAGGTTTATGTTTAGAGTTAGGATTAGAAATAGTGTTAGTGTTAGGGATATGTTAAGGGTTAGAGTTTGGATTAGGGTTAAAAGTAGCCTTAGTGTTAAGTTTAGGGTTAGGGTAAGGGTTAACAGTACAGTTAGTATTAGGGTTAGAAAAAGTGTTAGGTTTAGGGTTAGTTTTAGGGTTAATTTTAGGGTTAAGTTTAGTGTTAGCATTAGGGTTAGGTTTAGGGTTTGTGTTAGTGTTAGGGACAGTGTTAAGGTTAGTGTTAGGTTTAGGGTTAGGTTTAGGCTTTGGGTTAGATTTAGGGTAAGTGTTACGGTTAGTATTAGTGTTAAGTTTAGGGTTAGTGTTAGGTTTAGGGTTAGGGTTAGTGTTAGGTAAGGGTTAGGGTTAGGGTAACGTTAGGGTTAGGTAACGGTTCATGTTAGGGTTACATTAGGGTTAGTTAATGATTAGGATTAGGGTTAGGTCAGGGTTAGAATTAGGGTTAGGGTTAGGGTTAGTTATAGTGTTAGTGTTATGGTTATGTTTAGGTTTAGGTTTAGTGTTAGGGTTAGGTTTTGTTTAGAGTTAGTGTTAGCGTTAGGTTTAAGTTTAGTGTTAGGGTTAGGGTTAGGGTTAGGTTTAATATTAGGTTTCAGATAAGTTTTAGGGTTAGTGTTTGAATTAGGATTAGTGTTAGTTTTTGGGTAAAGGTTAGTGTTAGTGTTAGTTTTAGTGTTAGGTTTAGGTTTAGGGTTAGGGTTAGGGTTTGTGTTACGGTTAGGCTTAGGGTTAAGTTTCGGGATAGGGTTAGGGTTGAGTGGTGCTTAGGGTTATTGTTTGGGTTAGAGTAAGTGTTAGAGTTAGTTTTAGTTTTGTTTTAGGTTTAGGTTTAGGGTTAGGGTTAGTGTTAGGTTTAGGTTTAGGATTATTGTTAGTGTCAGGGTTAGGTTTAATGTTAGTGTTAGTGTTGAGGTTAGGTTTAAAGTAAAGTTTAGCCTTAGTGTTTTAGTTTGGGTTATAGTTAGTTTTAGGGTTAGTGTTAGGGTTTGAAATAGGGTTAGTATTAGGCTTAGCTTTAGGGTTAGGAAGCGGGTTAGGGTTATGGTTCGGGTGATAGTTAAGGTTAGGTTTAGGTAAAGGTTAGTGTTAGGGTTAGGTTAGGGGTTGGGTTATGGTTTGGATTAGAGTTTGTATTAGAATTAGGGTTAGGGTTTGGGTTAGGGTTACTTTAGGGTTAGGGATATGGTTTGAGTTTGGTATATGATTCGGGTTAGGATTAGGGATCGGGTTATTGTTATTTTTAGGGTTAGGTTTGGGGTTATGTTTAGGTAAAGGTTAGGTTTAGGATTAGATTCATGGTTAGAATTAGGGTTAGTTTTAAAGTTAGGTTTAGAGTTTGTCTTAGGGTTAGTTTTAGCATTAGGGCTAGTGTTAGTATTAGTGATAATGTTAGGGTTATCCTTTGTGATATAGTTAAAATATTTTTAGGATTTGTTGTAGGGTTAGGGTTAGGGATGGTTTTATTGTTAGTATTAGGGTTAGAGTGAGGCTTAGGGTTAGTTTTAGGGTTACTCTTAGTTTTAGGGTTAGTGTTAGGCTAGGGTTAGTGTTAGGGTTAGGGTATATTTAGGGTTAAGGTTAGGGTTATGTTTAGGGTTAGGGTTAGGTTTAAGGTTGGTATAAAGTTATTGATGGGTTAAAGGTTAGTGTTAAGATTTGGGTTTGAATTAATGTTATGGTTAGAGGTAGGGTTAGGGTTAGGCTATGTTTAGGGTTATGGTATGGGTTAGGGTTTTTGTTAGGGTTTGGATTAGGGTTACATTAGGGTTAGGGTTAGGGTTAGTGTTTGTATTTAGGTTACTGTTAGCTTTAGGTTTAGGGTTTATGTTGGGGTTATGGTTAGGGTTATGATAAAGTTTAAAATTAGCGTTAGAGTTAGGTTTAGGTTTAGGGTTACGTTACGGTTAGAGTTAGGATTAGGGTTAGTGTTAGGGTTAGGGTAAACATTAGAATTAAAATTAGTTTTAGGGGTAGGTTTAGGGTTTAGGTTAAATTAGGGTTAGGGTTAGATTTATGGTTCATGTTAGGATTAAGATTAGAATTCGTGTTAGCTCTCGGTTTAAGTTTAGGGTTAGGGTTAGTGTTAGTGTTAGGTTTATGGTTTAGGGTTATATTTAGTGTTAGCGTTAGGGTTAGGGTTAGTGTTACATTTAGGGTTAGAGTTAGAGTTAGGTTTAGGTATAGGTTAGGTTTAGGGTTTGGATTAGGTTTATGTTAGGGTTAGGGTAGAATGTACGGTTAACTTTAGTGTTAGGGTTAGGTATAGATTTTGTGTTTCAGTTAGGGTCAGGGTTAGATTAAGATTATTGTTAGGGTTAGGGTAAGGGTTTGAGTTAAATTAGGGTTTGGGTTAGATTTATGGTTCATTTTAAAATTACGGTTAGGGTTTGTGTTAGGTTTAGGTTTAGGGTTATGTTTAGGGTTAGGGTTAGTGTTTTGGTTGGGTTATATTTAGTGTTAGCATTAGGATTAGGGTTAGTGTTATATTTAGGGTTAGGATTATATTTAGATTTAGGGATAGGTTAGGGTTAGGATTGGGTTAGTGTTAGAATTAGGGTTAAAGTTAGGGTCAAGTTTAATGTTAGGGTTAGGGTTAGGTTTAGTTTTAGGGTTAGGGTAAGTGTTAGGGTTAAGATTAGTGTTAGTGTTAGGGTTAGGGTTTGAGTTAAATTAGGGTGAGGGTTAGATTTATGGTTCATGTTAGGATTAAAATTACGGTTTGTGTTAGATTTAGGTTTAGGTTTAGGGCTAGGGTTAGGGTTAGTGTTTGGGTGGGTTATATTTAGTGGTAGTGTTAAGTTTAGGGTTAGTGTTAGGGTTACAGTTAGGATTAGGTTCAGGGTTAGTGTTAGGTTTAGGATTAGGGTAAGGGATAGGTTTGTTGTTTGGGTTAGGGTTAGTTTTAGGTTTAAAATTAGGATTAGGGTGAGGCTTAGGGTTATTTTCACAGTGAGGGTTAGCTTCAGGGTTAGGATTAATATTGTGGTTAGGGTTAGGATTAGGTTTAGGTTAAGGTTAGTGTTTAGTTTAGGGTTTGTGTTAAGTTTATGTTTAGGATTATTGTTACGGAGACTGTTGGTGTTAGGCTTGTATTCGAGTTAGGATTAGGGTTAGGGTTTGTGTTAGAGATAGGGTTAGGGTTAGTGTTACGTTTTGGATTAGTGTGAGGGTTAGAGTTAGGTTTAGGGATAGGGTTAGTATTCGTATTTGCTTAGTGTTAGGGTTAGTTAGGGTTAGGTTTAGGATTAGGTTAACTGTTAGTGTTAGTGTTATGGTTATGCTTAGGGTTAGGGTTAGAGTTACAGTTTGTGTTAGCGTTAAGGTTAGTGTAAGTTTTAATGCTAAGTTTAGGGTTAGGGTTAGGGTTAGCATTAGTTTCTGGGTTAGTGTTTGAAATAGGGTTAGTATTAGGTTTAGCATTAGGGTTAGGGAGTGGGTTAGTGTTGGGGTTCTGGTGAGGGTAAGGGTTAGGTTTAGATAAGGGTTAGGTTTAGGGTTAGTTTAAGTTTAGGGTTATGGTTTAGGTTAGGGTTTGTGTTAGAAATGGGTTAGGGTTATGGTTAGGATTACATTAGGTTTAGGGTTAGGGTGAGGGTTACAGCTAGGATTTGTGTTAGAGTTAGGGTGAGGGTTAGGATTAGGGTTAGAGTGAGTGTTATATTTAGGTAAGGGTTAGGTTTAGGGTTAGGGTCACAGTTACGATCAGGGTCAAGTTTAAACTTAGGGTTAGGGTTAGACCTTGGGTTAGTTTTAGCGTTAGGGTTAGTGTTAGAATTAGTGTTAGTATAAGGATTAGCGTTTGAGATAGGGTTAGGATTAGGTTTAGAGTTTCTGTTAGGGTTAAGTTTAAGGAGAGTTTTATGGTTAGTATTAGGATCAGAGCGAAGCTTAGTGTTAGTTTTAGTGTTACGTTTAGGGTTAGGGATAGTGTTATATTAGTGTTACTATGTTAAAGTAATGGTTAGGGTTAGGTTTAGGGTTAGAGTTAGGGTTGGTGTTAGAGTTAGGGTATGGTTAGGGTAATGTTAGTGGTAGGTTTAGGGTTTGGGTTAGGTTTAAGGTTAGTATAGAGTTAGGGTTGGCGTAAAGATTAGTGTTAAGATTTGGGTTTGCTTTAGTGTTAGGGTTACAGATAGTATTATGTTTAGGGTTATATAAGGTTAAGGGTTAAATTTAGGTTAGGTTTAGGGTTATAGTTTGGGTTAGGATTAGGGTTACATTAGGATTAGTCTTAGAGTTAGGATTAGGGTTAGTTTTAGTGTTAGGGTTAAGTTTAGTGTTAGGTTTATGTTTAATGTTAGGTTATGTTTAGGTGTAGGGTTAGTGTTATGGTTAGGTTAAATGTTAATTTAAAGGATAGGGTTAGGGTTGGGGTTAGGTTAGGCTTAGGGTGAGGGTTAGGGTGAGGGTTTGAGTTAGGGTTAGGGTTAGGGTTCGTGATAGGTTAGGGTTATTTTGGGTTAAGATTAGGGTTAGGGTTAGTGTTATGCTTAAGGTTAGGGTTAAGTTTAGGGTTAGTTTTAAAATTACATTTAGGGTTATGGTTAGGGTTTGTTTTGGGATACGAATTAGAGTTAGAATTAGAGTTCTGGTTATGTTTAGGGTTGTTTTTAGATTTAGGGTTAGAATTAGGTTTAGGGTTAGTGTTAGGGTTAATATTAGGGTTAGAGTTATGATTTGTGTTAGGGTAAGTGTTATGGTTAAAGTTTGTGTTAGGGTTAAATTTAGATTTAGGTTTTTGGTTATTGTTAGTAAGAGAGTTAAAGTGAGGCATAGGATTAGTTTAGGGTTAGTTTTAGGTAGGTTACAGGAAGGTTACGTTTAGTGTTAGGTTTAGGGTTAGAAATAGAGTTAATGTTAGGTTTAGGGTAAGGATTATGGTTATGGTTATAATAGGTATAGGGTTGACATTAGGGTTTGTGTTAGCATTAGTTTTAGGATTAGTGTCAGGTTTAGTGTTAGGGTTAGGGTTAAAGTTAGGAACTGATTAGGGTTAGCATAATGTTAGGGTTAAGGTTACATTTTGGATTAGGGATTGTGTTAAAGTAATAGTTAGGGTTAGGGATTAGGGTTACTTTTGGCTTAGGATTAGGGTTAGAGTTAGGGTTAGTGTTAGGGTTAATGTTTGGGTTATGGTTAATGTTAAGGATAGGTTTAGTGTTAGGGTTATAATTAGTTTTAGGGTTAGTGTTAGGGTTAGCTTTAGGTTTAGTGTTAGGGTTAGTTTTAGGGTTAGGGTTAGGTTTAGGGTTCATGTTAGGGTTAGTGTTAGTATTAGGTTTAGGTTAGGGTAAGAGTAAGTGTTAGTGTTAGGGTTAAGTTTAGCATTAGGGATATGGTTAGTGTTAGGTTTAGGGTTAGGATTAGGTATAGGCTTAGTAATAGGGATAGGGTTGGTGTTAGAGTTAGTGTTAAAATTAGGGTTAGGGTTAGTGTTAGATTTAGTGTTAGGGTTAGTGTTAGTGTTATGTTATGGATTAAAGTTTGTGTTAAGTTTACGGTTAGGGTTAGTGTTAGGGTTACTTTAGGCTTAGGGTTAGGGTTAGGGTTAGTGTTAGTTTTAGGGCTAGGGTTAGGTTTAAGGATTGGCTTATTGTTAGAATTATGGTTAGTTTTAGGGTTATTGTTAGGTTAGGGTTTGGTTTGGGTTAGAGTTTGGGTTAATTTTAATGTTAGGGTTAGTGTTCGGGTTCAGGTTAGGGTTTTGGTTAAGGTTTGTGTTAGGGTTAGAATTAGTGTTAGTGTTAGGTTGAGGGTTAGGTTTATGGTTAGGGTTAGTTTTAGGTTATCGGTTATGGTTAGGGTTAGGATAAGGTGATGCTTAGGGTTCCTTTTAGGGAAGGATTAGGGACAGGTTATGGTTATTGTTAGGTTTAGGGTTAGGGTTACTGTAAGTGTTAGGGTTAGTTTAGGCTTAGGGTTTGTGTTAGGGTAAGGTTTAGTAATAGAGTTAAGTTTAGGGTTAGTATGATGGTTAGGGCTAGAATTACTGTTAGGGTTGATACAGGGTGAGGGTTAGGGTAAGTGTTAGGTTTAGTGTTAGGCTTACAGTTAGAGTTTGTTTTAGGGTTAGGGTTAGGGTTAGGGTTAGTTAGGGATAGGTTTAGGGTTAGAGTTAGTGTTAGGGTTAGAATAAGGGTTTGTGTAAGGTTTAAATTTAGGGTTATAATTAAGTTTAGGGTTACAATTAATATTTGGGCTAGAATAAGGGTTATGGTTAGGGTTAGGGTAATTTTAGATTTAGTGTTAGGTTTAGATTTTGTTGTAGGTTTAGATTTAAATTAGGGTTAGCGTTATGTGAGGGTTAGTTATAGGGTATGGATTTCTCTTGGGGTTAGATTTGGGGCTAGGTTTAGTGTTAGGTTTAGGGATAGAATTAGGGTTAAGTTTAAATTTAGGGTTAGGTTTGGGTTATGTTTAGGGTTAGGTATAGATTAGGATTAGAATTAGGGTTAGGTTAGTGTTAGGGTTATCATTAAGTTTAGGGTTTTTGTTATGGTGAGTGTTAGTGTTATGGTTGGGGTTCAGGTTAGGGATAAGGTTTGGGTTACAGATAGAAAGAGGGTTGGATTTAGGGTTAGGGTTAGAATTAAGGTTACTCTTATGGTTACGGTTACAGTTAGGTTTAGTGTTATGGTTAGGTTTAGTGTAATTGTTATTGTTAGTTTTAGGGTTATAGTTAGGCTTAGTTTTCAGGTAAGGTTTAGGGTTAGGTTAAGGTTTAGGTTAGGGTTAAGTTTAGTGTTAGGGATAGAGTTAGGGTTAGGTTAGTGTAAGTGATAGGGTTTGTGTTAGTATTAGTGTTAGTGTTAGGGTTAGGGTTACAATTATCATTAGGGGTAGGATTAGGTTTAGAATTAGGGTTAGTTTTAGGGTTAGGTTTAGGGATATGTAAAGGATTAGGTTTAGATTTGGGGTTATGGTAAGTTTTATGGTTAGTGTAAAGGTTAGTGTTAGGATTAGGGTTAGGGTTTGTGTTAGGTTTAAGGTTAGGTTTCTGGGTTGTGTTAGGATTAGTTTTAGGTTTAGGGTTAGGGTTATAAATAGAATTAAGTTTAGATTAAAGATTAGGGTAAGTGTTAGGTTTAGGTTTAGGTTCGTGATAGTGTTAGGGTTGCAGTTAGGGCTTGTGTTGGGATTCGGGTTAAGGTTAGAGTTTGTGTTAGTGATACGGTTAGGTTTTGGGTTAGGGTTAGGTAACAGTTATAATTAGGGTGATGTTACATTTAGGGTTAGGGTTAGTGTTAGTGTTAGTGTTAGTTTCAGTGTTAGGGATGGTGTTAGGGTTAGGGATAGGGTTAGGATTAGTGATAGGTTTAGTGTTAGGTTTAGGATTACTGTTAGGTTTAGGGTTACGGCTAGGGTTAGACTTAAGGTTAGTTTTTGGATTACCATAACAATTAGAGTAAGTGTTAGGGTTAAGGTTAGAATTTAAGTTTTGGTTGGGGTTAGGGTTAGGCTTAGGGTTAGGCTTAGGGTTAAGTTTAGGTTACAGTAGGGTTAGGGTAAGGGTTTGTGTTAGGGTTAGATTTAGGTTTAGGTTTAGGTTTAGGTTTAATGTTAGGGTTTGCGTTAGGTTTAGGGTTAAAGTAAGTTTTAGAGTTAGTGTTAGAATTAGGGTTAGGGTTAAATAAGGATTAGGGTTAGGGTTAGGTTAGGGTTAGGTTTATGGTTAGGGTTAGGGTTTTTGTTAGGTTTAGGGTTAGTGTTATGGTTATGGTAAGGGTTAGGTTATATTAGGATTAGGGTTAGGGGTAGGTTACGGTTAGGTTAGGGTAAGGGTTATAGTTAGGGTTAGGTTTATGGTTAGGGTTAGGGTTTTTGTTAGGTTTAGGTTTGGTGTTATGGTTGGGTTAACGATAGGGTTAGGGATAGGGCTAGGGTTAGAGTTAGGGGTAGGAATAGGGTTTGTGTTATCTTTAGGTTTCAAGTTAGATTTAAGTTTATGGTTAGTATTAGGATTAAAGTTAGTTTTAGGGTTAGGGTTAGTGTTAGGGTTAGCATTAGGATTATGGTTAGGGTTAGTGTTAGGTTTGAGTTAGAGTTCGGGTGAGTGTTTGTTGAGGGTTAGGGTTAGGGTTATTGTTAGGGTTAGTTTTGGGGTTCAGGTTAAATTTACTTTTAGTGTTAGGGTGAAGGTTAGGGTTAGGGTTAGTTTATGGGTTAGTGTTAGTGTTAGGGATTATTTTAGGGTTATTGTTAAAGTTAGGGTTGGGGTTAGTGTTTGGGTTGGGTTATTGTTAGTGTTAGGGTAAGTATTCCATTTGGGGTTATGGTGACCATTAGGCTTCCTTCTACGGTTAGAGTTAGGGTTAGATTTAGGTTTAGTATTAGGGCTACGGTTAGTGTTAGACAAGGTTTAGGGTTTGTGTGTGCATTAGGTTTGGTGTTAGGGTTAGGGTTAGGGTTAGTTTAGGGTTAGGGTTAGGGTTAGTATTTGTTTTAGGGTTAGATTTAGGGTAAGGGTTAGTGTTAGGTTTAGAGTTAGTGTTAGTGTTAGGGTTAGGGTTAAAGTTAGTTTTAGTTGTAGGATTAAGGTTAGGTTAGGGTTAGTGTTATGGTAAGTGTTAGGGTTAGGGTTAGGGTTTGTGTTAGATTTAGAGTTAGGTTTAGGATGAGGTTTAGGGTTATGTTTGGGTTAGGATTATTTTTAGGGTTAGATTTAGGATTACAAATAGGATTAGGTTTAGTGTTAGGGTTTGGGTTAGTGTTAGCGTTCATGTTAGTGTTAGAGTTAGGGATAGGGTTATGTTTAGGATTAGCATGAATGTTAGAATTTGGGTATGGATTAGTGTTAGTTTTATTAATAGAGTTTGTGTTAGAATTATGGTTAGTGTTAGGTTTATGATTACACATAGGATGAGGGTTAGGTTTAGAGTAAGTTTTAGGTTTAGGGTTAGTGTTAATATTAGGGTTAGGATTAGAATTACTGTTCTTGTTATGGTTAGGGTTAGGGTTAGCAACAGGGTTAGGGATAGTTTTAGGGTTGGTGTTAGTGTTAGGGTTACAGTTAGTTTTAGGGTTAGTGTTACGGTAAGTATTAGGATTAGGTTTAGACCTAGGGATAGGGTAAATATGAGGGTTAGGTTTAGGGTTAGGTTTAGGGTGAGTTTTGCAGTTAAGTATAGGGTTAGGGTTAGTTTTAGGGTTAGTGGTAGTGTTAGGGTTAATGTTTTTGTTAGGTTAAGGCTTAGGGATAGGGTTTGTGTTAGGGTTAAGAGTTAGGTTTTGGGTTAGGGTTAGGTTTAGTATTATGGTTACTGTTAGGGTTAGGTTTAGGGTTAATGTAAGTTTTATGGTTAGGGTTTGTTTTAGGGTAAGTGGTGGGTTTAGGGTTAGATTTATGAATAGAAATAGTGTTAGGGTTAATGTTAGGGATACGGTTAGTGTAAGGGTTAGGCTTAGGGTTAGGATTAGGGTTAGAATTACGAATAGGGTTCAGGTTTGTGTTAGGGTTAGTGTTAGGGTTAGTTTTTTTTTTAATTAGTGTTAGGTTTACGGTTAGGGTTAAGTTTAGTGTTTTGGGTAAGGGTAACGGTTAGGGTTAGAGTTAGTGTTAGGAATTGGGTTAGGGTTAGGGTTTGGGTTAGGGTATGTGCTGGCGTTAGGAATAGGTGTAGGATTTGTGTTAGGGTTAGGTTTAGGGTTATAGTTGGATTATGGTTTGAGTAAGGGTTAGGATTAGGGTTAGGGTTAGTGTTATGCTTAAGGATAGGTTTAGGGTTAGAGTTAGGGTTAGGGTTAGGATTAGGGTTAGTGTTAGTGTTAGTGTTAGGTTTAGGATTAGGTTTAGCCTTAAAGTTAGGGTTAGTGTTAGGTTGAGGGTTAGGGTATGTTTAGGGTTTTGGTTAGTTTTAAGGTTAGGGTTATGTTTGGATTAGGGTTAGAGTTCCGGTTAGTGATAGGGTTAGGGCTAGATTTAGGGTTACCATGAGGGAAGGGTTAGGGTTGTTGTTAGGGTACTTGTTAGGGTTAGGTTAATGGTTAGAGTTAGTATTATGGTGAAGATCAGGGTTAGTGTTCGGTTTAGGGTTAAAGTTAGTTAAAGAGTTAGGATTAGGGTTAGGATTAGGGTTAGGATTAATTTTAGTTTTAAGGTCAGTGTTAGGGTTAGGGTTATGTTTTATGTTAGGTAGAGGGTTTGGGTTAGGGTTTGGGTTAAGGTTAAGGTTAGAGTTATAGTTTGATTCGGGTTAGAGTTAGGATTAGGGTTAGGGTTAGTGTTAGGGTTAAGGGTAGAGTTAGGGTTATTGTTACGATTAGTGTTATGATTAAATTTAATGTTAGTGTTAGGGTTATTGTTAAGTTTAGGTTTAGTGTTAGGTTTAGGGTTAGAATTATGTTTAGGATTAATGATGAGATTAAAATTGGGTTTAGGGTTAGTATTAGGTAAGGGTTAGGGTTATTGTTAGGGTAAAGTTTAGGGTTAGGTTTAAGGTTAATTTTAGAATTAGGGTAAGGTTCAGGGATTGGAATCTGGTTAGGTTAGTTTAAGAGTTAGGACTAGGTTTATTGTTAGTGTTAGGGTTAGTATTAGATTTAGGGTAAGGGTTATGGTTTGTGTTAGGTTTAGGGTTAGGGTTACTGTTTGGTTTAGAGTTAGAGTTAGGGTTACGGTGGGATTAGGGTTATAGTTGGTATTAAGGTTAGGGTTAGGGTTAGGGTTAGTGTTAGGGTTAAGAATAGGGTTACTTAAAGGGTTAGGGTTAGTGTTAGGGTTACTTTTAGGATGAGATTTAGGGTTGGGTTTAGGTTAGGATTAGTGTTAGGGTTAGGGTTTGTGTTATGGTTATGGTTATGGTTAGTGTTAGTTTTAGGGTTAGGGGTAGCGTTAGTGTTAGGTTTAAGGTTAGGGATAGGTTTGAGGTTCTTGTTAGAATTAGGGTTAAGGTTAGTTTTAGTGTTATGATTTGGGTTAGGGTTAAGATTAAGGTTAGTGTTAGGTTTAGGGTTATGGTTAGGATTAGTGTTCGTTTAAGGGTTACGGTTAGTGTCAGGTAAAAGTTAGGGTTAAGGTTAGGTTGCGTTATGGTTGTGGTTTGGGTTATGATTTGTGTTATGGTTAGGGTTAGGGTTTGTGTTAGGTTTACTATTATGTTTTGGGTTTGTGTTAGGGTTACTGTTAGTGTTAGTGTTAGGTTTTGTTTTAGTTTAAGGCTAGTTTTAGTGTTAGGGTTAGGTGTAAGTTTGTGGTTAGGGTTAGGATTAGTGTTGGGCTTAGGGTTTGAGTTAGGTTTAGGTTTTGTGTTAGGTTTAGGCTTAGAGATAGTGTTAGGGATAGGGTTAGGTTTAGGGTGAGGTTTAGAGTAAGGGTTGGGTTTAGGGTTATGATTCGATTTATGTTTAGGGTTACAGTTAAGATTATTTTTTATGTTTAGGGTTAGGATTAGGGTTAGTGTTAGTGTTTTGGTTAGGGTTAGGTTTAGGTTTAGAGTTAGTGTTAGGGTTGAATTTCGTGATAAGTTAGTGTTAAGATTAGTGTTATGATTAAGTTTAGGCTTAGTGTTAGTTTTGGGTTTAGGATTAGGTATAGTGTTGGGTTAGTCTTAGTGTTAGAGTTAGGGTTATTAGGATTACTGTTATGGTTACCACAAGTGTTAGGGTTTGGGTTAGTGTTAGGTTTAGGGATAAGTTAAGGTTAGTGTTAGAGTAAAGGTTAGTGTTAGGGTTAGGGTTTGGGCTTGGGTTAGAGTAAGTTTTAGGGTTAGGGTGAGAGTTAGTGTTAGGTTTGGGTTAGGGTTAAGTTTCCAGTTAGGGTTAGGGTTAGGATTTGTGTTAGTGGTAGGTTTATAATTACGGTTGGATTATGGTTATAGTTAGGGTTAGTGTTTGAATTAGGTTTAGTGTTAGGTTTAAGTGTAGCATTAGTGTTAGTGTTATGGTTAGTGTTAGTTTCAGGGTTAGTGTTAAAATTAGGGTTAGTGTTAGGTTTTGCGTTAGGGTTAGTGATAGGGTTAGGTTTATGGTTAGGGTTACCATTAGGGTTAGGTGTAGTTTTAGAACTAGGGTTAATGTTATTGTTAGTAATAGGTTTAGGATTAGGGTTCATGTTAGCATTAGGGTTAGGTTTAGTGTTAGGTTTAGTTTTAGGTCTAAGTTTAGTGTTTTTCTTAGGGTTAGGTTAGGTTTAGGTCTAAGGTTAGTGTTTTTCTTAGGGTTAGGGTTAGGGATAATGTTAGGCTTATAAATAGGTTTAGGGTTAGTGTTAGGGTTAGGCCTAGTGTAAGGATTAGTTTGTGTTAGGGTTATGTTTAGGGTTATTGTTAGGTATAGGGTTATTGTTAGGTTTAGAGTTGGGGTTATGGTGAATTTTAGGGTAAGTGTAAGTGTTAGTGTTATGGTTAGTTGTAGTGTTAAGTATAGGGTTCATTTTAGCATGAGGTTTAGGGTTATTGTTAGGGATATAATTAGGTTTTGGGTTAGCTTTAGTGTTAGTGTTAGGGTTTAAATTTGTGATATTGTTAGATTAGGGATAGGTTCAATGTTAGTGTTAGGGTTAGGGTTAGGCATAGTGTTAGCTTTAGAAATAGGCTTAGGGATAGGGCTAGGGTTAAGGTTAGGGTTAATGTTATGGTTAGTGTTAAAGTTAGTGTTAGGTTCAGTTTTGAGTGAGGATTAAGGTTATGGTTAAGCTTAGCTTTAAATTTAGGTTTAGGTTTAGGGTTTCGATTAGGTTTAATATTAGTTTTAGATTTAGGTTTAGGGTTAGGGTTAGTGTTAGTAATAGTTTTAGGTTGAGGAATATGTTTTGTGTTACGATAAGGGTTAGGTTTAGGGTTTTTGTTAGGGTTAGTGATAGGATTAAGGTTAGGGTTATGGTTAGGATTAAAGTTAAAATGAGGCTTAGGTTTAGGTTTAGGGTTAGTTTTAGGGTTACGGGTAGGATAGTTTTAGTGTTAGGGTTGGGGTTAGGGTATGGTTAATATTAGTGTAAGGGTTAGAGTTAGGGTTAAGGTTAGTTTTGGGTTAGGATTTGAGTTAGGATTCAGGTTAGGGTTAGGGTTAATTTTAGATTTAGCGATATGTTTATGGTTATTATTAGTGTTAGGTTAGTGTTAGGGTATGAATTATGGTTTGTGTTAGGGTAAGATTTAGTTTTAATTTTTCAGTAAGTGTCAGTGTTACAATTAGGGTTATGGATACAAAGAGGGTTAAAGTGAGTCAAACTGTTAGGGTTAGGGTTAGATTTATGGTTACATGTAGGTTAGGTATAGTGTTAGGGTTAGGGTTATGTTATTGTTAGTGTTCACGTTAGGGTTAAAGTTAATGACAAAGTTAGTGTTGGGATTCGGGTTAGTGTTAGATTAGGGTTAGGGTTAGTGGTAGAGTTTGTGTTCATGTTAGAGTTAGGGTTATGGTTAGATAAGGGTTAGGGTTAGTGTTAGGTTATGGTTAGGGTCATGTTATGCTATAAGTTTTGTGTTAGGTTTATGATTAGGATTAGGGTTAGGGTTGTGTTAGGTTTAGGGTTAGGGTTGTGTTAGGTTTAGGTTTAGGGTTAGGGTTAGCATAAGGGCTAGTATTAGTGTTAGGGTTAGGTTTAAGTTTAGTGTTAGGGTTATGGTTAGTTTTAGGGTTAGTTAGGTTTACAGTTAAGGTTAGGATTCATGTTAGGGTTAGAGTTACAGTTAGGGTTAGGATTATTGTTAAGTTTAGAATTATGGTTAGGTTTAGTATTAGTCTTTGGGTTAGAGTTACACTTAGATTTAGGGTTAGTGTAGGGCTAAAGTTAGGTTTAGTGTTACGGTTAGGGTTAGGGTTATGGTGAGGCTTAGGGTTAGTGTTAGGTTAGGGTTAGGGTTAGGGTTAGAGTAATTGTTAGGGTTATGGATAGAGTTAGGTTTAGGGTTATTGCTAGGATTACGTTTAGGTTTAGATTTAGGTTTAGTGTTTGAGTTAAAATTACTGTTAGGGTTAGGGTTTGTGTTAGGGTTAGTTTTAGTGTTTTTGTTAGGGTTAGGTTTAGGGTTAGTGTTAGGTTTAGGGCTAAGTTTAGTGTTAAGGTTAGGTTTAGGGTTAGGGTTAGGTAAACTATAGGGTTACTATTAGGGTTAGGGTCAGGGTTGGGTTTAGGTTTAGGGATAGAGTTAGGGTTAGTGTTAGTGATACGTTAGGGGTAGGGTTAGAGTTAGGGTTAGGAATAGGGTTAGGATTAAGATTAGGTTTAGGTTTAGGTTTAGGATTAGTTTTATCCTTAAGATTAGGTTTAGGGTTAGGGTTAAGGATAGTGTTAGGGTTATGTTTAGGGTAATGGTTAAGGTAATGTTTAGGGTAAGGGTTAGGTTAAGGTTTATGGTAAAGATAAGGGTTATGGTTAAAATTGGTGTTAATGTAGTTTTAGGGTTCAGGTTAGTGTTCGGTTTAGGGTTAGGATTTGTCTTATGGTTACGGATAGAGTTGTTTAAGGTTCCGTTTCCATTTTATTAGGGTTAGAAATAGGGTTAGGTTTAGGTGTGTTAAGTTTCAAATTGGGTTAGGTTTAGGGTTAGTGTTAGGGTTAAGTTTAGGATTAGGTTTAGGTTAGGGTTAGGGTTAGGTTTAGGGTTTGTGTTAGGGTTAAGGGTTAGGTTAGTGTTCACCTTAATTTTAAAGTTAGGGTTAGGGTTAGTTTAAGGGTTTGGGTTAGGGTTAGGCTTAGGGTTAAGGTTAGTAGTAGGATTAGGGTTAGGTTTAGGGTTAGTTTTTGAGTTTCAGATAGTGTTAGAGTTAAATTTATGGTTAGTGTTAGTTTTAAAGTTAGTGTTAGTGTTAGGGTTAGGGTTGCTGATAGGGTTAGAGGTATGGTTAGGGTTATCATTTGTGATAGGATTAGGGTTATGTTTAGTGTTAGGGTTAGGTTTAGGGTTACGGTTAGAGTAAAATTTTGGTTTAGGTTTAGGGTTAAGTTTTGGGTTCTGGTTCAGGTTAAGTTTGTTTTCATTGTAGGGTTAGGATTAAGGTTAGGGTTAGTAATAGGATAAGGTTTAGGCTTAGGGTTAGTGTTAGTTTAGATTTAGTGTTAGGGTTAGGTTAATGTTAGGGTTATGGTTAGAGTTAGGGTTTGTGTTACAGTTAGGGTTATTGTTGGGGTTAGTGTTAGTGTTAGGGTTAAAGTTAGTGTTAGGATACGTTTCTAGGGTTAGGGTTAGGTAAAGGTTTAGGATTAGGTTTAGTGTTAGGGTTAGAATTCATGTTAGGGAAAAATTAGAGATAGGGTTTGTGTTAGGGTTAGGTGTAGGGTTAGGGTTAGGGTTTGTGTTAGGGTTACCATTAGGGTTATGTTTACAGTTACGCTTATGGATTGGATTAGGGTTATGGTTTGGGATAGTGTTAGGGTAGGTTTGGGTTTGGGTTTGTGTTAGGGTTAAGATTAATGTTAGTGTTAGGCTTAGGGTTACGGTTTGGCTTAAGGTTAGGGTTAGTGTTAGGGTTTGTGTTAGGGTTAGTGTTAGGGTTTGTGTTAGGGTTAGGGTAAATTTTAGAATTAGGTTTACAATAACAATTAGTGTTAGTTTTATGTTTAATTTTGCAGTTAGTGTTAGGGTTTGTGTTACGGTTAGGGTTAGTGTTAGGGTTAATATTAGGATTAGGACTAGTGTTAGTGTTAAAGTTATGGATAGGGTTAGAAATTGTGTTAGGTTTAAAAACAGGTTTATGTTTACATTTAGTGTTATGGTTAGGGTTAATATTTTGTTTAGGTTTAGGGTTTGGTTTACTGTTATAGATAGGTTTATGGTTGGTTTAGGGTTAGTGTTCATTTTAGGATTAGGGATAGCGTATTTGTTAGCGTTAGGATTAGGTTAATGGTAAGTGTTAGGGTTAGAGGTAGGATTAGGGTTTTTAGGGTTATTGATAGGGTTAGGTGTAGGGTTAGGGTTAGTGTTAGGTTAAAAGTAAGGGTTAGGGTTAGCTTTAGTGTTAGGGTTATGGATAGAGTCTGGGTTAGTGTTAGGATTAGTTTTAAAGTTATAATTAGGGTTAGGGTTTGGGTTAGGTTTATTGTTAGGGTTAAGGTTTGGGTTAGAATTACAGATAGTTTTATGGTTAGATTAAAATAGGGTTAGATTTAGAGTTAGTGTGAGGCCTACATTTAGGGTTAGGTTTTGTGTTGTGGTTAGGATTATGTTTATTTTTAGGGTTAGAGTTAGGGTTAGGTTTAGTTTTAGGGTTAGGGTTAGTGATAGGGTAAGGTTTTGGGTTAGGGTTAGTATTAGGGTTATTGTTAGGTTTAGTGTTAGGGTTACAATTATGTTTAGTTAAGGGTTATGGTTAGGATTGGGTTAGGTTTAGGGTTAGGGTTTGGGTTGGGTTTGTGTTAGGGTTAGGGTTAGGGTTAGTGATAGGGTAAGGTTTCGGGTTAGGGTTAGTATTAGGGTTAGTGTTAGGTTTAGTGTTTGGGTTACAATTATGGTTAGTTAAGGGTTAGGGTTTGGATTGGGTTAGGTTTAGGGTTAGGGTTTGGGTTAGGGTTTGTGTTAGGGTTAGGGTTAAGGTTATGGTTAGGTGGAGGGTAAGGGTTAATATTGGGATAGGGTTAGGGTTAGAATTAGGGTAAGGGTAAGCATTAGGTTCAGGATTGGTTATAGTGTTAGCATTACATTAGAGTTACAGTTATGGTTATTGTTAGGGTTAGGGTTGGTTTAGTGTTAGGGTTAGTGTTAGTGTTAGGGTTAGTATTAGGGTTCAGTTTCGGGTTTGTGATGGGGTTAGGTTTAGGTTTACTGTTACATTAGCGTTACCAGAAAGATTAGTATTAGTTTTAGGGTTAAAGTTCGTGTTAGTGTTTGCATTATGGTTACGTTTTAGGGTTAGAGTTCAGGTTAGGATTGGGGTTGGGATAGGGTTAGTGTTAGGGTTAGAGTTAGGGTTAGCAATAGTGTTATATTTAGAGATAGGTTTAGGGTCAGTTTTAGGGTTAAGTTTAGGGTTAGAGTTAGTGTTATGGTTAGCATTAGCGTTAGGGATATGGTTAGTGTTAGCGTTACCATTAGAGTTAGCTTTAGAGTTAGTGTTTGAATGAGTGTTATGATTAGGTTTAGGGTTAGGTTTAGTGTTAGGGTTTGGGTTATGGCTTGTGTTAGGATTAGGGTTATGGTTAGTTTTAGGTTTACCATTAGGTTTAGGGTTAATTTTAGGATTAGTGTTAGTGTTAGGGTTTGCATTAGGGTTATTTTTAGTGTTAGTTTAAGGGATAGGGTTAGTGTTAGGGTTTGTGTTAGGGTTACAGTTATGGTTAGTGTTATTGTTAGGTTAGAGTTAGGGTTAGGGTTAGTGTTAGGTTTATGGTTAAAGTTTGTCTTAGTGTTAGGGTGAGAGTTAGTGTTAAAATTAGGGTTAGGGTTAAGTTTAGGGTTAGTGTAATTTTAGGTTTAGGATTAGGGTTAGGGTGAGTCTCAGGGTAAGAGTTAGGGTTGGAGTTAGGGTTAGGGTTAGGTTATGGTTAGTTTTTGAATTACGGTTAGTGTTACGGTTAGGTTTAGGCTTTTGATTAGGATTAGGCTTAGTGTTAAATTTAGAGTTAGGTTTTGGGTTAGTGTTAGGGTTACGGTTAGGGTAGTTTTAGGTTTAAGATTAGGGTTAGGGTGAGTGTTAAGTTTAAGTTTAGGTTTATTGTTATTGTTAGTGTTTGAGTTTGGGTTAGGGTTAGGGTTAATGTTATGTTTAGGTTTAGTGTTAGTGTTGGGGTTAGTGTTAGTTTTAGTGTTGGAGTAAGGGTTGTAGTTAGTGTTAGGGTTATGTTTATTGTTAGGGTTAAGAATCAGGTTCTGGTTAGGGTTAAGTTTAGTTTTAGGGTTAGAGTTAGGGTTTGTTTATGGTTAGTGTTCGGGTTGGCATTAGGGTTAGAGTTAGGGTTCATGTTAGGGTTAGCATTAGGGTTAGGGTTCGGGTTACTCTTAGGATTAGGGTTAGGGTTAAGGCTAGAGTTAGGGATAGTGTTAGTGTTAGAGTTAGGGTTAAGGTTATTGTTTGTGTTAGTGTTATGATTATTGTTAGGTTTTGTGTTAGGGTTAGTGTTAGGTTTTGGTTTAGGGTTAGGATAAGTGTTCGCTTTAGGGTAAATTTTATGGTTTTGGTAAATGTTAGGGTTAGGTTTAGTGTGAGGTTTAGTGTTAGGGTGAGGGTTAAGGTTAGTGTTAAATTCAGGGTTTGGTTTAGTTTTAGGGTTAGATTTAGTGTTAAGGTTAGTTTGAGGGTTTATATTAGGGTTAGAGTTAGTGTTAGTATTAAGTTAACTTTTAGGATTAGGGTTTGTGTTAGGGTTCTGTAGGGTTAGGGTTGTGGTTATGGTTAGGATTTGGGTTAGGGTTAGGCTGATGGTTAGGGTTTCTTTTAGGGTTAGATTTAGAGTAACGATTAGGTTTAAGGTTAGTGTTAGTTTTAGGGTTAGGATTAGGGTTAGGGTTAAGGTTAGTTTTAGGGTTATGGTTAAGGTTTGGTTATGGTTAGGTTTAGGGTTAGGGTTAGGGTTAGTGTTAGGGTTAGAGTTAGGGTTTGTGTTAGATTTAGAGTTAGGTTTAGGGTGAGAGTTAGGGTTAGGTTTAGGCTTAGGGTTATTTTAGGGTTAGGTTTATTGTTAGAGATAGAGTTAGGGTTATTATTAGGATTTGGCTTAGGTTTAGGGTTAGGGTTAAGGCTAGTTTAAGGGTTAGGGTTAAGGATAGGTTAGGGTTAGTGTTAGTGTTAGGGTTAGTGTTAGGTTTAGGGTTAGGGTTTGTGTTAGATTTAGAGTTAGGTTTAGGGTGAAGATTAGGGTTAGATTTAGGGTTTTTTTTAGGGATAGGTTTAGGGTTAGAGATAGGGTTAATATTGGTGTTAGGGTTTTGGTTATGGTTACCATTATTGTAAATATTACGGTTAGGGAAAATGTTACAATTAGGATTATCATTAAGGTTAGGTTTTGTGTAGGGATTAGTGTTAGGTTTAGTGTTAGAGTTTGTGTTAGGATTATGGTTATGTTTATGTTTAGTGTTACACATAGGATGAGAGTTAAGTTTAGTGTTAGGTTTAGGTTTAGTGTTAGTGTTAATGTTAGGGTGAGGGTTAGGATTAGGGTGAGGGTCAGGTTTAGGGTTAATGTTACTCTAAGTGTTAAAATCAGGGTTAGAATTAGAGTTAGGGTAAATGTTAAGGTTAGGTATAGGGATAGGTTTAAGGTTAGTTTTAGAGTTAAGTATAGGTTTAGTGTTAGTTTTAGAGTTAATGCTAGTGCTAAGGTTAGTTTTTTTTTTGTTAGTTTTAGGCTTAGAGTTAGGGTTTGTGTTAGGGTTAAGAGCATTAGTGTTAGGGTTAGGGTTAGGTTCAGTATTAAGGATATGGTTAGGGTTAGGATAAGGTTTAGGGTTAAATGAAAGTTTTATGGTTAGTTTTGGTGTTAGTGTAAGGGTTAGATTTACTCTTATAAGTAGTGTTAGGTTTAGTGTTAGGGATAGGGTTAGTGTAAGGGATAAGAATAGGTTTAGGATTAGGGTTAGAGTTAGGGATGGGGTTAGGGTTTGTGTAAGTGTTAGTGTTAGTGTTAGAGTTAGTGTTAGGTTAAGGGTTAGGGTTAGGTTTAGTGATAGAGTAAGGGCTAGGGTTACTCTTAGGTTTAGTGTTAGTGATTGGGTTAGGGTTAGGTTTTGGGTTAGGTTATGTGTTAGGGTTACAGAAGGTTTAGTGTTAGGGTTAGGGATAGGATTTGTGTTAGGGTTAGGTTTAGGGTTAATGAAAGTTTTATGGTTAGGGTTGGTTTTAGGATAAGTGTTAGGGTTAGGGTTAGATTTACGGTTATAATTAGTGTTACGGTTATTGTTAGAAATAGTGTTAGTGTAAGGGATAGGATTAGGGTTGGGATTAGGGTTAGAGGTAGTGATAGCTTTAGGGTTTGTATTAGGGTTAATGTTAGGGTTAGTGTTAGAGTTAGTGTTAGATTTAGGCTTAGGGTTAGGTTTAGTTATAGGGTAAGTGTTAGGGTTACGGTTAGTGTTGGTGTTAGTGATTGCGTTAGGGTTGGGTTTTGGGTTAGGTTATGTGTTAGGGGTAGGGTCAGGGATAGGTTTTGTGTTAGGGTAAGGTTTAGGGTTACGTGTGGATTATGATTTGATTTAGGGTTAGGTTTAGTTTTAGGGTTAGTGTTAGGGTTCAGGGTAGGGTTAGGGCTAGAGTTAGGGTTAGGGTTAGGATAAGGGTTAGGGTTAGTGTTAAATTTAGGGTTAGTGTTAGGTTGATGGTTAGGTTGATGGTTAGGGTTAGTGTTAGTGTTAGGGTTAGGTTTAGGTTTAGTATTATGTAAGGGTTAGGGTTATTGTTAGGTTACTGGTTATGGTTAGGTTCAGGGTAAATTTTAGAATTAGGATAAGGATCAGGGTTAGGGATTGGGTTAGGGTTAAGGTTAGTTTAAGAGTTAGGATTAGGTTTAAGATGAGGATTAGTGTTAGGGTCAGTGTTAGGGTTAGAGTCATGTTTTGTGTTAGGGTTGGGTTACATTTGGATTAAGGTTACAGTTAGGATTAGGGTTAGGTTTATCATTAGTTTTAGGGTTAAGGGTAGGGTTAGGTTAGTGTTAATATTAGGGTTAGGATTAGGGTTAGTGTTAGTGTTGGGGTTACGATTAGGGTTAGGTTTACTGTTAAAGTTAGGTTAAGTGTTAGGTTTAGGGTTAGGGTTATGTTTAAGGTTAATGATAGGGTTAGGGTTAGGGTTAGTATTAGGTAAGGGTTAGGGGTATTGTTACGGTACTTCTAAGGGTTAGGTTTAGGGTTAGTTTTAGAATTAAAATGAGGTTCAGGGAAAGTGATCGGGTTAGGTTTAGGGTTAGTTTAAGAGTTAGGATTAGGTTTAGTTCTAGTGTTAGCGTTAGTGTTAGGGTTAGGGTTAGTGTTTGGGTTAGTGTTAAAGTTAATGTTAGTGTTTGGGGTAAGGTTAAAAATAGGGTTAGTGTTAGGTTTAGGGTTAGTGTAAATTTAGGGTTAGGATTAGGGTTAGATTAGGGTAAGGTTTATGGTTATGTTTACGTTTTATGTTATTGTTAGTGTTATGTTTAGGATCAGGGTTAGTGTTGTGGTTAGGAATAGGTTTAGTGTTAGTGTTAGTGATAGTGTTAGGGTTAGAATTAGTGTTAGTGTTAGGGTTAGGTTCAGCATTAGGATAAGGTTTATGTTTAGGTTTAGGGTTATAATTAGAGTTAGTGTTAGTATTAGGGTTAGGGTTAGGATTAGGCTTAAGTTAGGGTTAGAATAAGTGTTAGCATTAGTGTTAGAATTGGGGTTAGGTTTGGGTTTATGGTTCATGTTAAAAATAGGGTTATGGTTAGATTTAGGTTAGGGTTAGGGTTTGGCTTAGGGATAATGTTAGGGTAGTGTTAGTTTTAGGATTAGGTTTAGTGTTAGGGTTATGGTTAGGGTTAGCATTAGTGTTTGGTTTAGCATTATAATTAGGTTTAGGGTTAGAATTACAGTTAGGATTAGAGTTAATGTCAGGTTTAGATTTAGGTTTAGTTTTAATGTAAGGGTTAGGGTTAGGGATAGGGTTAGGGTTTGGGTTAGTGTTTCGATTAGGGTTAGGTTTTGGTTTCGGTTTCGGATTAGGGTTAGGTTTTGGTGTTATTTTTAGGTTTAGGGTTAATTTTAGGTTTAGGTAAGGATTTGGGTTAGGGTTACGGCTAGTGTTATGGTTACGATTAGGGTTAGGTTTAGGGTTAGGATTATGGTTAGTGTTAGGTTTCGGGTAGGGTTATGGTTAGGGTTAGTGTTAGGGTTATGTTTAGGCATAGGGTTAGGTTTAGGGTAATGGTTCGGGTTACTGTTAGGGTAAGGTTTAGAGTTCGTTTTAGGGTTAGGGTTAGTGTAAGGTTTAGGATTAAGGTGAGGGTTACGGTTAGTCTTAGGGTTAGAGTTAGTGTTTTTGTTAGGTTTAGGGTTAGGATAATGGTTAGAGTTAGGGTTAGGCTTAGGATTAGGTTTAGTGTTAGGTTACTTTTAGGGTTAGGTTAAGTTTAGGGTTACGGTTATGGTTTGGGTTAGGGTTTGTGTTATGGTTAGGGTTAGGTTAGGTTTAGGGTTAGTGTTACGGTTAATGTTAGGGTTAGGGTTAGGGTTAGTGTTAGTGTTAGGGTTAGAGTTAAGGTAATGTTTAGGTTTAGGGTAAGGGTTATGATTAAAGTTAGTGTTACTGTTAGGGTTAGGGTTTTGGTGAGTGTTAGGCTAAGGGTTAGGTTTAGGGTTAAGGTTAGTGTTAGGTTTAGAGTCAGTGTAAGGATTAAAATTAGGGTTAGAATTAGGTTCTGGGTTAGGTTAAGTTAGGGTAAGGTTTAGGTTAGAGTTAGTATTAGGGTTAAAGTTATGGTTGAGGTTAGGTTTCGTGTTAGGGTTAGGGTTAGGTTTATTTAGGGTTAGTGTTAGGGTTAGGATTAGGTTTTGGGCGAGCATTAGGGTTAGGTTTAGGTTTAGTTTTAGCATTCAGGTGATGATTAGGGTTATCCTTAGTGTTATGTTTAGGATTAGGTTTCTTTTAGGATCAGGGTTATGATTAGCGTTAGGGTTAGGGTTAGGGTCAGGTTTACTGTTAGTGTTAGTGAAAGGTTTAGGGTAAGGAAGAGTGTTTGGGTTAGCGATAGGTTTAGAGATAGTGTTAGGGTTAAGTTTAAGGTTAGAGTTAGTGTTATGTTTAGGTTAAGATTAGGGTTAGTTCTATGTTTCAGTTTAGGTTTAGGTTTAGTTTGAATGTAAGGGTTAGGGTTAGGGTTATGGTTAAAGTTAGGTTTTGGGTTAGTGTTAAGATTAGGGTTAGGGCTCAGGTTTGGGTGGGGATTAGTGTTATGGTAAGGGATAGGATTTTTGTTAGCATTAGAATTAGGGTTAGGTTTTGTATTTGGGTCAGGTTCAGTCTTAGCCTTATGGTTAGGATTAGGGTTAGAGATAGTGTTAGGTTTAGGGTTATTTTTAGGTTTAAGGTCATGGTTGAGGTTATTGTTAGGGATAGGTTTATGTTTAGGGTTAGTTTAGTGTTTATTTTAGTGTTAGAGTTTGTGTTAGGTTTAGGGTTAGGTTTAAGCTTAGAATTCAAAATAGGGTTAGGGTTAGTGTTAGGGTTAGAATTAGTGTTAGGGATTGAGTTACGGTTAAATTTAGTGTTAGGCTTAGTGTCATTGTTAGGTTTATATTTAATCTTAGGATTAGGAATAGTTTAGGATTAGAGATATGTATAGGGTTAGTGTTTCATTTAGGGTTAGTGTTAGGTATAGGGTTAGGGTTAGGGTAAGCGTTACAGTTACTATTAAAGTTAGAATGAGTGTTAGGTTTAGGGTTAGTGTTAGAGTTAATTTTATATTTAGGGTTGGTGTTAGGGTTAGGGTGAGGTTTAAGGTTAGTATTAGAGTTAGGGATAGTGTTATCGTTAGTGTTAGGTTTAGGGTTCGGTTTAAGCTTAGGGTTAGTGATAGGGTTAGGGTTAGGGTTAGTGTTAGTGTTAGGGTTAATGTTAGTGTTAGGGTTGGGGTTAGGTAAGGGTTATGGTTAGGGTTACATTAGGGTTAAATAAGGGTTTGGATTAGGGTTAAGTCAGGATAAGTGTTAGGGTTATGCTTTGTGTTAGGGTTAATGTTAGGGTTAGGTTTAAGTTTAGGTTTAGTGTTAGGCTTAGGGTTAGTTTAGGGTTAGCGTTAGGGTTACTGTTAGGGTTCGTGTTAGGTTTAGGATTATGCTTTGTGTAAGGGTTACGTTAAGGTTAGGGTTAGGGTTAGGGTTAAAGTTAGAGTTACAGTTAGAGTAAGGGTTAAGTTTAGAATTAGAGTTTGTGTAAGGTTTAGATTTAGGTTTAATGTTATTGTTAGGGTTACAATTAGGTTTATAGTTAGGATTAGGTTTAGGTTTGGTTTAGGGTTAGGTTGAGTTTTAAGGTTTGGGTTATGGTTAATGCTCCTGTTAGTGTTATAGATATGATATGGATTCGTGTTTGGTTTAGGGTTAGGATTAGGATTCTGTTAGGTTAGTGTTAGGGTTACGGTTAGGGTTAGTGTTCGGGTACAGTTAATATTAAGGTTAGGTTTAGTGTTAGAGAAAGGGTTAGGTTTAGGATTAGGATTAGTGTTCATGTTACAGTTAAGGTTAGGGATAAGGTTAGGGATAATATTTGGTTTAAGTTAGGGTTAGGCTTCCTGTTAGTTTTAGGGTTAGGTTTAGGATGAGAGTTATGTTTAGGGTTGGGGTTAAGGTAAGGGTTATTGTTAGCTTTAGCATTAATGTTTGGCTTAGGTTAGGGTTAGGGTTATGGTTAGGGTTAGGGTTGTGTTTGCAATTAGGGTTAGGTTTAGAGTTAGCTTTAGGATTAATTTAAGGATTAGGGTTAGGGTTAGGTTTAGTGATAGTGTTAGTTCAGGTTTGGGTTTGGTTAGTGGTAGGGTTAGGGTTAGATTTAGGGTTAGCGTTAGTTTAGGGTTAGCATATGGTTTACGGTTAGGGTTTATGTTAGTGTTAGGGTTAGGGTAACAGTTATGGTTATGTTTAGTGTTAGGTTTTGGTTTAGGTTTCATGTAAGTGTTAGGGTTATGGTTAGTGTTAGATTTAGGGTTAAGGTTAGGGTTAGGGTTAGGTTTAGTGTTATTGTTAGGGTTATGGTTAGGTTTAGGGTTAGTGTAAGGGTTAATTTTAGGCTTATTATTAGGGTTAGGTTCAGGTTTTGTGTCATACTTAGGATTAGTTTTAGGTTTAGGTTTAGGTTTAGGGTTAGTGTTAGTGTTATGTTTAGGGATAGTGTTAGGGTTTCAGATAGGTTTAATGTTAGTGTTAATGTTAGGTCTAGTGTTAGGGTTAGAGTTAGTATTATATTTATGTTTAGGGTTAGTTTTAGGTTTAGGTTTGGGGTTATGTTTATTTTTAGGATTAGTGTAAGGTTTAGGGTTAGGATTAGTTATAGTGTTAGGTATAGGGTTTGTGTTAGCATGAGATTAGGGTTAGTGTTAGGGATAGGTTTAGGATTTGATTTAGCTTTAGTGTTTGTTAGGGTTACAGTTAGGGATACTGTTAGGGTTAGGGATAGGTTTAGGGTTAGGGCTAGGGTTAGGATTAGTGTTAGTGTTATGGTTAGGGTTAGTGTTAGGGTTAGTTTTAGAGTTAGGATTAGGGTTATGGTTATGGTTATGTTTAGTTTAAGTGTTAGGGTTAGTGTTAGGGTTTGGGTTAGGTTTAGTGTTAGGGTTAGTTTTAATCTTAGTGTTAGGTTCAGGTATATATTTGTGTTAGGGTAAGGGTTAGGTTTAGGTTTTCTGTTGGGTTAATGATAGGATTAGGGTTAGAGTAATGATTAGGATTAGAGTTAGAATGAGCCCTAGTTTTAGGTTTAGGGTTAGTTTTCGGGTTATGGATAGGATAGGGTTAGTGTTAGTGTTAGAATTATTGTTAGGGTAAGGATAAGGGTTAGGGTTTTTGTTAGGGTTAGGGTTAATGTAAGAGTTAAGGTTAGGGTTAGTTTTAGTATATGTGTTAGTGTTAGAGTTAATGTTAGGGATATTTTTAGGATTACAGATATATTTAGTGTTACTTTTAGGGGTAGGTTTGGGGCTAGAATTAGTGTTATGGTAGGGTTAGGGTTTCATTAATGTTAGGGTTACGGTTAGTGTTAGGGTTAAGGTTAGTTTTTGGGTTAGGGTTATGGTTAATATTAGGTTAGAATTAGGGTAAGAATTATGGTTTGTGTTAGAGTAAGGTTTAGGTTTATGTTTTCTGTAAGGGTTAGGGTTAAAAGATAGTTTTAGTGTTAGGGTTAGGTTTAGTGTTACCATTAGGGTTATGGTTAGGTTTAGGATTAGTTTTGGGGTTAGTGGTATACATAGATTTAGTGTTAGTGTTAGGGTTAGTGTTAGGGTTTGTGTTATACTTAGGGTCATGGTTAGGAAGAGGGTTAGAGTGAGGCATAGGTTTAGGGTTAGGGTTAGTTTTATGGTTATGGGTTGGTTAGGTATAGTGTTAAAATTGGGGTTATTGTTACTGCTAATGTTAGGGTTAGGGTTATGGTTCGGGTTAGGTTTAGGGTTAATGACAATGTTAATGTTGGGGTTAGGGTTAGTGTTAGATTTGGATTAGGGTTACTCTTAGGCTTAGTATTCGTGTTAGGGTTAAGGTTAGGTTTAGGTAATGGGTAGGGTTAGTGTTAGGTTATGGTTAGGGTTATGTTTTGCTATAGGGTTAGTGTTAGATTTATGTTAATATTAGGGTTACAGTGACATTAGGGTTAGGGTTAGGGTTAGGTTTAGGGTTAGCATTAGTATTAGGGTTAGTGTTAGTGTTAGGGTTAGGGTTCACTTCAAGTTTAGTGTTAGGTTTATGTTTATTTTTAAGGTTAGTTTGAGGGTTAGGTTTAGGGTTAGGATTAGTGTTATTGTTAGGTTTAGGGTTAGGGTCAATGTTAGGTTCATGTTAGAATAAGTGTTAGGGTTAGGGATAAAGTTAGGTTTAGGGTTATTTTCAGGTTTAGGTTTAGGTTTTCATTTAGAATTAGCATTTGTGCTCGAGTTAAAGTTACTGTTAAGGTTAGGGTTGGTCTTAGGTTTAGTTTTAGGGTTTGTGTTAGGATTAGGTTTAGGATTAGTGTTAGGGTTTGGGCTAAGATTAGCATTAGGGTTAGGTTTAGGGTTATGGTTAGGTTAAGGTTATGGTTACTCTTAGGGTTAGGTTCAGGGTTGGGTTTAGGTTTAGGGAAAGAGATAGGGTTAGTGATATTGATATGTTAGGGATAGGATTAGAGTTAGGGTTAGGGATAGGGTTAGGATTAGGGTTAGGTTTAGGGTTATTGTTAGGGTTAAGGTAAGGTTTAGGCTAAGGGTTATGGTAAAGTTTAGGTAAAGGGTTAGGGTATAATTAAAATTAGTGTTAGTGCAGGTTTAGGTGTAGGTTTATTGTTATTGTTAGGATTAAATTTGTGTAAGGGTTAAGGTTTGGATTATGTTTAAGGTTCAGGTTACAGTTAGGATTAAGGTCAGGTTTAGAGATAGAGTTAGGTGAGTTAGTGTTCAAGATAGTGTTAGGGTTAGTGTTGTTAGGCTTAGGATTAGGATTTGGTATAGGTTAGGGTTAGTGTTAGGTTTAGGGTTCTTGTTAATGTTAAGGGTAGGGTTAGTGTTAGTTTTAGTTTTAAGATTAGGGTTAGGGTTAGTGTTAAGTTTAGGGTTAGGTTTTTAATTAGTTTTAGGGTTAGTGTTTGGATTAGGGTTATATTTAAGGTTACCTTAAAGTTACAATTAGGGTGAGGGTTAGAGTTAGGCTTAGGATTAGGGTTATTGGTAGGGTTAGAGGGTGTTGGGATTAGTTTTAGGGTTAGTGATAGGGTTAGAGTTAAAGTTAGGATTAGTGTTAGTGTTAAGGTTAGTGTTAGGATTAGGGATAGGGTTGCTGTTAGGATTAGAGTTAGGGTTAGGGTTATAGTTTGTGTTACATTAGGGTTATGTTTAGTCTCAGGGTGATGTTAGGGTTAGGGTTAGGGTAAATTTTTGGTTTAGGTTTAGGTTTAAGGTTAGAGTTAGTATTAGTTTTAGGGTTAGGGTTAGGGTTAATGTTAGGGTTAGTGTTTAGGTTAATGTTAGCTTTAAAGTGAGGGTTTGTGTTGGGGTTACCATTAGGGTTATATTTAGGTTTATGATAAAGTTTAGGATTAGGGTTTGAGTTAGGTTTAGTGTTAGGTTTAGGTTAGGATTAGGGTTAGGATTAGGGAATGTGTTATTCTTAGGTTTTGGGTTAAATTAGGGTTAGGGTTACATAAATGGTTCATGTTAGGATTAAAATTAGGGTTTGTGTTAGGTTTAGGTTTAGGTTTATGGTTAGTGTTAGGGTTGGGTTCAGGGTTAGGGTTATATTTAGTGTTAGAGATAGACAGTGTTAGTGTTATGTTTAGGGTTAGGGTTAGAGCTAGGGTTAGGTTTAGGTTAGGGTTAGGGTAAGGATTAGGGTTAGGGTTAGTGTTGGTTTTAGGATAAGGGTTAGGTTTAAAATTAGTGTTAGAGTTAGAGTTAGGTTAAAGGTTATGATTAGTGATAGGGTTATGCTTAGGGTTTGGGTTAAATTAGGGTTAGGGTTAGATTTATGGTTTGTGTTAGGATTAAGGTTTGGTTTTTTGTTAGTTTTAGGTTCAGGGTAAGGGTTAGGGTTAGGGTTAGTGTTAGGGGTAGGTTTTAGTTTAGGGTTATATTTAGTATTAGGGTTAGTGTTAGTGTTATGATTAGGGTTAGGATTAGTATTACGGTTAGGATTACGGTTAGGATAAGTTTTAGGGTTAGTGTTACATTTAGGATAAGGGTTAGGTTAAGGTTTAATGTTTGGGTTAGGGTTAGTATTCAGTTTAGGATAAGTGTTAGGGTGAGGATCATGTTTCGTTTCAGGGTGAGAGTTAGATTTCGGGTTAGGAATACAGTTGTGCTTAGGGTTATTTTTAGGGTTCGGTTAAGGTCAGTGTTTAGTTTAGGGTTAGTGTTAGGGTTATGGTTATGGTAAGTGTTACGGAGAGGGTTAGTGTTATGTTTGTGTTTGGGTTAGGATTAGGGTAAGAATTTGTGTTAGGGATAGAGTTAGGGTTAGTTTTAAGTTCTGGTTTACGGTGAGGGTTAGAGTTAGGGTTCGGATTAGGGTTAGTGTTAGTGTTAGGGTTAGGATTAGGGTTAGATTTAGGATTAGGTTAACTGTTGGGGTTATGGTTAGGGTTAGGTTAGGGGTAGAGTTAGGGTTAGAGTTAGGGTTCATGTTAAGTTTAAAATAGTGTTTGGGTTAGTGTTAACATTATGGTTAGTATTTGGTTTAGGGATCGGGTTAGGTTTAGGGTTCGGGTCAGGGTTACGGTTAGGGTTAGGTAAGGGTTAAGAATAGGGTTAAAGGTATAGGGTTATAGTTTGGGTTATGGTTTGTGTTAGTATTATGTTAGGTTTAGTGTTAGGGTTACATTAGGGTTAGGTTTAGGGTGAGGGTTAGGGTTAGGGTTAGGTTTATTTATAGGGTTAGGGTTACGGTTATGTCTAGGTAAGGGTTATGTTTAGGCATAGGGTTATGGTTAGGATAAAGGTAAGTTTTAAAGGTAGGTTTAGAGTTAGTCTTAGGGTTATTTTTAGCGTTAGAGTTAGGGTTAGAATTAGTGTTAGCATTAGGGTAATTGTTTGTGATAGGGTTAGGATTAGGTTTAGGGTTTGTGTTAGGGTTAGGGTTAGGGATAGTTTTATGGTTAGCATTAGGTATAGAGTGAGGGTTAGGGTTAGTTTTAGGGTTACAGTTAAGGTTAGTGTTAGGGTTAAAGTTAATGTTAGGGTTAGCTTATAGTTAGGGTTAAGGTTAGGTTTAGGGTTAGTGTTAGTGTAGGGTTAGGGTTGAGGTAAGGGTTAGTGTTAAGATTTGGGTTTGAATTAGTGTTACGGTTAGCGTGAGGGTTAGGGTTGGGGTTATATAAGGTTTAGGATTAGAGTTAATTTAGGGTTAGAGTTAGCGTTTTGGTTATGGTTATTGTTAGGGTTAGGATTAGGGTTACATTAGGTGTAGTTTTAGAGTTAGGGTTAGGGTTATGGTTACATTAGGGTTAGGGTTAGAATTACGGTTAGGGTTAGGTTTATTTTTAATGTTAGATTATATTTAGATTTATTGTTAGTGTTACTGTTTAGGTAAGTGTTAGTTTATGTATTAGGGTTAGGGTTGGGGTGAGTGTCAGTCTTAGGGTGAGGGTTAAGTTTAGGGTTCGAATTAGGGTCAGGTTTAGGGTTTGGGATAATTTAGGGTACTTTTTTGGGTTAGGATTAGGTTTACAGTTAGTCTTACGATTAGGGTTAGGGTTAAGTTTAGGGTTAGTTTTAGGACTACATTAAGGGTTATGATTAGGGTTAGTTTTGGGTTTAGAATTAGAGCTAAAGTTAGAGTTCAGGTTATGTTTAGGATTAGTTTTAGAGTTAGCGTTAGGATTAGTGTTAGGTTTAGTGTTAGGGTTAGAATTAGGGTTAGAGGTGTGATTTTTGTTAGGGTAAGTGCTACGGTTAGGGTTTGTGTTAGGGTTAAAGTTAGATTTAGTTTTTTGGTTATGGTTAGTAAGAGGGTTAAAGTGAGGCATAGGGTTAGGATAGGGTTATTTTTATGGTTACAGGTAGTTTAGGGTTAGTGTTAGGATTAGGTTTAGGGTTAGTGTTAGTGTTAGGGTAAAGGTTAGTGTTAGGGATAGGGTTAGGGTTAAATTTAGAGATAGGGTTAGTGTTAGTGTTAGTGAGATGGATAGAGTAGAGTTTAGGTTTAGTGTAAAGGTTAGGGTTAGGGTTAGTGTTATTGTTAGGGTTAATTTTAATATTAGGTTAGTGTTAGTGTCAGGTTTAGTGTTAGGATTAGGGTTAGGGTTAAAGTTAGAAAACGGTTAGGGTAATGTTATGTTAGAGTTAGAGTTATGTTTTGGGTTAGGGTTTGTGTTAGGGTTACAGTTAGGATTAGGTTTAGAGTTACTTTAGGCTTAGGGTTAGGGTTAGGTTTAGGGTTAGTGTTAAGTTTAATATTATGGTTAGTGTTAAGAATAGGTTTAGTGTTAGGTTTATGGTTAGTTTTAGGGTTAGTGTTAGGTTTAGGGTTAGCATAAGGGTTAAGTTTAGTGTTAGTGATAGGGTTGGCATTAGGTTTAGTGTTAGGGTTAGGGTTCGTGTTCGGGTTGGTGTTAGTGTTAATGTTAGGTTTAGGGTTAGTTTTATTGTTAGGGTTAGTGTTAAGTTTAGGGTTATAGTTAGGGTTAGGATTAGTGTTTGTGTTAATATTAGAGTTAGGTTTATGGATAGTGTTTGAATTAATATTAGGGTTAGGGTTAGGTTTAGGTTAAGGTGAGGCTTAGGTTTAGTGATAGGGTAAGGTTAGGGTTAGGGTTGGAGTTAGGGTTAGCATTAGGGTTAGGTTTAGGATTTGTGTTTGGGTTAGGTTTAGGGTTAGGGTTAGGGTTATTGTTAGTGTTTGGGTTAAGTTTAGTGTTAGGTTTAGAGTTAGGTGTAGGAATAGTTTTAGGATTAGTGTTATCATTGGTTTTAGGGTTAAGGGTTTTCTTACTGTTAGGATTAGGATTAGGGTATGGTAATGTTAGGGATATAGTTAGGATAAATGCTGGGGTTATGGTTAGTGTTCTAGTTTGGATTACAATAAGGGTTAGGATTAGGTTTAGAGTTAGGTTAAGGTTAGGTTTAGGGTTAGGTTTACGGTTAGGTTTAGGGTTAGGTTTACGGTTAGGTTTAGGGTTAGGGTTAGGGTTATTTTTAGGATTAGTGTTTATGTTAGGGTTAGTGTTAGGGTTAAATTAGGGTTAGGGTTAGGGTTAGGGTTCGGGTTAGAGTTAGCATTCATATTAAGTTTTGATTTAGGGATAGGGTAAAAGTTAGGGTTAGTGTTAGTTTTAGTGGTCGTTTTAGGGTTATCATTAGTGTTTGGGATAGGGTTATAGTTAGGTTTAATTTTACTGTTAGTTTTAGGGTTAGGATTAGTTATAGGTTTAGGGTTAGGCTTAGAGTGAGGCTTAGGGTTAGGGTTACCATGAGGGTTAGGGTTAGATTTAGGTTTACAGTTAAAGTTGGGTGTAGGTTTTCAATTGGGGTTAGGGTTAGTGTTACGTTTAGTGTTAGAGTAAGTGTTACGTTTAGGATTAGTTGTTAGAATTAGTGTTATGGTAGGGTTAGGGTTAGGGTTTTGTTTAGGGATAGGGTTAGTGTTAGGGTTAGGATTAGCAGAAATGTTAGGTTTAGGGTTATGGTTAAGTTTAGAGTTCATGTTAGGGTTATGGTTAGTGTTAGGGTTAGGGTTAGAATTAGGGTTAAGGTTAATGTTACATTAGGGTTAGGGTTAGTGTTCAGTAAAGTTTTAGGGTTAGGGTGAGGTTTACGATTAATGTTAGGGTTAGGGTTAGCTTTAGGGTTGGGGTTAGGGTTGTAGTTCGGGTTATGGTTAGAGATAGGTTAAGGTTTAAGATTAGGTTTAGGGGTAGGTTTGGGTTTAGGGTTAACATTAATTTCAGGTTTAGTGTTAGGTTTAGACTTAGCGTTAGTGATAGGGTTAGGTTAAGGTTATGGTTTGGTTTAGGTTTTGTGTTAGCATTAGGGTTAGGGTTAGGGTTGCGGTTAAGGTTCATTTTAGGGTTAGGTTTGGGTTAGGGTTAGGATTTGGGTTCGTTTTAGGGTTAGGATTAGGGTTAATGTTAGGTTTATGTTTAGGGTGAGGGTTAGAGTTAGGTTTAGGCTTATTGTTAGTGTTAGGTTAGTTTTATGGTTAGGGTTAAGGTTACTGTTAATGTTAGGGTTAAGGTTTGGATTAGGTTTGGTGTTATGGTTAGAGTTAGGGCTAGGTTTAGGTTTCTTTTAAGTTAAGGTTAGAAATAGGGTGAGGGTTCATGTTAGTGTAAAGGTTATGGTTAGTGTTAGTATTAGGTTATGGTTAGGGTTAGGGTTAAGTGTTATGGTTAGGGTTAGGGTTATCATTTGAGTTTGGTTTAGGATTATAGTTAGGTTTAGGTTTAATGTTTGGGTTTTGGTTAGTGTTAGTGTTAGTTTTAGGGTTATGCTTAGTGTGAAGGTTAGGGTTAGGTTTACATTTTCGGTTAGGTTTCGGGTTATGTATAGTGTTATGGTTACAGTTAGGGATAGGGTTGTGTTTAGGTAAGGTTTAGAATTAAAGTTAGGTTTATTTTTAGGCTTAGGTTTAGCTTTAGGGTTAGGGTTAGAGTTAGTCATGGGTTTAGGTTTAGCATTAGGTTTAGTGTTAGGGTTAGGTTTAGGATTACATTTAGGATTAGGGTTATAATTAGGCTTAGGGTTACTGTTAGGGTTATGGTTATGGTGAGGGTTAGGGTTAGGGTAACGGTTAGAGTTAACCTTAGTATTCAGTTTAGAGTTAGGTTTAGAGTTAGGGTTAGTGATAGGTTTAGCATTGGGGTAAGAGTTAGTGTTAACATTTGGGTTAGGGTCAGTTTTAGGTTTAGTGTGAGGTTTAGGGTTAGGGTTAGGTAAGGCTTAGGTTTAGGGCTAGGTAAGGGTTAAAGTTATGGTTTTGGTTAGGGTTTGTGTAAGGGTGAGGGATAGGGTTAGGGTTAACTTAGGTTTAGGTTTATGGTTAGGGTTTGGGTTAGGGTTAGGGTTAGTGTTAGTTTTAGGGTTAGCTTTAGGGTTCATGTTAGGGTTAGTGTTAGGGTTAGGGTTAGGTTTAGGGTGAGGCTTAGGGTTAGTGTTAGGTTTAGGTTTATGGTTATGGTTAGTGATAGGGTTAGGTTAGGTTAAAATTATGGTTTGGATTAGGGATACAGTTACAATATTTGTTAGTGTTAGTGTTAGGGTTATGGTTATGTTTAGTTTAGGTTTAGTGTTATGGTTATGTTTAGTGTTAGGATTAAGGTTAGGTTTTGTGTTAGGGTTACTATTAGGGTTATGGTTACGGTTACGGTCATGGTTAAAGTTAGGTTTAGGGTTAGGGATAGGGATAGGGTTAGTGTTACATTAGGGTAAGGGTTAATATTAGTTTTAGGTTAGGGTTAGTGTTAGGTTTAGGTTTATGTTGAGGGTTAGAGTTAGGTTGAGGATTAGAATTAAGTTTAGGATTAGTGCTAGGTTTAGGTTTACAGTTAGGGTTAGTGTTAGGGTTAGGGTGAGTTTTAGTTTAAGGGTTAATATTAGGTTTAGAGTTAGTGTTTTGATTAGGTCTAGGGTTAGTGTTAGTGTTAGGTTTTGGGATAGTCTTCGGTTAGTGTTAGGGTTAGGGTTAGGTTTATCATTAGGATTAGGGTTAGGGTTTGGGTTAGTGTTAGGGTTAAGGTTAGTTTTTGGATAGTGTTAGGTTTATGTTACTGTTTGGGTAAAGCTTACAATTAGGGTAAGGTTACAGTTAGTGTTATGAATAAGTTTACAGTTGATGTTATGGTTAGTGTTATCTTTATAATTAGGCATAGCATGGTGGTTAGGATTAGGGTTATTGTATTAGTGTTAGAGATAATTTTAGGGTGAGAATTACTGTTCGTGTTAGGGTTAGGTTAAGCATTAGGATAAGGTTTAGGTTTAGGTTTAGGGTTAAAATTAGAGTTAGTATTACGGTTAGGGTGAATGGTAGGGTTAGGTTTAGTGTTAGTGATAGGATTAGGGTTAAGTTAGGGTTAGAATAAGGTTTAGGTTTAGTGTTAGCATTGGGGTTAGGTTTGGGTTTAAGTTTTTTGTTAAGGATAGGGTTAGGTTTAGATTAGGATTAGGGTTAGGGTTTGGCTTAGGTTTTGTGTTAGGGTTAGGGTTAGGGTTAGTGTAACTTTATGTTTAGGGTTAGTGTTAGGTTAATGTTAGGGTTACATTTAGGGTTAGCGTTATTGTTTGATTTAGCATTATAATTAGATTTAGGGATAGAGTTAGAGTTAGGATTTGGGATAATGTCAGGTTTGAAGTAAGGTATAATTTTAATGGAAGGATTAGGGTTAGAGATAGGGTTAGGCTTTGGGTTAGTGTTAGGGTTAGGGTTAAAGTTTGGTTTAGGTTTCAGATAGGATCAGGGTTGATGTTATTGTTACGGTTAGGGTTAGGGATTAGGTAAGTGTTAGGATTAGGGTTATGGTTAGTGTTATGTTTAAGATTAGGGTTAGGTTTAGGGTTAGGCTTATGGTTAATGTTAGATTTCAGGTTAGGGTTAGGTTTAGTGTTATGGTTACTTTTAGGGTTAGGGTTAGGTTTAGGGCAAGGTTTAGGGTTAATGTTAGGATTAGGGTTAGAGTTTGTGTTAGAGTTAAAATTAGGGTCAGTGTAAGGTTTAAACTTAGTGTTAGGGTTACGGAGAGTTTTATGGTTAGAGTTAGTGTTTGGGATAGGTTTAGGGTTAAAATATGGTTAGAGTAAGGGTTAGATTTATGATTAGGGTTAGTGTTATGTTAGTGTTAAGGTTAGGGTAAGTTTAGGGTAATGGTTAAGGTTAGGGTTAGGTTTGTGTTATGGTTAGGGTTAGGTTAGGTTTAAGGTTAGTGGTAGGGTTAATGTTAGGGTTACGGTTAGGGTTAGTGTTAGTGTTATTGTTAGGGTTAAGGTAAGGTTTAGGGTTAGGGTAGAGGTTATGAATAGAGTTAGTGTTACTGTTAGGGTTAGTGTTTTGGTTAGTCTTAGGCTAAGGGTTAGGGTTAGGGTTAAGGTTAATGTGAGGTTTAGGGCTACTGTTATTATTAGGATTAGGGTTAGGGTTTTGTTTATAGTTAGGGGTAAGTTAGCATGAAGTTTAGGTTAGTGTTAGTGTTAGGGTTAGGGTTAGAGTTCGGGTTAGGGTTCGTGTTAAGGTTAGGGTTAGGGTTAGTTTTACTTAGGTTTAGGGTTAATTTTGGGGTAATGTTTGTATTAGGGTTAGGGTTAGTGTTAGGGTTAGGTTTAGGTTTAGGGGGAGTGTTTGTGTTTGTGTTAGGGTTCGGGTTAGGTTTAGGGTTAGTGTTAGCTTTAGGGTTACGGTTAGGATTATCGTTAGTGATATGATTAAGATTAGGGTATGTGTTAGGATTAGGGTTAGGGTATGTGTTAGGATTAGGGTTAGGGTTAGTGTTAGGATTAGGGTTTGGTTTAAGATTAGGCTTACTGTTATTATTACCGTTAGGCTTAAGGTTAGGAATAGTATTAGGGTTAGGGTTAAGGTTAGAGTTAGTGTTACATTTAGAGTTAAAATAAGGGTTAGTGTTATATTTCAATTTAGGGTTAGGTTTAGTTAAAATGTAAGGTTTAGTGTTAGGGTTATGGTTAGGGTTAAGGTTTGGGTTAGTGTTAGGTTTAGGGAAAGGGTTCGGATTAGAGTTGGGATTAGTGTTAGGGTTAGGATTTGTGTTAGGATTAGTGTTAGGTTTAAGTTTTGTGTTTGGGTTAGGTTTGCGTTGTCTTACTGTTAGTATTAGGGTTAGATTTAGTGTTAGTTTTAGGGTTATTGTTATGGCTAAGTTTAGGGTTGAGATTAGTGTTAGGGTTAGGGTTAGGTTTAAGGTTAGTGTTAGCGTTAGGTTTAGGATTAGGTTAAGCTTAGGTTTAGAAATAAGCTTAGGGTTAGTGTTAGGGTTAGAATTAATGGTAGGGATAGGATTAGGGTTAAATATTTGGTTAGGCTTTGTGTTAGTTTTGAGTTTCTGTTTAGGGTTACTTTTAGAAATAGTGTTATGGTTAGGGATAGGGATAGTGTTAGTGTTTCAATTAGGGTTAACATTAGGGTTAGTGTTATGTTTAGGGTTAGGTTAGGGTTAGTGTCATGGTTAGTATTCGTGTTAGAATTCTTGTTAGGTGTAGGGTTAGTGTGAGGGTTAATTTTGGGGTTAGGGTTAGTGTTAGGGTTAGGGTGAGGTTTAGGGTTTGTGTTAGTGTTAGGGATCATGCTATGGTTAGTGTTAGATTTAGAGTTAGGTTTAAGCTTAGGGTTAGTGATAGGGTTAGTGTTAGGGTTAGTGTTAGGGTTAGGGTTAAGGTTAGTTTTAGGGTTAGGGTTAGGTTTAGCAATAGTGTTAGGGTTAGGGAGAAGTTTAGTTTGAGTGTTAGTGTTAAGATTAGGCTTACTGTTATGTGTAGAGCTACGGTTCGTGTTAGGGTTAGGGTTAGGTTTAGAGTTAGATGTACGTTTAGCTTTAGGGTTAGGATTATGGTTAGTTTTAGGATTAGTGATAGGGTTATTGATAGGGTTGGGGTTAGTGTTACATTTAGTATCATGTTTAGGGTTAGGTTTTGTCTTAGGGTTAGTATTATGGTTAAGGTTAGATTTGGGGTTAGTGTTCAGGTTAGGGTAAGTTTTAGGATTAGGTTAATATTTAGTGTTAAGTTTTTGTTAGGTTTAGTTTTAGGGACAGGGTTAGAGTTTGTGTTAGCATTAGGATTTGGGTTAAGGTTAGGGTTAGGTTTAGGGTTAGTATTAGGGTTAGGTTTTGTGTTAGGGTTAATTTTAGGGTTAGCATTAGGTTTAGGATTAGTCATAACGTTAGGGTTAGGGTTAGTTTTAGTGTTAGGTTAGGGTTAGGATTAGGGTTCATGATACAGTTATGGAAAGGGTTAGTGTTAGTGTTAGGGTTAGGGTTAGCTTTAGAAATAGTGTTAGGGTTAGGGAGAGGTTTAGTTTTAGTGTTAGTGTCGGGTTAGGCTTACTGTTATGTGTAGAGCTATGGTTCGTGATAGGGTTAGGATTAGGTTTACGGTGAGAGGTAGGTTTAACTTTAGGGTTAGCTTTAGGGTTAGTTTTAGGGTTAGTGATAGGAATAGTGAGACGGTTAGGGTTAGTGTTACATTTAGGATCATGGTTAGTGTTAGGTTTATTCTTTGGATTAGTGTTATGGTTAAGGTTGAAGTTAGGGTTAGTGTCAAGTTTAGGGTAAATTTTAGGATTAGGTTAAAGTTTAGTATTAGGTTTTTTTTTAGGTTATTTTTAGGGACAGGGTTAGGGTTAGTGTTAGTGTTAGGGTTTGGGTTAAGTTTAGGGTTAGGGTTAGGGTTAGTGTTAGCATTAGGGTTTGGGTTAAGTTTAGGGTTAGGGTTAGTGTTTGTGTTAGGTTTAGGGTTAGGTTTAGTGTTAGAGTGAGAGGTAGGTTTAGCTTTAGGGTTAGCTTTAGTGTTAGTTTTAATGTTATGGTATGGATTATGGTTAGTATTAGTGTTAGGGTTAGGGTTAGGATTTCAGGTATGGTTAGGGTTTGGGTTAGGGTTAGGGCTAGGATTACGTTTAACATTAGGGTTTGGGTTAGTGCTAGTGTTAGTGTTAAATTTTGTGTTATTGTCAGTTATAGGGTTAGTGTTTGGGTTAGGTTTATGATTACCTTTAGTGTTAGGGTTGGGGTTAGTGATAAGTTTAGGGTTAGTGTTAGTATTATGGGTAGGGTTATGTTTACGTTTAGGGTTAGTGTTAGATTTAGGGTTAAGGTTCATGTTAGGGTTAGATTTAGCGTGACTGTTAAGGTTAGGGTTAGGTTTAGTTTTGGTGTTAGTGTTTGGGTAAGGGTTAGGGTTAAGGTTGAGGATCGTGTTAGGGTTAGTGATAGGTTTAGTTAGTGTTAGGGTTAGGGTTATGGTTAGTGTTATTTTTAGGGTTAGCATTAGGTTTAGGGTTAGTGTTAGTGATAGTTTTACTGTTATAGGTAGTGTTAGCCAAAGTTTTAGGATTAGGGTTAGGGTTATGATTATTGTTGGGGTTAGGGTTAGGATTAGGTTTAGTTTTAAAGTTACGGTTGGATTTAGGTTTATGGTTAATGTTAGGTTTAGTGTTAGGTTTAGGGTTAGGGTATTTTTGGGTTAGTGTTAGGATTTAAGTTAAGGTTAGGGTTAGCGTTAGTGTTATTGTTTCAGATATGATTAGGGTTAGGGTTAGTTTTAGTGTTGTTGTTAGTGTTAGGGTTAGGGTTATTGTTAGTGTTAGGGTTAGGGTTAGTTTTAGGTTAGGTTTAAGAGTAGGATTAGTGTTATATTTAGGATGAGTGTTAGGGTTAGGGTGTGTGCAAGGATTAGTGCTAGGGTTAGTTTTAGGGTTAGGTTAGGGTTGAGTTAGGGTTAGTGTTAGGGTTAGGGTTTGTGTTAAGGTTTGTGTTAGGATTATGGTTAGGTTTAATATTTGGGTTAGTGTTATATTTAGGGTTATGTTTAACGATAGGTTTAATGTTAGTGTTAGGATTAGGGTTAGGTTTAGGGTTAGTGTTAGGGTTAGCGTTAGGCTTAGGGTTAGTGTTAGTTCTAGGTTTAGTATTATGGTTAGGTTTAGTGATATGGTTAGTGTTAAGGTTAGGGTTAGGGTTGGGATTCTAGTTCTGGTTAGGTTTAGGTTTAGTGTTAGGGTTATGTTTATGGTTAGGTTTATGGTTACAGTAAGCATTATGTTAGGTTTAGAGGTAGGATAAGGGTTAGGGTTAGTGTTAGTGTTAGATTTGCATTAGGGTTAGTGTTAGGATTATTGTTAGGGTTAGGGTTAGGGTTGGGCTAGGGTTAGTGTTAGTGTTAGTGTTAGGGTTAGGGTTTGTCTTAGGGTTAGTGTTAGGGTTATGATTTGATTTAGGCTTAGTGTTAGTGTTAGGGTTAGGTTTAGGGTTCGTGTTCATGTTCATGTTAGGGTTAGGGTTAGTTTTAGGGCTAGTGTTAGTGTTAGGGGTAACTTTAGCAATAGTGTTAGGTTTAGGGATAGGTTTACAGTCAGTGTTAGGGTTAGGGTTATAATGAGGGTTAGTGTTATGTTTAAGGTTAGGTTTAGGGATAGTGTTAGTGTTAGGGTTAGACTTAGGATTAGGTTTAGGTTTTGTGTTAGGGTAAGCATTATGGTTAGATTTAGTGTTACTTTTAGTGATAGTGTTAGGATTAGGTTTAGTGTTATTGTTTGGGTTATGCTTAGGTTTGGCTTCAATGTTAATATTAGTGTTATGGTTAGAGTTACTGTTAGAGTTAGGGATAGGGTAAGACTTAGGGTTAGGTTAAAATTAGGGTTAGGTTTAGTGTTAGGTTTAGGTTTAGGGTTAAGGTTAGAGTTAGTTTTTTGGTTTGGGTTAAGATTAGTGTTAGGGTTTGTGTTAGGGTTAGGGTTATTTTTATGTTTAGGGTTACAGTTAAGACTAGGGTTAGGTTTAAGGTTAGTGTGAGGTTAGTTTTGGTGTGTAAGTTTAGGTTTAGTGTTAGGGTTAGAGTTAAAGTTTGTATTAGGGTTTGGTTTATGGTTAGTGTTAGTTTTAGGATTACCTATAGGATTAGAGATAGTGTTAGGATTAGTGTTAGTGTTAGGGTTTGCATTAGGGCTAGTGTTATATTTAGGGTTAGGGTTAGTGTTAGGGTTTCTTCTAGGGTTAGATTGAGTGTTAGTGTTACTGTTAGGGTTTTTGTTAGGTTCAGAAGTAGTGTTAGGGTTAGGGTTAGGGTTAAGGATTGTCATAGGCTTAGTGTTAGAATTAGGATTAATGTTAAGGTTAAGGTTAGGGTTAGTGTTAGGGTTATGTTAGGGTTAGGTTTAGGTATAGTGTTAGGTTTAGGAATATGTTAGTGTTAGTTTTATGGTTAGTGTTAGGTTTAGACTTAGTGTTATGGTTACAGTTAGGGTTAGGTTTAGGGTTAGTGTTAGGGTTTGGGTTAGGTTTAGTGTCAGAGTATGCGTTAGGGTTAGGTTTAGTGGTAGTGTTACTGTTAGGGTTTGAATTAGGTTTTGGTGGGTTAGTGTTAGCGCTAGGCTTGTGGTTATAATTAGGTTTTGAATTAGGGTTAGTGTTAATGTTAAACTTTGTGTTAGAGTTTGTTTTGGGGGTAGTTTTAGGATTAGGTTTATGGTTATGGTTAGTGTTAGGGTTATGGTTAGGGATAATTTTAGGGTTAAGTCTAGGGTTAAGGTTTTGTCTAAGGTTATGGTAAGTGTTAGGGTTAGGTTTAGGTTTAGGTTTGGTGTTGGTGTTTGAGTTAGGGTTAGGGTTATGATTAAGGATAGTGTTAGGGTTAGTGATAGGTTTAGAGTTAATGTTAGAGTTAAGGATATGGTTAGTGTTATGATTAGGGTTAAGGTTAGGTTTAGGCTTAGTGTTAGTGATAGTGTTAGTTTTAGGGTTATGGTTAGTGTTAGCCTAAGAATTAGTGATAGGATTAGGGTTAGTATTAGTGTTGGGGTTAGGGTTAGGATTAGGGTTAGTTCTAAAGTTAGGGTTGGATTTAGGGGTAGGTTTAGTGTTATGGTTAGGGTTAGGGATTTTTAGAATGAGGGTTAGGATTTAAATTACTGTTAGGGTTAGGGTTAGTGTTAGGGTTACTGATAGGATTTGGGATAGATTTATGGTTTTGGTTTGGGTTAGGTTTAGTGTTAGAGTTAGGGTTAGGTTTAGTGTTAGGGTTAGGGTTAGTGTTAGGATTCGGGTTATGGCTAGGTTTAGTTATAGGTTTAAGTTTAGGATTAACATAATGGTTAAATTTGATGTTAGGGTTAAGGTTATAATTTGAGTTAGGGTTAGGATTAGTGTTATGGTTATGTTTAGGCTTAGGCTTAGGGTTAGGTTTAGGGTAAGTTTAGGGTTAAGTGTTTGTGTTAGGGTTAGATTTAGGATTAGGTTTAGGGTAGTGGTAGGGTTTGTGTTAAGTTTAGGGTTAAGGTAAGTTTTAGGTTTAGAGTTAAATTTAGGTTTAAGGTTAGTGTTAGGGTTAGGGTTAGGGTTATTGTTACTGTTTGTGTTAGATTTAGGGACGAAGTAACTGTTAGTGTTAAAGTTAGAATTAAGGATAATGTTAGTGTTATTGATATTTTTAAGGGTAGTGTTAGAATTACGATTAGGTTTAGGGTTGGTGTTAGTGTTATGGTTTCATTAGGGTTAGGGTTTGTGTTAGGTTTAGGGATAGATTTATGGTTAGAATTAGTGTTAGGGTTAGTGTTAGATTTAGGGTTAGTGTAAGGGTTAGGCTTAGGGATAGGATTAGGGTTATAATTAGAGACAGGGTTAGGGTTTGTGGTAGTGTTAGGGTTAGGGTTAGTGTTAGATTAAGGGTTAGTGTAAGGGTTAGGCTTAGGGATAGGATTAGGGTTATAATTAGAGACAGGGTTAGGGTTTGTGGTAGTGTTAGGGTTAGGGTTAGTGTTAGAGTTAGTGTTAGGTCTAGGGTTAGGGTTAGGGATAGGTTTAAGATTAGAGTTAGGTTTAGGATAGTGTTAGGGTTAGGGTTAGGTTTAGTTCTAGGTTTAGGCTTAGTGTTAGAGTTAGTGTTAGAGTTAGGGTTTGGATTTGTGTTAGGGTGAGGGTTATGGTTAGGTTTAGTGTTAGGGTATGGGTTAGGATTATGGTTAGTGTTATTGTTAGTGTTAGATTTAGGGTAATGTTTAGGGTTAGAATTAGGTGTATTTCTAGGATGAGTTTTAGGGTTAGTTTTTAGGTTATAGTTAGTGTTAAGCTTAGGGTTAGTGTTAGTGATTAGGGTTAGGGTTTGTGTGAGGGTTAGATTTAGAATAAGGGATTGGGTTAGAGTTTAGTCTTAGGGATAGGAATACGTTTAGAGTTAAGTTTGGTTTTAGTGTTATGTTTAGGGTTAGGGTTAAGTTACGGTTAGGGTTAGGTTAGGGTTAGCATTATAATTAGGGTTTGGTTTGTGTTAGGGTTACTGTTACTGTTATGGTTAGGATTAGGTTTAGGGTTTATGTTAGTGTTAGGGTTAGCATTAGCGTTAGAGTTTGTGTTAGGGTTAGAGTTAGGGTTAGGGTTACTGTTACAGTTAGTATTAGGGTTAGAATTAGGTTTAGGTTTAGGGTTGGGTTAGTTTAAGGGGTAGGGGTAGGGTTGGTTTCAGATTCAGGGTTAGGATTAGGGTGAGGGTTAGGGTTTGGTTTAGAGTTACAGTTAGTATTAGTGTTAGGGTTAGGGTTAGTGTAAGGGCTAGGTATAGGGTTTGAATTAGGTTTACTGTTAGTGTTAAGGTTAAGGTTAGGGTTAGAGTTAGTGTCAGGTTTAGGTTTAGGGTTAGGGTTAGGTTTAGGATTAGGTTTAGGGTTAAGATAATGTTAGGTTAAGGTTTATGTTTAGTGTTAGGTTTATGGTTAGGTTAGGGTTAAGTTTAATTTTAGGGTTAGTGTAGGTTTAAGTTTCATTTTATGGTTACGGTTAGGGTTTTAGTCAGGATTAGTGTTATGGTAAGGGTTAGGGTTAGTGTTAGGGTTAGGGTTAGGTTTAGGGATAGGGTAAGTGTTAGGGTTAGGGTTAAGGTATGAGTAAGTTTTAGGTTTAAGATTATTGTTAGGGTTATTTTAAGGGCTAGGTTTAGTTTTAGGTTAAGGTTTAGTGTAGGGTTGGGTTTAGATTTACTGTTGGTATTAGTGTTAGAGTTATGGTTAGGGATAAGGTGAGTGAAAGGGTTAGGGTTTGGGTTAGGATTAGGGTTAGTGTTATGTTTATTGTTAGGGTTTGTTGAGGGTTAGGGTTAGGGTTATGGTTAGAGTTAGTGTTAGATTTAGGATAAGGATTAGGCTTAGGTTTTGGATATGTGTTAGGGTTAGGATAGTGTTAGGTTAAATGTTATTTTTAGGGTTATGGTTAGGTTAGGGTTAGGGTAAGGGTTAGGGTTAAGTTTAGAGTTTGGGTTAAGGTTTGTTTTATGGTTAGGGTTAGGGTTTGTGTTAGGGTTAGGTTTAGAATTAGGGTAAAGTTTAGGTTTAGAATTAGGGTAAGGGTTAGGTTTAGTGTAAGGGTTAGGGTTAGCTTTAGCGTTAGGGTGTTAGGTTTAGCATTAGGGTTAAGGTTAGAGTAAGTGTTAAGGTTAGGATTATTGTTAGGGTTATTGTAAGTGTTAGGGTTAGGGTTAGATTTAGTGGTAGTGTTAGGGTTACTGTTAGGGTTAATTTTAGTATTAGGTAGGGTTAGGATTAGGGTGATGGTTAGTGTTAGGTTTACGATATCGGTTTAGTTAGTATTTAGTGTTAGGGTTGGGGTTTTGGTTCAGGTTAGGGTTATGGTTACATTTAGGATTCTTGTTAGGGTTGTGTTTAGAATTATTTTAGGGTTATGGGTAGAGTTAGGGTTTGTGTTAGGGTTTGATTTAGGGTTAGGTTTAGGTTTAGGTTTAGTGTTAGTGTGAGGGATAGGGTTAGTGTTAATGTTAGTTTTAGGGTTAAGATTAGGGTAGGGTTAGAATTAGGATAGGGTTAGTGTTAGTATTAAGTTAGGGTTTTGTTATGGTTAGTGTTAGGGTTTGTGTTAGGGTTTATAGTTAGGCTTAGGTTTAGGGTAACTGTTAGGCTAAAGGTTAGGGTTAAGGTTAGTGTTAGGGTAGTGTTTGGGTTAGAGTTAAGTTCAGATTAGATTTAGGGTAAAGGTTAAGTTTATTGCTAGGTTTAGGGTGAATTTTAAGGATATTTTTAGTGTCAGGGTTAGTGTTAGTGTTGGGGTAAGAGTTATGATTAGGGTTAGGTTTATGGTTAGGGTTAGTTTTAGGGTTAGTATTAGGGTTAATGTTTTGTTTGTGTTAGGTTTAGGTTTAGGGTTATGGCAAGTGTTAGGGTTAGCGTTATGGTTATGGTTATGGTTAGAGTTTGTGTTAGTGTTGAGGTTAAGGGTAGGGTTAGATTTAGGGTTAGGGTTAAGTTTAGTTTTAGGATTAGTTTTATGGATTGGGTTAGGGTTTGTGTTAGGGTTATGGTTAGGGTTTCAGTCAAAGTTAAGATTCTGGTTAGGGTTAGGCTTAAGTTTAGGTTGGGGTTAGGATTAGTTTTAGGGTTTGAGTTAGGGTTGGATTTAGGCTAAGGTTTAGGGTTAGGGTTTCAGGTAGGGTTAGGGTTAGGGTAAGGTTTAGGTTTAGGGTTAAGGTTAATTTTAGGGTTAGGTTTATGTGTAGGGTTAGGTTAGTTTTAGGGTTAAGAATAGGTTATGGTTAGAGTTATGGTTATGGTTAATGTTAGGGTTTTTGTTAGGATTAGTGTTAGGGTTTCTGTTAGGGTTAGGGTTACTATTACAGTTATGATTAGGGTTAGATTTAGGGTAAAGATTACGCTTAGGTTTAGTGTTAATGTTAGGATTAAGGTTAGTTTAGTGTTAGGCTTTTTGTTATTGTTAGGTTTAGGGGTTATTTTAGGGTTCACATTAGGTTCCGTGTTAGTTTATGGTTAGCAATTGGATTACTGTTAGAATTAGCAATAAGGTTTGGTTTTGCCTATGGGTTAGTGATTGGGTTAGGGTTAGCTTAGGGTTAGGGTTAGGTTTAGAGTTAGGTTTAGGGTTAGGTTTAAAGTTAGTTTTAGAATTAGGGTTAGGTATTGGTGTAGGGTTTGAATAGGTTTAGGGTTAGGGTTAGGGATTTTTTTCCTTGCTTCTGCTTATGGCTACATAAAGAGGGAACAAAAAATGCAGAGTGCACTGAGAAATAATTCAGTGTGTCAAGTTTCAACCATTTAGCAAAAAACGTGTTTGATTTAGATTGCAATTGGATGTGTCCCTATAGGGGGAAACAAAAGGAAATTTAAAAATTCAAAGTGTTCCTGCAATTGAACATTTCAACATAGAAGAACTCAGATTGAAGCGGCAAGTTTGTCCTGAGTTCTGATCATTCCTGCCATGTATCAACACGATCGGATGAAGAAAGTAGCACTTATCCAGTTGCACTTGGACCCCCAAAGTTTGTTCTTCTAGTTTGAAATGTTCGTTTGAAGGAAGACTTTGAAATATTAAGTTTCACTTCGTTTTCCCCAATAGGGATAGATGCAGTTGAAACTCTAAATCAAGCACAGTTTGTGCAAACTGAATGAAACTTGACACACTCAATTAATTGTCAGTGCACTCTCTATGCTTCATTCCCTCTTGAAGTAGCTTTAAGCAGAGGCAAGAAAAATCACTTTTATTTGAAATTGTTTGCCAAGCTTCCACAGAACTCAGTAGAAATTTTATCACCGGATCTTGATGATACTTGGTGCTAAGGATCGGTAATCCTGTCCCACTTGCCCCCCCCCCCCAAACTTAGTTCTTCTAGGTTAAAGCGTTTGTTTGAAGGAACAGTTTGAAATTTTAGGTTTAACTTCATTTTCCCCGAAAGAGAGAGATGCATTTGGAACTCTAAATTAAATTAAACACGGTTTGTGCTAGCTGCTTAAACCTTGACAAACTACATTAGTTCTCAGTGCTCTCTCTATGCTTTGTTCACTGTTGCAGAAGCCGTCAGCAGAGGCAAGCAAAATACACTTTCATTTGAAAGCGCTTGACTAACTTACACAGAATTCTGAGTTTACTGAAATCCCAGCAAATATTTTTTTCACCTGATCTTGTTGATAAGTTCCAGGAATCATCTGTACTCCAGCCGCACTGGGATCCCAAATTTCGTACTTCTAGATTAAAGCGTTCGTTTGCAGGAACACTTTGAATTTTTAGATTTCACTTTGTTTTCCCCAATAGGTATACTTGCAGTTAGAACTCTAAATCAAACACAGTTTGTGCTAGCTGCTTGAAACTTGACACACTGAATTAGTTCTCAGTGCCTGCTTGAATTCCACACACTGAATTAGTTCTCAGAGAGCTCTCTATGCTTTCTTCCCTCTTGAAGTAGCACTAAGCAGAGGCAAGGAAAAATAACTTTCATTTGAACAAGTTTGCCAAGGTTCCCCGGAACACTGAGTTTACTGAAATCCCAGCAAATATTTTTTTTTAACCCGATCTTCTTGATATGTTCCAGGAATCATCTGCACTTCAGCCTCACTTGATTCCCAAATTTTGCACATCCAGGTTAAAGCATTCCTTTGCAAGAACACTTTGAATTTTTAGGTTTCACTTTGTTTTCCCCTATAGTTATACTCCCATTTGGAATTCTAAATGAAACATGGTTTCTGCTAGCTGCTTGAAATTTGACACACTGAATTATTTCTCAGAGTGCTCTCTATGCTTTGTTCCCTCTTGAAGTAGCCCTAAGCAGAAGCAAGGAAAAATAACTTTAATTTGAAAGCATTTGCAAATCTTCCCCAGATCACAGAGGTCCCAGCAATTCCAGCAATTTTTTTTTTCACCCAATCTTCTTGTTACATTGCAGAAATCATGGCTACTCCAGTTGCACTTGGATCCCCAAATGTCGTTCTTCTAGGTTAAAGCATTTGTTTGCAGGAACACTTGGAATTTTTAGGTTTCACTTGGTTTTCCCCAATAAGAATACTCCCAGTTGAACTCTAAATCAAACATGTTTTTTTTTTTCTAGCTGCTTGAAACTTGACACACTAAATTAGTTTTTATTTAGAGCTCTATTATTTGTTCCCTCTTGAAGTAGCATGAAGAAGAGGGAGGGAAAAATCAATTTCATTTGAAATCGTTTTCCAATCTTTCACAGATTTCCGACTTTACTGAAATCTCAGCAAATATTTTTTCACCCAATCTTGTTGATATGTCCCAGGAATCATCACTACTCCAGCCACAGTTGGCTCCCCAAATTGTACTTCTAGGTTAAAGTATTCATTTGCAGGAACACTTTGAATTTTTAAGTTTCACTTCATTTTCCCCTATAGGTATACTCACAATTGGAACTTTAAATAAAACATGGTTTCTGCTATCTGCTTGAAACTTGACACACTGAATTAATTCTCAGTGCACACTCTATGATTTGTTCCCTCTTGAAGTAGCATGAAGGAGAGGGATGGAAAAAACAATTTCATTTGAAAGCGTTTTCCAAGCTTCCACAAAATTCCGAGTATACTGAAATCCCAGCAAATTATATTTTCACTGGATATTTTTGATCCTTGGCCATAATGATCAGTGCTCCAGTTGCACTTGGGGCCCCAAATTTCGATCTTCTAGGTTGAAGCGTCGCTTTGCAGGAAAACTTTGAAATTTAGGTTTCACTTCATTTTCCTCTATAAAGATAGATGCAGTTGGAACTCTAAATCAAACATGGTTTGTGCTAGCTGCTTGAAACTTGACACACTGAATTAGTTCTCAATGCACACTCTATGCTTTGTTCCCTCTTGCAGTAGCCTTAAGGAGAGACAAGGAAAAATCAATTTTATTTGAAAGCATTGACAAGCTTCCTCAGAAATCTGAGTTTTTTGAAATACCAGCAAATATTTTTTTCACTGGATCTTTTTGATACCTGGCCATAATGATCGATTCTCCAGTTGCACTTGGGCCCCCAAATGTGGATCTTCTAGGTTGAAGCATTCCTTTGCAGGAACACTTTGAAATTTTAGGTTTCACTTCGTTTTCCCCTGTAGGGATAGATGCAGTTGGAACACTAAATCAAACATGGTTTGTTCTAGCTTCTTGAAACTTTACAAACTAAATTAGTTCTCAGTGCACTCTCTATGCTTTGTTCCCTCTTGATGTAGCCCAAAGGAGAGGCAGGAAAAAAAAAAAAACAATTTCATTTGAAAGCTGTTGCCAAGCTTCCACAGAACTATGAGTTTACTGAAATTCCAGAAATATTGTTTTCACCTGGTCTTGTTGATACATTCCATGAATCATCTGCACTCCAGCTGGACTTGGCTCCCAAAATTCCGTTCTCCTAGGTTAAAGTGTTCATTTGCAAGAAAACTTTGAATTTTTAGGATTCACTTCCTTTTCCCCTATAGGTATACTCCCAGTTTGAACTCTAAATGAAACAAGGTTTCTGCTATCTGCTTGAAATTCGACACACTGAATTAGTTCACAGACTGCTTTCTATGCATTGTTCAATCTTGATGTAGCTCTAAGCAGAGGCAAGGAATAATCACTTTAACTTGAAAGTGTATGCCAAGCTTCCACAGAACTCCGAATTTACTAAAATCCCACCAATTTTTTTCACCCAATCTTGTTGTTATGTTGCAGAAATCATCAGTACTCAAGCCACACTTGGCACCCCAAATTTTGTTCTTCTATGTTAAAGCATTCATTGGCAGAAACACTTTGAATTTTTAGGTTTCACTTCATTTTCCCCAATAGGTATACCCCCATTTGGAACTCAAAATCAAATAGGGTTTGTCCTACCTGCTTGAAACTTGACACACTGAATTAGTTCTCAGTGTGAGCTCTATGATTTGTTCCCCCTTGAAGTAGCCTGAAGGAGAGGGAGGGAAAAAAACTATTTCATTTGAAAGCGTTTTCCAAGCTTCCACAGAATTCCGAGGTTACTGAAATCCCAGCATATATATTTTTTCACTGGATCTTGTTGATACTTTCAAGGAGTCATCTGTACTCCAGCTGCACTTAGCTCCCCAAATTTCGTACTTCTGGGTTAAAGTATTCATTTGCAAGTACACTTTGAATTTTTAGGTTTCACTTTGTTTTCCCAAATAGGTATAATCCCATTTGGAACTCTATATCAAATATGTTTTGTCCTAGCTGCTTGAAACTTGACACACTGAATTAGTTATCACTGTGGGCTCTATGATTTGTTCTCTCTAAAAAAGCCCAGAGGAGAGGGAGGGAAAAAAAAAAAAAAAACAATTTCATTTGAAGGCATTTTCCAAACTTCCACAGAATCGGATTTTACTGAAATCCCAGGAAATATTTTTTCACCTGATCTTTTGATACTTGGCCATAATGATCTGTACTCCAGTCGCACTTGGGCCCCCAAATTTCGATATTCTAGGTTGAAGCATTTCTTTTCAGGAACACTTTGAAATTTTAGGTTTCACTTCTTTTTCCCCTATAGGGATAGATTCAGTTGGAAAAAAAAAAATCAAACACCGTTTATGCTAGCTGCTTGAAACTTTGCAAACTAAATTAGTTCTCAGTGCACTCTCTATGCTTGGTTTTCTGTTGAAGTAGCCTGATGGAGAGGCAGGGAAAAAAACAATTTCTTTTGAAAGCTTTTGCCAAACTTCCACAGAACTCAGAGTCTAATGAAATCCCAGCAAATTTTTTTTCACCCAATTTTGTTGATACTTTCAAGGAATCAAGTGTACTGCAGCTGCACTTAGCTCCCCAAATTTTATACTTCTAGGTTAAAGTGTTCCTTTGCAGGAGCACTTTGAATTTTTAGGTTTCACTTCATTTTCCCCAATAGGTATACTCCCAGTTCAAACTCTAAATCAAACACGGTTTTTGCTAGCTGCTTGAAACTTGACACACTAAATTAGATCTCAGTGCGAGCTCTATTAATTGTTCCCTCTTGAAGTAGCCTGAAGAAGGAGGGAAAAAACAATTTAATTTGAAAACATTTTCCAAGCTTCCCCAGATTTCCGAGTTTACTGAAATCCCAGCAAATATTATTTTCACCTGTATTTTTGATACTTGGCCATAATGATCGGTACTCCAGTCACACTTGGGCCCCAAAATTTCGATCTTCTAGGTTGAATTGTTCTTTTGCAGGAACACTTTGAATTTTTAGGTTTCACTTCGTTTTTTCCTCTAGGGATAGATGCAGTTGGAATGATAAATCAAACATGGTTTTTGCTAGCTGCTTGAAACTTGATACACTGAATTACCTCTCAGAGTGCTCTCTATGCTTTGTTCCCTCTTGAAGTAGCCCTAAGAAGAGGCAAGGAAAAATCACTTTAATTTGAAAGTGTTTGCCAAGCTTCCCCAGAACACTGAGTTTCCTACAATTCCAGCAAATATTTTTTCACTTGATCTTGTTGTTACAATGCAGAAATCATCAGTACTCCAGCTGCACTTGACTCCACAAATTTCCTACTTCTAGGTAAAAGCGTTTGTTTGCAGGAACACTCTGAATTTTTAGTTTTCACTTCATTTTCCTCAATAAGTATACTCCCGTTTGGTACTCTAAATCAAACATGGTTTTTGTTAGGTGCTTGAAACTTGACACACTAAATTAGTTCTCAGTGCGAGCTCTATTATTTTTACAGTCTGGAAGTAGCCTGAATGAGAGACAGAGAAAAAAACAATTTCATTTGAAAGTGTTTGCCAAGCTTCCCCAGAATACCGAGTTTTCTGCAATTACTGCAAATATTTTTTTCACCTGATCTTATAATTACGTTGCAAAAATCATCAGTACTGTAGCCACACTTTGCTCTCCAAATTTCATTATTCTAGGTTAAAGCATTCATTGTCAGGAACACTTTGAATTTTTAGGTTTCACTTCGTTTTCCCCAATAATTATACTCCCATTTGGAACTCTAAATCAAACATGTTTTTTTTTTTTTCTAGCTGCTTGAAACTTGACACACTGAATTAGTTCTTGGTGTGAGCTCTATGATTTGTTCCCTCCTGAAGTAGCCCAAAGGAGAGGGAGGAAAAAAAACCAATTTTATTTGAAAGTGTTTTTCTAGCTTCCACAGAATTTTGAAATCCCAATAAATATTTATTTCACACGAGTTTTTGATACTTGGCCATAATGATTGGTAATCCTGTCGCACTTGGGCCCCCAAATTTCAATATTCTATGTTGAAGCAATCCATTTCAGGAATACTTTGAAATTTTAGGTTTCACTTCATTTTCCCCTATAAGGATAGATTTAGTTGGAACAGTAAATCAAACACAGTTTGTGCTAGCAGCTTGAAACTTTACAAACTAAAATAGTTTTCAGTGCACTCTCTATGCTTTGTTTTCTGTTGAAGTGGCCCAACGGAGAGGCAGGGAAAAAACAATTTCATTTGAAAATGTTTGCCAAGTTCCACAGAATTCCGAGTTTACTGAAATCCCAACAAATATTTTTTTTTTAACCAATCTTGTTAATACTTTCCAGGAGTCATCTGAACTCCAGCTGAACTTGGATCCCCAAATTTCATACTTCACGGTTAAAGTATTCTTTTGCAGGAATCCTTTGAATTTTTTAGTTTTCATTTTTTTCCCTATATGTATACTCCCAGTTAGAACTCTAAATGAAACAAGGTTTCTTCTAGATGGTTGAAATTCCACACACTGAATTAGTTCCCAGAGCTCTCTCTATTCTTTGTTCCATTTTAAAGTAGCCCTAAACAGAGGCAAGGCAAAATAACTTTCATTTGAAAGCCTTTTCCAAGCTTCCCCAGAACACTGAGTTTCCTGTAATCCCAGCAAAAATTTTTTCACCCGATCTTGAGGTTTCACCCGAACTTGAGGATACTTGGCAGTAAAGTTCAGTACTTCAGTCCCACTTTGCCCCCCAAATTTAGTTCTTCCAGGTTGAAGCATTCCCTTGCAGGAACAGTTTGAATTTTTAGGTTTCACTTTGTAGTCCCCTATAGGGAGAGATGCATTTGGAACTCTAAATTAAACATGGTTTGTGCTAGCTGCTTAAAACTTGACATACTCTATTCTCAGTGCTCTCTCTAAGCTTTGTTTCCTCTTGCAGAAGCCCTAAGCAGAGGCAAGCAAAATACACTTTCATTTGAAAGCCATGGCAAAGCCTCCACATAAGTCCAAGTTTACTGAAATCTCAGCGAATATTTTTTCACCCGATCTTGTTGTTACATTTCAGGAATCATCTGTACTCCAGTCTAACTTGGCTCCCCAAATTTCATTCTTCTAGGTTAAAGGGTTCATTGGCAGGAACACTTTGAAATTTAGGTTTCACTTTGTTTTCCCCAATATGTATACTCTCAGTTGGAACTCTAAATCAAACATGGTTTGTAGTAGCTGCTTGAAACTTGACACACTGAATTAGTTCTCAGTGTTTGCTCTATGATTTGTTCCCTCATGAAGTAGCCCAAAGAAGAGGGAGGGAAAAAACAATTTTATTTGCAAGCGTTTTCCAAGCTTTCACAGAATTTAGAGTTTACCGAAATCTCAGCAAATATTTATTTCACATGAACTTTTTGATACTTGGCCATAATGATCCATACTACAGTCACACTTGGGCCACCAAATTTTGATCTTCTAGGTTGAAGTGTTCCATTTCAGGAACACCTTGAAATTTTAGGTTTCACTTCATTTTCCCCTATAAGGTTAGTTTTAGTTGGAAAAATAACTCAAACTTGGTTTGTGCTAGCTGCTTGAAACTTTACAAACTAAATTAGTTTTCAATGTGCCCTCTATGCTTTCTTCCCTCTTGAAGTAGCCCTGAGAAGAAGCAAGGGATAGTCACTTTAAATTGAAAGACTTTTCCATGCTTACCCAGAATATCGTGTTTCCAGTAATCCCAGCCATAATTTTTTCACTCAATCTTGATGATAGTTGGAGGTAAGATCATTACTCCAGTCCCACTTGGCCCCCCAAATTTAGTTCTTCTAGGTTGAAGCGTTTCTTTGCAGAAACCGTTTTAATGTTTAGGTTTCACTTTGTTTTCCCCTAGAGGGAGAGATGCATTTGGAACTATAAAGTAAACATGGTTTGTGCTAGTTGCTTAAACCTTGACACACTCTATTAGTTCTCAGTGCTCACTCTATGTTTTGTTCCCTCTTGTAGAAGCCATAAGCAGAGGCAAGCAAAATACACTTTAATTTGAAAGAGTTTGCAAAGCCTCCACAGAAGTCTAAGTTTACTGAAATCTCAGCGAATATTTTTTCACCCGATCTTTTTGTTACATTTCAGAAATCATCAGTACTTCAGTCACACTTGGCTGCCCAAATTTCGTTCTTCTAGGTTAAAGCATTCGTTTGCAGGAACACTTTGAATTTTTAGGTTTCACTTCATTTTCCCCAGTAGGAATACATGCAGTTGGAACCCTAAATCCAAACTGGTTTGTGCTAGCTGCTTGAAACTTGACACACTGAATTAGTTCTCAGTGTGTGCTCTATGATTTCTTCCCTCTTGAAGTAGCCCAAAGGAGAGGGAAGGAAAAAATAATTTTGTTTGAAAGCATTTTCCATACTTACACAAATTTCTGAGATTATTGACATCCCAGCATATATTTTTTTCACCTGATCTTTTTGATACTGGGCTATAATGATTGGTACTCCAGTCACACTTGGGCCCCCCAAATTTTGATCTTCTAGGTTGAAGCATTCCTTTTCAGGAACACTTTAAAAATTAGGTTTTAATTCATTGTCCCCTATAGGAATAGATTCAAGTGGAACAATAAATCAAACAAGGTTTGTGCTAACTGCTTGAAACTTTACAAACTGAATTAGTTTTCACTGTGCTCTCTATGCATTGTTTTCTGTTGAAGTAGTCAGAAGGAGAGGCAGGAAAAATACAGTTTCATTTGAAAGCATTTGCCAACTCCAACAGAATACTGAGTTTCCTGAAATCCCAGCAAATATTTTTTCACTGGTCTTGTTGATACTTTCCAGGAGTCATCTGTACTCCATCCTTACTTAGCTCCCCTAATTTCGTACTTCTATGTTAAAGCGTTCCTTTGCAGGAACACTTTGAACTTTTAGGTTTCACTTTGTTTTCTCCTATAGTTCCTCCGAGTTGGAACTCTAAATGAAAAAGTTTTCTGCTACCTGCTTAAAAGCTGACAAACTGAATTAGTTCTCAGAGTGCTCTCTGTGCTTTGTTCCCTCTTGAAGTAGACCTAAGCAGAGGCAAGGAAAAATAATGTTCATTTGAAAGCATTTGCCATGCTCCGCAGAACACCAAGGTTACTGAAATCCCAGCAAATAGTTTTTCACCAGATCTTGTTGATACTTTCAGGAGTCATCTATACTCCAGCCTCACTTGGCTCCCCAATTTTCGTAATTCTATGTTAAAGCATTCCTTTGCAGGAACACTTTGAATTTTTAGGTTTCACTTTGTTTTCTCCTATAGTTATACTCCCAGTTGGAACCGTAAATGAAACATGGTTTCTGCTAGCTGCTTGAAATTTGACACACTGAATTACTTCTCAGAGTGCTCTCTATGTTTTGTTCCCTCTTGAAGTAGCCCAAAGGAGAGGCAGGGAAAAACAATTTCATTTGAAAGCGTTTTCCAAGCTTCCACAGAACAATGAGTTTACTGAAATCTCAGCAAAAATTTTTTTCACCTGATCGTGTTGATACGTTCCAGGAATCATCTGTACTCCAGCTGCACTTGGCTCCCAAAATTTTGTACTTTTAGGTTAAAGTGTTCCTTTGCAGGATCACTTTGAATTTTTAGGTTTCACTTCGTTTTCCCCCATAAGTACACTCCCAGTTGGAACTCTAAATGAAACAAGGTTTCTGCTCTCTTCTTGAATTCCACACACTGAGTTCATTCTCAGTCTGCTCTCTTTACATTGTTCCCTCTTGAAGTAGTCCTGAGCAGAGGCAAGGAATAATCACTTTCATTTTAACTTGTTTGCCAAGCTTCCACAGAACTTCGAGTTTAATGAAATCCCAGCAAATATTTTTTCATCCGATCTTGTTGTAACATTGCAGAAATCATCAGTACTCCAGCTGCACTTGGCTCCCAAAATTTAGTTATTCTAGGCTAAAGCATTCATTTTCAGGAACACTTTGAATTTTTAGGTTTCACTTCGTTTTCCCTAATAGGTATACTCCCAGTTTGAACTCTAAATCAAACACGGTTTTTGCTAGCTGGTTTAAACTTGAAACACTCAATTAGTTCTTCATGTGAGCTCTATTATTTGTTCCCTCTTGAAGTAGCCTGAATTAGAGGAAGGGAAAAAACAATTTCATTTGAAAGCGTTTTCCAAGTCTTTCACAGATTTCCGAGTTTACTGAAATCCTAGCAAATATTGTTTTCACCCAAACTTTTTGATACTTGGCCATAATGATTGGTACTACAGTCGCACTTGGGCCTCCAAATTTCAGTCTTCTAGGTTGAAGCTTTGCTTTGCAGAAACACTTTGAAATTTTAGGTTTCACTTCGTTTTCCCCTATAGGGATTGATGCATTTGGAACTCTAATTCAAACACGGTTTTTGTTAGCTTCTTGAAACTTGACACACTCAATTAGTTGTCAGTGCACTCTCTATGCATTGTTCTCTCTTGCAGTAGCCTTATGCAGAGGGAAGGAAAAATGACTTTCATTTGAAAGCATTTCCAACCTTCCTCAGATATCTGAGTTTACTGAAATCACAGCAAATATTATTTTTATCCAATCTTTTTGATGCATGGCCATAATGATCAGTACTCCCATCACACATGGGCCCCAGAATTTCGATCTTCTAGGTTGAATTGTTCCTTTGCAGGAACACTTTGAAATTTTAGTTTTCACTTTGTTTTCCCCTATAGGGATAGATGCAGTTGGAACTCTAAATCAAACACGGTTTTTGCTAGCAGCTTGAAACTTGACACACTTAATTTGTTTTCAGTGCACTCTCTATGCTTTGTTGCCTCTTGCAGTAGCCTTAAGGAGAGGCAAAGAAAAAAATCACTTTTATTTGAAAGAGTTTGCCAAGCTTCCACAGAAGTCCAAGTTTACTGAAATCCCAGCAAATACTTTTTTCAATGGATTTTGTTGATACGTTCCAGGAATGGTCTGTATGCAAGCCACACTTGGCTCTCTAAATTTCCTACTTCTAGGTTAAAGTGTTCATTTGCAGGAACATTTTGAATTCCTAGGTTTTGCTTCATTTTCAGCTATAGGTATACTCCCATTTCAAAATCTAAATGAAACACTGTTTCTGCTAGATGCTTGAAATTTGACACATTGAATTAGTACTCAGAGAGCTCTCTATGCTTTGTTCCCTCTTGAAGTAGCCCTAAGCAGAGGCAAGGAAAAATCACTTTCATTTGAAAGTGTTTTCCAAGCTTGCCCAGAACACCGAGTTTCCTGCAATCCCAGGAAAAATTTTTTCACTGGATCTTGATGATATGTGGTGATAAATATTGGTACTCCAGTCTTACTTGGCACCATAAATTTAGTTATTTTAGGTTGAAGTGTTCGTTTTCAGGAACACTTTGAAATTTTAGGTTTCACTTCGTTTTCCCCTATAGCGATAGATGCAGTGAAAACTCTGAATCAAACATGGTTTGTGCTAGCTGCTTGAAACTTGACACACTCAATTAGTTTTCAGTGCACTCTCTATTCTTTGTTCCCTCTTGCAGTAGCCTTAAGCAGAGGCAAGGAAAAATCACTTTCATTTGAAAGCTTTGCCAAGCTTCCTCGGAATTCTGAGTTTACTGAAATCCCAGCAAATAATATTTTCACTCAATCTTTTTGATACATGGCTGTAATGATTGGTACTCCTGTCCCACTTGGGCCCCCAAATTTAGTTCTTGTAGATTGAAGCATTTGTTTTCAGGAAAACTTTGAATTTTTAGATTTCACTTTGTTTTCCCCAATAGGTATACTCCCAGTTGGAACTCTGAATCAAACATGGTTTGCTCTATCTGCTTGAAACTTGACACACGGAATTAGTTCTCACTGCACGCTCTATGATTTATTCCCTCTTGAAGTAGCCCAAGGGAGAGGGAGGAAAAAAAACAATTTCATTTAAAATTATTTTACAAGCTTTCACAGATTTCTGAGGTTACTAAAATCCCAGCAAATATTATTTTCACCTGAACTTTTTGATACTTGGCCATAATGATTGGTAGTAGAGTTGCAATTGGGCCCCCAAATTTTGATGTTCTAGATTGAAGCAATACTTTGCAGGAACACTTTTAAATTTTAGGTTTCCCTTCATTTTCCCATGTAGTGATAGATGCAGTTGGAACTTTAAATCAAACAGGGTTTGTGCTAGCTGCTTGAAAGTTGATACACTCAATTAGTTGTCAGTGCACTCTCTATATTTTGTTCCCTGTTGCAGTAGCTTACCCTAACCCTAACCATAACTCTAACACAAATACCAAATATAAATCTATCCCTAACCCTAACACTTACCCTCAACCTAAATCTAACCCTAACCTTAACCCTTACAGTAACCCTAACAGTAATCTTACACCTAACACTTACTCTAAACTAAACCCTAACCCTAATACTTACCCTATCCCTAAACCTAACCCCAACACTAACAGTAACCCTAACACTTACCCTAAAAGTAATCCTAACTCAAAACCAACAGTAACCCTAAAATGAATATCAATCCTACTTTAACACTAACCCTAACCTAACAATTACCCTAACCCTAAACATAAATCTTAACCTAACAAAATCCTAACCCTAAACCTAACACTAATGCTAACTCTAACCCTAACACTAACCCTAACAGTAACACTAATCCAAAGTCTATACCTAGCCCTTACATTATCCCTAAGCCTAACCTTAACCCTAACACTAATAATAACTGTAACTGTAACCCTAACTCTAACCCTAACCCTAAATATAACCCTAACCCTAAACATAACCCTAAATCTGACACCAACCCTAACCCTAACCCTAAAAATAACCAAACCCAAAACCTAAACCAAACACTAACACTAATACTAAACATAACAGTAACTCTAACCCTAAGCCAACCCTAAAACATACCCTAACCTAACCCTAACACTAACACAAACCATAAACCTAATCCTAACCATAACACTAACAGTAGCCCTAACACAAACTTAACTGAATTATAATAAGCCTAACCTAACCATAACCCTAACCTAACCTAACCCAAAACATAACACTAAAACTAAACTTAACTCTAACCCTATTCTTATCAATAACACTAAGTCTAACCCTATCCCTTATTCTAAATCTAATCCTAATATAAACCCTAACACTAATCACTAACACTAACCCTAATCCTAAACCTTACCCTAACACTAAACTAAACCATAACCCTCACCCTAACACAAATCATAACCCTAACTCTAACACTAACCCTAAACCTAGAACTGAACTAAAACCTAACCTAACCCTAACCCTAACACTATCCTAAATCTAATTCTAAGCTTAAACCTAACCCTAACCCTAAACCTAACACTAACTCTAACACTAACCCTAACCCTAACCCTAATGAAAACCCTAAACCTAACACTAACTCTAACCCTAATCCTAACCCTAAGCATAACCCTTACACTAACCCTATCCCTAACACTAACCTTAACTCTAATTCTAACCGTAAATCTATCCCTATCCCTAACCCTATCCCTAACCCTAACCCTAATATTAACACCATCTTTAAACCTAACCGAAATTCTAACACTAACCATAAAAATATCCCTAACCCTAATATTATCCCTAACTCTAACTCTAACACTAACACTTACCCTATCCCTAAATCTAACACTAACCCTAACACTAACCCTATCCCTAAGATGAACCGTAATCCTAACCCTAACACTAACAATAACACTAACCCTAACTTTAACCCTAAAACTAACACTGCCTTAAACCTAACCCTAACACTAACCCTAAACCTAACACTAAACCTATTGCTAATTTTAACTCTAACCCTAACCCTGACACTAACACTAACCCGAACCGTAACACTAAACCTAAAACTAAACCTAACCCTAAGCCTAACACTAACCTTAACTCTAACCATAAACCTAACCCTAACGCTAACCCTAACGATAACCCCCTGTCTTTAACCATAACCCAAAATATAACACTAACCCTAACCTAAATTGAATTTTAAACCCAACCATAACCCTAACACTAACCCTAACCCAAAACTAACCCTAACCCTAAAACTAAACATAACACTATTCCTAATGCAAACACTAACACTAACACTAACCTTAAATCCAACATTAACAATAACACTAACTGTAACCCTAAACCTAAACCTAACCCTAACTCTAACCCTAATCCTAAACCAACAACTAACCGTAACACTAACAGTAACCATGAACCTATGGACCTAATCCAAACACTAACACTAACACTAACCCTAATCCTAAACCTAACCCTAACACTAACCCTAATTTTAAACCTAAACCTAAACCTAAACCTAACATGAATGCTTAGCCTAACACAAACCCTAACCCTAACCCTAACCCAAATTTAACTGTAACACTAACCCTAACACAAACACTAATCCTAAACCTAACCCTAACCCAAACACTAACACTAATTCTAAACCTAACCCTAACCCTAAATCTTACCTAACTCTAAACCTAATCCTAACCCTTATCATAATCCAAACTATAAGAGTAACCATAACACCAAAGAAACCCTAATAGTAAACCTAACACTATCCCAAACCCTAACACTAACCCAACCCTAACCCTAACACTAACACTAAAACTAACATTAATTGTATCCATAACACTAATCCTAAACCTAAAACTTACTCTAATCCTAATTGTAACCCTAACCCTAACCAAAATTCTAAACCCAACCCTAACCCTAACCATAACCATGACATAAACCCTAACCCTAATCCTAACCCTAACCATAATCGAAACCTAACACTAACAAAAACCTAACATTAACCCAAACCCATATGCTATCCCTAATACGAACCCTAACCCTATCCCTAACACTAATCATACCCTAATCCTAACGCTATTGGTAAGAAAAACCTTAACACTAAAGCTAACAATAACACTAACTCTAAAACTATCCCTAACCCTAACACTAAACCTAACCCTAAACTTAACCCAAACACTAACAATAACTATAAACCTAACCATAAACATAACCCAAACAGAAACCCTAAACCTATCTCTAACCCTATCACTAACCCTATCCCTAAACCTAACCCTAAGCCTTAAGTAACCCTTACCCTAAAACAAATCATAACACTAAAAGAAACCCTAACCCAAAACGTAATCTTAACCCTAACATAACACAAAACCTAAACATTTCCTAAATTTAACCCTAGCCCTAAGCCTAACACTGAACCTAACACTAAACATAATCCTAATCCTAACACTAACCCTAACCACAACTCTATACCTATCACTAAACTGTACCCTAACCCTAACCCTAAACCTAACACTAATCCTATCCCTAACCCTCAACTTACCCCTAACATTAACACTAACCCTAACCCTAACAATAACACTAACCATAACATAGTCTTAACCATAAAACTATCCCTAACCCTATGCCTATGCCTCAGTTTAAACCTCTTACTAACCATAACCCGAAACCTATATCTAAATTTAACCCTAACACAACCATTAACAATAACACTTACCCTAACACATATCATAACTCTAAACTAATACAAACCCTAAAACTAAACCTAAACCTAACAAGAACCCTAACTCTAAAGTTAACACTAACACTAACCTAAACTAACCTAACTAACCCTAAACATAACCCATACTCTAACTCTAACTCTAATTCTAACTCAAAAACTAACCCTAAACATAACACTAAATGTAATCCTAAAACTAACCCTAAACTTAATCATAACTCTAATCGTGACAATAACCCTAACCCTAATCCTAACCCAAAAAATAACCCTAACCTATCCCGACAGGAGCACTATCCCTAACTCAAACCATAACCCTAACCCTCACCCTAAGCCTAATACTAACCCCAAACCTAACCCTAACCTTAAACTAACACATACCCTAACTATAACACTAACCCTAAACCTACCTATAACTTAACATTAAACATAAACCCATACCAGACCCTAACTCTAACACTAACCCAACCCTAACCCTAACACTAACCATAACCCTAATGTAACAATAACCCTAACGCTAACAAAAAACCTAATCCTAAACATAACCCTAACCCTAACCTAACTCTAACCCTTAACCTTACATATCACTTACCCTAACCCTAATTCTAGCCCTAACACTAAATCAAACCCAAATCTTAACATTAACCCTTACCCCAACTCTAAACCTATACTAACCCTAACCCTAACACTAACCTTAACACTAACTATACCTTAACCCTAAAACTAACCCTAACACAAATCCTAACACTAACTTTTACCCTAACTGTAACCCTAAAACAAACACTAAGCCTCACTCTAAATCTAATACTAACCATAAAATTATCCCTAACCCTAACTCAAACACAAACCCTAAACCTAATCTAACCCTATCAAAAAATGGTAACCCTAATGCTAACACTACTTCTAACAGTAACCCTAATGCTAAAACTAACCCTAAGACTAACGCTAACCCAAATATTAAACCTAAACCTGATCCTATCTGTAACCCTAACCCTAAACCTAACCCTTACCTAAACATAACCCTAACCCTAACCCAAACCCTAACAATAACCCTAAACATAATCGTAACCCGAATCCTAACCCTAACCCTCACCCTAACCATAATCCTAACCATAATGTTACCTTAACCCTAATTCTAACACAAACACTAACCGAAACCAAAACCCCAAGCATCACCTAACCCTAAACCTAACTCTTACCTAACCCTAACCCTAAACCTAACCCGCACTCTAACCCTAATTCTAAATGCAATACTAACCCTAATTCAAACACTGACACTTAGACTAACCCTAAATATAATCCAAATGTAAACACTAGCGCTAACTGTAACTCGAACCCTAAACTTAACACTAACCCTAAAACTAACCCTAATCCTAACACAAACCCTAACTCTAAACCTAACAATAACCCTAACCATAATCCTACCCCGAATCCTAACCCTAACCCTCACCCTAACCCTAACCCTTATCCTAATGTTACTCTAACTGTAACCCTAAACCTAATTCTAATACAAATCCTCACCCAAACCAAAACCCGAAACCTAACTTAACCCTAAACCAAAACCTTACCTATCCGCAACCGTAACCCTTACCCGAACCCTAAACCTGACCCGCTCCCTAACCCTAATACTAAACCAAATACTAACCCTAATTCAAACACTAACACTAACCCTAAACCTAATTATAACCCAAACCCAAACACTATCGCTAACCCTAACCCTAAACCTAACCTTAACACTAACCCTAACACTAACCCTAATCTTAACACGAACCTTAATTAGAACCCTAACCCCAAACCCTAACCTAACCCTCACCATAACCCTAACCCCAAAAACCTAACCTAACCCTAACCATAACCCTAACACTAACAGTTAACATAATCCTAAACCTAACTTAACCCTGAACCTAACCCTAACCCTAACTATACCCTAACACTAACATTAATCCTAATACTAACCCTAACTGTAACCTTCACCCTAAACAAAAACCTAACATTATTAATTCTAAACCAATCCCTAACAAAAACCCTTACCCTAATCCTAACCCGAACACAACCCTAACACTAACCCTGTCCATTACACCTACTCCAACTAAATCCCTAAAACTAACACTAAACTAAACACTGACCTTAACCTAACACTAACTCTAATACTAACCACAACCCTAATCCTAACCCTTAAATTTACCATCAACCTGACACTAACCCTAAGTCTCACCCTAACCCTAACCCTAAACCTAACACTAACCGTAACCCAAAAACTAAACCTAATGCTAACTCTAATTTTAACCTTAAGACTAACCCTAAACCTAATCCTAACCCTAACCCTAACACTAACATAACACTAAATAAAAATAACCCCAAATCTAAACCTAATCCTAACTCTAACCATACTCTAACCCTAAACCTAAACCTGAACCTTACACAAACACTAACCTTAATCCTAAATCGAACCATAAGTCTAACCTTAACCCCAAGGTAACCAAAACCCAAATCCTAACCCTAACACTAATCTTTTTTTTTTTTTAATTTTTTTATTGTTGGTTGTTCAAACCATTACATAGTTCGTGTTATATCATATTTCACACTTTGATTCAAGTGGGTTATGAACTCCCATTTTTACCCCATATACAGATTGCAGAATCATATCAGTTACACATCCATTGATTTACATGTTGCCATACTAGTGTCTGTTGTATTCTGCTGCCTTTCCTATCCTCTAATCTCCCCCCTCCCCTCCCCTCCCCTCCCCTCTTCTCTCTCTACCACCTCTACTGTCATTCATTTCACCCCCTTGTATTATTTTTCCCTTTCCCCTCACTTTCTCTTGTATGTAATTTTGTATAACCCTGAGGGTCTCCTTCCATTTCCATACAATTTCCCTTCTCTCTCCCTTTCCTTCCCACCTCTCATCCCTGTTTAATGTTAATCTTCTTCTCATGCTCTTCGTCCCTACTCTGTTCTTAGTTACTTTCCTTATATCAAAGAAGACATTTGGCATTTGTTTTTTAGGGATTGGCTAGCTTCACTTAGCATAATCTGCTCTAATACCATCCATTTCCCTGCAAATTCCATGATTTTGTCATTTTTTAATGCAGAGTAATACTCCATTGTGTATAAATGCCACATTTTTTTTTTTTATCCATTCGTCTATTGAAGGGCATCTAGGTTGGTTCCACAGTCTTGCTATTGTGAATTGTGCTGCTATGAACATCGATGTAGCAGTGACCCTGTAGCATGCTCTTTTTAGGTCTTTAGGGAAGAGACCTAGAAGGGGTATAGCTGGGTCAAATGGTGGTTCCATTCCCAGCTTTCCAAGAAATCTCCATATTGCTTTCCAAAATGGCTGCACCAATTTGCAGTCCCACCAGCAATGTACAAGTGTACCCTTTTCCCCACATCCTCGCCAGCACTTGTTGTTGTTTGACTTCCTAATGGCTGCCAATCTTACTGGAGTGAGATGGTATCTTAGGGTGGTTTTGATTTGCATTTCTCTGACTGCTAGAGATGGTGAGCATTTTTTCATGTACTTGTTGATTGATTGTATGTCCTCCTCTGAGAAGTGTCTGTTCAGGTCCTTGGCCCATATGTTGATTGGGTTATGTGTTATCTTATTGTCTAATTTTTTGAGTTCTTTGTATACTCTGGATATTAGGGCTCTATCTGAAGTGTGAGGAGTAAAGATTTGTTCCCAGGATGTAGGCTCCCTATTTACCTCTCTTATTAACTGAGAAAAACTTTTCAGTTTGAGTAAGTCCCATTTGTTGATTCTAGTTATTAACTTTTGTGCTATGGGTGTCCTATTGAGGAATTTGGTGCCCAACCCCACAGTATATAGATCGTAGCCAACTTTTTCTTGTATCAGACTGCGTGTCTCTGATTTGATATCAAGCTCCTTGATCCATTTTGAATTAACTTTTGTGCATGGCGAGAGAAAGGGATTCAGTTTCATTTTGTTGCATATGGATTTCCAGTTTTCCCAGCACCATTTGTTGAAGATGCCATCCTTCCTCTATTGCATGCTATTAGCCCCTTTATCAAATATAAGATAGTAGTATTTTTGTGGATTGGTCTCTGTGTCCTCTATTCTGTACCATTGGTCCACCCACCTGTTTTGGTACCAGTACCATGCTGTTTTTGTTACTATTGCTCTGTAGTATAGTTTGAAGTCTGGTATCGCTATACCGCCTGATTCACACTTCCTGCTTAGCATTGTTTTTGCTATTTGGGGTCTTTTATTTTTCCATATGAATTTCATGATTGCTTTCTCTATTTCTACAAGAAATGCCGTTGGAATTTTGATTGGCATTGCATTAAACCTATAGAGAACTTTTGGTAATATCGCCATTTTGATGATGTTAGTTCTGCCTATCCATGAACAGGGTATATATTTCCATCTTCTAAGATCTTCTTCTATTTCTCTCTTTAGGGTTCTGTAGTTTTCATTGTATAAGTCTTTCACCTCTTTTGTTAGGTTGATTCCCAATTAGTTTATTTCTTTTTGAGGATATTGTGAACGGAGTGGTTGTCCTCCTTTCCATTTCAGAGGATTTGTCGCTAATATACAGGAATGCCTTTGATTTATGCATGTTGATTTTATATCCTGCCACTTTGCTGAATTCATTTATTGGCTCTAATAGTTTCTTTGTAGACCCTTTTGGGTCTGCTAGGTATAGAATCATGTTAACTGCAAATAGTGATAATTTAAGTTCTTATTTTCCTATTTTTATGCCTTTAATTTCTTTCGTCTGTGTAATTGCTCTGGCCAGTGTTTCAAGAACTATGTTGAACAGAAGTGGTGAGAGAGGGCATCCCTGTTTTGTACCAGATTTTAGAGGGAATGCCTTCAATTTTTCTCCATTCAGAATGATGCTAGCCTGAGGCTTAGCATAGATTGCTTTTACAATATTGAGGTATGTTCCTGTTATCCCTAGTTTTTCTAGAGTTTTGAACATAAAGGGATGCTGTATTTGTCGAATGCTTTTTCCGAATCTATCGAGATGATCATATGGTTCTTATTTTTAAGTCTATTGATGTGGTGAATAACATTTATTGATTTCCGTATATTGAACCAGCCTTGCATCCCAGGGATGAATCCTACTTGATCATGGTGCACAATTTTTTTGATATGTTTTTGTATCTGATTTGCCACAATTTTATTGAGGATTTTTGCATCTAGGTTCATTAGAGATATTGGTCTGTAGTTTTCTTTCTTTGAAGTGTCTTTGTCTGGTTTAGGTATCAGGGTGATGTTGGCCTCATAGAATGAATTTGGAAGTTCTCGCTCTTTTTCTATTTCCTGAAGTAGCTTGAAAAGTATTGGTATTAGTTCCTCTTTAAAGGTTTTGTAAAACTCTGCTCTATACCCATCCGGCCCTGGGCTTTTCTTAGTTGGTAGTCTTGATGTTTTTTTCTATTTCCTCAATTGATATTGGTCTGTTTAGGTTGTCTATATCCTCCTGACTCAATCTGGGCAGATCATATGACTTAAGAAATTTATGGATGCCTTCACTATCTTCTAATTTATTGGAGTATAAGGATTCAAAATAATTTTTGATTATCTTCTGTATTTCTGAAGTGTCTGTTGTGATATTGCCTTTTTCATCCCATATGCTAGTAATTTGAGTTCTCTCTCTTCTTCTCTTCATTAGCATGGCTAAGGGTCTGTCGATTTTGTTTATTTTTTCAAAGAACCAACTTTTAGTTTTGTCAGTTTTTTTCAATTGTTTCTTTTGTTTCGATTTCATTCATTTCAGCTCTGATTTTAATTATTTCTTGCCTTCTACTTCATTTGCTGTTGTTTTGCTCTTCTTTTTCTAGGATTTTGAGATGAAGTATGAGATCATTTATTTGTTGTTTTTTTTTTTTTAAAGAATGAACTCCAAGCAATGCATTTTCCTCTTAGAACTGCTTTCAATGTGTCCCATAGATTCCGATATGTTGTGTCTGTGTTTTCATTTATCTCTAAGAATTTTTTAATTTCCTCCTTGATGTCTTCTATAACCCATTGATCATTCAGTAACCTATTGTTCATTCTCCAAGTGATGCATGATTTTTCCTTCCTTCTTTTATCATTGATTTTCAGTTTCATTCCATTATGATCAGATAAGATGCATGGTATTATCTCTACTCCTTTATATTGTCTAAGAGTTGCCCTGTGACATAATATATGATCTATTTTTGAGTAGGATCCATGTGCTGCTGAGACAAAAGTGTAACTGCTTGATGTTGGGTGGTATATTCTATATGTGTCAATTAAGTCTAGGTTATTAATTGCGTTATTGAGTTCTATAGTTTCCTTATTCAACTTTTGTTTGGAAGATCTGTCCAGTGGCGAGAGAGGTGTGTTGAAGTCTCCCATGATTATTGTATGGTGGTCTACTAGACTCTTGAACTTGAGAAGAGTTTGTTTGATGAACATAGCTGCACCATTGTTTGGGGAATATATATTTATGATTGTTGTCTTGTTGGTGTATGGTTCCCTTAAGCAGTATGTAGTGTCCCTCTTTATCCCTTTTGATTAACTTTGGCTTGAAATCTATTTTATTTGATATGAGTATGGACACTCCTGCTTGTTTCTGAAGTCCATATGAGTGATATGATTATTCCCAACTTTTCACCTTCAGCCTATGTATGTCTTTTCCTATCAAATGCGTCTCCTGTAGGCAGCATATTGTTGGGTCTTGTTTTGTGATCCATTCTACTAGCCCGTGTCTCTTAATTGGTGAGTTTAAGCCATTAACATTTAGGGTCATTATTGAGATATGGGTTGTTCTTCCAGCCATATTTGTTTATTTATGTTACTAAACATTGTTTGTTTTCCTCTTTGATTATTTCCCCCCCTTTACTGTCCTACCTCCCACTGTTGGTTTTTATTCTTATTTTCCATTTCCTCTTCCTGTAATGTTTTGCCAAGGATGTTTTGAAGAGATGGTTTTCTAGCTGCAAATTCTTTTAACTTTTGTTTATCGTGGAAGGTTTTAATTTCATCTTCCATCCTGAAGCTTAATTTCGCTGGATACACAATTCTTGGTTGGAACCCATTTTCTTTCAGTGTTTGAAATATGTTATTCCAGGATCTTCTAGCTTTCAGAGTCTGTGTTGAAAGATCAGCTGTTATCCTGATTGGCTTACCCCTAAATGTAATCTGCTTCCTTTCTCTTGTAGCTTTTAAAATTCTCTCCTTATTCTGTATGTTGGGCATCTTCATTATAATGTGTCTAGGTGTGGATCTCTTATGATTTTGCACATTCGGCATCCTGTAGGCTTCTAGGATTTGGGATTCTGTCTCATTCTTCAAGTCTGGGAAGTTTTCTCATATTATTTCATTGAATAGATGCTCATTTCTTTGGTTTGGTGCTCTATACCTTCCTGTATCCCAATGACTTTTAAGTTTGGTCTCTTTATGTTATCCCATATTTCTTGGATGTTCTGCTCATTGTTTCTTAACAGTCTTGCTGAGCTGTCTATGTTCTTTTCAAGTTGAAATACTTTGTCTTCATAGTCTGATGTTCTATCTTCTAAGTGTTCTACTCTGCTGGTAGTATTCTCAATTGAGTTTTTAAGTTGTTTTATTGCTTCCTGCATTTCTAGGATTTCTGTTTGTTTGTTTTTTATAACCTCTATCTCCCTGTATAGTTGTTCTTTTGCTTCCTGGATTTTTTTGTGTAATTCATTGTGGAAGTGATCTTTCATTGTCTGATTTTGCTGTCTAATGTCTTCCTTGAGACTCCAGATCATCTGAAGCATGTATATCCTGAATTCTTTATCTGACATTCCATCTGCTGCAGCTGTTACCTCTTATAAAGTTGAGTTGACCTTCATTGCTTGTGGACATTTCTTTCCTTGTCTTTTCATACTGCTTGCGTTTATTTCTGCTTGGTGAAACTGTTGTGTTTTTGAAAATTTCCCCCCTATATATTTATATTGCTCTTGTATAGTTGAAAAGTCTCTCTTGCAGGGTCGGGCGGCAGTCTGCCTACATTGCAGGCGTGGGCGGCAGCTCTGCTCTGCCCCGCCTCCAATTGGTGTGACTTGTCTACCACACCCGTGGACCCCTGGGCCTGCTCCGGGCATGGGTGAAGGCTCTTCTCTGCTCCTTCTCCAATTGGGGTGAGGTGCCTATCTCCCCGGCTGGCCACTGGGCCTGTTCCACCAGTCGGTCACAGGTCTGCCTACCTTGTGGGCATGGGTGGCGGCTCTGCTCTGCCCCTACTCCAATTGGGGTCATTCCGGCAGCCCGCTGGGCCTGTTCCGGGCATGGGCGGCAGCTCTACTCTGCCCCTCTGGCTTGATGACAAAGTGAGAGAGACTGGGGTGTTAGTGACTCACTTTCTTTACCAGGAGACCAAGTGTTTCTGTCACTACTGGTATGGATGAAGTTCTCTCCTCCGCTGCTTTCTGATGACATCAGATCTCTGCCATGTTGGTATCCCATGCGAATGACAGCATTTCGTTCCCTTTTTCCGGGTGACCAAATCAACGGGTGAGTCCTGACTGGCCCTCACAAGCCCCGTCTCAGTCCTGTTTCCACTGCCTATGGAGGCTCGGTTGGTATTTACCTCCACAGTATTCAGCAGGACCCGGACTGAGAAGCAGTTTCCGCGGGTTCTTTAGCCCTGGCACAGAGCAGTTCTGGGAGCCAGAATTTGGCCACTCCGTGCTCGGTGTATGTTCTGATAAGAGCAGGTTCCAAGAAGCAGTTTCCGTGGGTTAATTAGCACTGAGCCTGAGTAATTTGTCTGTGAGCCACAGGCGAATGGCAGCCTAAAATTACCTGTTCTATGGCTGAATGATCTGCGATCAATTGAAAACAGGGATGGTGACGTCAGCTCTCCAAGATGGTGGCTGCTGGCTTCCTCTGTGGTCTGACTGGTATGGAGAACCGAATTGGACCGCTTCATTCCCCCATCTCAAATGCAGAATTCAGCACTTAGTATGGTGATTGCACAGCTGGCAGAAGCCCTTGGAAACTGCAGTGCTGTATCTTTGCGTTGCTATCTCCTCGTTTCCCAGCGCACACGGCAGATTCTAGCCGCGGGGCGATTTGCTGAATAAGCAGCGTGACCCTCCGTGCGGACAAATCTCTCACGTTTGAGCCCCCGTATCTGATTCTTGTGCGATGGAAATCCTTCCTCTAGGTTTTGGAGCACCCCAATTTTGCTGGAAATTCCTAACAGGACAGCTTTTAGCATTTCTAACTCTTCATTCTCCCACACAGTGACGCAGTACACGGGGGTAATGCACTCCCTTCGCCGCCATCTTCCCATCTCCTAACATTAATCTTAACCCTGACCCATACCCTTACCCTAAAGAAACACTAATCCTAACCCTAAACCTAACCTAAACCTAACAATAACTCTCACCCTAACCCTAACCCTAACACTAACACTAATCTTAAACCTAATACTAACATTAAACCAAACACTAACACTAACACTAATTCTAAACCTAACCCTGAACTTAACCCTAAAACTAACCCTAACCCTAACCCTAAACTTAAACTTAAATCTTACATGAACCCTAAACTTAATCATAAAATGAACCATAAATTTTACCCTAATCCTAATTTAAACCAAATCATAACCCTAACCCTAACACTAATCTTATTACTAACCCTTACACTAACCCTAACACTAACCCTAAACATAAATCTAACCCTACCCAAACAAGAACCATAAACCTAACTCTAAACCTAATCCTAAACTTTATCATAACCCAATCCATAACCCTAACCGTAACCCCAACACAAACCTTAAACCTAAAGCTAACACTAAACTAAACCCTAACCCTAACAGTAACCCTAACAATAACCCTAAAAATAATAGTAACTCTAACCCTAACCCTAACCCTAAACCAAAATTTACCCTTACCCTAAACCTAACCCTTAACATAACCCGAACAATAAACATAACCCTAATATTAAGATAAAACATAACCCTAACCCTAACTCTAACACTAACAGCAAGCCTAACCCTAACCCTAACACTAACCCTAACACTAACACTAACCCTATCTTTAACTCTAACCCTAACCCTAACCCTAAAACTAACCCTAAACCTAAGCCAAACACTAACTTAAAAATAACCCTAACACTAAGCCTAACTCTAACCCTCACCCTAATTCTAACCGGAAGATAATTATAACCCTAGCCCTAACCCTAAATATAACCCTTACCCTAACACTAACACTAACCCTAACACAAATCCTAACTTTAAAACTAAAGTTGATATTAACCCTAACCTTAACCCTAACATGAACCCTAAACCTAACCCTAAACATAACCTATACCTAATCCTAATCCTAACCCTAACACTAACCGTAACACTAACTTAAACCCTAACACTAATCTAACCCTAACCCTAAACCTAACCCTCACCATAATCCTAGCTGTAACCAGAAGCTTAAACATAATCTTAAATGTAACCCTAAGACAAATTCTAACCTTAACCCTAGCACTAACCCTAACACTAACCCAACTTAAACCTAAGCTAACACTAAATTTAACCCTAACCCTATCCCTAACCCTTACCTTAAACCTTACCTTAACCTGTACCCTAACCCTAACACTAGCCCTAACCCTAACCCTAAACATAATCTTAACTATAGCACTAACCCTAATCCTAAACTTAACCCTAATCATAACCCTATCCCTAACTTTAACTCTAATCCTATACCTAATGTATAACTAAAACTAATCCTAACTCTACCCCTAAACTTAAACCCAACCATGACCTAACCCTAACAATAACTCTAACCTTAACCTAAACCTATACCTAAACCTAACCCTAACACTAACCTTATCCCTAACCCTAACACTAACCCTAATCCTAACCCTAATGCAAATCCTAAAACTTACCCTAACAAAAACCCTAACCCTAACAGTAACTTTTACTCGAACACTAACCCTAATCCTAAACCTAAACCTAAACCTAATCCTAACAATAACCCTAAACCTAACTCTAAACCTAACATTAACACTTAGTCTAACCCTTACCCTAACTCTAACCTAACAGTAATCCTAAACCTCACCGTAACCCTAACCCTAACCTCAACACTAACCCTATCTCTAACACTAACATTAACTCTTAACCTAGGTATAACACTAACCCAAGCACGAATCCTAAACCCAACCTTAACCCTAAATGTAACACTAACCCTACACCTAACACTAACACTAAATCTATCTTTTAACCCTAACCCTTACAGAAAACATAAACCTAAACCTTACCCTAACACACACCATAATTCTTACCCTAATACTAACCTAACTCTAAACATATTTCTAAAGCCATCACTAATTCTAAAACTAACCCTAACACTAACTCTAAACCTAAACCAAAAACTAACCTTTACCGTAACTCTAAACCTAACTCTAACATTAACCAAACCCTAACCCTACCATAACACTAATTCTACTCCTATCCCTAACTGTAAAAGCAGCCCTTAACATGTTCATAACTCTAACACTATCCCTAACATTAAACCTAACACTAGCACTAACAAATACAATAAACCTAACTCTAACCCTAACCCACACTAACCCTAACCATAACAAAAACCCTAACCATAATTATCACCCTAAAACTAACCATAAAACTAACACTAACCCTATCCTACTTGTAACCCTAAAACTAACCCTAAACTTAATCCTAAGCCTCATTCTAAATCTTATCCTAAACATAACCCTAACACTAACCCTATCACTAACCTGAACAGACACCCTAAACGTAATCCTTACCCTAACACAAATCATATCTCTGAACCTAACACTAATATTAAAACTAACCCTAACCCTAAACCTAACTCCAAAACTAATCCTAAACCTAACCCAAACCCTAACCTTAACCCTAACTCTGAAATTAACCCTAACCATAACACTAATGCTAACTCTAAAACTAACCCTATCACTAACCCTAACCTGAACAATAACACTAACCCTAAACCTAACCCTAGCCCTAAACATAACCCTATGTCTAAATCTAACATTATGCCTAACCCTAAACTTAACACTAACACTAAACTAACCCAAAACATAGTCCTATCAATGACATTAACCCTAACCCTATTTCTAACCATAAGAATAAACCTAACCCAAAACCTAACACTAACCCTAAACCTAAACTTAACCCTAACCCTAACAATAAGCACAAATTTACCTTAAGCCTAAAAATAACCCTAAATCTAATACTAACTCTAAACCTAATACCAACTGTAACACTAACCCTAAACCTAACACTAACACTAATCTTAACCCTAACCCGAACCCTAACCCTAGCCCTAACACTAACCCAAACCCTAAACCTAACTCTAACCCTAACCCTAAACCTAACCCTAACCTTTACATTTAAGTTAAACCTAACCCTAAACCTAACCATAACACTAACTCTAAACTTAATCCTAAATGTAACACGAATGCTAAGCTTAAACCTAATTCTATATCTAAACCTATCCCTAACCTTAACAATCTTCCTAACCCTATCCCTTACACTAACACTAAGAGCAAGCCTAAACAAAAACATAAACCTAACCCTAAACCTAACGCTAACACTAACAATAAATCTGATCCTAAAACAAAGCCTAATCCTAACCCTAAAATTAATGATAACACTAAACTTATTGCAAACACTAACCCTAAACCTAACCCAACCCTAAATTAACCTTAACCCTAACACTAACCCTAAACCTAATCCTACACCTAAACCTAACACTATCCATAACTCTAAATCCATTCCTAAAACAAACCCTAAACCTAACCACAACAATAACCTTAACACTAACCATAACCCTAACACTAACCCTAAGTAAACTTAATCCTAACCCTAACCTTACACTAATTAAACCTAATCCTAACCATAAAACAAAACTTAAGCCCAACCCTAAACCTAACCTTAATTCTAATGCTAAACCTAACCCTAACCCTAACTTAATTCTAACCCTAACCAAACCCTAACCCTAATCCTAATCATAACACTAACCCTAACCATAACACTACCCCTAAACCAAACACTAACCATAACCTTAACCCGAACCCTAAGCCTAAATCTCACCCTAAACCTAGCCCTTATGTAACTCTAAATCTAATCATAACCATAACCGTAACCCTAAACCTTACCTTAACTCTAACCCTAATACTAACACTAACCCTAACTCTTACATAACACTAACCCTATCAGTAACCCTAACATTATCTTAACTCTAACCATAACACAAAACCTAATCCTAACCATAACCCTAACCCCAAACTTACAATAATACCTACACTACCTAACACGTACCCTAATCCTAAGCCTAACCCTAACTATAATCATAACCCTAACTCTAAACCTAACCCAAACACTAACTCTAAACTTAAAACTAACCCTAACCCTAATCCTAGACCTTACACTAACCCTAACCCTAACTCTAACACGAACTCCAACCCTAACTCTAAAGTAACCCTAATCCTTACCCTAAACCAAAACCTAACCCTTAATCTAACCCTAACCCTAAAACTAACTCAAAACCTAATGCTTACCATAATTCTAACCCTAAACCTAAACCTAATCCTAAATATAACAGTAACCCTACAACTAAAAATAACGTCTAACCTTACCTAACCCGAAACCTAAACAAAAACCTACCCCTAAACATAACACTAACCAAAACCCTAACACTATCCCTTAACCAAACTCTTACATTAAAACTAAACCTAACTCTAAACCTGACATTAACCCTATTCCTAACCCTAACTCTAACCCTAAATTAATTGTAACGCTAAACCAAACACTAACGCTAACCTTAACTGTAACTGTAACACTAACCCTAAACCTTAAACTAACACTAACCCTAACCCTAACCCTAACATGAACCATAAACCAAACCCTAACCCTAACCTAAATCTAACCCTAACCCTATCCTTAACACGAACCCTAAACCCAAACCTAACCCCAATGTTGACACTAAACCTAAACCTAACCCTAACCAAAACCCTAAACCTAACTTAAACCTATTCCTAAAAGTAACCCTAACCCTAATCCTAACACTTAACCTAACGCTAACCCTAACACTTACACTAACTCTAATTGTAAACCTAAACCTAAACCTTATCCTAAGGCTGAATCTAAACCCTAACACTAACCCTAATTTTCACCCTAACACTATCCCTAACACTGAGACTAACCCTAATCCTAGCCGCAACACTAACCCTAATCCTAACCCTAACACTAAATGTAAAAACAACTGTAAACTTAACCCTAACCCTAACCCTAATCTCACCCTAATCCTAACCCTATTTACACTAAGCCTTACCCTAACACTAACTGAAACGCAACCCTAACCCTAATACTAACCCTAACGCTAACCATAACCATAATCATAAACCTCAACCAAACTCTAAAACTTACCCTAACACTAACTGTAACCCTAAACCAAACCCTAACCCTTACACTAATACTAACCCTAAACCTAACACTATCACTAAGCCTAACCCTGACTGTAATCTTCACCATAACAATAAACCTAACCCTAAACCTAAAATGAACACTAACTGTAACCCTACTTTAATATGAAACCAAAACTAACCTAAACGTAACTTAACCCTAACAGTAACCCTAACATGAACCCTAAATTTAACAGTAAACCTAAACCTAACCTCAACTTAACCATAAGACTAAACCTAATGTAAAGCTAACACTATCCACAACACTAACCCTAACACTGAACACTGACACTAACACTAATCCTAATTTTAACCATAAACCAAAAACTAATTTTAACCCTAATCCTAACCATAATGCTAACACTAACACTAAACCCTATCGCTTACACTAACACTAAACCTAATCCTAACAAGAACCCTAAAGCTAACCCTAACCATAATCCTTTTATTAATCCTAACACTATCCCTAATCCTAACCATAACCCTAAAACAATCCCTTACACAAACCATAATCCTAACCCTAATTTAACCCTAATCCTAATCATTACCTAATCCTAACCCTAAGTTTAACACTAACCCAAATACTAAACCTGACCATAACTCTAATGGTAGCCCTAACCATAATCCTAAACCTATCAATAACCCTAACCCTAAACCTAACAGTAACCCTAATTTTGAACTACCCCTAACTGTAACCCTAACCTTAACACTAACCCTAACATTATCCTTAAAACTAAACCTAACCATAACTCTGACACTAACCCTCACCCTAAATGGATACCTAACCTTAACCCAAATGCTAACACTAACCCTCACCCTAAACCTAGCCCTTATTCTAAAGATAACCCTAACCATAATCCTAACACAAACCCTACACCTAACCCTAAATGTAACATTAACCCTAATCCTAACACTAACCCTAAACCTAACCCCAAACCTATACCTAATCCTAAACCTAACAGTAACACTAACCCCAACCCTAAAACTAAACATAAAACTAATTCTAAACCTAACCATAACACCAAAACTAACCCTAACACCAGCCCTAACTCTAAACCTTATCCTAAACAAAACACTAATACTAACCCTAATCCTAAGCCTAAACCTAACATTAACGCTAACCAAAACTCTAAACATAAATCTAATCCTAACCCTAACCTTAAACCTAAATTTTACTCTAAACTACACCGTAACCCTGACCCTAACACAAAACATATACCTAACTCTAACCCTAAGCAAAACACTAATCCTAAAACTAACCCTAACCAAAAACTTACACATATCCCTAACACTAAACCTACCCCTAACCCTAACACAAAACCTAACACTAATACTAACAGTGACCCTAACACAAATGCACAACCTAACCCTAAACCTTACACAAACCCTAACCCTAACTTTAACACAAATCATAACGCAAACCACAGCCCTAACCCTAAACTATCCTTAACTCTAACCCTTACCTAACACTAACCCTAACCCTTACGCTAACACTAACACTAACCCTAACCCTAAACCAAACACTAACCTTAAACTTAACCCCACCCTCACCATAAAACTAACCCTAACCCTAACCCTAAACCAAACACTAAACTTAAACTTAACACTAAGCCTAACCTTAACTCTAACCCTAACACTAACCCTAAACCTAACCCAAACCGTATAACTAACACTAACACTGACCCTAACCCTAACACTTACACTAAACATAACAGAAACCCTACCCCTAACACTAACCCTAACCCTAAACTTAAACATAATTCTCACCCTAACACTAATCCTAACCCTAAACCTAACCATAATTCTCACCCTAACACTAACCCTAACCCTAACCCTTACTGTAACACTAACACTAATATTAACACCAACCCTAAATCTAACAAAAACCCTAACCCTAACTCTGACCCTAACCCTAACACAAACCCTAATCCAAACCCTACAATGAACCCTAAAACTTATATGAACCCTAACCCTATAACTTACCCTAAACCTAACCCTAATCATAAGCCTAACACTAAAATTAAAACTAAACCTAACCCTAATCCTAATTTTAACCCTATCAGTAACACTAATCCTATACATATTCCTAAACCTAACCCTAACCCTAATGCTTACTCAAACAGTATCTCTAACCTTAATCCTAACCTGTACCCTAACACTAACCCTAACCTTTACCTAATACTAACCCTAAAACTATCATTAACCCTAAATATAACACTAACCCTAAACATAACACAAATCCTAACTTTAACCCTAACCGTAACCTTAACCCTAATCCTAACCCTAACACTCACCCTAATCCTAACCCTAACCTAACACTAACACTAACCCTACCAGTAACTCACTCCAAAATCTAACCTTAACTCTAAACCTAATCCTAACACAAATCCTATCCGTAACCCTAACCCTAACACAAAACTTTACCAGAAACCTCATCCTAACTCAAACCCTAACACTAACCCTAAACCTAACCCTAAATCTAAAACTAACTCTAAAACAAACACCCTAAACCTAACACAAAACCTCACCCTATCCTTAAATCTAAGCCTAAACCAAAATATAAGTGTAACCCTTACACTAAACCTATTCCTAACCCTAACACTAACACTAATTCTAACCGTAAATCTAACCCTCATTCTAACACCTACCCTAATACTAATCCAAAACCTACCACTTACACTAACTGTAACCCTAACCCACACCATAACCCTAATACTAAACCTAACCCTAACCCTAATTTTAATCCTAACACAAACCATAACCCTAACACTAAACCTAATAAAAACACTGACCTTAACACAAACACTAACCCTAAAACTAACCCTAACCCTTTACTTAACACTAAAACTCAACCTAAACCTAGCCCTAACCCTAACACTTACACTAATGCTAATTGTAACAATAATCCTAATCCTAATTCTCAACCTAACCCTAACCCTAAATCTAAACCTAACCCTCTAAAACTCAACCTAAACCTAACCCTAACCCTAACACATACCCTAATGCTAATTGTAACACTAATCCTAATCCTAATTATCAACCTAACCCTAACCCTAACATTAACAATAAACGTAAAACTATCCCTAAACCTATCGCCAACCCTAACTCTAACCTAACATTAACACTAATCCTAACCCTAACCCTAACATTAACACTAACCATAAACCTAAACCTAACCCAAAACCTCACCGTCATCTTATGTGTGACAAAAACCTAACACTAACCATAATCCTAACACAAACTTTAAAATTAAAAGTAACACTAACTCCTACCACAAACCAAAACTTAATTCTAACCCTAACTGTAACCCTATTCCTAACCTTAAAACTAACACTAACCCTAATCCTATCTCTAACCCTAAACATAACCCTAAAATAACCCCAACCCTAACCCTAAACCTAACTCTAAATCTAACACAAACCCTAACCCTAACACTAACTCTAACCGTAAGCCTAACCCTAACCCTAACCTAACTTTATCCCTAACCCTAAAACTAACTTTAACCATAACCCTAACCCTAACCCTAACCTAACCTTACCCCTAAGTCTAAAACTAACTGTAACCCTAACCCTAACACTAACTCTAACCCTAACCATAACCCTTATCCTAAATCTAACCCTAAAACAAACCCTAACCCTAAACATAACCCTAAACTAAACCTAACCCTAAACCGAATACTAACCATAACTGAAACACTAACCCTATCCAAATCCCTAACACAAAACATAATCCTAAATGTAACCTTAATACTAAGATTAATTCTAACTATAATATAAACCCTAACACTTATCCTAACTGTAACTTGTAACTCTAAACAAAAATCCTAACCCTAACCCAAAGTCTAACCCTAGCCATAACACTAACCCTAACACTAACCCTAAACCTTACACTAAACCTATCACTAAAGCAAACCCTAACCCTAACCCTAACTCTTACCTAACCATAACCCTAAACCTAACCCTATCACTAACACTAACACGAACCCTAACCTGTATACTAACACAAATCCTAACCCCAAACATAACACTATCACTAACCCTAAAACTTAAACTAACCCTAACTCTAACACTAACCATAACCCTAATACTAAACTTAATCTTATTAATAACACAAACCCTAACCCTAAACCTAATCCTAACACAATCCGAAACCTAACTCTAAACCTAACATAAACCCTAACCCTAACCCTAACACTAACCTTTTCACTAACACTAAACCTAACTGTAACCCTAAATCTAAATGGAATCCTGTACATAAACCCAACCCAAACACTAAACCTAACCTAACACAACCCTTTAACCTAACTCAAAACCTAACACAAACCCTAACCCTAGCCCTAACACTAACTTTAACACTAAACCTAACCCTAACCCTTAAACTAACCCTAACATTAATCCTCACCTTTACCCTTACAGTAACTCTAATGCTAAACCTAACCTTAATCCTAATGCTAAATCTAAACCTATCTCTAACCATAATACTAACCCTAACCCAAACCCTAACCCTAACAGTAACACCAACCCTAAGCCTAATCGTAATCCTAACACTAACCTAAAACATATTCCTAACCCTAACATTATACTTAACTCTAACTCTAACTCTAACACTAATACTAAAACTTATCATATCCCTAAAACTAACACTAACCCTAACACTAATGCTAAACCTAAACCTAACCATTACAGTAACACCAACTGTAACCCTAATCATAATCCTAACACTAAACTTAAAAATATCCCTAATCTTAACATTATCCCTACCTGTAACTATAACACTAACAGTAACACTTACCATATCCCTAAATCTAACACAAACCCTATCACTACCAATAATCTAACCCTAAACCTAACCCTAAAAGTAATACCAACCCTAACCCTAATCATAATCCTAAAACTAACCTTAAAAATATGCCTAACCAAAACATTATCACTAACTCTAACTCTAACATTAACACTAACACTAACATCATATCCCTAAATCTAACACTAGCCCTAACACTAACCCTAACTCTAACCCTAACTCTAAGATCAACCGTAATCCTAACCCTAACACTAACAATAACCCTAACCCTAACCCCAACCCTAACACTAACACTAAGCCTAAACCTAACCCTAACCCTAACACTAACTCTAACTCTAACTCTAACACTAACACGAACACTAAACCTAACTCTAATGCTAACCCTAACACTAAAACTAACACTAACACTAATTCTAATGCTAACCCTAAAACTAACCCTAATGCAAAATCTAACACTAAAACTAACCATAACCTAACCCAAATCCTAATCATAAGACTAACACTAACCCTAACCCTAAACATAACCATAACCATAATCCTAACATTAACCCTAACACTAAACATAAACCTCGTATTAATTTTAACTGTAACTCTAACTCTAACACTAACCCGAACCTAAGAAAACCCTAACACTACTCTAACACTAGCCCTAATTTTAAAATTAACTTAAAAGCTAAACTTAACACTAACCCTAATCCTAAAACTCACCCTAACACTAAAACTAACCCTAACCCTATCTCTAAACTTTAAACTTATCCTAACCCTAACACTAATCCAAACACTCACCCTAATCCTAACACTAACCCTAACACTAAAGTGAACCATTTTCATAACCCTAACTGAAACACGAAACATAACCCCAACCCTAAATCTAACCCTAACACTAACCCTACACCTAAACCTAATGCTAAACCTAAACTTAAACACTAACTGTAACCCTAATCAGAATGCGAACCCTAACCCTAACATTAAACCTAACTCTAACAATAACCCTAACAATAACCCTAATCCTATCCCTAACACAAACCCTAATTCTAACACTAACACTAACCCTAACGCAACCTTAACACTAAACCTAACCCTAACCCTAATCCAAAACCAAACGCTAAAAGTAAACCTAATCCTGACCCTAACACTAACCCTAACCCTAACACTCAACTAACCCTAAACTTAACCCTAACCCTAAATCTAACCCTAACATGAATTCTAACCCTAACCCTAATCCTAACACTAATAGTAACCCTAACCCTAATTCTAACACTAACCCTAAATCTAAACCTAACCCCCTCCCTAATACTAACCCTAATGTAAACCCAAACTCTAACACTAACCCTAACCCTAACCCTATCACTAACATTAATCTGAACCCTAAGCCTAACATAAAATATAACCCTAACACTAACACTAAACATAAACCTGAAGCTAGCCCTAACACAAACTCTAATTCTAACCCTAACCCTAAACTTAAGTGTAACCCTAACTCTAACACAAACCCTAAAATTACCCTAACCTTAACTGTAACCCTAACCCTAACACTAACTCTAAACCTAACCCTAACCCAAATCCAAACCCTAACCCTAGACCTCACCCTAACCATAACCTGAAAACTAACCCTAACCCTAATCCTAAATGCCAATCTAACCCTAGCAAAAACCCGAAACCTAACTCTAACCTTAAACCTAACACTAACACTTACAGTAACCCTAATCCTAACACTAACCCTAACCATAACCTCAAACATAACACTAAACTTAACTATAACACTAAATCCAACCCTTTTTCTATTTTTAACCCTAAACCTAATCCTAACCCTAACCCTAACCCTAACACAAACTCTAACCCTAACCCTAACTCTAACACTAACACAAATTCTAAACCTAATCCTAACCGTAACTCTAATCCTCACCCTAACCCTAACCTGAAAACCAAACCTAACACTAACCCTCACCCTAACATACACCCTAAACCTAACCATAATCCTAACCCTAACCTAACCCTAACCCTAACCTATTCCTAACCCTAAACCTAGCCCAACTCTAAACCTAAAATTAAATTTAACACTAATTCTAAGCTTAAACCTAACACTAAACCTAACCGTAAATCTAACACTAATGCAAACACTTATCCTAACATAACCCTAACCCTAAAACTAACCTTAATACTAACTCTAATCCTAATTAAAATCTAACCCTAACACAAACCTAAACCTAACACTATACCTAAACTTACCCTAAACATAACCATAACCATAAACCTTATTCTAGCCCAAATCCTAATTGTAACCCTAAACCTAAACATAACCCAAAATTGAAACCTAACAAAAAGCCTTATCCTAACCCTAACACAAATGCTAAACTTAACACTAACCCTAACACTAACTACCCCTAATCCTAAACCTAACCCTAAGACTCCCCTAATCGTAACCCTAATCCTAAACCTAACAATTACCTAACCTAACCCTATATCAGCCCTAACACTAATACTAATCCTAACCCTAATACTAATCCAAAAGCTAACCCTATCACTAAAGCTAACCCTAACACTAATCCTAATCCAAACCCTAACACTAACACTATCCCAAACACTAACCCTAACCCTAATCCTAACAATACCCCTAAGCCTAACCCTAAAACTAACTTCAACCCTAACCCTAACCCTAACCCTAAGCCTAACACTAATCCTAAATCTAATCCTAACACTAAACCTAACCCTAACACAAACACTAATGCTAACACTAACTCTAACTCAATCTTAAACCTAACAATAACCCTAACAGTAACCCTAACTTAAACCTAACACTAACACTAACCCAAACCCTAACCTTAATCCTACCTTTAAACCTAACCTGACACTTACTGTAACCCTTAACCTAACCATAAACCTAATCCTAACACTAACGCTAATCCTATCCATAACCCAAAACCTAACACTAAACCTAACCCTAAACTTAACATTAACCCTAACACTAACCCTAAGCCTAAGGCTAACCCTATCCTTAACCTGAAACCTAACCCTAATGCTAACCATAACATTAAACCTATCCATAAACCTAATCCTAAACATAACACTAAAACTAACATTAAACGTAAACATAAACATATCCCTAACCTTAACAATATTGATAAACATAACCCTTACCCTAGCACTAATACTAACACTATAACTAACTTTAACCCTAACCCTAACATTTTCCCTAACCCTTACCCTAACCCCAACATTAACCTGAACCCTAAACCTAACCCTAAGCCTAACACTAATTCTAAATCTAATCCTAACCCTAACACTAACCCTAACACAAACCCTAAAACTACACTAACACTAACACTAACCCAACCCTAATCCTAACCCTAACAATAACCATAAAAATTACCCTAACACAAACCTAACACTAACACTAACCCAAACCCTAAGCCTAATCCTACCACTAAACCTAACCTAACACTTACTGTAACCCTTAACCTAACCATAAACCTAACCCTATCACTAACCCTAACCCTATCTGAAACCCGAACCTTAACACTAAACCTAACCCTACCTTAACACTAAGCCTAACACTAACCCTAAATCTAAGGCTAACCCTATCCTTAAACCAAAACCTAACCCTAATGCTAAACCTAACACTAACCCTAAACCTACCCAAATTAAACACTAAACCTAAACCTAACCCAAACCCTAACACCAACACTAACCACAACCTTAACCCTAACACTAACCCAAACCCTAACCCTAATGCTAATACTAACCGTTATTCCAATCCTAACCTAACACTAACCCTAAAACAAACCTAACCATAACCATAACATTAAACCTAAGCCTAACCGTATCCTTAAACCTAACCCTAACTCTAACCATAAACAGAAGACAAACCCTAACCTAAACCATGATTTTATATTTAACATAACTCCCACCCTAAAAATTAAATAACACTAAACCTAAACCTAACCCTAAAACTAACCCTAATCCTAAACCTAACAATAAACCTAACTCCAAACCTAAGACTATAACTGAACCTAAACTTAAACGTAACCCTAAACATAACACTAACCTGAAACCTAAAACTAACCCTAACACAAACCCTAACTCTAAACCTAAACCTAAACCTAACACTCACAGTAACCCTAACCGTAACCCTAACACTTATCCAAACCCTAACCTAACTCTAATTCTAACCCTAAATCTATATCCCTAACTCTAAAACTAAACCTAACCCTAACATAACCCATAACCCTAACACTAACCCTAACAATTACCATAAAACTAACCATAACTATAACCTTAACTTAACTCTTAAACTAACCCTAACACTTAAAACAACCCAAATTGTAACCCTTACCATAAAACTAACCCTAACCCTAACCGTAAATCTAACACTAATCCTAAGCCTTAACCTATTCCTATTTGTTACACTAAACCTAAATGTAACCCTAACATTAACATCTACCCTAAATCCTTTCCTAAACCCAACACTAACCATAAACATAACCCTATCCCTAATCATAACAATAAAACTAATCCTAATCCTATAACTAACCCTAACACTAACACTAACTCTAACACTAAAACTAACCCTAACCCTAACCCTAAGATAAACCAGAAACCTAACCCTAACACTAACCCTAAATGTAAACCTAAACCTAACCCTAACCCAATCAATAACACTAATCCGAATCCTAACACTAATCCTAACACTAATCTTAATCCTAATCATAACCCTAAAACTATCTCTAACCCTAAACTTAACCCTAACACAACCCTAACCCTAAACCTAACACTAAACCTAACCATAACCCTAACATTAACACTAACCCAAACACTAATCCTAACCCTAACCCTAATCCTAATTGTAACCCTAACACTAACACTAACCCTAAACCTAACACTAAACCTAACACAAAACCTAACACTAACACTATCACTAACCCAAAACCTAAATTTAACCCAAAGCCTAACCCTAACAAAACCCTTATCCTAAACCTAAGAGTAAACCTAACCCCTAACTTACGTAACCCTAAACCTTACCCTAACCCGAACAATAATCCTGACCCTAAACCTAACAATAAACCTAACATTAATGCCAAACCTAACCCTAATCATAAACCTAACACTAACACTAACCTTAACCTTAACACTAAACCTAAAACTAACCCTAAACCTAAGCCTAATACTAAACCTAACTCTAACCCTAAACCTAACAGTAACCCTAACACTAATCCTATCCTTAAACCTAACCCTAAATATAACACTACCCCTAACCCTAACCCTAATTTTAAACCTTAATATAATGCTAAATCTAACCCTAAAACAAATCCTAATCCTAATCCTAACACTAACCCTAACTCGACCCTAACCTAACCCTAAAACTCACCCTAACACTTATCCTAACACAATCCATAACACTAAGCCTAACCCTAACACTAATCCTACCCTTAAACCTAACGTAACACTAACACTAACACTAGCCCTAACCCTTAACCTAACAGCATCACTAACCCAAACCCTAACCCTAAATCTAACCCTAATTTTATCTGTAACCCTAACACTCTCCTAAACCTAACCTTAACTTAAATTCTAAACTTAACCCTAAACAAACACTAACCCTAAGCCTAACACTAAACCTAACACGAACCCTAACCCTAAATCCAACCCTACCTTTAAAACTAACCCTATTACTAAAACTTAACCCAACACTAATCCTAAACCATAACATAACCCTAACCCTTAGTCTAACACTACCTATAACCCTGAAACTAAAAATAACACTAACCCTAAACCTAACCATAACGCTGACCATAACACAAATCATAACCCTAACCCTAACACTAACTCTAAACCTATGACTAACACTAACACTATCCTTAAAACTAACCCTAACCCTGACATATACACTAACACCAAACCTAAACCTAACCCTAACCCTAACACTCACGGTAAACCTAACCCTAACATGAAACCTAAACATAACTCTAAAAATAACCCCAACCGTAAACATAACCCTAACCCTAACCCTAACACTAACCCTAACCTTATCCCTTACCCCAACCCAAACACTAACATAACCATTAACCTAACCCTAACACTAACTCTAATGCAAACTTTAATACTAACACTAACCCTTACCAAAACCCAAAATATTAACTGTAACACTAGCCTTAACCCTAACCCAAACCCTAACCATATTTAAAACTGTAACCCTAACTCTAACACTAATCCTAACCCTAATCTGTACCCTAACACTAAACCTAACCCTAACCTTAACAATAACCCTAACCCTAACACTAACACTAAACCTAACCCTAACCCTCACCATAACACTAACCCTAACTCTAACCCTAATCCTAACAATAACCCTAAACCTATTCCAAAACTTAACACTATACAAAACCCTAATCTTAACACTAACACTAACACAAACCAAAACCCTAACCTTAACCCAAAACCTAATGCTAACACTAACCCTCACCATGTCCCTAAAACTAAACCTTACAAAAACCTAACACTAACCCTTAACCTAACCCTAAACCTTACCCTAACCTGAACACTAACCCTAACTCTAACCTTAAACATAACACTAACCTTAAGTAAAACCTCACCCTAACCATAATCCTAAATGTAACCCTAACCCTAACCCTACCACTACCCCTAACACCCTAACATGAACTCTAGCTCTACATATAACACTAACCCTAAACTTGTCCCTAAGCCTAACACTAACACTAAGCATATCACTCACCCAAACACTATTGCTAAACCTAACCCTAACCCTAATGTATCACTAAGACTAACCCTTACCAAAACCCTAACATGAACACTAAACATAACTCTAACACAAACACTAACCCTAACCCTAAACCTATTACTAATCATAAACCTAATGCTAACACTAACATTAACCCTAACAAAAACCCTAACCCTTATAATAACTCTAATCCTAATGCACACCCTAACACTAACACTAACCCTAACCTTATCCCAAATCCTACACATAAAACTAATCTACCACTCACCCTAAAATAAACCTAACAAAAACCCTTATCCCAACCTAAATCTAACCCAATCAATAACACTGATTTTAAACCTAAGACTAACCCTACCACTAAAACTAACTATAATACTAACCTTTACCTGAACACAAACCATAATAAAAACTCTAACTCTAACACTAATCATAACACTAAAACTAATCCTATCCGTAACCCTTACACTAACACTAACCCTTAGCCTAACCTTAACACAAACCCTAACGCTAAACCTAACGCAAAATCTAACCCTAATCCTAACACTAACACAAACCCTAACACTAATCTAACCCTAACTCTAAGCCTAACTGTAACCCTAACCTTAATATTAACAGTAACCCTAACACAAACAATAACACTAACCCTATCACTAACCCTAAACCTAACTTCAACACAAAGCCTAACCCTAACATTAACCCTAACACTAAACCTAACCCTAAACTTAATTTTAACCCACAGCCTTAACCTAACACTAACCCTAACCCTAACCCTAACCCTAAGAGTAAAATTAACCCAAACTTTATTAACTAACCCTAAACCTTACCCTAATTTTAACAATAAACCTAACCCTCAACCTAACAATAACCCTAACACTAACACCACACCTAACTTTAATCATAAACCTAACACTAACACTAATCCTAACACTAAACATAACAGTAAACCTAAATCTAACCCTAACCCTAAGCCTAATGCTAACCATAACTCTAACCCTAAACCTAACCCTCATGGTAACCCTAACACTGACCCTAATTTTAAACCTAAGCATAACCCTAACACTAACCCTAACACAAACACTAACCCTAACCCTAACACGAACTCTTACCCTAACCCATCCAAAACCCTAACCCTAACACTAATCCTAATGCAAAACCTAACCCTAACACTAACCCTAACCCTAAACTTAATTTAAATCCTAACTCTAACCCTGAAAAAACCCTAACCCTAAAACTAAACCTAACATTAACCCTAAACCTAAATCCAAACCTAACTTTAAAACTAAGCCTAATCCTAACCCTAACCCCAACACTAATCCTAACCTAACCTAACCATAACACTTTGGATAACACTAACAATAACCCTAAACCTAACACTAACACTAACCCTAAAGCAAACACTAACCATAACACTAACCCTAAACCTAAACCTAAAACTAACTCTAAAACTATCACTAACCCTAACACTATCCTTAACCCTAAACTTAACAGTAACCCAAACCCTAACACCAAACCTTAAACAACCCTACAACTAACACTCACGCTAAACATAACCCTAACATAAATGCTAACCCTAACCGTAAACATAACACCAACACTAACGGTAACAATAACTCTAAACTTATCCCTAACCCAAACCCTAACACTAAACATAACCATAAACCTAACCCTAACACTAAACCTAACACTAACTCTAACACAAAATTTAACACTAACACTAACTCTAACCTACACCGTAATCCTAAAAGTAACCAAGCCCTATTCCTAACCCAAACCCTAAACCTAACTCAACCCAAACCCTAACACTAAAATAAACCCCAACACTAACCTGTTCCCTAACACTAAACCCTAACCCTAACACTAACCCTAACCCTAACCTGAACCCTAATCATAACCCTAACCCTAACACAAACCCTAAACCTAACCCTAACTCTAACCCTAATACTAACCCTAACATTAACCGTAACATTAATCCTAACTCTAACACCAACACTATAATGCACCTTAACCCTAAACCTAAAACTAACCCTAACACTAAATCTAAACCTAACACTAACCCTAATTCTATCACTAACCCTAACCCTAAACTTAAGTGTGACACTAACCCTTACACTAACCCTAACCCAAACCCTAATCATAACATTTAACCTAATCCTAATGGTAACCCTAACAGTAACAATAACCCTAAACCTAACCCCATTCCTAATTCAAACACAAACATAAACCCAAACCCTAACACTAAACCTAACCCTAAACCTAACCCCAACACTAACCCTAACTCTACTCCTGACTAGAACCCTAAAACTAACACTAACCCTAACCTTAACCATAATCCTACCGTAAACCTAAAGTAACACTTACCCTAAATCTAACCCTAACACAAACCTTAACCCTAACACAAACCCTAACTTTAACCCTAAAACTAACACTAACCCTAACCCTAACCCTAACACTAACCCTAACAATAAACCAAACCCTAATCCTTAACCAAACCCTAAACCTTACCCTAACCTAAATACTAACCCTAACTCCAACCTTAACCATAACACTAAATCTAAAAGAAAACCTAACCCTAACCCTAACCCTATCACTAACCCTAAAACTAACACTATCCTATCCCTAATGCTAACCCTAAATCTAACCATTAACCTAACACTAACCCTTAGTCATACCCAAAACTTAACCCTAACACAAATAATAACCCTAAACCTAACACTAAACCTAACACTTACTATATCCCTAAGTCTAAACCAAAACCTAAACCTATCCCTAACCATAATACTAACCCTAACACTAACCCTAACCCTAACCCTATTAGTTATATTAAAACTAATGTTAACACTAACACAAACCCTCCACCTAACACTAAACCTGAACCTAACCCTAACACATACCATAACACTAACCCTAACCCAAACCCTAATCCTAACCCTATACCTAACCCTAACCCTAACACTAACTCTATCCGTAACCGTAACCCTAACCCTTACATTTACCCTAACCCTAATCCTAAGCCTAACTGTAACCCTAACCCTAACACTAATATGAACCCTAACCTTATCCTAACCCTAACACTAACCCTAACACTAAACTTAAACCTATGTCTAACACTAACACTAAATCTAACACTAATCATAACCATAATACTAATACTAACACTAACCACTACCCCAAACTTATCACTAACACTAACCCTAAAGAAATTCCTAAACATATCACAAACCCTAACCATGATCCCATACATAAACCTAACTCTAACACTAACCCTAATTCTAAGCCTAAACTAACAGTAACACTACCCCTAACCCTAAATCTATCTGTAAACGTAACACTAACCCTAACCCCATCCCATAGGATAACATTAATCCTAACACTAAAACTAACCCTAACACTAAACCTAATCCAAACCCTAAACCTAACTGTAATACTAACCGTCACCCTACACCTAACATTAATCATAAACCTATCCCTAACCCTAAAACTATTCATAAACCTAACCCAACACTAACCCAATGAAAAACACTGAACCTAATCCTAACGCTAACCCTAAACCTAACACTCACCCTAACCATAACCCTAACACAAACCCTAAACTTAACCCTATCACTAACCCTAAACCTAACCCTAACGCTAACCCTAACACTAAACCTAACCCTAACTCTAACCCTAAACCTAATCCAAACTGTAAGCCTAAACTTTATACTAACCCTAACCCTAACACTAAGCTTAAACTAACCCTAATCCTAACCCTAACAATAACCCTAAACTTAACGGTAACCCAAATCATAACACTAAATCTAACCCTAACCCTAACCCTAACCCTAAACATCCTTAATCCTAATGCTATTGCTAACCGTAAACATCCCTAAACCTAACAGTAATGATAACCATATTCCTAATTGTAACTCTAACACTAACACTAAACTTAACCATAAGCCTAACAAGAATTTTGACCCTAACACTAACACTAACACTGAAACTAACTCTAACCCTAACATGAATCTTAACCCTAACCCTAACACTAACACTAAAACTATCCCTAACCCTAACCCTTTCACTAATCATAAACCTAATTCTAAACCTAACACAAACACTAAACCTAACACTAACCCTAAACCTAAAGCTATCCCTAATGCAAACCCTACCAGTAACACTAACACTAACCTCAACCCTAATCGTAACTTAAACTTAACACTTACCTTAACCCTAACCCTAACAAATACCCTAATCCTAACACAAACCCTATCACTAACCCTAACACTAACCCTAACCCTAAATTTAACCCGAACACTAACCCTAACTCTAACACTGAGAGTAACCGTTAACACTAACCTAAACCTAACACTAACCATAAAACTAACCCTAAACCTAACACTAACCCTAAAATTTACACTAACTCTAACACTAACCCTAAACCTAATGCTAACCCTAACACTAATTCTAAACCTAACCCTTACACTAAACATAACACTAACCCTAACCCTAACACTACACCTAAAAGGAACCATAACCCTAACCCTAAACCTAACTGTAACCCTAACAGTAAACCTTACCCTAAAACTAACCTTAATCCTAAACCTAACCATATCACTAATCTTAACCCAAACCCTAACAATAATCCTAACACTAACACTAGTCTTAACCCTAACACTAATCATAACACTAACTCTAAACCTACCCCTAACCCTTAACTAACTCTAAACATATTCCTAACCCTAACAGTATAAAAAACCCTAACCCTAACCCTAACACAAACACTAACACTAAATCTAACCCTAACCCTATCCCTCACCCTGACCCTAAACCCAACCCTAACACTCAGCGTAACACTAACCATAACACAAACACTAATTCTTACCCAAACACTAACACTAAACCTAAACATAACCCTAACACGAACCTTAAACCTATTCTTAAACCCAACCCTAATCCTAACTCTAACCCCAACCCTAACACTAACCCTAATGAAAACCATAAACTCTGAATCTAACACGAAAACTAAGTCTAACCCTAACCCTTACACTAAAAATAACACTAAACCTAACCTTAACTATAACACTAACACCAACCGTAAAACTAAACCTAATCCTAAACCTAACCCTAATAATAATTCTAACTTCAATGTTAATCCTATCACTAATTCTAAACCTAAATATAACCACAAACCTAACAATAACCCTAATTCTAACACTAACACTAACACTAACACTAATCCTAACTTTATCCCTAAACCTAACACTAACATTAAATGTAACACTAAATCTAATCATAATCCTAATACTAAACCTAACATTAATTCTAACCCTAAATAAAATCCTAATCTATCCATAACCCTAAAAATAAACCTAACCCTAAACTTTACACAAACCCTAACCCAAACCCTAACCATAACCCTAAACCTAACTAACCCTAAGCTTAACACTAACACTAACAATAACCCTAACACTAACCGTAATCCTAAATATAAACCTAATACTAACCCTGACACTAAACATAACACTAACTATAAACCTAACCCTTGCCACAAAACTAACCATAACAATAACCCTAGCACTAACACTAACGATTAACCTAACTATATACCTAAATATAACACTAACCCTTACCTAACCCTAACACTAACTCTAAACCTATACCTAACCCTAACACTAACTCTAACTTTCCCCCTAAACCTAATACTATAATTAACCCTAACCCTAACCCTAACATAAACCTAACCCTAACCCTAACACTAACATTCTCCCAAACCTGAACCTTAACACAAACCCTAATTCAAACACTAACACTAACCTTAACCCTAATTTTAACCCTTACCTTAAACCTCAAAGTAACCCTAAACTTAACCCTAAACCTAAAACTAACCCTAACTCTAACTTTAAGCCTAACCCTAATTCTAACACTAACTCTCAACCTAAACCTAATCCTAACAATAAACCTAACCCTAACCCTAAACCTAATGCTCACACTAATCCTAACCCTAAACCTAACACTAAGCCTAAACCTAAAACTAACACTCACCCAAAACCTACGAATAACCCTAACCCAAACACTAATGCTAACACAAACACTAACCCTAAACCTAACCCTAATATGAATCCTAACATTAACCCAAACCCTAAACCTAAACCTAACACTAACCCTAACCCTGAACATAACACAAACCCTAACCCTAACAAAATCCTAACCCTAAAACTAACCCTAACCCTAACACTAACCGAAAACCTAAGCCTGACCCTAATCCTAACACTAACCTTAAGCCTAACCCTAAAACAAAACTACTCTAACACTAATCCTAACCCTAAGTCTAACTCAAAACGTAACCATAACTCTAAACTTAACCCTTACAGTAATACTAACACAAACCCTAACCTTAAGCCTACAACTAACCCTAACCCTAAACCTAATTTATCCTAACACTAATTCAAACCATAACCCTTAAACTAATTCTAAAACATCACCTAAAACTAATCCAAAACATAATCTTAAAACTAACTTTAACCCTAATCCTAACACTAACACCAACATTAACCATAAACTTAACACAAATGCTAACTCTAAACATAACCCTAACCATAACCTAACCCTTATTTTATCCCTAAAATAACACTAACCCTAAACCTAACCTTAACTCTTACACTAACCTTAACCCTAACCCTAACCCTAACCTAAAATCTAACCTAAACCGATCCCAAAACATAACATTAACCCTAACAATAGAACTAATCCAAACACTAACCCTAACACTAACACTAACACTAATCTTAACACTAAACCTCACCTTAATCCTGAAACTATTTCTAACCCTAAACCTAAACCTATAACTTATCCTAACCTTAACACAAACCCTCACTCTTACACTAACCCTCAACCTAAAACTAAACCTAAAACTACCCTACCCTAAAACTAACAATAAACCTAACCCTAACACTAACACTAATGTAACAATAACCCTAACCCTGACACTAACACTAACACTAATCCTAACACTAAACCTCACCTTAATCTTAAAACTATCTTTAAAACTAAACCTAAACCTATCACTTACCCTAACCTTAACACAAACCCTCACCCTTATGCTAACACTCAACCTAAACCTAAAACTAACACTACCCTACCCTAAAAGTAACACTAAACCTAACCCTAACACTAACACTAATGTAACACTAACCCTAACACTATCCCTAACCCTAATCCTAATTTTGAACATGATCGTAATTGTAACATTAACACTAACTGTAACCCTAACACAAACCCTAAATTTAAACTTAACACTAAACGTAATCCTAACACTAACCCTAACCTTAACACTAAAACTAACACAAATTGTAACCATGATTTTAATCCAAACCCTAACCATATCCCTAACCCTAACCCTAACAATAACCATAACACTAAACCTAATCCTAACACTAAACTTAACCCTAAACCTAAACCTTACCCTAACACTAACTCTAACCCTCACCCTAAATCTAACACTAACTATAAGGCTCACCCTATCCCTAACCCTAACTTTAATCCTAACCCCAACACTAACACTAACACAAATTGTAACCGTAAACCTAATCCAAACCTTAACCCTTACACTAACCCTAACCCTAACACTAACCATAATCCTAAACCTACCTCTAACACTAACCCTAACCCTAACCCTAAACCTAAACCTAACACTAAGTCTAACCGTAACCCTAACACTAACCCTAAGCCTAACCCTAAACCTAACCCAAATGCTTACATAAACATAAAACCAAAACTAAAATTAAACCTAACACTAACTCTTACCCCAACACTAAACTTATCACTAACCCTAAACCTAAACCTAACACTAACACTAACTCTAACCCTCACCCTAAATCTAACACTAACTATAAGGCTCACCCTATCCCTAACCTAACTTTAATCCTTACCCTAACACTAACACTAACACAAATTGTAACCATAACTCTAATCCAAAACCTAACCCTTACACTAACCCTAACACTAACCATAATCCTAAACCTACCTCTAACACTAACCCTAACCCTAAACCTAAACCTAAACCTAACACTAAGTCTAACCCTAACCCTAACACTAACCCTAAGCCTAACCCTAAACCTAACCAAAATGCTTACATAAACATAAAACCAAAACTAAAACTAAACCTAACACTAACTCTTACCCCAACACTAAACTTATCACTAATCCTAACCCTAAACCTAACTCTGAATCTAACACTAACGTTAAACCTAAACGTAACTCTAACCCTAACCCTAACCCTAAAGGTAATGCTGAAACTACCTCTAATGATAACCTTAAGCCTCACTATAACCCTAATCCTAACTGTAACCCTAACCCTAACCCTCACACTAAACCTAATGGTAAACCTAAACCCACAACTAACCCTAACCCTAACTCTAAAGCTAACCCTAATTCTAATCATAACCCTAACCATAAACCTAAAACTTACCTAAACATAACCCTATCCCTAACTCTAACAATAACAATAACCCTAACCCTAAACCTAACCCAAACCCTAACGCTACCCTTCACATAAACCTTTACCCTAAAACTAACATTCACACTAAACCAAACCCAAACACAAAACCTTAACCTAACTATAACCATAACCAAAACTCTAATGCTAAACTTAATTCACACCCTAAACCTAACACTAACCCTAACCCTAAACCTAAACCTAATACTAACACTAACCCTAATCATTACACTAACAAGAACCCTCACGCTATCCCTAACTTTAACCTAACCCTAAACTAAACCTAACCATAACTCTAATCCTAACACTAACTCTAATCCTAACCTGAACACTAACCCTAAAACTAACCCTAACCCTAACAATAACTCTAACTCTAACCCTCACACTAACCTACACATGACACTAACCCTAATCCTAACCTTAACATGAACTCAAACCCTAACCCTAACCTGAACCTAAACCTTACTAACCTTCACTATAACACGAACCCGAACACTAACACTAACACAAAACCAAACCCAACAATAACAGTAACCTAACCCTAGCCATAACTCTAACCCCGGCTCTAACCCTAACTTTAAAGCTACCCTTAACCCTAATATTAACCCCAAACCTCACCCTGACCCTAAACTTTTACCTAACACTAACCCTAACCCTAACATAACACTAAACCTAACCCTAATTCTAACCCTAACCCTAACACTAAACCTATCCCTAACACTAACACTAACAATAACAGGAACTCTAACCTTAACACTAACTCTAAACTTAACACTTACCCTAACGCTAACCCTAACACAAACCCTAACCCTAACCCTACCCTATCAATAATTCTAACAATAATCCTAACCCTAACCCTAACTTTAACACTAACCCTAATGATAACCCTAACCCTAATCCAAACCTTATACCAAACCCTAACTCTAACCCTAACCCTAACCCTAAAACTAACCTTAACCTATAACTAACCCTGAAACTAAATCGAACACTAAACCTAAATATAAACCTAACCCAAACACTAACAGTAACCCTAAACCTAACCCTAACCCTAACATTAACACTAAATTTAACCCTAACTCTAAACATAAACCTAAAATAAATGCTACCCCAAATGCAAACCCTAACTCTAACCCTATCCCTAATTTAACCCTAACACTAACCCTAACACAAACACTAACCCTAAACCTAACCCTAACCCTAATCCTAACACTAACCCTAACACTAACCCTAACCCTAACCTAACTCTAACTCTAATCCTAAGCCTTATCATTACCCAAACTATAACACTAACCATAAGCCCAACACACACCCTAACCCTAAACCTAACACTAACCCTAATACTAAACCTAACCCTAACCCTAACATTAAAACTAACAGTAATTGAAATTAAAACCCTAGCCCTAACCCTAAAACTTACGCTAACCCTAATTCTAACCATAACTCTAACATTAGACCTAACCCTAATTCTAAAACTAACCCTAACCCTAACCCTAACGCTAAACGAAATTTGAACCCTAACCCTAACCCTAAACCCAAATGTAACATAAACCCTAACACTAACCCTAACCCTAACCATAACTGAAACCTAACCCTAACCAAAACCTAACATTAACCTATATCCTCACCCTATCCCTAACACTAACCTTAACCTAAAACCTATCCCTAACACTAAGATTACCCTAACTCTAACCCTAACTGTAAGAAATACCTTAACCCTATTCCTAATGATAATAATAACCTTAAAACTCTCCCTAACCCTAACACTAAACATAAACCTAAACTTAACCAGAACCCTAACAATAACCCTAACCCTAACCCTAAATATAATCCAAACACAAACCCTAAACCTAACTCTAACTCTAAGACCAACACAAAAACTAAATCTAACCCTATCCTAACTCTAACCTTAAGCCTCACCTTACCATAACCCTAACCCTAACAATAACCCTAAACCTAATCCTAATACTATCCTTAAAGCTAAATCTAACACTAACCCAAACACTAATGCTAACCCTAATATAACCCTAAAAATATCACTAACCCTAATCATAAACCTAATCCTAATCCTAACCCATAACCCTAATCCTAAACCCATAATCCTAATCCATAACCCTAATCCTAAACCTAACACTAACACTAACCCTAACACTAACATGAACCCTAATCCTAACCCTAATCCTAAAACTAATCCTAAGCCTCACCTTATCCCTAACACTAACACTAACTCTAACCATAACCCTATTTCTAACACTATCCCAAAACCTAACTCTAATGCCAACCCAAACACTGAAACTAACCCTAAACCATAACCCTAATCATAACACTAACCCTAACCATAAACCTAACTCTCAACACTAATCCTAACCCTAAACATAACCCTAAAAATAACACTAACCATAACCATAAATCTAACCCTAAACCTAACACTAACGCACCCCCTAACCCTAACATGAACCCTACCACTAACACTAACACTAAAACTAAAATGAACGCTAAAACTAACTTAAAGCTAAATTTAACCCTGACACTAACCCTAAAACTAACCAGAGCTCTAAAACTAAACATATACCTAACCCTACCAATAACCCTAATGTTAACCTTAACACTAACCCTAACTCTAACCCTAAGCCTAAAGTAACTCTAAACCTAACACTAACCATAACCCTAACACAAACTCTAACCCAAAATGTAACTGTAACCCAAACATAACACTAACCCTAGCCGTTTCCTAACTTTAACACTAAACCTAACATTAACACTAAATCTATTACTAAACCTAACCCTAATCCTAACCCTAACCCTAATATCAACCATATCTGTATCACTAACCCTACCCTATCCCTAACCCAAAAAATAAATCTAACCCTATCCCTAAACCTTATCTTAATCCTAACACTAACCCTAACCCTAAACTTAACACTAACTCTAACCTACACATAACCATAAAACTAACCCTAACCCTAATCATATGCCTCACTTTAACCATCTTACTAACCATAACCCAAAACCTAACTCTAACCCTAACACAAACCCTAACCATAAAACTTACCCTAACAGAAATCATAATTCTAACCCTAATATTAACCCTAACACTAACCCTAATTTTAATCCTAACCCTAACTCTAAAACAAAGCATAAACATAACTCGAACCCCAAATCTAACTCTAATTCTAACCCAAAGAGTACCACAAAAATAACCCTAAATGTAACCCTAAAACTAGCCCTTCACTTAACACTAACCCTAACCATAACACTAAACCTAACCCTAACCCAAAATGTAAGCCTAACCTATTCCAATCCATAACCCTAAACCTAACTCGAACCCTAACCCTAACCTTAACCCTAAGCCTAACAATAATCCCAAACCTAACCCTAACCCTTTAACTAACACTTACACTAACCACAACACTAACCCTAAAGTTAAACATAATTTACCATTAAACATAAACCTAACCCTAACACTAACCCTAACACAAATCATGACCATAACTGAAACAATAAGCATAACTCTAATGTAACCCTAATTGTAACCCTAACCCTAAGTGTAACCAAAACCCTAATCCAAACCTTAACCCTAATCCTAACCTATCCCTAACCCTAAACCTTACATACCACTAAACATAACCCTATCCCTAACACTAACTCTCACCCTAACACTAATTCAAACCCAATTCTTAACACTAATTCTTACTCCAACCTTAAACCTATACTAACACTAACACTCACCCTAACCCTAAACCTAACACTAACCTTAACCCTAACTATACCCTAAACATAACACTAACCCTAAACCTAAACCTAACCCTAAGCCTAGCCCTAATTGTCACCCTAAAACTAAATCTAAGCCTCACTCTAACCTAACTCTAACAATAAAACTATTGCTAACCCTAACCCTAACACAAAACTTAAAACTAATACTAACCCTATGACAAACAATTAACCTAACGGTAACACTAATACTAACATTAACTTTATTGCTAAAACTAACCCTAACCTTACATTTATACCTAACCCCGATCCTAACCATAACCCTAACATTAAACCTAACCCTTAGCTAAACTTAACCGTAACCGTAACCCTAACAATAATCCTAAACCTAACCCTAATCAGAATCCTAACCCTAACACTAACCCTTACGGAAACCTAACCCTAACCCTCACCTGAACCCTAAACCTAACCAGATCCCTAACCCTAATGCTAAAGCTAATACTAACCCTAAATCACACCCTAACACTAACCCTAAAACCAACTATATCCCAAACACAAACACTAACACTAAACCTAACCCTAACCCTAACCTTAAAACTAACCCTAACCCTAACACTAACCCTAACCCTAACAATAAACCTAACCCTAATACTTACTATAACACTAACCCTAACATTCACACTAACCCTAAGCTCCACCCAAGCCCTTACCCTATCCTAAACCTCACCGTAATTCTAACATGAACCGTAACCCTACACCTAACCCTAATCCTAACACTAACACTAACACTTACACAAATTATAACCATTACCTTTAACCAAACCATAAACCTTACCCTAAACCAAAACCTAAACTTAACCCTAACCCTAACCCTAAAAATAACTTTAACTCTAACACTAACCCTAACCCTAAACCTAACCTAACAGTAACTCTGACCCAAAACCTAACACTAACACTAAAGCTAAGCCTCACCCTAACCCTAACCCTAATCCTAACACTAACCTAACCCTAATCCTAAACCTAACCCTAAACATTACCCTAACCCTAACACTAACCTAAACCTAACCCTAACCCTAACACATACCCTAAACCTAACTCTAACTCTAAATCTAACACTAACACGAACACTAACCCTAACCCTAAAATTAACACTAAACCTAACCCTAACCCTAAACCTAACCCTAAACATAACCCTAATCTTAACACTAACCTAAACCTAACCCTAAACCTAATCCTATCATATCCGTAAACCTAACCCTAAAATGTACCCTAAACCTAAACTTAACTCTAAATCTATCACTAAAGCAAAAACTAACCCTAAAACTAACACTAAACCTAACCCTAACCCTAACCCTAATACATACCCTAAATCTAAACCTAACGCTAACCATAACCCTAACACTAACCCTAACAGTACCCTAAACCTAACCCAAATGCTAAATCTAAATCTAACACTAACCCTAACTCTAACCCCAAATCTAACACTAACCCTAACCCTAACACTAACCATAAATGAAACCGAAAACCTAATACTAAACCTAACCCTAACCCTAACCCTAATACTAATCCTAACACTAACCCAAACCATAACCCTAACTATAACCCTAACACTAACATAACCCTAACCCTAACCCTAAACCTAAAACAAACCCTAACCCAAACCTTAAACCTAACCCTTACCTAACCCCAACCCTAACCCTTACCTAAACCTAACACTAAATCTAACACTAAACCTAAACCTAACCATGACTATTAACACTAGTCTTTCCCCAATGCTAAACCTATTACTAACCCTAACCCTAAACCTAACTCTAAACCATCACTAACATTAACCCTAATTGTAACCCTAAACCTAGACCTGACACTAACCCTAATAGTAATGCTAAAACTAACTCTAAACCTCACCCTAATCCTCAAAAAATCCTAATCCTAAATGTAACCCTAACCCTAACACTAACACTAAACCTAACGCTAAACCTTAATCCATGACTAACCCTAACCCTTTACCTAAAGCTAAACCTAATTATACCCGTAACTATAATTCTAATACTAAAACTTACCTAAATATAACCCTATCCGTATTTGAGTCCATAACAATAACCCTAAACCTAAACCTTACTTAAAACCTAACCCTAACCCTCACACTAGCCCTAAACCTAAACCTAACATTAAAACAAACAAACAAAAAACCCTAACAGTAAACCTAAACCTAACTATAACTCTAACCCAAACTCTAATGCTAAACCTAACCCTAACCCTAACCCTAAACCTAACAGTAACCCTAAACCTCAAGCTAAATCAAATACTAACCCTTACCCTAAACCTTACACTAACTCGAACCCTCACCCTATCCCTAAACTTAACCTAAACCTAATCTAAACCTAACCCTAACTCTAAACCTAACGCTAAACCTAACCTAATATAAACTAACCCAAACTCTAACCCTAACACTAAACCTAATCCTAACCCTAACCCTAAACCTAACCCTAACCCTAACACATACCCTAACCCTAACCATAAAAATAACCTAACACTAACAATACCCTAACTCTAACTTTCAACCTCACCCTAAACCTATATCTAACACCAACCCTAAACCTAACTCATACACGAACCCAAACCCTAACCCTAACCTGAAACTAACCCTAACACTAAACTTCACTGTAACCCTAACCCTAACACCAACACAAAGCCTAAACCAACACTAACCTTAACCTAACCCTAACCACAACCCTAAACCCAACCCTAAACCTAACCCTAAAATTAACCCTTACTCTAATATTAACCCTAAACCTCACCATATCCCTAAACTTTACCTAAAACTAAACTTAACCCTAATGTAACACTAACCCTAACCCTAATTCTAACCCTAACCTTAATCATAACACTAACCCAGACCCTAAGAAAACCTCTAAACTTAATCCTAAACCTAATCCTAACACTTACCCTAACCCTAACCCTTACATTAACTCTAACTCTACCACAAACCCTAACCCTACACTAATTCTAACACTAATCCTAACCCTAGCCCTAACTCTAACACTAACCCTAAGGAAAAATCTAACCCTAATCCAAAACCTATACCTAGCCATAACTGTAAACCTAAATGATAACCCTAAGCCTCACTCAAAGCCTACCTCTAAACCTATAACAAACCCTAACCCTACCACTTACAGTAACCCTAAATCTAACAATAACCCTAACCCAAACACTACTGGTAACCCTAAACCTAACCCTAATCTTAACACTAACCCTAATTTAACCCTAACCTTAAAACTAAACCTAAAACAAATGCAAACCCTAATGTAACCCCTAACTCTAACCCTATCTTTAATTTCACCCTAACACTAAACCTAAAACAAACACTAATCCTAAACCTAAGCCTAAACCTAAACCTAACACTAACACTAAACCTAACACTAACACTAAAACTAACACTAATTATAACCATAACCCTAATCCTAACCCTAATACTTATGCTAACCCTAATACTAAACATAACTCTAAAACTAAACCTAATCCTAATTCTAAAATTAAGTGTAACCGTAACACTAATCCTAAGCCTCACCTTAACCCTAACACTAACTCTAACCCTAATTCTAACACTATACCTAAACCTAACTCTAACACTAACACAAACACTAATTCTAACTCTAACCATATCCCTAAACATAACTCTAACCCTAATCATAAACCTAACCATAAACCTAACATTAACACTAACCCTAAACCTAACCTGACCACTAACGATGACCTTAACTCTAATACTAACCCTAACACTAAACCTAACCTTAACACTAACCATAAACCTAACCCTATCCCTAAAACTAACAAACTTACCATAACTTAACCCAAAATGTATCCTTAACCCTAACCCTAACCCTAACACTAACCCTTACCCTAACACTAAGCCTAAATTAACCCTAACCCTAACCGTAACCTTAAGACAAACCCTAAACCAAAACATAACCCTAACACTAGCATAAACTAACCCTTACCTTTTCCTAAATTTAACCCTAACCCTTACACTAAACCTAACCCTAATCCTATCACTAACCCTAACCCCATCCCTATCCTTATCACTAAGCCTAACCCTAACCCTTAACCTAACACTCATACAAACCCTAACCTTAAACCTAACACTAACCCTAACCTACACATAACCATAAAACTAACCCTAACCCTAACCCTGTGCCTCACTTTAACCCTTCTAGTAACCAAAACCCAAGACCTAAATATAAATTTAACACTAACACAAATCCTAACCATAACACTTACCCTAACACAAATCATAACTCTAACCCTAGTACTAACCCTAACACTAACCATAACCCAAATCTTAACCCTAACTCTAAAACTAAACCTAAACATAACCCGAACCCTAACTCCAACTCTAATTCTATCCCCCAAAATTACCCTAATCATAACTTTAAATGTAACCCTAAAAATGACCCTAAACTTAAACCTAACCCTAATCCTAACCCAAAAATTAAACCTAACATATACTGACCCAAACCCTAACCATAACTTGAACCCTAACCGTAACCATAACACTAAACCTAAAAAAATGCCAAACCTAACCCTATCTTTTAAACTAACACATATTCTAACCATAACCCTAACCCTAAAGCTAACCATAACCTACCATTACACATAAACCTAACTCTAACCCTAACTCTAACTGTAACCCCAATGTAATCCTAACCCTAAACCTATCCCTAAGTGTAAAAAAACCCTAACCCAAACCATAACCCTAACCCTAACACTAACCCTAATCCTAAACCTTACATAACCCTAATTCTAAACCTAACCCTTACTCTAAACCTAACACTAATTCAAAAACCAAATCTTAGCACTAAGCCTTACCCCAATCCTAACCCTATACTAACCTTAACACTAACCCTAATCCTAACAGTAACCTTAACCCTAACTATACCCTAACCCTAACACTAACCCTAATCCTAATTCTAACACTAACCCTAAACCTAATTGTGACCCTAAAACTAAATCTAAGCCTCACTCTAACCTAATACTAACCATAAAACTATTCCTAAACATAATCCTAACACAAAACCTAAACCTAATCCTAACCCTAACACAAACAATAACCCTAATGCAAACACTAATACTAACACTAATCCCAACGCTAAAACTAATGCTAGGACTAACACTAACCCTACATGTAAACCTAACCCTGAACCTAACCATAACCCTAACCCTAAAACTAACCCTTACCTAAATATAACCCTAACTGTAACCCTAACCCTAACGCAAACAATAACTCTAACCAAAACCCTGAACCGAATCCTAACCCTAATCCTAACTTTAAAGTAACCTTAACCCTAACCATAATCCTAATTTTAAAACAAACCCAAACCCAAACCATAACTCTATACCTACCCTAACCCTAATCCTAACCCTTACCTAAACCTAATCCTAAACCTCACCCAAACCCTAAACCTAACCCGCTCCCTAACCCTAATGCTAAACCTAATACTAATCTTAATTCAAACCCTAACACTAACCCAAAACCTAACTATATCCCAAACTAAACACTAACACTAAACCTATACCGAACCCTAACCTTAACACTAATTCTGACACTAACCCTAACCCTAACACTAACTATAACCTTAACCCTAAACCTATCACTAACCCTAAACCTAACAGTAAACATAATCCAAACACTAACTCTAACACTAACCCTAACACTAACCTTAAGCCTCACCCTTACCCTTATTCTAACCCTAAACCTAACCCTAACTCCAACCCTAACATGAAACCTCACCCTAAACCAAACCCTAAACCTAACACTAACACTAACACTTACACAAATTGTAACAGTTACCCTAATGCAAACCCTAAATCTTACCCAACCAATACCTAAACTTAATACTAAAACTAACCCTAACACTAAACCTAACTTTTACTCTAACACTAACCCTAACCCCAACCATAAATGTAAACCTAACACTAACTCTGACAGTAACCCTCACCCTAACACTAACCATAAGCCTCAACCTAACCCCAACAATAACCCTAACCCTAACCCTAACATAAACCCTAACCTTAACCCTAAACCTAACACTGACACTAACCTTTTCCCCAACCCAAAACCTAACACTAACTCTAACCCTAACGCTAACCATAAACCTAACCAAAAACCTAATACTAAACCTAACCCTAACCCTAACCCTAACTTTAATACTAACCCTGACACTAACCCTAACCCTAACAATAACCATTACCCTAACTCTAACGTAACCCTAACAGTAACACAAACCCTAACCCAAAACACAAACCTAACCCTTACCTAACCCTAACACTAAACCTTACCTAACCCTAACCCTAAACCTGACACTAAACCTAGCACTGAACCTAAATATAACAATAACTGTTAACATTATTCTTACCCCAAAGCTAACGCTATTACAAACCCTAACCCTAAACTTAACTCGAAACCTAACACTAAACTTAAGCCTAACTGTAACCCTAACCCTAACCTTAACCCTAATTGTAACTGTAACACTAAATCTAGTACTAAACCTAACTGTAAGTTTCACTATAAACCTAACCCTAACCCTAAACCTAACCCTAACACTAAAGCTAACCCTAATACTAACAATAACCCTAACCCTAAACTTAAATCTTACCTAAACATAAACCTATCCCTAATTGTAACTGTAACAATAACCCTAACCCTAAACATAACAAAAACCCTAATCTTAACCCTCACAGTAACCCTAACAATAAACCTAAAACCAACCCTAACACAAAACCTAACAGTAAACCTTAACCTAACTCTAACCCTAATCCAAACTCTAACCCCAAATCTAACCCTAACCCTAACACTAACCCTAACCCTAAACTTAAACCTTATACTAACACTAACCCTAAACCTTACACTAACATGAACCCTCACCCTACCCCTAACCTTAACCAAACCCTAACTTAAAGCTTACCCAAACTCTAACCCTAACACTAAATCTAATTTTAACCCTAACCCTAATGCTAACACTAATCCTAACCCAACCATAAAACTAACCTAACACTAACAATAACTGTAACCATAAACCTATTACTAAACCAAAACTTAAACCATACACTAACCTTAACCTAGCCCTAACCATAACCCTAACCTCTACCTTAACCCTAACCCTAAAGCTCACCCTAACCCTAACATTAACCCTAACCTCACTCTAACCCTAAACCTTTACCTAAAACTAACCCTAACATAACACTAACCCTAACCCTAATTCTAATCCTAACCCAAACACTTACCCTAACCCCAACCCCAACCCCAACCTTAACCCTAACACAAACCCAAGCACTAACCCTACCCTAACACTAATTCTAAATTAATCCTAACTCTAACTCTAACTCTAACTCTAAACCTAATGCTAACCCGAATTCTAAACCAAACCTTATACCTAACCCTATCTGCAACCCTAAACCTAATGCTAATCCTTACCCTAACCATAACCATAAACGTATAACTAACCCTAACCCTCACCCTAAACCTAACCCTAAACCAATAACTAGCCCTAACCCTAACACTAACGGTAACCTTAAACCTAATTATAATCCTAACCCAAACACGCTAACCATAAACCTAACCATAACATAACACTAACACTAACTTTAACCCTAATCCTTAACCTAAACCTAACACAAACATGAACCCTAACACAAACCCTCACACTAACCCTAGTTTAACCCTAACACTAACCCTAACACAAACAGTAATCCTGAACCTAACCCTAACCCTAACACTGATATAAACCCTAAACCTAACCCTAACTCTAAAAGTTACCTAACTCTAACCCTAATTCTAACCCTTATTGTAACCCAAACTATAAGAGTAACCATAAACCCAATAAATACCTTAAGCCTTAACCTAACAATAACCCTAACCCTAAACCTACCACTAAACTAACCCTAATCCTAACACTGAAACTAAAACTAATTGTAACCATAACCCTAATCCTATCCCTAAAACTTACTCTAACCCTAATTCTAACCCTTACCCTAATAAGAAACCTAACACTAACCCTAACAATAACCCTAACCGAAATTATAATCCCAACTCTAACCCTAACCCTAACCGGAACACAAACCCTAACCCTTACCCTAACCATTACCATAACCAAAACCTAACCCTATCCAAAACCTAACACTAACCCAAATCCTTACCTTATCCCTAACACTAACACTAACCTATCTTTAATAATAACCATACCCTAACCCTAACCATAATGGTAAGAAAAACTATAACCCTAACCCTAATGATAATACTAACACTAAAACTATCACTAACCATAACACGAAACCTAACCTTAACTTAACCCAAACACTAACAATAATCCTAACACTAACCTTAAACCTAACCAAACACAAACCCTAAACCTAAACCAAACCCTACACTAACATTAATCCTAAGCCTCACCTTAACCCTAAATCTAACCCTAACTCTAACCCTAACACTATTTCTAACACTATCCAAAACACTAATCCTAACCCTAAACATAACCATAAATGTAACACTAACACTAACCATAAACCTAACCCTAACCCTATAACGAACCCTAACCCTAACACTAAACTGAAACCTAACACTAACCATAAACCTAAACTTAACCCTGACACTAAGCCTAAATCTAACCAGAACACTAACACTAAACCTATCATTAACCCCAACACTAACACTAATATTAACCATAACACTAACCCTAACTTTAACCATAAGCATAAAGTAACCCCAACTATAACCCTAACCGTAACCCTAACACAAACTCTAACCCAAAATGTAACCTTAACCCAAACATAACTCTAAGGTTAGCCATTTCCTAACTTTAAACCTAAACCTAACCCTTACACTAAACCTAATACTAAACCTAATTCTAATCCTAACACTAACCCTAACCTCAACCCTATCCATATCACTAACCCTAACCATAACCCTAAACATAACACTAACCCTATCCCTATCCCTAACCCTAACCTTAACCCTAACCTTACCCTAACACTAACATAAACCTGAACCCTAAACCTAACACTAACCCTAACCTACCCCTAACCTTAAAATTAACCCTAACCCTAAACCTTTGCCTCACTATAACCCTATTACTAACCAGAACCCAAAACCTAAATCTAATTTAACCCTAACACAAACCCTAACCATAACACTTAACCTAACACAAATCATAACTCTAACCCTAATACTAACCATAACACTAACCCTAAACTTAAACTTTACCCTAACTCTAAAACTAACCCTAAACATAACCTGAACTCTAACTCTAATTCTAACCCCAAAACTAACCATAACCATAATCCTAAATGTAATCCTAAAACTAACCCTAAACTTAACCCTAAACCTAACTGTAACATTAAACCTAACCCTAATACTAACCCAAATAGTAACCTAACCTATCCCGAAATGTAACACTAACCCTAACTCAAACCATAACCCTAACTCTAACCCTAAGCCTAACATTAACAACAAACCTAATCCTAAAACTTAAACTAATACTTACCCTAACAGTAACACTAACCCTAAACATAACCACAACCTAACATAAAATATAAACATAATACCAATCCTAACCCTAACACTAACACTGACCCTAACCCTAAATGTAACCCTAACCCTTAACCCTAATCTTAACCATAACCGTAACCCTAAACCTGAACCTAAAACTTACACGAACCTATCCTTAATCCTAACATGAACCATATATTTAACCCAAACCCTAATTTACCCCAATCTCTACCCCTAACTCTAGCACTAATCTTAACCCTCATGCTTACCCTAACCTTAGCACTAATCCTAAACCTAACACTAAACTAACCTAACCAGAACCCTAAACCTAACTCTAACCCTAATCCTAAACTTTATCATAACCCTAACCATAACCCTAACTGTAATGCCAACACAAACCCTAACCATAAAGCTAACACTAACCTAAAAGCTAACCCTGAAACTAACCCTAACCCTAACCCTAAAACTAATACTAACTCTAGCCTTAACCCAAATCCTAAACAAAAATTTTAACCTAACCCTAACCATAACACTAACACTAATGATAACTGCAAACCTAACACAAAGGATAACTCTAACCCTAACTCTAATCATAACAGCAATCTTACCCTAAACCTAACACTAACCCTAACACTAACACTAACCCCAAGTTTAAATCTAAACCTAACCCTAACCTTAAAACTAACCCTAACTCTAAGCCTACCATTAACCCTAACAATAACCCTAAACTTAAGACTAAATCTAATCCTCACCCTTATTCTAACCATAATGTAAACCTAAACATAACACTAAACCTAACACTAATCCTAAACCTAATTATAACCTAAACCATAACCATAACATTAACCCTATCCCTAACCCTAACTTTAAATCTAAAGCTGACACTAACCCTAAACTTAACCCTAAAACAAAACCTAAACCTAACCCTAACCTTAAACTAAACCTAACTCTAAACCTAACCCTAACATTAACTCTAACCCTAACCCTATCTTGAACCCTAACAATAACCTAAACCTAACCCTAGCCCTAATCCTAATTATATCTGGAACCTTAAACATAATTTTAACCATAACCTTAAAACAAATCCTAACCCTAATCCTAACACTAACCCTAAATCTAACCCTAACCCTAACCCTACACTAACACTAATTTTAACCATAGCCCTAACCTAAACCATAAACCTTACCGTAAACCTTAACTTAACACTTACCATAAACCTAACCCTAAACCTAACCCTAAAATTAACCCTAAACCTAATCCTAACCATAACACTATCCCTAACTCTAAACCTAACCCTAATCTTAACCATATCCCAAACCATAACTCTAACCCTATCCATAACCTATCACTAACACTAACCCTAACTTTTTCCCTAAACCTTAACCTAACTCGGACCTAACCCTAACAATAACCCTAACCTTAACCTAACCCTAAAACTAAATCTAAACCTAACACTAAATTTAGCCTTAACCCTAACACTAACACTAACCATACCCTAACACAAACCCTACTCCTAACAGTAACTTGAAACCAAACACTAATCTTAATCCTAAACCAAAACATAAACCTTATACCTCACAATAACCATAATCCTAACTCTAAACCTAACCGTAACACTTACTCTAACCCTAAACCTAACCCTAACCTAACACTAACCCTAAGCCTCACCGAAACACTAAACCTAACCGTAACACTAACCCTAACTCTAACCCTAACTCTAACCCTAAATCTAAGTCTAACACTTACCCCAAACTAATCCTAAACCTTACCATAACCCTAAACATAACACTAGCCTTAACCCTCACCATAAACCTAAACCTAACCATAACACTAACCCTAACCCTAACCCTAACACAAATCCTAACCATAACCGTAAACCTAACACTAAACCTAACACTAACACTAAACCTAACACTAACCCTAACCCTAATCCTAACAATAACCCTTAAACTAACCATAACCCTAACTCTAAACCTAAACTTTACCCTAATCCTAACCCTAACACTAACCCTAATGCTAACATAACCCTAACCCTAACCATAAAGCTAACACAAACCCTAGAGCAAACATAATCCTAAACATAATCTAACTATAATCCTAACCCTTACCTAACCATAACCCTAACCCTAACATAAACACTAACCCTAACACTAACCCTAATGGCCATCTAACTCTAACCTTAACCTGAACACTTACTTTGTCACTAACCCTAACAATATTGCTAACCCTAAAACTAATAGTAATATTAACCCTAACCCTAACACTGTACCTATCTAACCTGTAACTGTAAAACTAACCCTAACCTAAACCCTACACCTCACTCTAACAATCTTCCTAAACATAACCTTAACTGTAACACTAACCCTAACTCTAACACTAACAAAACACTAAACCTAAATATAACACTAAACCAAACACTAAACCTAATCCTAACCATAACCCTAAATGTAACACTAACCCTTACCATAACACTAATACTAAACCTATCTTTTAACCCTAAACCTTACAAAATCCTAAACCTAAACCTTACCCTATGAAAAAAACCATAATTTTCCCATAAAACTAGCCTAACACTAACCATAACACTAATTTTATCACTAATTCTAAAACTAACCATAACCTTAACTCAAACCTTAACCCGAACCCTAACCCAAAAACTAACCTTAACCCTAACCCTAATCCTAACATTAATCAAACCCTCTTCCTAATGTAACACTAATTCTAGGCCTAAACCTAACCCTAACTGTAACCCTAAACATATCCCAAACCCTAACACTATCCCTAACTTTAACTCTAATACTAAAACTGACACATACACTAAACCTAACTCTAACCCTAACCCTCACACTAACCCTAAACGTAACAAAACCCATAACCCTAACCCTAACACTAACTGTAAAAATAACACTAACCCTATCCAACCCATAACCCTAAAACTAACCCTAAACCTAATCCTAAGCCTCATTCTAAATCTAATCCTAACCATAACCCTTACCTTAAACCTATCTCTATTTCTAACAGAAACCCTAAACCTAACACTAATATTAACACTAACCCTAACCCTCAACCTAACTCTAAAACTAACCCTAAACCTAAACCAAACCCTAACTCTAACCCTAAACGTAAAACTAACCCTTACCATAACCCTGATCCTAAATCTAAAACTATCCCTAACACTAAGCCTATCCCTAGCCAAAACACTCACTTCAACCCTAACCCTAATCTATACCAAAAACTATCTCTAACCTAACATTATCCCTAACCCTAATCATAACACTAACACTAAAGCTAACCCAAAGCCTAATCCTATCCCTATCACTAATGCTAACACAATTTCTAATTTTAAGCTTAAACCTAACCCAAACCCTCACACTAACCCTAAACCTATCAAAAACCGTAACACTAACCTCAACCCTAACCATAAGCCTAACAATAAGCATAAATTTAACACTAAATCTAAACCTAATATTAACAGTAACGCTACCCCAAACCCTAAACCTAACAGAAAACCTAAAACTAATCCTAACACTAACATAAACACTAACCCTAACCCTAATCCTAACCCTAAACCGAACCCTAAAACTAAACCTAAACCTAACTCTAACCCAAACCCTAAACCTAACCCTAAACCTCACCCTTACATTTAAACTAAACCTAACCCTAAAGCTAACCATAACATTAACCCTAACCTTAACCCTAAAAGCAACATTAACCCTAACCTTAACCCTAACCCTAACACTATCTCCAAAACTAGCCCTAACCCTAACACTATTCCTAAACCTAACTCTAACACTAACATTAACAGTAAGCCTAACCCTAAACCTAATGCTAATCCTAACACTAAAGCTAACCCTAATCCTAACATATAGAATAATGTAAACTTAACACTAACATAACCCCAACCCTAACGCCAATATTAACCCTAAACCTAACCCAATCCTAAAGTTAACCCTAATCCTAACCCTAACACTAACCCTAACTCTAAACCTAAACCTAAACCTAAAACTAAACCTAACCCTAATCTAACACTAAAACCCACCATAACACTAAACCTGTCCTAACACCAAACATAACCCTAACCCTAACACTAACACTAACCCTAATCCTAACTCTTAAACTAACCCTAACCCAGCCCGATCCCTTTCCATGAAACTCACCCTAATTCTAAAACTAACCCTCAATCTAACCCTAAACTGTACCCTAACACTTACCTAATACTAACTGTAAACCTAAACCTTACCCTATCATTAACACTAACCATAATGCTAATCCTAAATCTAACACTAACCCTAACTTTAACACTAACCCTAAACCTAACCCTAACTTTAACACTAACACTAACCTAATTCTGACACTAACACTAACCCTAACCTTAACCATAACACTAACTCTAATCCTAACCCTAACTCAAACCCTAATGCAAACTAACCCTAAACCTAACCCTAACCCAAACCCTAACCCTAACCCTCAACCTAACACAAACCATAACCCTAAACCTAACACTTACCCTAACCCTAACCCCAAACCAAACCCTAATCCTGACATTAAAACTAAACCTAACCCTACCCCAATCCCTAACAATGATCCTAACCCTAATTTTAAACTAAACCTAGACCTAACTTTTACCCGTACCCTAACACTAACCTAACCCTTACCTAATACTAACCCTAAATCGAACCCTAACCATATCATTAACCCTAACCGTAACCTTAAACCTAAACCTAACACTATCCCTATGTTTAACAGTAATCTTAAACCTAACCCTAACACTAACACTAACCCTAGTCCTAACCCTAATACTAACCCAAACTGTTCCCTTAATCCTAACACAAACCCTAACCCTAAGCCTATCCTAACTCAAACCATAATCCAACCTTAACCCTAAACCTAACCCTAGTACAAATCCTATCCATAACCCAAACCCTAATACATACCGTAACTAAACCCTAACCCAAACCCAATCCCTAAAACTAATCCTAACCTTAAACTTAACCCTTACCCTAATAATAAACCTAACTCTAACCCAAAACCTATCACTAACACTGACCCTAACCCTAACCCTAACACAAAACCTAACCCTATACCTAACTTTAACCCTAAACCTAAGCCTAAGTCTAACACTTAAACTAACCCTATCCCTAAGAGTAACCCTAACACCAATTCTAACCATAAATTTAACCCTAATCCTAACACAGTAACACTAACCGTAACCATAACACTTATAGTAAATCTATCCCTAACCCTATCTGTAACCCTAAAATGTAAACCTAAAACTAAACCTAAACCTAACCCTAAACCTAACACTTAACCCTAACACAAAGCCTAACCCTAAGCCTAAACCTAACAAAAACACTAACCCTAACATTACCACTAACCCTAAATTTAACCCCATCCCTATACTTAACTCTAAATCTCACCCTAAACCTAACCATAAACTTAACCCTAACATTTACCCTAACCCAAATTCTAACCCTAAGCCTGAACCTAACAAAAACACTAACCTTAACACTACCACTAACCCTAAATTTAACCCTATCCCTATACTTATCTCTAAATCTCACCCTAAACCTAACCATAAATATAACCCTAACATTTACCCTAACCAGAATTCTAACCCTAAAACTAACACACTAACACTAACCCTAATCCTTACCCTCACCCTAACCCTCACCCTAACCCTAACCCTAACCCTAATGATAACCCTAATGCTTACCCAAAAACCAACCATAAACCTAACCCTATCTCTAACCCAAAAACTAAAACTAAACCTAACCCAAACCTGAACCCCATCCTTAACACTAATAATAACTGTAACCCTAACATTAACAACAATCCTTACTCCAACCTTAACTCTAACACTAACCCTAACTCTAACATTAAACCTAACCCTAACACTAACTCTAACCCTAACCCAAACTCGAAACCTAACCATTCAATAAACCTAACCCTAACCCTACCACTCACCCTAAACCTAACCCTAAACCTTACACTATCCATAACACTAATTCTAACACTAACCCAAAACCAACCCTAATTTTAACTCTAAACCTAATCCTGACCGTAAGCCTAAACCTAACTCTAACACTAATCATAATAGAAACCCTAACCCTAAACCTAACCCTAAATCTAACAAAAACCCTAACCCTAAACCTAACCCTAATTCTAACTCTAATCCTAACTGTGACCCTAACCCTAACAATAACTATAACCCTAACAAAAACCCTAACACTAACACTAATCCTAACCCTAACCTTAATCCAATCCCTAATGCTAACAGTAACTCTAACCATGTCCATAAAACTAAACCTAACAAAAAACTAACACTAACCCTTAAACTAACCCTAAATCTTACCCTGCCTGAACACTAACCCTAACTCTAAGGTTAACCATAACACTAACCCTAAGACAAAACCTAAACCTAACCATACCCTAAACATAACAATAACACTAACCCTTTCACTAACTCTAAATCTTACCCTAATTCTAACCCTTACATTAAACCTAACTCTAACACTAAACCTAACCCTAAAACTAACCCTAACACCAACTCTAACACTAACCCTAGCTCTAACATAACACTAACCCTAACCCTAACCCTAAACTAAACCTCTCCCTAACCCTAACACGATTGCTAACCCTAACTCAAACCCTAACTCTAACACTAACCCTAACCCTAAACCTAATCCTAACATGAAATTTAAACCAAAACCTAATCCTAACCCTAACCCTAACACTAAAACTAACCCTAACCATAAACTTATCACTAATCCTAAATCTAATGCCAACCCTAACACAAACCCTAAACCTAACACTAACCGTAAACCTAACTTTCACCCTAAAGCAAACCCTAACACTAACTTTAACCTTAACTCTAATCTTACCATTAACCTAACCTAACACTTACCCTAAACCTAACCCTAACACAAACCCTAACCCAAACCCTAACACTAACACTAACCCTAACGCTAACCTTAACCCTAAACCTAAACCTAAACCTAACCCTAACCTAATCGTAATCCTTAACCTAACCCTAAACCTGACCCTAACCCAAACACTAACCCTAAATCTAACCTTAACCATACACTAACCCTAAGAGAAAACGTTCTAACTCTAACTCTAACCCTAACACTGTCACTAACCCTAAAAGTAACTCTAATCTTAACCCTAATGCTAATCCTAACTCAAACTCTAAACCTAACACAAACCCTAAGTCTTATGCTAACTTTATTTAGAGAGGGGGGCGAGAGAGAGAGGGATTTTTTTTAATATTTATTATTTAGTTATTGTTGGACACCACATCTTTGTTTGTATGTGGTGCTGAAGATCGAACCCAGGACGCATGCATGCCAGGCAAGCGTGCTACCACTTAAGCCACATCCCCAGCCCTCTTACCCTAACTTTAACCCTAACACAAACAATAACACTAAACCTAACACTAAACCTAACTCTTACCATAACCCTAACTCTAAACCTAAACCTAACCCTATACCTTACCCTAATACTAAGCCTAACACTAAACCTAACCCTAATAATAACCCTAACCATAACAATAACCCTAACCCTAATACTAACTTTAACCCTAATCCTAACTGTAACACTAACACTATTCCTTACCCTAATAAAATATCTAAACCTAACCCTAACCCTAACCCAAACAAAAAACCTAGCCCTAACCCTAACCCTTTCCCTAACACTAAACCTAACCATAACTCTAACCCTAACACTAACCATAACCCTAACACAAATCCTAATGCTAATCATAACCCTAACCCCCACCTAACCCTAACCTAACACTTACCCTAACCCTAACCCTAAAACTAACCCTAAAACTAAACTTAACCCTAAGTCTAACAATAACCCTAATACTAACCCAACCCAAAACCTAACCCTAAATCTCACCCTAACACAACCTTAACGCTAACCCTAACCCAAACCTAACACTAACACTAATTCTAACCTGAATCCTAAATGTAACCATAATCTTAAATCTAACCTTAACCATCACGCTAACAGAAACACTAACACGAACCCTAACCCTAAATCTAACAGTAACTGTATTCATAACCGTAGATCTAACACTTACACTTAGCCTAACCCTAATCCTAAGCCTAACCGTAACCCTAATCCTAACCCTAACACAAATCCTATCCCTAACCAGAACCCTAACACTAACCCTAACACAAAATTTAACACAATCCCTAACACTAACACTAACCCTAACACTAATCCTAACCATAACCCTAACATTAACCTTAACCCCAACCCTAACACTATCAGTAACACTAACCCAAAAACATATCCCTAAACTTATGAATAACCCTAACCATAATGCTAAACCTAACCCTATCACTAACAATAACTCTAATTCTAAGCAAAACTAACAGTAACACAACCCCTAACACCAAACCTAACCGTAAACATAACACTACACCTAACCATAACCTTTACCCTAACACTAACCCTAACCCTAAATCTAAGCCTAACACTAAACCTAAACCGAACCCTAACCCTAACCCTCACCCTATGCTTAACATTAACCTTAAACCTATCCCTAACCCTAACACTATCCATAACCCTAAACCTAACACTAACACAATCACTAACACTAACCCTAAACCTAACTCTAACCCTAACATTCACCTTAACCATAACCCTAACACGAAACCTAACCTTAACCCTAACACTAAACCTAATCCTACAACTACAACTAACGCTAAATCTAACCCTTACTATGGAAACCCTAACACTAACCCTAACCCTAATCCTAACTCTAAAACTAAACCTAACCCTATAACTAAACCTAAGCCTAACCCTAAACCTAACAATAACCCTGATCCTAACTCTAACCCTAACCCTAATGCAAACTGTAAGCCTAACCTTAATACTAACCCTAACCCTAACAATAAGCCTAAAACTTACTCAAATCCTAACTTTATACTAACCATAACCCTAATGGTAACACAAACTGTAACACTAAAACTAACCCTGACCCTAAACCGTAACTCTAAACATTACCCTTACCCTAAACTAAACCCGAACACTAACCATAACCTTAACCCTAACACTAAAACTAACCCTAACGCTAACCTAAACCTAACACTAACCCTAAAAAATACCCTAATCCTAACACTAACCCAAACCTGACCTTAAAACTAACCCTAAAAAAATAATTCTAAACCTAAATCTAATGCTAATCCTAACACTAACTCTACCAATAACCCTACTCCTAACCCTAACCCTAACCTTAAACCTAACACTAACACTAACTCTAACCATAACACTAACCCTAACCCTAAAAGTAACCCTAACATTTAGGCTTACTCTAACCCTAAACTTTAATCTAAAATTAAACCTATCTGTAATTCTAACCCTAACCCTTACTCTAACAAAAATCCTAACCATAACCCTAAACATAATACTAATTTTAAAACTAACCCTAACACTAACTAAGTCTATCCATTACCCTAACACTAAAGCTAACACTAACCCTAACATAACCCTTACTCTTAACCTAAAACTAATCCTAACCCTAACAATAACCCTAAACCTAAACATTATCATAACACTAACCCTAACAACATAACCCTAACCCTATCCTTAAAAAAACCTTAACCCTAACCCTAAAACTAATACTAACACTAAATCAACCATAACCCTACCACTAACTCTAACCCTAACCATAAACCTAAACCTAATACTAACCCTAACCCTAACCCTAACAATAAACCTAAAGCTATTCCTAAACCTCACACTATTTCTAACCTACCCCTAACCCTAACCATAACACTAATCCTAAACCTAACTCTAACACAAACCCTGACCATAACACAAACACTAGCACTAACTCAAAAACTAAGCTTAAACCTATCCCTAATCGTTATTTTAAACTTAACCCTAACACTAACCCTAACCCTAACTCAAACCCTAACACTAACCCTAACCCTAACGCAAACCATAACCATAAAAATTAACACTCATGCTAATCCTGACAATAAACTTAACTGTAACTCTTACCCAAACCCTAAACATTACTCTAACCCAAACACTAACCCTAACCCTAAACCTAACCATAAAAATAACCCTAAACATAAACCTAACACTAACCATAACAATAACCCTAACACTAATGTAAACATAACACTAACCCTAACACTATCCATAACACTAACCCTAGCACTAACACTTAACTTAAACCTAATGTTAACTCTATCCCTAACCCTAACCCTAACCATAAAAATAACCCTAAACCTAATACTAAACCTCAACCATTCTCTAATTAAACTATTGCTAACCCTAACCCTAATGCTAACACACTAACCGTAACACAAAGCCTAATCATAACCCTAACACTAACCCTAAACCTAACCCTTTTGCTAACCCTAACACTAATCCTAAACCTCACCATAACCCTAACACTAACCCTAACACAAATTCTTACCCTATCCTTAACACTAACCCTAACCCAATCCTAACAATAACCCTAAAACTAACCATAACACTAACTCCAATGCAAACCCAAAAAGTAACATTAACACTAACCCAACTCTAATCCTACATGTAACCCTATTTTAACACTAACCCTAACCCTAACACACACCCTAAACCTACCCCGAACACTAACCCTAAAACTAATCCTAACCCTACCTCTAAACCTAGCCCTGAGACTATACCTAATCCTAACTTTAAAACTAACCCTAACTCTAACCCCAAACTTAACACAAATTCTAAGTCTAATCCTAACCCTAACACTAACACAAACACTAACCCTAAACCTAAAACTAATCCAACCATAACCTGCCGCAGTCTGGCTGGGCACAATCAGGAGCCACTTGTGAAAAGAAACTAACTTTATTTTTAGAACCACACATGCCAAACAAAACAGCCTCTCAGGAAAAACCCTCAGAGCCCCAACTGCCACCACCGGCTTCCCACAAGCTTCTCTCTCCAACACAAGCCTCTATCCACCTCCCACAATCCTCCTGCTCTTGAGGCCGATTGGCTGGGTCACGTGGGTGGAGCCAAAAAAGTCCCCCAATGAGCAGCTCCGTGGTCTGAAAGGGCAGGGAAACAGCCCAATGAGCATCACTGCAGAGGAGCCAATCAGCTAGATGTTGCTGGGGCCGCTGTGAGCCAATCATCAGCCAGCAGCTGGAAGTTTGCTGGCAGCTGGAAATTTGCTGGGGCCCCTTCGGCTGTGGCTCTCAACAATAACCCTAACGCTAAACCTAACACTAAACCTAAATTTAACCATAAACCTAACCCCAACCCTAAATCTAACACTAACCATAACACTCAACCTATCCCTAGGCATGACATAACCCTAACCCTAACCCTAACCCTAACCCTAAACATGACTGTAATTCTAACCCAAACTCTAAACCTAAAAACAACACAAACCCTAAGTCCAAACAAAACCTTAACACTAACACAAACACTAATTCCAACCCTAACATTAACTCTAACCCTAACCCTAACCCTAAACCTAACACTAAACCTAACCTTAACCATAAACCTAACCCTTACCATAAACCTAACCCTAACCCTATCTCTAACTCTAACCCTAACACTCAACCTAACCCTATCCCTAACCCTAACCATAATCCTAACTGTAATTCTAACCCAAACTCTAAACCTAAACATAACACAAACCCTAAGTCCAATCAAAACCCTAACACTAACACAAACACTAAACCTCACCCTAACACTAACTCTAACCCTACCTCTAACCCTAACCCTAACACTAACCATAACCATAAACTTAACCGTAACCATAACAATAAACCTAAGCCTAAACATAACCCTACCACTTCCCCTAACCCTAACACTAACCTTAACCCTAACACTAACACTAACCATAACTCTAAATTAACAATAACCCTAACACTAACCCTCACCCTAACCCTAACCCTAATGCTAAACCTAACACTTGCCTTAACCCTAACACAACCCAAACACTAACCTTAAACCTTAACAAAACCCTTTCACTAACCCTAACCTTAACATTAACCCTAGCACTAACACTAACCGTAACCCAAATCTAATGCTATTCTAACCAAAATCCCAACCCGAACCCTAACCCTAATATTAACAGTAACCAAAACCCTAAAACAAATACTAACCCTAAACCTAACCCTAACCCTTAATCTAACCCTAACACTAACCCTAACCCTAACCCTAACACAAAACCTAACTGTATCTCTAAACCTAAACCTAACACTAACTATAACCTAACACTAACACTGAACCTAATGGTAACCGTAACACTAACACTAACTTTAACCCTTAACCTAACCCTAAACCTAATTCTAACCCAAACCCTAACACTAACCCTTATCCTAAACCTGACTCTAACCCTAACATGAATTCTACTCGTACTCTCACCTTAACACTTACTTTAATTTTAACCCTAACACTAACACTAACCATAACACTAACCCTAAACCTAATTCTAATCCTAACAATAACCCTAACCCTAACACTAACACTAACCCAAACCCTATCCCTAATTCTAACACTAACTCTAACTCTAAACCTTACTGTAATCCTAACACTTAAACCTAACCCTATTTTTTTAAAGAGAGATAGAGAGAGAGAGAGAGAGAGAGAGAGAGAGAGAGAGAGAGAGAGAGAATTTTTTAATATTTATTTTTTAGTTTTCGGTGGACACAACATCTTTGTTTGTATGTGGTGCTGAGGATCGAACCCCGGCCGCACGCATGCCAGGTGAGGGCGCTACCGCTTGAGCCACATCCCCAGCCCCCCTAATTTTAAACCTAAATATAACCCTATTTTTTTATTTATGTTCTATTTTTTTTATTATTATTAGTTGTTCAAAACATTACATAGCTGTTGACATATCATATTGCATACATTTGATTCAAGTGGGTTATGAACTCCCAGTTTTCCCCCGTATACAGATTGCAGAATCATATCGGCTACACATAAATGTTTTTTATTGATAACCCTAACACTAACCCTAACCCGAACCCTAACAAAACCCTACCCTAAACTTAACTCTATCACAAACCCTAACCCTAATCGTAACACTAACTTTAAAACTAAAACTAAACAAAACCGTAAATATAACCCTTACACTAAAATTAACCCTAACCCTAACACTAACTCTAAACCTATCATTAACCGTAACATTCTAATTAAACCTAACACAAAGCCTAACACAAATACTTAAACAAACATAAACCTAACCCTAAAAATAACCCTAATACTCACTCTAAACCTAACCCTAACACTAACACTAACTTTAACACTAACTCTAACCCAAACACTAAACCTAAACATTATCGTATTATCTTAACCCTAAAACTAAAACTAATCATAACCCTAACTCTACCCCTAATTCTAACCCTAACCCTAAACCTAAACCTAATCCTAACCCTAAACCTAACACAAAATTTAACACTAACATTAATTCTAACCCTATCCTAATCCTAACTGTAACCCTATTCCTAACAATAAACTTAACCCAAATCCTAACTCAAACCCTAAACCTAACCTTAACACTAAGCCTAACCCTAACACTAAAAATAACCCTAAAACTCACCCTAACACTAACTTTAACCCTAAACCTAACCCTATCACTAACATTAACCGTAACCCTAACACTAACAATGGCACTAACCCTAAACCTAACCTTAATCCTAACACTATCTCTAAACCTATCCCTAACCCAAACACTATAATAAGCCCTAACCATAAACCTAACACTAACACTAACACTATATCTAACCCTAATTATATCTTTCACCCTAACCCTAACACTCACCATAACAGTAAAACTAACATCAACACTAATTCTAACCCTATCACTAACCCTAACCCTAATCCTAACCCTTAACTTAACCATAAAATGAACCTTAAACTTAACCCTAAACCTAACCCTAAAATTAATCCTAACCCTTTCCCTAAACCTAACATTAACCCTAACCCTAAACCCAATGCAAAACCTACCCTTAACCTTAACACTAACACTAATCCAAACTGTAAACCTAACTCTAACACAAACCCGAAATCTAACCCTAACCCTAACACTAACACTAACCATAACCCTAACCCTAACACTAACACTAACTGTAACACTAACCCTAACCCTAATAATAACCTAACCCCAAACCTAATCCTAACACTAATTCTAAACCTAAACATATCCCTAAAACTATCACTAACCCTAATCCTAAACATAACCATAACCCTAACACTAACACTAACCCTAACTTTAACCATAACCCTAACCCTAAACATAATCCTAACCCTAAAAATAAATCTAGACCTAACCCTCACCATAAACCTATCCCTAAACATAACACTAACACTAACCCTAACACTAACACTAACACTAAACCTAAACCTCATTATAACCCTAAACCAAACACTAATGCTAACCCTTACCCTAACCCTAACCCAAACACTAAACCGAAACCTAACACTATCCCTAAGCCTTACCCAAACCCAAACCATAATTCTACCCTATCCCTAACAATAACCCTAACACTAAACCTAAGGTTAAATCTAACCCTAATAATAACAATAACTTTAACATTAACCCTAAAACTATCCTACCCTAAACCTATCCCTAACCTTAACCCTATCCTAACTGTAAATGTAAACTTATATATAACCTTATCAGTAACCCTAAAACAAACCCTAACCTAATCCTAACACTAACCCTAACCATAATCCTCACACTAACCCAAACCCTAACTTTACAGTAACACTAATTCTAAACATAACCCTAAACTTATTCCTAAACCTTAACCTAACCCTAACCCTAACCCTAGCACTAACTTTTATCCTAACCCTAAAATAAAACTAATCTTAATCCTAATCCTAACACAAACCCCAACCCTAACCATAACCCAAACCTTAACTTAACACTAACCCTAACCCTAAACTAACACTAACCCTAAACCTAAACTTAATCTTATCACTAATCCTAATACTAATGCTAACACTAACACTAACTTTACCCTAAACCTAACCCTAACTGTAATACTAACCCTAACCCTAACCGTATCATGAACTCTAACCCTTATCCTAACTCTAACACTAACCCTAAACTTAACCCTAACAGAAATCTTAACCCTAACCCTAAAACTAACCTTGACACTAAACTTACTTAACCCCAACTTTAAACATTTTATTAACCCTAACCTTAACTCTAAACCTAAAACTAACTCTGACACTAACCCTAAATCTAACATGAAATTTTATCCTAAACCTAAGCCTAACTCTAACACTATGCCTAACACTGACCCTAACCATACCCTAACCCTAAGGATAACACTAAACCTAACACTAACCATAAACGTCACCCTCACCCTAAAACTAACCCTAAACCAAACATTAACTCTAACCCTAATCCTAACACTAAATCTAAACTTATGTATAACCCTAAAGCAAACACTAATGCTAAACCTAACCCTAACCCTAATACTAACCGTAACATAACCCTAACCCTAAACCTAAACCTAACACTAACCCTAACCTTAACTCTAACATGAACCTTAACCCTAAAGGTAATCCTAACCTAACCCTTAACCTAAACAAAACCTAACCCTAACCCTATCCCAAAACTTAACACTAGCCGTAACCGTAACCCTCACCATAACCCTAACCAGAACCCTAACGCAAACCTAACCCTAGACATAACACTAAACCTAACTCTAACCCTAACACTAACCCTAAAACTAACTGTACCTGTAACTTTAAAATGCACCCTAATCCTAACCATACCACTAAGCTTAACCCTCACCCAAACCCTAACCCTAAACATAACCCCAAACCTAATCCTAACATAAACACAAATTCTAAACCTAACTCTAACTTTAAAATTGAGAGTTACCCTAGTCTTAAACCTAACAATAACCCTAACTCTAACCCTAAACCTAACCCTCACACTGACCCTAACCCTAAATCTAACACTAACCCAAATCCTAAAACTAACACTTACCCTAAACCTAAGTATAACCCCAACCCAAACACTAACACTAACACAAACACTAACCCTAACCCTAACACTAATCCTAATTTTAACCCAAACCCAAACCCTAAACCTAAACCTAACACTAACCCTAACCCTAAACCTAACATGAACCTAACCGTAACCTTAACCCTAACCTAACCCTAAATCTAACCCTAACCCTAACACTAAACCTAAACCTAACCCAAACCTACCCTAACACTAATCTTAACCCTAACCCTAATCCAAACCATAAACATAACCCTAATGGTAACCCTAACACAAACCCCAACCCTAACCCCACCATTAACCCTAACCCTAACACAAACCCTAACCCTAATTTTACACTAACATGAATTCTAAACATAACCCTAAACCTAATCCTTATCCTTAACCTAACCCTAAACCTAAACCTAATCCTAACACCTATTTTAACTCTAATCATAACACTAAACCCAACACTAACCCTAACCGTAACACGAACCCTAACTCCAACCATAACCCTAACCTTAACCTAACCCTAAACCTAAGCCTAACCTAAAACTAACCCTTACCCTATCACTAAACCTAACCTTTATCCTAACCCTAACACTAACCCTAACACTAATACTACCATGAAGCCTAAACTTAACACTTATCATAATTGTAACCATAACACTAACACTAACCCTAAACCTAACTCCAAATTTATCATTAATCCTAACCCTTACACTATGCCTGACACTAACACTAACTCTAACCCTAACTCTAAAACGAACCCTAATGCTAACCTAACCCTAACCATAACCCTAACCCTAACCCTAACACTAACACTAACACTTACTCTAATGCAAACCCTAAACCTAAACCTATCCCTAACAATAATCCTAACACAAAATCTCACCCTAAACCTAACCCTAAACCAAACACTGTCCCTAGAACAAACATTGACACTAACCCTAAACCTTAGTATAACCCAACCCAAATACTAATGCTCAACCTAACTGTAACCCTAACACTAATCCTAATCCTAACCCTAACCCTAAACCTAAACCTAACAGTAACCCTAACCCTAACCCTTACCCTAACCCTAAGCCTTACCCTAACTTTTATCCTAACACTAATTCTAACTCTAACCCTAATCCTAACCCAAACACTAACCCTAATCCTAACCCTAACCCTATACTTACAATAAAACTAACCCTAACTCTAAAGCAAACACTAACTCTACCCATAATTCTAAAACTAACAATAAACCTAACCATAACCCTAACTATAACCCAAATCTTAATCTTAACACTAACCCTAAACTAACCCTAACCCTAATACACAACCTAATCTTAACACTATCTCTAACAAAAACCATAACCCTAACCCTATCCCCAATCCTACCTCTAACTCTTACTTAAACCTAACCCTAATTCTAACCCCAAACTTAATCCTAACAATAACCCTAACACTAAATCTAACATGAACCCTAACTATATCCCTAACTCTAACCCTAAAACAAACCGTAAACTTAAACCCAAATCTAACTCTAACACTAACACTTACAATAACCCTAAATTTAACCCTAACCCTAACATTAAAACTAACCCTAATCATAGTGCTAACCCTAACCCTAAATCTAACCAGAACACTAAACCCTAACCTTAACACGAACCCAAACACTAAACATACCACTAAACCTAACCCTAAAACAAACCCTTACTCTAAACCTAACTCTAATCCTTAAACTAATCCTAATCCTAACATTAACACTAACACTAACCCAAACCTTAAACCTAACAGAAACCATAACCTAAAGCATAACCCTCACCCTAACCTAACCATATCTCTCATACTTACCTAATCCTAATCCTAATTGGAATCATAACACTAACCCTAACCCTAAACCTAACACTAACCCTAAACCCAACCCTAACCCTATACTTAACCTTAACAGGAAACTAAAAACCAATTCTAACCCTGAATCTAACTTTAAACCTAACCCTAAACCTAACCCTACCACTAACCCTAGACCTAACACTAACCCTAAATACTGACAATAACCCTAAACCTATCCTGAATCCTAACACTTACCCTAACACTAACCCTAGCCCTAACCCTAAACCTTACACTTATCTTAACCCTAATGCTAACCCTAACTGTAACACTAACACTAACATTAACCCTAACACTAACACACTAAACCTTCCCGTAAATGGAACACTAACCGTAACACTAACCCTAAACCTTATGTTAACCATAAGAATAAACTTACATCAAACCCTAAACCTAATAATAACACTAAACCTAACCCTAACCCTAATAGAAACCCTAAGTCTAAAACGAACCATAACCATAACCCTAACCCTGACCCTAAATTTAACACTAACCCTAAAACTTACCATAACCACAACACTTACCCTAACACTAAACCTAACCCAAAACCTAACTCTAACACTGACCCTAACCCTAAATCTAACCCTATCCATAACACTCACACTAACTCTAAACCTAACAGTAACCCTAAACCTATCCATAATCCTAACACTGTACTTAACCCTAACCCTAACCCTATCACTAAACCTAACCCTAAACCTAACACTAACCCTTAGCCATAGATGAACCACAACCCTAACCCTAACACTACCTTAATGGTAACAATAACCCTAAACCTAACACTAACCCTAATACTAACACTAACCCTAACCCTATCACTAACCCTAACCCTATCACTATCCCTAACACTAAATCTAAACCTAAACCTAACCTTTAACTTTTCCCAAACATGAAACCTAACCCTAAACCTAACACTAACCCTAACCCTAAACTTATCCCAAACATGAAACCTATCCCTAACCCTAACACTAACCCTAACCCTAACACTAAACCTAGTCCTATCACTAAACCTAACACTAACCTTAATGCTAAAAGTAAAACAAACCCTAATTCAAACACTAACACTAACCCTAAAACTAACTATAAACCAAACCCAAACAATAATGCTAACCCTAACCCTAACCTAACCTTAACACTATCCCTAACACTAAACCTAACCCTAACACAAACCCTAACTCTAACCCTAACATGAACCCTAACCTAAACCTAACCATAACACTAAATCTAACAGTTAACCTAATCCTAAAACTTAACCTAACCCTAATCCTAACCATAACCCCAACCCTAACTCTAACCTAACACTAACAATAACCCTTACCATAACATTTACTCTAACCCTCACCCTAAAACAAAACGTATCACTAAGCATATTCCTAACCGTAAGAAGAAACCCAACCCTAATCCTAAACTGAACACAACCCTAACACCAACCCTCTTTGTAATACTAACTCTAAACCTAACCCTAACCCTAACCCTAAACTCAAAACTAACTTAAACCTAACCCTAAGTCTAACCATAACTACATCCCTAATCCTAAAACTAAAGCTAACACTCACCCTGAAACTAACCCTAAGCCTCACTCTAACCCTAACCCTAAACCTAACACTAACACTAACTCAAACAGTAAACCTAACCCTAAACCTAGTCCTAAAGATAACACTAACCCTAACCCTAATCATAACCCTAACACTAACACTAAATATAACCCAAACACAAACACTAACCCTAACCCAAAACCTAACGCTAAACTTAAACCTAACACAAACCCTAACCATAATCCTAACACGAACCATAAATCTATCCCTAACCATAATTTAACCCAAATCATAACCCTAACAATAACACTAAACTTAACCCTACACCTTACCCTAACCATAACACTAACCCTAATCCTAACCCTAACGCTAACCTAATCCTAACCCTACCTCTAAACCTAACCCTAACACTAACACTAACCCTAACACTAACACTAACCCTAACCCTAACCCTAACACTAACACTAAATATAACCCTAAACCTAAACCTAACCCTAATACTATCCCTAACCCTAACCTTAAGCCTAAACCTAAACCTAAATCTAACACGAACCCTATCTTAATCCTAACATGAACCATAAACCTAACCCTAACCTTAATTTATCCCAAACCCTAACTCTAACACTAACACTAACCTTAACCTAAACCTTACCCTAAATCTAACATTAACCCTAATCCTAACCCTAAGCCAAACCTAAACCTAACCCCAAACCTAACTCTAACCCTAATCCTAACATGTATCATAACTCTAACCATAACCCTAACCGTAACCCCAACAAAAACCCTAACCCTAAAGCTAACACTAAACTAACCCTTAGACCGAACACTAACCCTAAAACTAATGCTAACTTTAACCTTATCACTAACCCTAACCAAAATTTTACCCTAACCATAAGCCTAACCCTAAGTGTAACCCTAAAAATAACCCTAATCCTAACACAAATCCTAACCCCAACCCTACCTCTCACTCTAACAGCAACCCTAACCCTAACACTAACACTAACCCTAACTTTAAACCTAACCTTAACTCTAAAACTAACCCTAAACCTAATACTATTACTAACCCTAACAATAACACTAATCCAATGCCTATTTCTAACTTTCACCCTAATTCTAACTGTAAGGTAACCCTAAACATAACCCTAATCCTAAAACTAACCCTAAACCTAACTATAACCCTAACCATAACACCAACACTAACCCTAACCCTAACCTTAATTTTAAACCTAAAGCTAACACTAACACTTACCCTAACCCTAACAGAACCCTTAACCTAACCTAAACCTAAAACTAACGCTAAACCTACCGCTAACACTAACCCTAACCCTAACCCTATCTTGAACCCTAACGCTAACCGAACCTAACCCTATCCCTAACCCTAATCCTAAACTTTACCAGAACCTTAAACATAATCCTAAATGTAACCCTAAAACAATCCTAAACCTAACCCTAACACTAACCATAAACCTAACACTAACACTGACGCTAACCCTAAATCTACACTAACAGTAAACCTAAACCTTACCTTAATGCTTACTTTAAATCTTACATTAAACCTGATCCTAACCCTAACACTAACACTAACCCTAATCCTAATCCTAAACCTAATTTTAGCCCTAACCCTAAACCTAACCCTAATCCTAACCCTATACCTAACCCTGACTCTAACATTATCCCTCATGTATCACCAACACTAACCCTAACTCTATCCCTAAACCTAAACCCAACCCTGACACTAACCCAACAATAACCCTAAACTTAACCTAACCCTAACCCTAAACTTAACCCTAAACTAACCTTTGCTCTATACGTAACACTAACCCTTATTCTTACCCTAACTCAAACCCTAAAACTAACCCTAACAAAAACCGTAACCCTAACAGTATCTTTAAATAAAACACTAACCCTAATCCTTAACATAAACCTAAAACTAATCCTAACAATAATCCTAAACCTAACTCTAAACCTAAAACTAACACTTACTATAAACCTAAACCTAATGCTAACCTAACACTAACCCTAAGCCTCAACGTAACATAATCCTAACCATAACACTAACCCTCACTCTAACCCTACACTAACCCTAAATCTAAGTCTAAGACTAACCCCAAAACTAATTCTAAACCTAACTGTAACCCTAAACATAAAACTAAACCTAACCCTAACCCTAACCCTAACCCTAATCCTAACCTTAACACTCACTCTAAACATAACCCTAACATGAATGCTAACCATAACCGTAAACCTAACAGTAACCCTAACCTAAACCTAACCCTAACACTAACAATAACCCTCACCTATCCCCAATACTAACCCTAAAACTAACCATAATTTTAACACTAAACCTAAACATAACCCTAACCCTAACACAAACCCTAATGCTAACCTAACCTTAATTCTAACCATAAACATAACATTACCCTAACCCTAAAACTGACCATAAACCTAACACAAATCCAATAGCAAAACATAACCCTAAACATAACCTAACACGAACCCTAACTCTTACTTAACTGTAACTCTAAACCTAACACAAACACTAAACCTAACTCTAACATTAACACTAACCCTAAAACTACATATAACTATAACAGAAACACTAATCCTACACCTAAGCATAACGCTAAATGTAACACTAACCCTAGCCCTAACACTAACACTAAACCAATCTTTTAACCCTAACCCTTACAGAAATCCTAAACCTAAACCTTACCCTAACACAAACCATAATTCATACACTAACACTAACCTAACACTAACCATAACCCTAACATTATTGCTAATTCTAAAACTAACCCTAACCCTAATTTTTACCCTAAATCTAACCTTAATCCAAACCCTATACCTAACTCTAACTGTAACCCTGACCCTAAACCTAACGCTGACCATAACCCTAACCCTAAACCTATAACTAACCCTAATCCTAACACTAACAGTAACCCAAAACCTAACTATAACCCTAACCCAAACACTAAGTATAAACATACACCTAACCCTAACCCTAACACTAAACCTAACCCTAACCCTAACCAAAACCCTAAACCTAAACCTATCATGATCGCTAATCCAAACATGAACTCTAACCCTAACCTTTACCCTAATTTAACCCTAACACTAACCCTAACACAAACACTAATCCTAACCCTAAACATAAACCTAACCCTAAAATCAACCCTAACCCTATCCCTAACCCTAACCTAACCCTAACCCTAAACCTAAAACTTATTGTAACCCAAACTATAACACTAACCATAACCCCATCACAAAACCAAACCCTAAACCTAAAACTAACCCTAAATCTAACCCAAACACTAACCATAACCCTAACACTAACAGTAAAACTAACATTAATTGTAACCATAACCCTAACCCTAACCTTAAAACTTACTCTAACCCTAATTCTGACCCTAACCCTAACATTAGGGTCACTAATCCGAACATTGACCCTAAACCTAACCCCAAAACTAACCTTAACCTTAACCCTAACACGAACCCTAACATTAACCAAGCCCTAACCTTAAAATAACACTAATTCTAGCACTAAGCCTAACACTAGAAGTAACCATAAACAGATCCCTATGTCTAACACTATCCCTATCTTTAACACTAACACTAATACTAACACATAAACTAAACCTAACCCTAAACCTAACTCTCACAGTAACCCTACCCTAAAAAAAATCCTAACCCTGTCTTTAACCCTAAAACTAACTGTAACAATAACACTAACCCTATCCTAACGGTAGCCCTAAAACTAACACTAAGCCTAATCCTAAGCCTCATTCTAACTCTAATCCTAACCATAGCCCTAACCCAAACCCTATCACTAACCCTAACAGAAACCAAACCTAACCCTTACCATACCACAAACATATCCCTGAACCTAAAACTAATATTAACATAACCCTAAACCTAAACCTAACTCTAAAACTAAACCTAAACCAAACCCAATCCCTAACCCTAACACTAACACTAAAACTAACTGTAACCATAACCCTAATCCTAACTCTAAATCTTACCCTAACACTATCCCTAACCCTAACCATAATACTAACCCTAAACCTAACCGTAGCCCTAACCCTAAACCTATCCCTAACCCTAACACTATCCCTAACCCTAACCATAACACTAACACTAAAGCTAACCCAAATCCTAATCCTATCCCTAAAACTAACCCTAACCCTAAAAATTACACTAACCTGAAAGCTCACCATAACCCTAAATCTAAACCTAAAACTGACCATAAATATAACCCTAACACTAACTCTAACACTATCACTAGCCCTAACAATAACACTAATGCAAAACCTGTTTCTAACCCTAACACTATCTCTATCCCTAACCCCAACACTTACACTAATCCTAAACCTAAACCTAAACCTAACACTAACCCTAACTCTAACGCTAACAAGAACCCTAACTCTAACCATAACACTAACCATAACATTAACCATTATACTAACCCTAAACCTAACCCTAACCCTAATACTAACCATAACCCTAAACCTAAAACTAACACTAACTCTAAACTTTACCCTAAAACTAACAACAACCATAACCCTAACACCTACATGAAACCGAAACTTTAACCTAACACTAAACCTAACCTTAACGCTAACTCTAACCTTAACACTAACCCAAAACCTAAACCTAATTCTAACCCTAACCCTAACCCTAAGACTCACAATATCCATAACCCTAAACCTGAATTTACCCTATCACTAATCCTAAGCCTAACCCTAAACCTAAAATTTACCCTAACTCTAACCCTAAACCTATCCCTACTACCGACCACAACCCTAACCTTAACCCCAATCCTAACCCTTACCTTAACCTAAACCCTAAACCTAACTCTCATCCTAACCCTAACCCTAAAACTAACAGTAACCCTAACCCTAACCCTACCTTAAACCTAGCATTTCCTAAATCTTAACCCTAAAATGAACCATAACCCTAATCTTAACCTAACCCTAACCCTAACAAAAAACCTAACAGTATTATTAACCCTGTCCTAACACTAACCCTAACCGTAACCCTAACACTAACCTAACACTAATCCTAACTTTAACCCTATTCCAAACCCTAATCCTTACGATAACCGTAACACTAACCCTAAACGTAATCCTAACTTTAAAACTCACCCTAAACCTAAACCTAACCATAACCCTAACACTAACTCTTAACCTAGCTCTCACCCTTAAAAAACCCTAAAACTAAACTTAACCCTAACCCTAACTGTAAATATAACACTAAGCCTAGCACTAACCCTAAACTTAAACATAACACAAAGCCTAATCCTAAACCTAATATGAACCCTAACACTAACCCTAACCCTTACACTCATCCTAAACCTAACCCTAACCCTAACAGTAACCCTAAAATAACCTTAACCCTAACACTAAACCTAAACCTAAACTGAACCCCAACACTAAACCTAAAGCTGCCCTAAACCTAACCTAACACAAATTTTGACCTAAACCTAAACCTAATCCTTTCCTAACCCTAATGTATCCCTAACCCTAACCTTACCTAACCCTAACCCTAAACCTAACCCTAACACTAACCCTAACCCTAACACTAACTAAACCTAAACTTAACCCCATCACTAACCCTAAGCCTAAACCTAAGCCTAAACCTAACACTAACCTTAACACTATCCGTAACACTAACATTAACCCTAAACCTAACCCTAATTCTAACACTAACCCTAACCCTAAAATTAACCATAACACTAACCCTAAACCTAACACTAATTCTAACCCTAACACTAACCATAATGCTAAACCTAACCCTAACCCTAAACTTAACATTAAGCAAACCTTTAACCATAATACAAACACTAAACCTAAACCTATTCCAAAGGCTAACACTATTCCTAAATCTAACCCTAAACATAAACCTAACACTAACACTAAGCCTAACCCTAAATTTAACCTTAAACATAATACTAAACTTAACCCTAATCCTAACACGAACCCAAATCCTAACCCCAGAACTAATCCTAATGCTAACGCTAAAATTTACCCTAAAATTATAACTAAACCTAACACTAACCCTAACTCTAACCCTACCACTAAACTTAACCCTAAACCTAACTCTAACACAAATGCTAACCCTAAACCTAACCCGAACCCTAAGACTAACCCTAAACCTAACTATAACCCTAATAAGAAACTTAAATCTAACCCTAACTCTAAGCCTAACATAAACCTAATTTTAACCCAAACCATACCACTAAAACAAACCCTAACAAAACCATAACCCTAACACTAACCCTAATGCTAAACTGAACCCCAATCCTAACACTAATCTTAACCTCAACCCCAACCCTATCACAAACCCTAACCCAAACTCTAACCCAATACCTAACACTAACTCTAAACTTAAACTTAACCCTAACCCTAACACTAACCCTAACCTATGCATTATCATAAACCTAAGGCTAAACCTAACCCTAAGCCTCACTCTAAACCTAATACTAACCATAAACATAAATCTTACCAAATCACTAAACCTAAAACAAACCCTAAACCTAGCCCTTACCCTAACACAAATCATATCCTTCACGCTAACACTAATCCTAACACTAATTCTAACCCTAATCCTAACTCTAAAACTGAGCCTAAACATAACCCTAACCCAAAACCTAACACGAACCCTAACCATATCATTAACCCTATCCATAACACTAACACTACCACTAACCCTAGCCCTTACGCTATCTCTAACCTAAAACTATACCTACCCCTAACAATATCCCTACCCTAACCCAAACACTAACCTTAACCCTAAACTTAAACCTAAATCTAACCCTTAAACTAACCCTAACCCTAACGCTAACACAAATCGTAGCCCTAACCATAATGATAACCCTAACCCTAAACCTTAAACTAACCCTAAACCTAACACTAACTTAAAAATAACTGTAAACCTAACCCTAACCCTAACCCTAACACTAACTAACCCTAACCATAACCTTTACACCATAAATCTGACCCTAACACTAACCCTAACCCTAACTGTAACCCTAACTCTAACACTAAACCGAAACCGAAACCTAATTCTATCCCTATCACTAATCCTAACCATAACCCTAACAGTACCCTAACACTAACCCTAACTTTAAAACTAACCCTAGACCTAATCTTTAACTTAACCATTATCCTAACCCTAACCCTAACCCTAACATAAACTTAAAAATCACCCTTACTCTAACCCTAACCCTAAACCTAACAGTAAGCATAAACCCAACACTAACCCTTACCTGAACACTAATTTTAACTCTAACTCTAACCGTAATTCTAAACCTAACCCTGACCATAACCCTAAATATAACCCTAAAACAAACCCTAACACTAAACCTAACACTAAACCTAACCCTAAAACCAACACTATCCCTAACCTAAACCCTAACCTTAACCCTGACACTAACCCTAATTCAAACTCTAACACTAACCCTAAACCTACACCTAACACTAACAGTAAGCCTAACCCTAAATCTAACCGTAATCCTAACACTAATCCTAACCCTAACATGAACACTAATCCTAAAGGTAAAACTAACAATAAACCTAAACCCAACCCCATGCTAACACTAACCTCAAACCTAACCATAACCCTAACGCTGGCACTAACCCGAAACCTAACATTAACACTAACACTAACCCTAACTCTAAACTTAAACCTAAACTTAACACTAACCACAACCCTACCCTAACATGAACCCTAACCCCATCCCTAACCCTAATTTGAACTGTAACAGCAAATCTGACCCTAAACTTAACACTCCCCCAAACCCTAACTCTAATCCTAACCTAACCCTAACTCTAACCCTAAAACTAACCCTATTCGTAATCATAACCATAACCCTAGCCATAACACTTACCCTAAATCTAACACTAACAATAACCCTAACTCTAACCATAACACTAACCCTAAAATGAACACTAAGCATAACCCTAAACATAACCATAAACATAACATTAACACTAACCCTAACCTGAAAACGAACCATAAACCTAATGCTAATCCTAAGTAAACCTAACCCTAACCATATCCCTAACATGAACCCTAACCACAAACCTAACCCTCATGCTAACACTAACCCTTATGATATCCCTAACCCTAAACTTACCCTAAGCCTAAACCTAACCCTAACACTAATCCTAATCATAACAATAACCCTAACCATAACACTAACCCAAAACCTAACACTAAACTTAACCCTAACCCTAAACCTATCCCTAAAACTCACCCTAACCCTAACCCTGACAGTAACACTAACTCTAATCATAACCCTTTCCCTAACTCTGACCCTAAGACTACCACTAACACTAACCCTAAACCTAACACTAACCACAACACTAACAATAACACATACCCTACACTGACTCTAACCATAACAAAAACCATAACCCTAACCATAACTTTAACCCTAAACTTGCCCTACTGCTGCCATTAACCTATAACTAACCGTAACCCTAAAACCAAACCTAACTCTAACCCTAACCCTAACCCTAAACCTAACTGAAAAACTAACTCTAACCCTAAAACTACCAATAAACGTAACTCTAACTTAAACCTTACACTAACCCAAACCCTAACTCTAACATGAACTCTAACCCTAACACTAACAGTAATGCTAACACTTTCCATAATCCTAACTCTAACCCTAACCCAGAAGCTATCCCTAAACCTAACCGTAACACTACCCCTAACCCTGACCCTAAAACTTAACTAACCCTAACAATTATACTAACAATAACATCAACACTAATCCTTACCTGAAACCTAAACCAAACCCTAACACTAACCCTAGCACTAACCCAAACCCTAACCCTATCCCTAACGATAACCCTTACATTAAAACTAAACCTAATTATAAACCTGACAGTAACCCTAATTCTAACCCTAAATCTAACGCTAAACTTAATTATAATGCCAAACCAAACACTAATGCTAACCCTAAATGTAACGCTAAAACTAACCCTAAGAATAACCCTAATTCTAAGCCTAAAACTAACCCTAACCCTAACATGAACCCTATGTGAAACCCTAAATCTAACCAAAATATAACCCTAAAACTTTCCTTAACATGAACCCTAAACCCAAACCTAACCCCAACACTAACACTAACCCTAACCCTAATCCTAACCCTAACTTAACCCTAAGACTAACACTAACACTAACCCTAACATTAACATTCACCCTAAACCTAATCCCAACACTAACCCTAACTCTAATTATAACCCTAAACCTAAATCTGAATATTACACTAACACTGACCCTAACCCTAACACTAACTCTAACCCTAACACTAACACTATCCCTAAACCTAACATTAACCCTAATCCTAACCAAAACCCTAACCATAATACTAACCCTAACACTAACTGTAACATAAACCAAAAAATTAACCATAACCCTAACCCTAACCTAACCATAACCCTAACCCTAAATTTACACTAACTGCAACCTACTGAAAAACTAACCCTAACCCAAACCTGAACACTAACTTTAACCCTAACTCTAAACTTCACTCTAACCTAACCCAAACACAAACACTAACCCTAATCCTATTACTAACCCTAACCCTAACCTTTACCCTTACCTAATTCTAACCCTAATCCCAAAACTAACACTAACCCTAACCCTAAACCTAACCAAAAATCTAATACTAACTCTGACACTCACCCTAATGCTAACCCTAAACCCTAACACTAACCCTAACCCTAACCGTAACCCTAAACTTAACACTAACCTATTTTTTAATAGAGAGATACAGGAAGAGAGAGAGAGAGAGAGAGAGAGAGAGAGAGAGAGAGAGAGAGAGAGAGGAGAGAATTTTAATATTTATTTTTCAGTTTTCAGCAGACAACATCTTTATTTGTATGTGGTGCTGAGGATTGAACCCGGGTCGCACGCATGCCAGGCGAGAGTGTTACTGCTTGAGCCACATCCCCAGCCCTAACCCTAACCTAATTTTGATCCTAACTTTAACCTTAACCGAATGCTTACTGTAACCCTAATCCTAAACTTAACGTAATCATTATCCTAAGATAAACCCTAACACAACACTAACCCTAAACCTCATCCTAACCCTAACCCTAACACTAACACTAACTCTTTTCCTAAATCTAAACCTAACCCAAAACCTAATACGAACCCTAACCATATCATTAACCATTAACCTTACCCTAAGCCCAACACTAACCCAAACCCTATCCCTAACACTAATCCTAGCCATAACACTTACCCTAACTTAATACTAACCCTAACCCTAAAACTAATAGTAACCCTAACCCTAAACCTAACCAAAACACTAGTACTAACTCTAATACTAATCCCAACACTAACCAAAACCCTAACACTAACCCTAACTCTAACCCTAATAGGACCTCTCACCCTAACCCTAACACTATCCCTAATTGCAACAATTACCCTAATGTAACACTAACACTAACCTTAACAAACTAACACTAACCCTAAACCTAAACCTTTCCAAAATGCTAATGCTAACCCTAAAACTAACTTAAACCCAAACCCTAACCCTAACACTAACTCTCACCCTAACCCTAAAACTAACACTGAACCTAACCCTTACCCTAACTTAACATTAACCTTAATGCTAACCCTACACTAACCCTAGACCTATTCCTAATCCTTAGGCTAACCAAAACACTAACCCTATTAATAGCCCTTACCCTGGCACTCATTCTAGATCAAACCCTATCCAAAACACTAACACTAACCCTGACCCTTTTACTGACACTACCACTAATCATAGGTTTAATCCTAACCCTAACCCTAACCCAAAATATACCATAATCCTATCCCTAGACCTAGTCCTGAAACTAACTCTCAGCCTAGACCAAACCATAGCTCAAAACCTAACCCTTACACTAAACAAAACTATACCTAACCCTCATTCTAACTCAGAGTAACCCTAATTTAAGACCTAATCCTAACCATAACCCTAGCCATAAACTTAAGTCTAACTGTATCATTTCCCTAAACATAACCCTTACCCTAATTCTAACCCTAGGCCTAACCTTAAACATATCACTATCCCCAAACTTATCAATTACCCTAAAACTACCCTGAACCCTTGACCTAATCCAATCATTATCTTAACCCTAACCCTAATGCTAATTCAAGCCCTAACCCTAAACTGAAACCTAAACCAAACCTTAACACTGACACTGACCCTAATAATTCCCCTAGCTCTAAACTTCACTCTTACAGTATACCTAACTCTTACACTAGACCTAGCAATAAAACTAACCCTAAAACTATCCATAAGCATAAAAATAGACCTGATATTAGCCCTAGCCATGATACTAGCCCTAACCCTAACACAAACCCTAGCCCTTATCCTAGCCCTAAACATAGCCTTAATTATAACCCTAACCCTAACACTAACCCTAGCCATAATCTTAGATATAATTTAGCCCTATCACTAACCTTAACCTTAACACCAGTCCAAAGACTAACTCTAGGTCTCACCTTAGTACTAAAACTAATTCTAATAATATACTTTAATGGAACCCTAAACCCAGGCCAAACCATAGGTCTAACACTAGACTTATTCATAGCCCTAGCAAAACCCCTAGATTTAACCGTAACTCTAAATCTAACCCTAACCCTTAGCCTAAACCTAAACCTAACACTAGCCCTAACCCTGAGGCTAATCCTGAAACTAGCACTAATTTTAGCCCTAAAACAAAACCAAGCTATAGACCTAATCCTAACCCTTAATATAAACTAAGCCCTAACCCTACACTTAGCAATAACTCTAGCCCTGATTCGAGTTTTAAGCCAAATCCTAAAACTAACCCTGAACTGACTCTGATCTTAACACTAACCCTAGCTCTAAACATCACCCTAACCCTATGCCTAAACCTAACAATAGGCCTAGCCCGAGCCCTAACCCTAACCCTAAAATTAGCCCTAATTTCAACCCTGGTTCTTACATTAGCCGTAACCATAAACCTAGCCTTATTCCAATCACTATCCCTAGATTTACCCCTAAACCTAACCCTATCACTAATTGTAACTATAACCCTAGCCATAACCCTAGATTTAACTTTAACCCTAACCTTAAGCCTAACCCTATCAATAATCATAACATTGACCTTAACTGTACCCCTATCTCTAACCCTATCAATTACTCTAACTATAACCCTAACCCTAATGCTAAACCTTGGCCTAAATCTAACTATATACTTAATCTTACCCCTATCCTTTACCCTAAACCTAACCTGAAACATAAACCTAACACTATCTTTACCCTAATCCTAACTCTACTACTAATTCAAGCCCTAATGTTAAGCATTAACCTCTCCAAAACACTAATTGCGACCATGACCCTAATAGTACCCTTAGCTCTAAACCTGACCCTAACCCTAAACCTAACCCTTACACTAGACGTAGCCATAAACCTAACCCTAAAACTATTTTAACCATAAAACTAGGCCTGAAATTAGCCCTAGACATAATCCTAGCCCTAAACCCAGGCTTAATCCTAACCCGAACCAAAATCCGAGCCCAAACCAAATTCTATTCTTTGACCTAGCCCTAAATCTACCTATAACCTTATCCTGTACACAAAAAATAACCATAGCCCTATACCTAACCCTAACCCTCGCCCTAAACCTAGGCCTAACACAAAGTCTAGTGCTAATCCTAGCCTTTATTTCATACTATCCTAACCCTAAACCTAGCCATAAGACTAAATCTAAACTTTGCCCTAGCCCTAGCCATAGCCCTAGCCCTAGTTCTATCCTTAGACTTAATCCTAAACCTATATTTAAGCCTAAGTCTAAATATAAACTTAACTCTAATTTTAACTGTACAAATATACCTAAACTAAAACCGACCACTACACCTAACGATAACGCTAATCCTAAAACTTACCCGATCCCTATCCTTAGCCATAAACCAAAACCAGGCCATAGCCCTAATCTTAAGCCCTAATGCAATTTAAATCCTAAGCTTACAACTAGCCCTAAAACTAACTCTAAACTAACCCTTACCCTAACACTGATCCTAACACTAATCCTAGCTCTAAAAATCACCCTAACCTTAAATTAACCCTAACACTATATCTAGCCTTAACCTAACCATAAAACTAGCCTTAATCATAACACTAGTTCATACATTAGTCATTGTTCTAAACGTAGCCCTAACCCTAACACAAATTCTAACCCTAATCTTAGACCTAACCATAGCTTTAACCCTAATAGTAGCCCTAACCCTAACCCTAAAATTAGCCCTAAGCCTTACTCTAACCCTATTCCTTACACTAAGCCAAACCCTAACCCAAATGATAACCCTAGTTCTAATCCTACTCCTTAGCCTAACTTAAAGTCTAACCATAATTCTAGTCTTAACCCTAGCCCTCATTCTACCTCTAAATCTAACCCTGACCCTCAGCAGACCCTAACAGTAACCCTAGGTCTAAACCTGACCCTAACCCTAAACGAAATCCTAACACTAGCCCTACAGGTAAACCTTTACCTATACCTAAGCCTATCACTAGACCAAGATCCAAAGCTAATCCTAAATATAGCTATAACTCTAGCCCTAGACCTAAACAAAGACCTAGCCCTAAAAATAACCCTTAACATAAACCAAACACTTACCCTACCCCTAGACCTAAACCTATTTCTAATTCTGGATCTAACCCTAACCCTAACCCTATCCCCCAAACTGACCCTGATTCTAACACTGAACCCAGCTTTAAACCTGACACTAACCCAAAACATAGACCTAACACTAGACCGAGCCATAATCCTAACCCTAAAACTAGCCCTAAACATAGCCCTAGTTCTTACATTATGCATTGTCCTAAACCTAACACAAAATCCAACACAAAACCTAGCCCTAATCCTAGGCCTAAACTTAGCTCTAAGCATAACCCTCAGCTTAACTCTAGCCCAAAACCTAGGCCTAACCTAAGCCTCGCCTTAGACCTAACCCTAGCTCAAAGCCTAAACTTTTAACTAAATATAACCATAGCTCTATCCTAAACCCTAAACCTAACCCTAACCATAATCCTAACATTAAACCTAGCCTGAACTTTAGCTCTAACCATATCCATTACCCTAACCCTAACCCTAATTAAAACTCTATCCCTAACACTAAACCTAATTCTAACCATAAATGTAAATCTAGACCTAAACCTAAACCTAACCATCACCCTAGCCCTAACCCTAGCTCAAACACTAACCCTAACCTTAAATTAAGCATAACCTTAGCACTAAACCTAACACTTACTTTAACCCTAAAACTTACCCCAAATCTAAACCTAGCCCTATCCCTAAACCTAGCCCTAATCCTAGACTTAATCCAAACCAAAACCTAGCCCTAACCCTAGCTATAAATCTATCCATTACATTAAACATAACCCTGACCCTAATGCTAACCCTAATCCAATCGCTAAACCTAACCCATCCATTACCCTAAACCTTAACTGGAACCTAAACTAAACCCTTTCCATTATGCTAACCGTACTCTAACCATAATGCTAATTTGAGCCCTAACCCTAAACCTTTAGCTAAAACAAATACTAATCCTGACCCTGACTCTGATCCTAATAATAGCCCTAGCCCTAAAGCTGACCTTTAACCTAAACTTAACTCTTACACTAGACCTGCCATAACCTAATCATAAAACTATCCTTATCATTAACCCTAGACCTGATATTAGCCCTAGACCTGGTCCTAGCCATAATCCTAACAGAAACTCTAGCCCTTAACCAAGCATTAAATGTAGCCTTAATCCTAAACAGAACCATAACCCTAGGCCTAATCCTAATTCTATCCCTCACCCTAAACCTAAAGATAGCTATAACCTGACCCATTCCCCTAAACTTATCCTTAACACCAATTCTAACCCTAACTCTATCCCAAACCCTTGGTCTAACCCAAACACTAACCCGAGCCTTAGTACTAGCCCTAATTTAGCCCTAACCTTACTACTAACCCAAGCCCTAATCCTAGCCCTAATTTAGCCCTAAACCTAACCCTAACTCTACACCTAATCCTACCCCTAAATTAGCCCTAACACTATCACTAACCCTAGCCCTAATCCTAGCCCTAATTTAGCCCTAACCCTAACCCTAATACTACTACTAAGACTAACTCTAATTCTCACCCTAGCCGTATAACTATTTCTAATAATATTCGTTTCCATAACCCTAACCCTCACCCTAAACCTAGCCCTAGCCATAATCCTAGACATAACACTAACTCTACATCTAACCCTAACTCTAAGCCTAAACCTCAATCTAACACTAGCCATAACCCTGATGCTAATCCATAATCTAGTCGTAACCGTAGCCCAACCCTAATGCAAAACCAACCTATATTCCTGAACCTTAACCTAAACCAAACCCTAACCATATATCTAGTACTAACTTTAGCCATACTTCGAGTTCTATCCATAACCCTAAAACTATCCCTGACTCTGACAGTGACACTAACAATAACCCTTGCTCTAAACATCACCCTAACCCTAAACCTAACCATAACACTAGACCTAGCCTTAACCCTAACCCTAACCCTAAAACTAGCAGTAATTGTAACTCTATTTCATACATTAGCCATGGCCTTAACCTTATCCCTAACCAAACCCAAAACCAAGGCCTAATCCGAACCTTAACCACAGCATTAACCCTAAACCTAAACCTAACCATAAACCAGACCTAGCCCTAAACCTTACCCTAACACTAGCCAGAATTCTAACCATTACCCTATCCCGATCACTAGCTCTAACTCTATCCATTACCCTAAAAATAACCATAACTCTAATGGTAACACCAGGCCTAACCCTATACTTATCCCTAACCCTAACCCGTTTCATTAACCTAAATCTAACCTGAACCCTCAACCTAACACTATCATTACCCTAACCCTGATGCTAATTTCAGCCCTAACCCTAAACCTTAACCTAACCCAAACCCTAAATCTGACCCTTCCCATGATAATATAACTAGATCTAACCTTGACCCTACCCCTAGGCATAACTTTATACTAGACCTAGCCATAAACCTAACCCTAAAACTAACCCTAACCATAACCCTAGACCTGACATTTGCCCTAGCCATAATTCTAGCCCTAAACTTAACACAAAACAAACCCATAACCCTAACCCTAACCCTAGCCCCAGCCCCAATCCTATCCATAACCCTAGCCCTAAATCTAACCCTATCCCTAAACATAACCCTATTCATTATGCTAAATCTAACCTGAACCCTAAACAAAACCCTATCATTACCCTAAACAAAAACCTAATGCTAATTCGAGCCCTAACCCTAAACCCTAACTTAAACAAAACTCTAAACCTGACCCTGACCCTAATAATACCCCTAGCTCTAAACTTGATACTTCCCCTAAACCTAACACTTACACTAAACATAGCCATAAACCTAACCCTAAAACTATCCCTAACTGTAACCCTAGATCTGACATTCGCCCTAACATTAATCCTAGCCCTAACCCTAACACAAACCCTAGCCCTCATCCTAGCCCTAAACCGAGCCTTAATCAGAACTCGAATGAAACCCTAGCCCTAACACTAATTCTAGCCTTCACCCTAGCCCTAGCCCTAGCTCTAACCCTATCGCTTACACTAAACCTAACCATAAGCCTAAAACTAACCCTAGGCCTAAACATAACCATAAACCTAGCCCTATTACTAGCCCTATTTAAGTCCTATTCCTAACCAAACACTAAACTTAGCCATAAGACTAACTCTCATTCTAACCGTAGCCTTATTCCTAGTTCTAACCCTATCCCTCACCCTAACCATAATCCTAGCCATAAACCAAGACCTAACAGTAGCCCTATACTTAGCCCTAGACCTAACCCTAGATTTAATCCTAAATCGAAATCTAACTTTAAACCTAAACCTAAACCTAAACCTAGCACTAGCCCTAAACCTAATGCTAAGCCTGAACCTAGCCCTAACTATACCCCTAGCCATAAAATGAAACACAGCCATAGCCCTAACTTTAAAACTTAACCTAATTCAAAACCTAACCATAAACCTAGCCCTAACACTATCCCTAATTAAAGTCCAAACCCTAACCCTAAAACTACTCTGACCTAGAATTTGACCCTAACACTAACCCTAGCTATAAACATCACACTAATGTTATACCTAATCCTACCACTAGACCTAGTCCTAACCCTAATCCTATAACTAGCCCAAATATAAAGCCTAGTCCATACATTGGCCATAACTCTAAACCTAGCCCTAACTCTAACCAAAACCTAGCCTTAATGCAAGACCTAATCCTAGCTTTATCCCTAAACTTAAACATAGCAATAACCCTAACCCTAAACATAGCCCTAATCCTAGCTCTAATCCAATTCCTTACCCTAAGCTAACTCTAACCCTAAAGCTAACCCTAGGACAAACCCTAATCCTTAGCCTAACCCAAACCCTCACCCTGTTACTAGTGCTGACCCTAGCCCTCATTCTAGCTCTAACTGTAACTCAAACCTGACAATTATTCTGACCCTAATGTAACTGTAGGTCTAAACCTAACCATAACCCTATACTGAACCCTAAAACTAGTATTAGAAATAAACCTATTCCTAAACCTAACCCTAACACTAGCTCTAGACTTAAATCTAATCCTAAATCCAGCCATATCTCTAGCTCTAGACCTAAACAAAAACCTAGCCGTAGCCATAATGATAAACTTTAACCTAACACAAACACTAACCCTACCCCTAGACCTAACTCTAGTGATAATTCTGTGTTTAACCCTAACCCTAACTATAACCCCAACAGTGGTCCTGTCCCTAACACTAACCCTAGCTCTAAATATTATGCTAATGCTAACCCTAACCCTATATTTGACCTAGCCATAACACTTACCCAAAAAGTAGCCATAATCATTTCCCTGGCTCATACATTAGTTGTAGGCCTAACACTAGCCACAACCTAACCCCAAACCTGGCCCTAATCTGAGCGCTAACCCTATTTTTAACCCTAACCCTAAAACTAGCCCAAACCCATACCAAAAACCTAACCCTAATCCTAGCAATTACCTTATCAGTTACCTTAAGCTAAACCCTAAACCCAGTGCTAACCGTAGTCCTAACAGTAATCCAGAGCCTAACCCAAACCCTAACCCTATTAGTAGTCCTAAATCTAACCTTCATTCTAGCTCTAACGCTAACCAAAACCCAAACCCTAACCCTGACACTTATTCGACCCTAACATGACCCGTAGGTCTAAACCTGATCCTAACTTGAAACCGAACACTAACCCTATACTTAAACCTAAACCAGTAATCCTATACTTAAACCTAAACCTAAAACTAGCCCTGGACCTAAACCTAATTGTAAATCTAACCATATCTTTAGCCCTAGACATGAACAACAACCTAGCCCTAGACCTAACAGTAACCTTTAACCTAACCCAAACACTAAACCTACCCCTAGACATAAAAAACACTAACTCTAACCTGAACATTGGCCCTGACCCTAACATAATCCTAGCTCCAAAGCTCACCCTAGCCCAAAACCTAATCCTAACACTAGACCTAGCCATAACTCTAACCCTAAAACTAGCCCTAATCATAACCCTAGCTCTTACATTACCCATTGCCCTAATCCTAGGCCTAAACTAACACAAAACCTATCCCTAATCCTAAGCCTGAACATAGCCCTAAGTGTAACCCTAAACCTAACCCTAGCCCTAACCCTAACTCTCAGCCTCACTTTAGACCTAACCCTAGCTCAAAGCCTAACCTTTACCCTTAATATAACCCGAAGCCTATCCCAAACCCTAACCTAACACTAGCACTAATCCTAACCTTAACCATAGCCCTAACCATAGCTCTAATTATATCCACTACCCTAACCCTAACCGTAACCATAGTTCTAATTCTATCCATTAGTCTAACCATAATCCTAACCCTAATGCTAACCCTAAGCTTAACCCTAACCCTATCACAATACCTAACCCTATCTATTACCCTAAAACTACTCTGAACCCTAATCCTATTACACTAACTGTAACACTAACCCTAATGCTAATCGAGCCCTAAACCTAAACCTTAACTTAAACCACACCTTAAGCCATACACTGACCCTAATAATACAGATAGCTGTAAACTTGACCCTTACCCTAATACTAACCCTTACACTAGAGCTAACCATAAACATAACCTGAAACCTATTTCTAACTATAACCCTAGACCTGATATTAGCCCTAGCCCTAATCCTAGTCCTAAACCTAATACAAACACTAGCTCTCATCGTAGCCCAAAACCTAGCCTTAATTATAACCTAACACTAATTCTAACCCTTTCCCTATCCCTAAACCCAGTTATAAACCCATCACTTACCCTAAACCAAACTCAAACTTTAACCATAACACTAACCCTAGCCCAAACATAACCCTAGGACTAACTCTAACACTAACCCTATCCCTAATCCTAAAACTAACCCTAACCCTAGCTTTAAGACTAACTATAAATCTCGACCTATCCCTAACCCTAATTCTAACCCTATCACTTACCATAACCTTATTCCTAGCCCTAAGCCTGGAATAACCCTAGCACTAACCATATACCTTGCCCTAACCCTAGATATAAACCTAACTTTAAATCTAACCCTAAATCTACACATAAACCTAACCCTAATACTAGCCGTAACCCTAAAGCTAATCCTAAAACTAGCCCTAACCATAAGTTTAGCCCTAAAACAAAACTGAGACATAACACTAACTCTATACTTTTACCTCAACCAAACTGTAACCTTACATCTAGCCCTAAGCCTAGACCTAATTCAAGTCCTAATCTTAACCCTAAAACTACTCTTGAACCTGTCTCTGACATTAACATTTACCCTACCTCTAAACATCACCCTAAACCTAAACCTTAACTTAACACTAGACCTAGTCCTAACGCTAATTATAATCATAAACCTAGATCATATATTAGCTGTAACCTTAAACCTAATTCTAACATAAACCTAGCCCAAATCTGAGACCTAAACCTAGCTTTCACAATAACCCTAACCCTAACACTAGCCCTAACCCTTACCCGAACCCTAGCTCTAATCCTAGCTTTATTCTTAACATTTACTCTAGCCAAACCCCAAACCTAATGCTAACCCTAGTCCTTAAACTAATCCTTAGTCTAACCCAAACCCTATATGTATTATAGTCCTAAACCTAGCCCTCATTCTTGTTATAACCATAAGCCAAATCCTAACCCTAACTCTGACCCTTATTATGACCCTGAACCTAAACCAAATCCTAACACTAGCCCTATCCATAACCCTATATCTAAACCTAGCCCTAACACTAGCCCTAGATTAAACCTAATCCTAAATCTAGCCATATCTTTTATGAAGACCTAAAAAAAAACCTAGTCCTAGCTTTAGTGATAATTCTTAACCTAAGCCAAATACTAACCTTACCTCTAGACCTAACCAATCCTAATTCTGGCTCTAGCCCTAACCCTAACCCTAATCCAAACACAGACCCTGACACTAACACTAACCCTAGCTATAAAACTGACCCTAGCCGAAACCTAAACCTAAACTTAACACTAGACCGTGAACATAACCATTATATTACCATAGTACTAAAACTAGCTCTAAACCTAACACAAAACCTAGCCATAATACTAGGCCTAAATCTAACCCAAAGTATAACCCTAACCCTAACGTAACCTTATCCCTTACCCTAAGCCAAACCCTCACGTTAACCATAACCCTCTCCTTAGACCTAACCCTAGATAAAACCCAAAACCAAACCCTAAACATAACCCTAGCCCTATCCCTAAACCTAATCCTAATCCTAGCCCTAATCATAATATTAACACTAGCCCTAATACTATCTCTAAAATTATCCATTACCCTAAACCGAAACTTAACCCTAATGATAAACCTACCTCTAATCCTAATGTAATCCTAATCCTAGACCTAACCCAAAACCTAACCCTACCATAGTCTTAATCCTAGATAAAACCCTAACCCTTACTCTAACACTAACCCTAAACCTAAAACTACCCCTAACCCGACATCTAACCCTATCCATTAATCTAACTCTAAAAATAACCTTAGCCCTAACCATAATACTAATCATAAACATAAATCTGACCCTAGACATAATCCTAAACCTAACACTCACCCTAGCTCTAACCCTAGCTCAAAACCTAAACTGTAACCTAAACTTAACCCAAACCCTAACCCTAGCCCTAGCCCTAACCATAACCCTAAATCTAGCCATAATCCTATCCAAAAGCTTAGCCCTAACCCTAGCTCAAATGCTATTTATTAACCTAAAAATAACCCTAACCCAAGTAATAATCCTAGGCCTAAACCTCACCCTATCACTATCCCTAACCCTACAAATTACCCTAATTTAACCTGAATCCTAAACCTAAACCTATCCATTAACCTAACCCTAATTCTAACCCTAATGCTAACTTGAGCCCTAACTCTAATAATTAACCTAATACAAACCTGAAACCTGACCCTGACCCTAAAAATACACCTTACTGTAAACCTAATATTAGACTTAGCCATGAAGGTAACCATATAACTCTCCCTAGCCATAGCCTAAACCTGACATTATCCCTATTTCTAAAACTTGCCCTAACCATAACACAAATCCTAGCCCTCATCCTAACCACAAATCTAGCCTTAATCCTAACACAAACCTAACCCTAGTCCTAAACCTAATTCTAATCATCTCCCTAGCCCTAAACCTAGCTACAACCCCATCCCTTCTCTTAAACCTAATGCTAAACCTAATCCAAAACATGGTATCAATCCTAGGCCTAACCCTAACACCAATCCTAGACATATTCCTAGCCCTAATTTAGCCCTAAACTTAACCCTAACCCTAGCCTTAAGACTAACTCTATCACCCTAGCTCCATACCAAGTTCTAACCCTATCGCTTACCATAACCGAAACACTAGACCTAACCTTAGCACTAACCCTAGCCATAGCCCTATAACTAAAATTAACCATAACTCTACATGTACCCCTAAACCTAAACTCACCCTATCACTAGGAATAACACTAACTATACTTAACTTTATCCTTAGCCCTAAAACATAATGAGCCATAGCACTAACCCTAACCCTTAACCTAACCAAATCCTAACAGTACATCTAGCCCTAAGCCTATGCATAATTCGAGTCCTATCCCCAACCTAAAACTAACCTTGACCCTGATTCTGAACCTAAGAGTAACCCTAGCTCAAAACATCACCCTGAACTTAACCAAACCATAAAACTAGACATAGCCCTAACCGTAACCCTAAAATTAGCCCAAATCATAACACTAGTTTTACGTTAGCTGTATCCCTAACACTAGCCCTAATGTTCTGCAAAATTTAGCCTTAATGCAAGCCCCAACCATAGCTTTAACCCTAACTCTAAACCTAAACCAATTACTAACCCTTACCCTAAACCTAACCCTAACTTTAATTCTTGCACTAACCCTAAACCTAACAGTAACCCTAACACTAACACTAACCATGACCCTAGCCCTAACCCTAGCTCTAACCCTATCCATTACTCTAACCCTAACTCTAACCCTAATCCTAAACCTAATGCTGAACCTCGGCCTAACTCTAAAACATTCGCTAACTCTAACCTATACATTACCCTAAATATAACCCTAACCCTAGACCTAACCAAACACAAACCTAGACTGAATACTAACCCTAAAACTAGCCCTAAATGTAACCCTTGTTCTTACATTAGCCATAGCCCTAAAGCTAACACAAAACCTAGCCTAGCCCTAATCCAAGCTCTAACCCTAGCTTTAACAATAACACTAAACCTAACCCTAGCCCTAAACCTAACCCTAACCGTAGCCCTAACACTAGCGCTAACCCTATTCCTTACCCTAAGCTAAACTCTAACCCTAAATCTACCCTTGTCCTAAACCAAATTCTTAGCCAAACCCCAAACGTAACTCTATTACTTGTCCTAACCCTAATCCTCAATCTAGCTCTATCACTATTCCATATCCTAACCCTAACCCTGACCCTTATTCTGACCCTAACACTAACCATAGGTCTAAACCTGACCATAATCCTAAACCAACCCCTAACATTGGCACTACCTGTAACCCTATATCTAAATTTCACCCTAACACTAGACTTAGACCTACACTTAATCCTTTATCTAGTGATAACTCTAGGCCTAGCCCTAAACAAAATCTTAGTCCTAGCCCTAATAATAACCTTTAACCTAACCCAAACACTAACCCTACCCTAGACCAAAACCTTTTCCTAATGCTTGCCCTAACAATAAACCTAACCCTAAATCGAACACTGACCATTAACCTAACACAAACCCTAGCTCTAAACCTTATCCTAACAAAAAACATAATGCTAACACTAGACCTAGCCATATCAGTAACCCTGAAACTAGCCATCACCATAGGCCAAAACCTACCTCTAACTGTATCCATTACCCAAACCCTAACCCTAACCCTAGTGCTAACCCTAGCCCTAACCCTCCCACTGACTCTAACCCTTATCCACATCCTAGTGCAAATACTAGCTCAATCCCTAACCCTTAAACTTAAACTAACCAAAACACTAACCCATGGCCTAAACCTAAACCTAACCTTAACCCTAACCCTAATCCTAACCTAAACCCTAGCCCTAACCCTAGATCTAAGCTGACATATTACCTTAACTCTAACAAACTCTAACACTAACCTTAATAATAACCCTATCCCTAACCCTACCTCTAACCCTACCGATTACCCTAACACTAAACTTAACAATGATGATAACCCTAGCCCTTACCCTAAATCTACCCTAACCCTAACCCTACACATAACCATAAAAATAACCCTTGCCATAGAGCTAACCCTTGCTCGATCCCTAATCATTATCCTAAACTTAACCCCAAGCCTATCCCTAATCCTAAACTTAAGCCAAAACCTAAGCCTAACCCTAACTCTAATGTGAAATCAAACCCTATCCAATACCCTAAAACTAATTATAACCCTAGCCATAACCTTAACACTAACCTTGACCCTAACCATATCTATAACCTACACCTAACCCTAAACCTAAACTTGCCCTAGCTCAAACTCTAAACCATATCCTAAAACTGAACCTAATCCTAACCCTAGGCCTAACCCTAACTCTAGCCCTAATACAAACCATAACACTAGCCCTAACCCTATCCATTATCCTAAGCACAATCATAACCCTAAGACTAACCCTAGGCCTAATCCTAACCCTTTTGCTAACTCTAACCCTATCAATTACACTACACCTAACATGAACCCTAAACCCAAGCCCATCATTACCCTAACCAAACCCTAATGCTAATTCAAGCTCTAAACCTAAACCCTAACCTAAACCAAACCTGAAATTTAATTCTAACCCTAATAATACCCCTGGCTCTAAACCTGACCTTTACCCTAAACCGAACCCTTACATTAGACCTTGCCATAAATAAAACACTCAATCTCTCCCTAACGTAAGCCAAGATCTGATGTTGAGAGCCACAGCCGAAGTGGCCCCAGCAAACTTCCAGCTGCCAGCAAACTTCCAGCTGCCAGCTGATGATTGGCTCACAGCGGCCCCAGCAACTTCTAGCTGCCAACTGATTGGCTCCTCTACTGTAATGCTCATTGAGTTTTTTCCCTGCCCTTTCAGACCACGGAGCTGCTCATTGGGGGACTTTTTTGGCTCTGCCCACGTGACCCAGCCAATTGGCCTCAAGAGCAGGAGGAAGGGGGGAGGTGGAGAGGCTTGTGGGAAGCCGGTGGTGGCAGTTGGGCTCTGAAGGTTTTCCTGAGGAACTGTTTTGTTTGGCGTGTGTGGTTCTAAAAATAAAGTTTGTTTCTTTTGACAAGTGGCTCCTGAATTGTGCCCAGCCAGACTGCGACATTTGGTGGGCCACATGGGGAACGACTGAGGGTAAGTGATTAGGTAAACCGCTTGCCCCTGAGGGCAGGGTGAGAGGATGGGTAGCCATTTTAAGATTCTTCTTTTGTTTTGCTTCACTTTTGTTTTAAGGTGCCTGTCCCTGGAGATGTGTAAGATGGAAGAAAAACTGCTCACATCTGAGGAACAGATAGGGATAAAGGATGGATGGACATTTCAGGAGGCTAGTATAATGATTTTGTGTTGTTCCAATTTTGTTTCACTCTGTTTCAGTTTTGTTAGGCATTATCTTGTTGGGTTGTATTATAGTAGAAATATGGGATCAGAAATTAGTAAAAAACAAACTGAAAGAGTGTTAAGTAAATTGTTAGAGGAAGGAGGCATCTCAGTAAAATCAAGAACAGTCAGGGCATACGTTGATATAATACAAAAATGTAGCCCATGGCTTTTTAAGGAGGACTTGTTAAATATATCACAATGGAAGCATCATGGTGAAGATTTAAAAAGAATAGAAAAGAAAAGTCCAGGGACTCTGCCAGTTGGCACATTGCCATTGTGGACATTGGTATCTTGTTTGCTTAGTCCAAAGCCTTCAGTTCAGACAAAGGTAAAGGAAGGAGAAGACATATTGATTCAAGTAAAAAGAAGGTCTCTCAAGTTAGTCAGAAAGAGGAAAAGAATCAAGTAAAAGAGAAGGTCTTTTGAGCTAGTCAGATAGAGGAAGAAAGCTTAGAGCAGAAAAAGCCATCAGGGGAAAAGATACAACAGGAGACTGCTACTAACAACTTTCTATCACCAGAGGGTGTAAGTGTCCAACCAACAGCACCACCTCTACAGGAGACTGCTACTAACACCTTTCTATCACAAGAGGGCATAAGTGTCCAAACAACAACACCACCTCCATATCCTGGGAGGCTCCCAACCCCCCCCAGTTGGTAGTTGGGATCCTGAGACAAGATCTCAAATATTAACATGCCCTGTATTTGAGGCAGGAGGGCAGCGAATTCACCATGCTTTAAATTTCAAAACAATGAAGCAGCTAAAAGAGGGTGTAACAACCTATGGTCCTCAACCACCCTTCACTGTAAGCATGGCCAAATCCATTAACAACTTGAACATGACACCAGCAGATTGGGCTAATATGTGTAAAGCTGTGCTAAATGGAGGACAATACCTGTTATGGAAGGTTGCCAATGAAGAATTTTGGAAGGAGATGGCTAGGCGAAATGCAGCAGCTGGTTATCCTCAGAGAAATCTAGATATGTTGTTAGGAAAGGGACGTTATGAGGATCAGCAGCAACAAATTGCATATGATCCTGTTGTATACGCACAAATTGCTGTAGATGCAGTTAAGGCATGGAAGACTTTACAAGGACCTGGAGGTTTACAAGGTCAAGTATCTAAGGTAATACAAGGAGCTAATGAACATTATGCTGAATTTATAGATAGGCTTATTCAAACAGCTACCAGAGTTTTTGGGAATACAGAACAAGCAATGCCATTACTAAAACAACTGGCTTATGAGCAAGTGAATCGTTGGTGCAGAGAAGTAATTAGACCATGGAAACATGAAGATTTAAACACATATATTAAATTATGTAGAGACATTAATGAACAAGAGTAAGTCGTGGCAGCTGCAATAAATCAGGCTTTAGAACAAGGGCAAGTCGTGGCAGCTGCAGTAAAACAGGCTTTAGATGCCAGGGCAAGAACATGCTACAATTGTGAACAAAAAGGACATTTTAAAAGGAATTGCCCCATAGGAGGAGGGTTTAACAAAACTAGGTATCAAAGGAGTAGAATACCGGGTATTTGCCCATGATGCCATAGAGGGAGACATTGGGTTAATAAATGCCGTTCTCAAACCACCATAGAGGGTACTCCATAATCAAAAAATGAACAAGGACCAGGTGTTTATCCACAATATTGTGGAGAAAGGCATCAGGCTCCACTGCCAAAAAATGGACAGGGGGGCCCAATGCTCCGGGGCCCAAAACCACAAATATACGGAGCACTGGAGGAACCCAGCAACCCCATCAGGGTAGTGCCCAGGACACATTGTCCATCAGATCCCTCATCAGACAAACCAGAGGGAGCGCAGGGTTGGACATCTGTGCCTCCGCCAGAGCAGTACTAACTCCAGAGATGGGAGTTCAAATCATTCCCACAGGAGTAAAAGTACCTCTTCCCAAAGGAACAGTAGGCTTATTATTGGGACGCAGCTCTTCTACTGTAAAAGGACTTATGATAAGTCCTGGGGTAATTGATCCCGATTATGAAGGTGAAATAAAAATTATAGCCAGTTCTCCAAAGGGTATATCAGTAATTTCACCAGGAGATAGAATAGCACAGTTACTAATAATACCCAGCCTACATGATAAATTTTAGAGTCATACTGTAGAAAGAGATTCCAAGGGATTAGGCTCCACAGGTGTAGATTGGGCTATGCTTTCTTTAAATTTAGATTCTCGCCCCATGCTAAAACTAAATATTCAAAGACATGAATTTAATGGACTACTGGATACAGGTGCAGACCTTAGCATCATCTCTCGTCAATAATGGCCAAAACATTGGCCATTACAACAAGCCACTCAAAAGCTTTGAGGCCTAGGAGTGGTGACTAATCCCCATAGAAGTGCAATGGTATTAGATTGGAAGGATCCTGAAGGATGTGAAGGAACTATACAGCCATATGTATTGGATCATCTTCCCGTAAATTTATGGGGACGAGATGTCCTAGATCAATTAGGTTTGACATTAACAAATAACATCAACCAAAATGCACCCACTATTATGACTAGACAAGGTTTTAGGAAAGGAAAAAGCTTAGAAAAACAAGAACAAGGTATAGCAGCACCAATACAAATAGATCAAGGAACGGACAGACATGGGTTGGATTTTCAGAGAAGGCCACTGAGACAATAAAAATTACTTGGAAATCAGAAAGACCAGTATGGGTTCCTCAGTGGCCCCTGACTAAAGAAAAGATAAAAGCAGCCCATGACCTGGTCAAACAACAATTAGCGGAAGGACATATACAACCTTCTGTATCTCCCCATAATACTCCCATTTTTGTCATCAAAAAGAAATCTGGTAAATGGAGATTACTGCAAGATTTAAGAGCCATTAATAATGAGATGGTTATTATGGGACCTGCTCAATTGGGGATTCCTCAATTGACTACTTTGCCAAAAACCTGGTATGTTTTAGTTATAGATATTAAAGATTGTTTTTTTTTTTTTAATTCCAATTCATCCTGAGGATAGTCCACGTTTTGCATTTACTATCCCTGAACTGAATCATGAAGGTCATGATCAGAGATATGAATGGAAAGTACTCCCTCAAGGGATGGCTAACAGCCCAACTGCCCAACTATGTGTCAAATTATTGTTAACAAAGTAATCCAGCCACAAAGAAATCAAAATCCTGAACTACAAATATTTCACCATATGGATGATGTATTATTAGCACACAAAGATAAAAACACATTGCTAGCATGTTATGCCACACTTACAAACTTATTAAAAAATTATAATCTAGAGATAGCAATAGATAAAGTACAATTAAATTTTCCAATTAATTATTTAGGAGTTCTATCATCCTCAACCATGATTTGTCCACCAAAAATTCAAATACGTGTAGATCAACTCAAATCACTTAATGACTTTCAAAAGTTATTAGGAGACATAAATTGGATAAGGCCTTATCTAGGTATACCAACAGGAGATTTGGGACCTTTATTTGATATCCTAAAAGGTCCATCAGATCCAAATTCACCCCAAATGTTAATGCCTGAAGCAAGAAAGGCATTAAAAATCATTGAAACATATTGGAAAATGTGCATTTGGATAGAATTGATATAAGTTTGCCTTTATTATTTATTGTACTACCAACAAAAATATTCCTACAGGAATATTTTGGCAAGAAGGTCTAGTATTATGGATACATTCATCTTATTCTCCCAACACTGTTCTTACTAGGTATCCTGAGGCTGTAGGACAATTAATACTCAAAGGAATAAAAGCAGCAAAGGGAGTGTTTGGAATTTCTCCCAATAAAATTATTATTCAATATACTATGAATCAAATTGATGAGTAAGCTAATGAGTTAAATACTTGGGCAATAATCATGTGCAAATCTAATGTTTCATTTGATAACCACTTACCATCTAATCCTTTATTGTCTTTTTGGTCATTGCATCCTGCAATTTTTCCAAAAATGACAAGAAAAAAACCTATCATGAATGCTCCAAATATATTCACTGATGGGTCAAATAATGGTACAGCAACAATAGTTACACCTGATCAAACTTTTACATTTTAGTACCCAAACAATAAGCTCAAAAGGTAGAGCTTAATGCAGTATTAGAAGCTTTTGTGATGTTTAAAGATTCTGTATTTAATTTATTTTCTGATAGTCAGTATATAGTTAATGCTATAGTATCCCTTGAAGATGCTGGTAGGATTTCCCCTTCCTCTACTGTTTTTTCTTTGCTTTCCAATATACAAAGTCTAATCTGGGACAGAAAAGATCCATTCTTTATAGGACATATCAGGGCACATACAGGATTGCCTGGAGCCCTTATTTTGGGCACTGATTTAGCAGATAAAACTACACATGACATACATACTTTCTCTACACTAGAAGAAGCTACAAATTTTCATAAAAAGTTCCATGTAAATGCTAATATTTTACAAAAGCATTTTAACATAACTAAGGAACAAGCTAGACAAATAATAAAACAATGTCAAAATTGTGTGACCTTTTTACCACAAGTTAATCTTGGAGTCAATTCTAGAGAATTGATACCTAACCATATTTGGCAGATTGATGTCACACACTTGCCAGAATTTGGAAAATATTTGCATGTTACAGTTGATACTTCTTCTGGATTTTTGATGGGATCCCTTCATTCTGGAGAAAAAACTAAAGATGTTATAGCTCATTGCTTACAAAATTTTGCCACTGTGGGCGTTCCAAAACAGTTAAAAACAGATAATGCCCCTGGTTATACTTCTACCTCTTTTAAACAATTTTGCTCAACATTTGGAATTACTCATATAACAGGAATCCCATACAATCCACAGGGACAAGGCATAGTTGAAAGAGCTCATCAAACTATTAAAATGTACATATTAAAGCAAAAAGAAGGAATTGGGAAGGGGTATATATTCCCCAAAAATAAACTTAAAATAACCCTTTTTACTCTAAACTCTTTAAATTTGGATTCATCGGGCTTAGTGCTGCAGAAAGGCATATGTGTCCAAAAAATGTACATAAGCTTAAGGTACTTTGGAAGGATATTCTAACAGGACAATGGAAATGTCCTGACCCACTAATTATCTGGAGTTGGGGTTCTGTTTGTGTGTTTCCACAGGGAGAACAGCAGCCAATTTGGATTCCAGAGAGATTAACTAAAGCGATTTCTACAGACCAAAAATAAGATGATTTGGCTCAAATCCATAACATCTGATATCCAAAACCCCAGTTTGGCTATTCTTACATTTGTGACAGAACCAGGATGCTTTTTTTCAATATCTATTTTATTATTGCCCTTTCCCATATCATGAAGTTCTATTTTGTTTTTTGAGCTCATACAGACCTAGGTTAATGTTTTGCTGATCAGTTCTATTTTTTTGACTATAGAGTTTTTAAACATTGCAATGGAGATTTCACCTGTAAAAAGTTATAAGGCCTTTACTATTATGTTATGTGTTGTATGTATTATACAATGTGTGCACACTTGTGTTTTGTGTTATATGTTTGAATGTATGAATGTCCATATATCATATATGATGAGCGCTCATGAAAAAATGGATCCAAATACATTTTTTCACGTGATTTAAATGGTTTAATTTAAATTGGGTAAACAGCTGTTGAGGATTGTTTTAATATATGAACAAAAAAGGAGGTTAACAGATCTGTTTGTTTACTTTCACCATTCCTTTTCATTATATTTAATAATTCTGTTGAAGGTAATGTACATTGTTAAGAAAATTTTTTTCTAAAAAAAAAGAAGAAAAAAGAAAATTGGTTTCTTTTAGAGCCTTCTGGAATGTTATATATATATTTTTTTCTTTAGCCATTATTGCCAGAATTCCTATCTTCATCCCAGTGCCGGTGAAGACAAAAATAAAACCAATCTACAGCTTCTGAACTGCTTGCAAAACTTGCCCGACTATGTATCACTTGTATTCATTGTGAACTCACTTGTATGCATTGTGAACTCTCTTTTGGTGCAGCGACTTGTGGTAGTGTTGGGGTATTTATGCTGATAGTGTCATCGGTGGTACAATTTTTCCAAAAGGAGCCATCACTAAACTGCTTGGAGAACTTGCCTGGACTATGAATCACTTGTATGCATTGTGAACTCACCTGTAAGCATTGTGAACTATCTGTTCGTGCAGCGACTTGTGGTAGTGTTGGGGTATTTTTGCTGATGACAATTTTTTCCAAAAGGAGCTGTCAATTGGCTTGGTGTATATTTCTCCCTTCTGCTTGTGATGGTTGTAAAGCTAAAATTTGGGGGCCAACAGAGGTGAGGCAAAGAACATCTGTATACTGGACATATGGCTGTATACTGGACTGGTGGTCAGTGACGGGTGAGATCCAACTGCAATTGTACCAACCTAAGACAGGAGGCTGATGCCTTGAGGTCAGCTCATCAGATAATGGGTAAGGACCATATGTACTATTGGACAACCTAAGGCAGGCATGGTCCCTAAGACACATGCTTGTTGTTTAAACAGAGAAGGGGAGATGTTGAGAGCCACAGCTGAAGGGCCCCCAGCAAACTTCCAGCTGCCAGCAAAATTCCAGCTGCCAGCAAATTCCAGCTGCCAGCTGATGATTAGCTCACAGCGGCCCCAGCAACTTCTATCTGCCAACTGATTGGCTCCTTTGCAGTGATGCTCACTGGACTGTTTCCCTGCCCTTTCAGACCTCGGAGCTGCTCATTGGGGGACTTTTTTGACTCTGCCCACGCGACCCAGCCAATCGGCCTCAAGAGCAGGAGGGGGGGGAGGTGGAGAGGCTTGTGGGAAGCAGGTGGTGGCAGTTGGGATCTGAAGGTTTTCCTGAGGAGCTGTTTTGTTTGGCGTGTGTGGTTCTAAAAATAAAGTTCGTTTCTTTTGACAAGTGGCTCATGAATTGTGCCCAGCCAGACTGCAGCAATCTGAAACTAGCCCTAGCCTTAATACTTGCCGTAACCCTAAAACAAACACTAGTCCTCATCCTAGCCCTAAACCTAGCTTTATTACTAAACCAAACCAAACTGAAATTCTAAACTTCAACCTAGTCCTAAAACTAGCTCTAACCCCATCCCTTCCCCTAAAACTAACAGTATCCCTAAACCTAAACTTAAGCCTAAAACTAGGCCTAACGCTAACACAAACACTAGACATAATCCTAGCTTTAATTTAGCCCTAAACCTAACCTAATCCTAGCCCTATTAGTAACTCTAACTCTCGCCCTATTCCTATTTTTAGCTCTAACCCTATCCATTACCATAATCCTATCACTTGCCTTTACATTAGCCCTAACACTAGCCCTAGCCCTAATCCTATATCTAACCCAAAGTCTAAATCAAACCCTAATCCTAAGCTAAACCTCTCACTAACACAAGACATAACACTAATGTTAATCCTAAAACTAGCCCTAACCTAGCCCTAGACCTACAAACTACTGAGTCATAGCCCTAACCCTAAACTTTAACATATACCAAAACCTAAGCCTACACCTAGCCCTAAACCTAGCTCTAATTTGAGTCCTATCCCTAACTCTAGAAAAACCCTGACTCTGAATCTGACCCTTTCACTAACACTAGCTCTAAACATCACTCAACAACTAAACCTAAACCTAACACTAGACTTAGCCCTAACCCTAACGCTACAACTAGTTATAATCGTAACCCTAGTTCTTACATTAGCTGTAGCCCTAAACCAAGCCCTAACCTAACCCAAAACATACACCTAATTGGAGCCCTAACACTACCATTAATCTTATTCATAACCCTCATTCTAGCCCTAAACCTGACCCTAAACCTAATCCTAACCCTAACTCTTGCCATAACCCAAAACCCAACCCTAGCCTTCATCCTAATCATAAACCTAGCCCTAAACCCAGCTGTAACACTATTCATTACCCTAATCCTCATCCTAACCCTAATGCCAACCCTAGGATAATCATAAACCTTTTCCTAACCATAAACCTATACATTACCCTAAGCCTAACCTGAACCCTAAACCTGAACATATCCATAAACCTAATCCTAACCTTAATAATCTTAACCCTAAAACTATCTCTAACCATAACCCTATACCTGACATTAGCCCTAGCCCCAATGAAGCCCAAATCCTAAAACAAACTCTAGCCCTAATTCTAGCACTAATCTTAGCCTTAATCCTTTACCTAACCCTAACTATAGACCTAACCTTAATTTTAATCCTCGCCCTAGTTCTAAAGCTAGCTATAACATCATACCTAACAAAAAACATAACCATAACCTAGCCATAAACCTAGGCACAGACTTAATACTATCCCTACCTCTAATTCTAGCCCTAATTAATCCCTAATTCTAACCCTAAATCTAACCCTAACACTAAGACTAACTCTAACTCTCGCCCTATCCCTATACTTAGTTATAACCCTATTCCTTATGATAACTCAAACCCTAGACCTAACCATAGCCCTAAGCATCGCTGTATCCCTAAACCTAGATCTAACCCTAACTCTAAATCTAACCTTAAACCTAAGCCTAAACCACATCCTAACACTAGCTCTAACCCTAACACTAATTTGAAAACTAGCCCTAACCCTAGTACTAGCCCTCAAGCAAAACTGACCCTAACCCTTAACCTAAACCAAACCCTAACACTACACCTAGCCCTAAACCTAGCCCTAATTCGAGTCCTAACCCTAATCCTAGGACTAATACTAACCCTGACTCTGACCTTAACACTAACCCTAGCTCAACACATCACCCTATCACTAAACCTAATCCTAACCCTAGACCTCAATGTAAACCTAACCCTAAAACTAGACCTAACCTTAATGTCAGTTCTTAAATTAGCCATAGCCCTAAACCTAAAATAAAACCTATCCCTAATCCAAGGCCTAACTCTGGCCCTAACCATAACCTATCCCTAGTCCTAATCCTAGCTCTAACCCTATTTCTTACACTTAGTCAAACCCTCACCCTATTGCTACCCTTGTCCTAACCCTAATTCTATGCCTATCCCAAACCCTAACTCTATTACTAGTCCTAACCCTAGCCCTCATTCTAGCTCTAAACTTAACCAAAACACAACCCAAACGCTGAGCCTTATTCTGACCCTAGCACTAAACCTAGGTTAAACCTGACCCTAACCCTTATCCAAAATCTAACACTAGTCCTACCAGTAACCCGAACCCTAAACTTTACAATAACACTAGCCCTAGACCTAAACCTAATCCTAAATATAGCCATAACCCTAGTCTTAGCCCTAACAATAACCCTTAACCTAAACAAATACTTACTCTACCCCTAGACCTAACCCTAGTCCTCATTCTGGACCTAAGCTTAAACCTAATCCTAACCTGAACCCTGACACTTACCCTAACAAAAATCCTAGATCTACAACTTATTCTAACCCCAAAACTATCCCTAACACTAGACAAACTCTAAATGTATCCATAACCATAACTCTAGCTCTTACAATAACCATATACCTAACACTAGCCCTAAACCTCACACAAAACCTAGCCCTAATTGCAGCCCTAAACCTAACCATAAACATAACTCTAACGCTAAACCTAGCCCTAACCCTAACTCTAACCCTCGTTCTAGCCCTAGCCGTAGCTCAAACCCTGAAATGTACCCTAAACATAACCATATCTTAAACCCTGAACCTCACCCTAACTCTAGCCCTAATCCTAACTGTAACCATAGCCCAAACCCAAGCTCTAACTCTATCCATTACACTAACCGTAACCCTAAAACTATTGCTAACCCTAGCTCTAAACCTAAGCCAAACCCTACCCAGCCCAGAATCTAAACATAACCCTTGTCTTAACCATAAACCTAGCTCAATCTCTAACCTTTACACTTAACCTAAACCTAACACAAACACAAGGCCTAAGCCTAAACCTAACCACAGCCCTAATTCTAACCTTAACCCTAGCCCTAAACTTACCTCAATCCATACCCATTACCCTAACCCTAAACTTAACACTAATGACAAAACTAGACCTAAAGCTAAACCTACCCTAACCCTAAACATAAACCCAACCCTATAACTAACAGTGAACCTAACCCTAACCCTAAATCTAAGCTAGCTCAAACCCTAACCCTAATCCAAAACCTAAACCTAAGGCTAATCTAAACCTAAACCTATCTTTAACCTGACATCAAAACCTATTACCTTAACCCTAATGATAACTCTATCCCTAACTGTAAGACTAACCATGATCATAACCCTACACCAAATCCTATATTAACCTTAGCCATAGCAAAAAATCTAGCTCAAACCCTAAACTGTACCCTAAACCTAATCCTAAATGTAACCCTCGCCCTAAACCTGACCCTAACCATAACTCTAGCCCTAATCCTAACCATAATCCTAGCCCTAATCCTAGGTATAACACTATAAATTACCCTAATGATAACCATAACCCTAATGCTAAACCCAGGCCTAACCCTAAACCTATCACAAACCCTATCCATATCCATTACCTTAAAAATAACCTGAAGCCTAAACCTATCACTATACATTACCCTAACCCTAATTCTAAACTTAATGCTAATTTGAGCCTTTACCCTAAACCTTAACCTAACCCAAACCTGAAACCTGACCCTAACCCTAATAATACCCCAGCTCTTAATCTGACCCTTTCCCTAAACGTAACACTTTAATTTGACCTAGTCATAAACGTAACCCTAAAAATATCACTAACTATAAATCTAGACCTGACATTAGTCCTAGCTCTAATTCTTGCCCTAAACCTAACACAAAACCTAGCCCTAATCTTAGCTTTAAATCTAGACTTAATTCTAAACCTAAACATAACCCTAGCCCTAAACCTAAAGCCAAACATAAAACTATCCTTAACCCTACCAATATCACTAAAACAGAACTCAGCAACAGGCCTGACACTAATCTTAACTTAAACCGAACACTAGCACTACACCTAGATCTAATTATAGCCCTGATTTGAGTCCTAATCATAACCTTAAAACTAACCCTGACCTGACTGATATCCTAACACTATAAATATCACCCTAATCTTAAACCTAACCCTAACACTTGACCTACCCCTACCTCTAACCCTAATTGTAACCCTAGTTCTTATATTAGCCATTGCACTAACCCTAGCCTTAAACCTCACACAAATCTAGCCCGAATCTGATCCTTAAACCTAGCTTTAACCCTAACCGTAAGCCTAACACTAGCCCTAACCCTATGCCTTACCCTGAGCAAAACATTAACCCTAATGGTAACCCTCCACCTATCCCTAATCCTTAGGCAAACCAAATCCTAACCCTATTAATAGTCCTAACGCTAGATCTCATTCTAGCTCTAATGCTATCCCAAACCCTAACCCTGACCCTTATTCTGACCATAACATAAACCCTAGGTCTAAATCTGACCCTAACCCTAAACCAATCCATAACACTAGGCCTACATGTAATCTAATACCTAAACATAACCCTACAACTATCTCTAGACCTAAACCTAATCCTAAATCTAGCCTGAACTCCAGCTCTAGAACTAAACAAAATCTTAGTCCTAGCCCTAACAAAAATCTTTACCTAACCCAAACACTAACTCTATCCCTAGACCTTAAACTAGTCCTAATTCTGGTTTTACCCTAACTTTAACTCTAACCCAAACACTGACCATGCCTTTAACATTAAACCTACCTCTAAACCTGAAACTAACCAAAACATAAACCTAATTCTAGACCCAGGCATAACCCCAACCATAAAACTAGCCTTATTCATAACCCTAAATCTTACTTTACCCATAGCCCTATCCCTAGGTCTAAATATAACACTAAACATAGAGCTAATTTTAGCCTAAACCTAGCCCTGAGCATAACCCTAAACCTAACACTAGCCCTAAACCTAACCCTAGCCTTCGCCTTAGTTCTAAGTTAGCTCAAAGCCTAACTCTTTCCCTAAACATAAACCTAGACCTATCTCTAACTCTCACCCTAAACATAGCCCAAATCCTAAACTTAACCTAGCCCTAAACCTAGCTCTAAACCTACCTATTACCCTAAGCCTAAAACTAACCTTATTGATAATCCTGGACCAAACCTTAATGTTAAACCTAACCCTAACTGGAAAACTAACCATAGACATAACCCTAAAATTAACAGTCAGCAGAGCCCTAACTCTAGATGAAATCATAAACCTAACCATAAACCTAAACATAACCATAGCTCTAATCCTAACCCTATCACTAATTGTAACTCTAAACCAAAATATAAACCTAGCCTAACCCTATCCGTTAACTTAACCCTAAACCTAACGTTAATGAAAACCCTAGCCCTAACTCTAACCCTAACCCTAAACCTACCATAATCCTATCCCTAGACCTAACCCTAAACCTAGCCCTAACCATAGCTCAAAACCTAAACGTTATGCTAAACATAAACCTAAACCAAACACTAACCCTAGTTCTAACACCAACTCTAACCCTAACTCAAGGCATATTCCTAACCATAACTGTAGTTCTAACCTAAGCTCTAACCCTATCAATTACCCTAACCATAACTCTTACTCTAATACTAACCCTAAGCCTAACCCTAACCCTATCACTAAAGATAACTGTATCAATTACCCTAAACCAAACCTGAACCTTAAACCCTAAATATACCCTAACAGTAAAGCTAACACTAATTTGAGCCATAAACCTAAATCCTTACCTAAGCCAAATCCTAATCCTACTAATTCTCTGACCTCTAAAACTGACCCTTACCCTATACCTAACCCTTACACTGGACGTAGCCATAAGCCTAACCCTAAAACTATCTTTAACCATAACCCTAGATCTGATATTAGCCCTAGCACTAATCCCAGCCCTAAATCAAAAACAAACACTAGCCTCATCCTAGCCCTAAATCTAGCCTTAATTATAACCCTAACCTTAAACCTAACACTAACTCTAACACTCACCCTACGTCTAAACCTAGCTATAATGCCATTCTTTATCCTAAACTTAAACCTAACCCTATGCCTATTGTTAGGCCTAAGATTAACACTAACACTAGCCCTAATTTTTGCCCTAATTTACCCTATCCCAAACCCTAATTCTAATTTTAGCCCTATCACTAACTCTAACTCTCACACTAGCCCTATTCCTAGTACTAACCCTATCCCTTACCATAACTCTAACCCTGGCCCTAAACCTTGCCATATCCTTAATCCTAGCCTAATCCCAGATCTAAACCTAACTATAAATGTAACCCTAACCATAAGTCTAAGCCTAACACTAACACTAGCCCTAACCCTAGTACTAAGTGTAAAACTAGCCCTAACCTTAGGACTAAAAGAAAACCGAGCAATAGCCCTAAACATAAACCTTAACTTAAACCAAACCCTAAACTACAACCAGAACTAATCCTAGCCTTAATTGAGTCCTAACCCTAACCTTAAAACTAACCCCGACCATGACTCATAGCCTAACACTCACCCTAGCTCTAAACATGACACTAACATTAAACCAAAACCTAACAGTAAACCTAGTCATAATTTGATTCCTAACTCAAACCCTAAAACTAACCCTGAACTGACTCCTAACCTAAAAATAACTCTACCTCTAAATATCACCCTAACCTTAAATCTAACACTAAGACTAGAACTACCCCTAACTGTAACCCTAAAGCTAATCGTAATTTAAACCCTGGTTCTTACATTACCTGCTAAACCTAGCCCTAACACTAACACAAAATCTAGCCCTAATCCTAGCCCTACACGTAGCTTTAGCCCTAATACTAACCCTGACCCTACCCCTAACACAAGCTCTAACCCAATCCCTAACCCTAAGCAAAACACTAGCCCTAATGGTAACCCTAGACCTATCCCTAATCCTCAGCCTAATCAAAACTCTCACCATAATAATAGTTCTAACACAATACATAGAGTGAATTCTAGGCCTAAATATAGCCCTAAGCATAAACCCAATCCTAACCCTAGCCCTAACCCTAACCCTAAACCTAACCCTAGCCTTAGTCTTAAACCTTACTCAAAGTCTAACCCTTATAATCTAAGTTTATAAATATAAACTTAGACCTATACCTTACTCTAAACCCTAATCCTGGCCCTAACCCTAAACTTAACCTTATCCCTAAACCTAGCTCTAAACCTACACCTTACCTAAACCTATAACTAACTGTATAGATAACTCTAGCCTTAACCCTAACCGTAACCCTAACCCAAACAAGAAAACTAACAATAGACCTAACCCTAAAACTAACACTCACCATAGACCTAACCATAGCTCAAAATCTAATCCGTACCATAAACCTAAACATTACCGTAACCTTAATATTAACATTAAAACTAAATTTAACCCTAAATCTAAACCTAAACCTACATCTAACCATATCCATTATCCTAACCGTTATCCTAACCCTAATATAACCCTAGACCTAACCTTAACCATAACCCTAAATCTACCATAATCCTGTCCCTAGACCTAAGGCTGAACCTAATCCTCGACCTAACCCAGCACTAACATTAGCTCAAACCCTAGCCCTTACCATAAACATAACCTTAGCACCAAACCTAACCCAATCCTAGCCGTAATCCTAACCATAACCATAGCCCAAACTCAAGCTCTAACTCTATCCATTACCCTAAACATAACCCTAAGTCTAATGCTAAACCTAACCCTAAACCTAACTCTATCCCTAGCCCTTATTCTAACCTGAAGCCTTAACCTAGCCCTAACACTTACTGAATCCCTGACCCTTACCCTTAACCTAACTTTAAGAAAATGATAAGCCTAACCTAACACTAACCCTAACCCTAGCCCTAATTGTAAACTTAAAACTAGACTTAACCTTAGTTCTAACCCCACCATTACCATAACCCTAACCATAAACATCATGATAACCTTAGCCCTAAACCTAAACGTTCTCTAACCATAACTGTAAACCTAACTCTAGACCTAACCATAAACCTAAACCTTGCCATAGTCCTAACCCTAGCTCAAACTCTAACAATTATGCTAAACTTAACATTAACCCTAGTCCAAAACCTAAACTTAACCCTAATCCTAAACCGATATCTAAACCTTTCCATTACCTTAACCCTAATGATAACACGAATCCTAACCCTAGACCTAATCCTAAACCTAACCATATCCTTAGCACTAAGCCTAGCTCAAACCCTAACCCATACCCTAAACCTAACCCTAGCCTTAACCCTAACCCTAACACTAACTCTAGCCCTAATCTTAAACATAACCCTAGCCCTAACCCTAGCTCCAACCCTATCCATTACCCTAATGGTAACCATAAACTTAATGCTAACTCTAGGCCTAACGCTTATCCTATTCATTCCCCTAAACCTAACCTGAAGCCTAAACTTAACCTTATCCATTATCCTAACCCTAAATCAAAACTAATGATAAATTGAGCCATAACCCTAAACCTCAACCTAACCCAAACCTAAAACATGACTCTCACTATTACACTACCCTTAGCTCTCAACTTGAACCTCGCCCTAAACATAACTCTGACACTAGAACTAGCAATAAATCTTACCTGAAAATTATCCATAACCATAACCCTAGACCTTATATTAGCCATAGCCCTAATTCTAGCCATAACCCTAACACAAATGCTAGCCCTCATCCTAGCCCTATAACTCGCCTTGATCCTAACCTGAATCCTAACTCTAGCCCTATCCCTAATTTTATCCCTTGCCCTAGTTCTGAACATTGCTATAACCCCATCCCTTTCCCCAAAATTAAACCTAACTCTAACTCTAGTCTTAAACCTTACACTAATTCTAGATGTGACTTTAGCCCTAATTTCGCCCTAACCCTACCACTAGCACTAAGAGTAACTCTAACTCTCAACCTAGCCCTATTCCTAGATCTAACTCTAACCCTTACATTAACCCAAACACTTGCCCTAACCTTAGCCCTAACACTAGCTCTAGCCCTAACACTAGAACTAACCATAACTTTAAGTCCAACCCTATCCCTAAGCCTAAACCTCACACTAACACCAGCCCTAATAATAACACTAATCCTAAAACTATCCCTAATCTAGTTCAAGCCCTAAAAAACCAAGCCACAGCCCTAACTCTAACTATTAACATAAGCCAAAACCTAACCCTACACTTAGCCCTAAACTTAGTCCTAATTCCAGTCCTAACCTAACCCTAAAATTAATCTTGATTCTGACTCTGACCTTACACTAACCCTAGCTCTAACATCACCCTAAAAGTACATCTAAACCTAAAACTAGATCTAGCCTTAACCATAACCCTAAAAGTAGCCATAATCATAACTCTAGTTATTACATTAGCTGTAACCCTAATCCTAGCCTTAACCTAAACCAAAACCTATCCCTAAACTGAGCCCTACACCTTGTTTTAACTCTAACCATAACCCTAGCCCTAACTATTACCTTAAACCTAACCTTAGCCCTAAAACTGGTCCTAACCCTAAACCTAACACTAGACTTAACCCTAAGCATAATCCTAGCCCTAACTCTACCTCTATCCCAATCCATTAACCTAAACATAACCCTAAACCTAACGTTAACCCTAGTCCTAAACTTAACCATAATCCTAAACCTAGACCTGACACTAACCCTAATGGTCGCCCTAGCCCTAACCATAGCTCAAACCCTAACACTTACCCTAAACCTAAACCTAACCCTAAACCTAGGCCTAACCCTAACCCTAACCATAGCCCTAATCCTAACTATAACTCTAGACCTAAACCTATCCATTACCCTAAACATAAGCCTAACCCAAACATAGCTCTAAACGTAGCTCTAACCCCACCCATTACCCTAACTCTAACTATAAACCTCATGATAACATTAGCCCTAACCCTAAACCTACTCTAATCCTAACTTTAATCTTAACCCTAGTACTAACCCTAAACCTACAATAACCCTAACTGTAAACCTAACCCTAGACCTAACCGAAAATATAACCCTTGCCATAGTCCTAATCCTAACTCAAACCCTAACAGTTACACTAAACCTAACACTAACACTAGTCCTATACCTAAATCTAACCCTAATCACTTAGGCCTAACCCTAAACCTATCATTAACATTAACCTTATCCTTACCTAAACCTAACCTGAACACTAAATCTAACCCTATAAATTACTCTAACTCTAACCCTAACACTTACCCTAATGCTAATTCAAACCCTAATATTAAACCAAAACCTAACCCAAACTCTGAGCTAGACACTGACTCTAATAACACACCTAGCTATAAACCCGATGCTTACCCTAAACATAACCCTTAAACTAGACCTAGCCATACAACTAACCCTAACAGTATCTCTAACATTAAGCCTAGATTCGACATTAGCAGTGTACCTAATTCTTGCCTTAAACCTAACACAAACCTGAGCCCTTATCCTAGCCCTAAAACTAGCCTTAATCCTAACCCAAACCCTAACCCTACCCCAAACACTAATTTCAACCCTCGCCCTAGTTCTGAACCTAGGTAAAAACCACATCTTTTCCCCTAACCCTAACCCTAACACTATCAGTAACACTAACCCTAGCCCTAACCCTAGGTCTAATCCTAACACTAACCATAAATCTAATCCTAGCCCTAATTTATTGCTAATGTAACCCTAACAATAACCTTAGCCCTAAGACTAACCCTAACACTAGCCCTAGACCTATATCTAGTACCAACCTTATCTATTGCCTAATCCTAACACTAGCCCAAACCTTAGTCCTAACCCTAGCCATAGTTCTAAACCTAGAACTAACCCTAACTCTATATCTAAACCTAACTCTAAACCTAAATCTCACCCTAACACTAGCCCTAACCCTAATTCTAATTTGAAAATTAGCCCTAACCCTAGCCATAGCCCACAAACAAAACTGAACTATAGACCTAATCCTAACCCTTAACATAAACCAAATCCTAATGCTACACCTAGTCCTAACCATATCTCTACAAATAATACTGAACCTGACTCTGACCCTAAAACTAACCCTACCTCTAAACATCACCCTAACCGTAAACCTAAACCAAACAAGAAACCTAGCCCTAATCCTAATCCTAAAACTATCACTAACTATAAAGCTAGTTCTTACATTAGCCACAGCCCTAACTCTAACACAAAACTTAGCACTAATCTGAGCCTCAACCCTAGCTTTAATCTGATTCCTAACTTTAACACTAACACTAACCCAAACCGTAACTCTAAACCTATTTTTTATCCTAATCCAAACTCTCCCCTAATGCTACCCTACATCTTACCCTAATCCTTACCTTACCCCAATATCTAACTCTATTATTAGTCCTAACCCTAGCTCTCATTCTATCTCTAACCCTAACCTGAAGCCTAAGCCTAAACCTTACCTTATTCTGACCCTAAAACTAACCCTAGGTCAAAGCCTCACCTTAACACTAAACTGCAACCTAAAAGCAACCCTACCGGTAAACCTATACCTAAAACTAACCATAACACTAGCACTAGATGTAAACTTAATCCTAAATATAGCCATAACTATAGCCCTAGTCCTAAACAAAAAAACCAGCCCTAGCCCTAAAATAACTATTAACCCAATGCAAAGGCTAACCCTGACCCTAGACCTAACCATAGTTCTAATTCTGGCCCTAACAATAAACCCAATGCTAACCTGAACACTGACACTTACTCTAACACAAACACTAGCTCTAAACCTTATCCTAACCCAAAACTTAAACCTAACACTAGACATATCTATAACCCTAACAGAAAAAAATAGCCATAACCATAACCCTAGTTCTTACATTACCCATAGCCCTAACACTAGTCATAAACCTCACACAAAACCTAGCCATAATACAAGCCCTAAACCTAGACCTAAGCATAACCTTAACCCTAACCCTAGCCCAAACCCTAAAACTAATGCTTGCACTAGCCTTAACCCTAGCTCAAACTGTAACCCTTACTCTATACATAACACTAGCTCTAACCTTAAACCTGACCCTATCCCTAATCCTAAGTGTAACCAAAGCCCAAATCCTAGCCCTCTCTTTATCTATCACCTTAAACATAACCCTAAACCTAATTCTAAACCTAGCCCTAACCGTAACCCTAACCCTAAACCTGACCCTAATTGTAGCCCTGATTCTAAACCTAACCCTCACCCTAGCCCTCACCCTTGCTCAATCCCTAACACTTACCCTAAACCGAACCCTAACACTAACCCTAGGAGTAACCCAAATCCTAGCCCTAATCCTAAACTTAACCTAAGCCTTAACACTAGCGCTAAACCAATTCATTACTCTAAACATAAGCCTAAACCAAATGCTAACCCAAGGCCTAACACTAACCCTATCCCTAACACTAACACTATACATTACTCTAAACCTAACCTGAACTGTAAACCTAACTCTATCCATTACTCTAACTCTAACCATAACCCTAATGTTAATTTGAGCCCTAACCTGAAACCTTAACCCAAACCAAACCCTAACCCAGACTCTGACCCTAGTAATAACCTAGCTCTATAACTGACCCCTACACTAAACCTGACCCTTACACTAGACATAGCCATAAACCTATCCTGAAAACTATCCCTAACCATAACCTTACACCTGATATTATCCCTAGCCCTAATCCTAGAACTAACCCTAACAAAAACCGTAGCCCTCATCCTTGCCCTAAACCTAGACTTTATCCTAACCTGAACCCGAACACTAGCCCTATACCTAAATATAACCCTTGCCCTAGCACTTAACCTAGCTGTATAACCCCACCCATTCCCCTAAAACAAACCCTAATCTTAGGCTTAACCCTTGCACTAATAATAGTACTAGTCCTAGCCCTATTTGAACCCTAAACTTAACCCTAACCCTAAACCAAAACCTAAGACAAACTCTAACTAACACCCTAGCCCTATTTCTATTTATAACCCTATTCATTACCATAATCCTAACAATAGCCCTAACCTGGGCCCTAACCCTAGTCATAGCCTAACCCTAGATCTAAACATCACTCTAAATCTAACTCTAATCTTAAGCCTAAACCTCATTCTACAACTAGCTCTAACACTATTGCTAATCCTAAAACTAGCCCTAATCCAAGCCCTAGCCCTAAAACAAAACCGAGCCATTGCTCTAACCCTAAACCTTAACCTAAACCAAACCCTAACCCATAACTAGCCATAACATGAGCTCTAATTCAAGTCCTAGGCCTAAAACTAACCCTCACCTGACTCATATCCAAACACAAACCGTAGCTCTAAATAACACTCTAACCCTAAAACTAATGCTAACACTAGACCTATCCGAAACCCTAACCCTAAAACTAACCCTAATCGTAACCCTAGTTCTTACATTGGCCTTAGCTAAACCCTAGCCCTAACTGTAACACAAAAATAGCCTTAATCCGAGCCCTAAGACTAGATTTAACCCTAACCCTAAACTAGCCCTAAATCTAACCCTAATCCTAGCCCTAACCCTAGCTCTAATCCTATCCATTACCCTAAGCCAAACCCTATTCATAATGCTAAATCTAGTCCTAATCCCAATCTTAGCCAAATCCAAATATTAACCCTATTACTAGTCCTAACACTAGCCCTCATTGTAGATCTAACCCTAACCCAAAACCTCACCCTAACCTGACCATAAACAATTATAGGTCTAAACCTGACCCTAAACCAAGACCGAAACCTGAAACTAGCCCTTCCAGTAAACTTATACCTAAACGGAAACCTAACACTAGCCCCAGACATAAACCTAATACTAAATCTAGGTATTATTCTAGCCCTGGATCTAAACAAAAAGTTAGTGCTAGCCCTAACAATAAATCTTAACCTAAACCAAATACTAACCCTACCACTAGACCTAACCTAGTCCTATTCTGGCTTTCACCCTAACCCTAACTTTAACCTGAACACTGGCCATGACACTAACATCAAACCTAGCTCTAAACTTGACCCTAACCCAAAAGCTAAACCTAACACTACACCTATCTGTAACTGTAATTCTAAAACAAGCTCTAATCAGATCCCTAGATCTTATATTACAAATAGCAGTAACATGAGGCCTAAACCTAACACAAAACTTAAATAACTCTAACACTAATCGAGGCCTAAACCTACCCTAAGCATAACCCTCAAGCTAACCCTAACCCTTGTTTTAACCCTAACCCCAACCGTCACCTTAGTCCTAACCCTAGCTCAAAGCCTAATCATAGCCTAAACATAACCCTAGCACTATCCCTAACCATAACCCGAACCGTAGCCATAATCCTAACCTTAATACTAGAACTAACACTAGCTCTAACCCTAGCCATTTTCCTAACTCTAACCCTAACCCTAATGATAACCCTTTCCCGAACCCTAACCAAAACACTAACCCAAACCATAAACCTAAACCTAATCCTAATCCTAAACCTAAACCTTGCCATAGCCTAAACCCTAAATCAAAACCTAATTCTTACCCTAAAACCAACAGTAAACCTAGCCCTAAAACTGAACTTAAACCTAAACCTAAACTTAACCATAAAGCTAACCTTACATCTAACCCAATCTATTAGCCTAAACCTAATTCTAAACCTAATGAAAATCCTAGCCCTAACCCTAAAACTAACCCTGACCATAACACTGAACATAACCCTCGTCCTAGACCTAACCCTGGCTCAAAACCTAATGTTTACCCTAAATATAACCCTAAACCTCCCCTAAGCTAGGGTTAATAGCCCTAACTCAAACCTAATCTAACTCTAGCCCTAATCTTAACCTTACCCTAGCCCTAACAACAGTTCTAAAACTATATATTATCCTTATGATAAGTTTATCCTAATGCTAAACCTTGGCATAACCCTAATCCTATTGCTAACACTAAAACTCTTCATTGCCTTAAACCTACCCTGAAATCTAAACCTAACCCAGTCAAGTACCCTAACCCTAACCCTAACCCTAATGCTCATTTGAGCTCTATCCCAAAACCTTAACCGAAAACAAACCCTAAACTTGATCGTGACTGCAAAAATACACCTAGCTCTAAACCTGACCCTTACCCTAAGCCTAACACGTACACTAGACAAAGACACAAATCTAACCCTAAATCTACCCAAAACTGTAACACTAGACCTGACATTAGCCATAGCCCTAATTATAGACCTAAATCTACAACAAATGTTAGCCATCATCCTAGCCCTAAACATAGCCTTAATCATAACCCTAACCTTAACCCTAGCCCTAACCCTAATTCTAACCCTCAGCCTACCTCTAAAACTAGCTATAACACCATACCTTACCCTAAAATTAACTATAACTCTGGCCCTAATACTAGGCCTAAGCTGAACACTAATCCTAGGCCTAATCCTACCTCTAACTTAACCCTATCCCTAAAACTAAATAAAACCCTAGGCCTAAGACTAACTCTAACTCTCACCCTAGCCCTAGCCCTAGTTTTAACCCTATCTGTTACCGTAACCATAACCCTAGCCCTAACACTTGCCCTAAAGTTAGACCTAGCACTAATCCTAGATCTAATGCTAAATCCAAATCTAACCCTAACACAAAGCCTAAGCCTAACACTAACACTAGCCCTAACCCTAATTCTAATCTTATAACTAGCCCAAACCCTAAACCTAGGAATAAAACAAAACTGAGCAAAAGCCCTAACCTTAAACCTTAACTTAACTCAAACCCTAACACTACACCTAGACATAACCCAAGCCCTGATTTGAAACCTAATCCTAACCTTAAAACTTACCCTGACCCTGACTCATATCCTAACACTGGACCTAGTTCTAAAGACCACCCTAAATTTAAACCAAACCCTAACAGTAACCCTAGCCCTAATTTGAGTCCTAACTCTAACCCTAAAACAAACCCTGATGCTGACTCATATTCTAACAATAACCCTAGCTCTAAATATTGCCCTAAAGTTAAACCTAAACCTAACACTAGACCTACAACTAACCCTAACATAAAACTAACTCTGATGCTGACTCATATCCTAACAATAACCCTAGCTCTAAATATTACCCTAACCTTAAACCTAAAGATAATACTACACCTAACCCTAATGCCAAACCCAAAACTAATCCTAATTGTAACCCTGGCTCTTACATTAGCCAATGCCCAAAGCTAGCCTTAAACCTAACACAAAAACAAGACCTAATCCGAGCTCTAAACCTATATGTAACCCTAATCCTAACCCCAACTCTAGCATAAACAGTAGCTCTAAGGCTATCCCTTAACCTAAGAAAAATCATAACCCTAATGGTAACCCTAGATTTTAATCCTTAGGCTAACCAAAACCCTACACTATTAATAGTCCTAACCCTATCCCTCATTCTAGCTCTAATCCTATCTCAAACCCTAACACTAACTCTGACCCTTATTCTGACACTAACACTAGCCCTAGGTCTTACCCTAATCCTAGAACAAACCCTAACACTAGCCCTAGACCTAAAGAAAATCCTAAATTTAGACTTAACTCTAGGCCTTGACCTAAACATAAACCTAGTCCTAGACCTAACAATAATCCTTAACATAACTCAAACACTAACCCTACACCTATACCTAAACCTAGTCCTAATTATGGATCTAAACCTAACCCTAACCCTATCCCAAAAACTAAACCTGATTTTAACACTGAACCTAGCTTTAATTCGGACACTAACACAAAACCTAGATCTAACACTGGACTAGCCATAATCCTAACCCTACAACTAGCCCTCAACATAACCCTAGCTCTTACATTACCCATAGCCCTAACCCTAGGCCTAAACCTAAGACAAAACCTAGATCTAATCCTAGGCCTAAATCAAGCCTTAAGCATAACCCTAACGCTAACCCTAGACCTAACCCTAACCTAACTTTTGCCTTAGTTCTAATCCTAGCTCAAAGCCTAAACATTACTCTAAACATAAACCTACACCTATCCCTCAATCTAACCCTAAACCTAGCCCTAATCCAAACCTTAACCCTAGCCCTAAACCTAGCTCTAAACCTACCCATTATTCTAAACCTAAACCTAACCTTATTGATAATCCTAGGCTTAATGCTAAACCTAAATCTAACTAGAAAACTAACCCTAGACCTAACCTTAAACCTCACACTTGCCATAAACCTAACCCTAGATCAAACCCTAACTCTTACTATAAACCTAAATATATCGATATTCCTAACTCTAAGCCTAAACCTCAATCTAACATTAAAAACAGCCCTAAATCTACATCTATTCATATACATTACCCTAACCCTAACCCTATCCCTAATGATGTCACTAGCCCCAATCCAAACCCTAACCCTATGAGTACTATAATCTTATGCCTAGAAGTAACCCTAAACCTAACCCTCACCCTAGTCCTAACCCTAGCTCAAAACCTGACCCTTATGCTAAACATAAACCTAAGTCTAACCGTAGTTTTAATCCTAACCCTAACCTTAATTCAAGACCTATTCCTAACCATAAACCTAGCCCTAAACTTAGCTCTAATCCTGTCCATTATACTAACCATACCCTTACCCTAATGCAAACACTATCACTAAACCTAACCCTATCAATTACCCTAAAACTAATGTGAACTCTAAACAAAACCCTATCATTACCCTAACTCACACCCTAGTGCTAATTCAAGCCCTAACCCTAAACCCTAACTTCAAACTCTAACACTTACCCTTACTCTAATAAATCTCATATCTCTAAAGCTGATTTGAACACTAAACCTAACCCTTACACTAGAACTATCCAAAACCCTAATCCTAAAACTATCCCCAACCATAAGCTTAGACTTGGCATTAGCCATAGCCCTAATCCTAGCCAAAAACCTAACACAAACCCCAGCCCTTATCCTAGCCCTAAACCTAGCCTTAATCCTAACCCTAAATCTAACTTTAGGCCTAACCAAAAAAGTAAACCTAGCCCTAATCTTAGCGCAATTTAGACCTTTTCCTAACCCTAGCCCTAAGACTAAGTCTAACTCTCACCCTATCACCATCCCTATTCTAACCCTATCCCTAACCCAAACCCTAATCCTAGCCCTAAACCTAGCCCTAACCTAGCCCTATCATGAGCTCTAGCCCTAACCTAGATCTAATTTTAACTCTAAATCAAACCCTGACCCTAACCCTAACTCTAAATCTTACTTTAACCCTAGCCCTAAAACAAAACTGAGCCATAGCCCTAACCCTAACCCTTAACCTAAACCAAACCCTAACCCTAACCTTAGCTCTAATTCTAATTTTAAGCTGAAAACTAGAACACTGACCCTGACTCTGACCATAATACTAACCCTAGTCTAAACATCACCCTAACCCTAACCTTAAACTTAACACTAGACCTACCGCTAACACTAACTTTAAATTTAATCCTAATTGTAACCCTGGTACTTACATTATCCTTACCCCTAACCCTAGAACTAACTTAACCCAAAACTTAGCCCTAATCCAAGCCCTAACTCAAGATTTAACCCTAACCTAATTATAAAACTAGCCCTAATCAAAACCATAACCCTAGCCCTAAATCTAGCTCTAACCCTATCCATTACTATAACTGTAACCCTAGGCCTAAACCTAACCCTATCACCAATCCTAAACCTATGCATTATTCTAAACCAAACCTAATCCCTAAACCTCACTCTGTCATTACACTAACACTAATCATAATGGTAATTTGAACCCTAACTTTAAACCTTAACCTATCCCAAACTTCTATCCCAGAACTTGACCTTAATAATACCCCTAGCTCTTAACCTGACCCTAAACTAAACCTAAGCCTTACATTACATGTAGCCATAAAACTAACCCTAAAACTATCTTTAACCATAACGCTAGATCTGATATTAGCCCTAGCCCTAATTCTAGCCCTAACACTAAAATAAACCATAGCCCATATCCTAGCCGCAAAACTAACCTTAATCATTACCCTAACCCTAAGCATAGTCCTAATCCTAATCCTAACCTTCACCTTATATCTAAACCTAGCTATAATGCCATACCTTACCCTAAATTTAACCCTAAACCTAACCCTAACTCTAGGCGTAAGGTGAACACTAAAAATAGTCCTAATCCTAGCCCTAATTGAACCCTATCTTTAACCCTAACCCTAACCCTAGCCCTAAGACTAACTCTAACTCTCACACTAGCCCTATCCCTACTTCTAACCCTATCCATTATCGTAATCCTAAACCTAGCCCTAACTCTAGCCCTAAACTAAGACATAACCATTGCCAAATCCTTATTCCTAGTCCTAACCCTAGATCTAACCCTAACTCTAAATCTAACCTTAACCCTAAGCCTAAGCCTAACATAAACACTAGCCCTAGCTCTAATGCTAACCATAAAACTAGCCCTAACCCAGCCCTAACCCTTGCAGTAAAACAAAACTGAGCAATAGCCCTAACCCTAAACCTTAACTTAAACCAAACCTTAACATTACACCTAGACTTAAACCTAGCCCTAATTAGAGTCCTAATCTTAACCTTAATACTAAACCTAGCTCTGACTAATATCCTAACACTCACCCTACCTCTAAACGCCACCCTAACCTTAAACCGAACCCTTATAGTAACCCTAGCATTTATTCGAGTCCTAACCCTAAAGCTAAAAATAAACCTGACTCTGACTATTATTAACCGAACACTAACACTAGCTCCAAATTTCACCCTAACCTTAAACCTAATCCTAACACGAGAGGTTTAACCCCTAACAATACCCTAAAACTAACCCCAAAACCCTCGTTCTTACATTGGATTTTGCTCTAAACCTAGCCATAACCCTAACACATATACTAGCCCAAATCTGATCCCTAAACCTAGCATTAATCTTAACCCTACCCCTAACACTAGCTTTAATCCTTTCACTTACCCTATGCCAAACCCTAAACCTAATGCTAATCTAATCTTAATTCTTAACCTAATCCAAACCCTAACCCTATTAGTAGTTTTAACCCTAGCCATCATTCTAGCTCTAACCATAACCAAACCCTAACCCTAACACTTATTCTGACCCTAACACTAATCATAGGTCTAAAACTGAACCTAACACTAAATGAAACACTAAAACTACTCCTACTGGTAACCTTATACCTAAACCTAACCCTAACACTAGCCCTAGACCAAAACCTAATCCTAATCTATTCATAACTCTAGACCCAGACCTAAAGAAAAACTTAGCCCTAGCCCTAATAATAACCCTTAGCCTACAGCCAAACAGTAACATTTCCCCTAGACTTAACCCTAGTCCTAATTTTGGATTTCCAATTAACCATAACCCTAAACTGAACACTGACCATGACACTAAAACTAAACCTAGCTTTAAACATCACCCTAACTCTAAACCTAACCCTAAAACTATACTTAGCTCTAACATTAACCCTAAAACTAGCCCTAATCATAACAAAGTTCTTACATTTGCCATAGCCCTAACCTATTGCAAAACCCAGCTCTAAACCTAGCACTACAATAGCTTTAACCCTAAAACTAACCATAACCCTAATCTTAGCCCTAACCCTAAACCTAAGCCTAACCCTAGACATAACCATAAGCATAACATTAGCCCCATCACTAGCTCCAACCTTATCAATTACCCTAATGATAACCCTAACACTATTGCTAACCCTAAGCTGAACCCTAATCCTATCCCTAACCCTAAAGCTATTCATTACCCTACACCTAACCTGAACTCTAAACCTAAAACTATCATTAACCTATCCCTATCCTTAATGATAACTTGAGCCTTAACCCTAAATCTTAATCTAATAAAAAACCTAATTCTGACTCTGACCCTAATAATACCCATAGCTCTATATCTTACCCTAACAAGAAACCTGACCCTTACGATACACCTACCTATAAACCTAACCCTAAAACTCTCCCTAACTGTAACCCTAGACCTGACATTAGCCCTAGCTCTAATCCTAGTCCTAATCCTAACACAAACCTTAGACCACATACTATCCATAAACCTTGCCTTAATCATAAACCTAACCCTAACCATAACCCTGATTCTAATCCTCACCCTAGTCCTAAAAGTAGCTAAAATCCCATCCCCTAACATAAACCTAACCCTAACCCTAACCCTAACACTAACACTAACCTTAGCCCTAAACCTAGACCTAACCCTTACTCTAACTCTAGCCCTAATCCCAGCCCTAATTTATCCCTGTCCCTAACCAAACCTAACCCTAGCCCTAAGACTAACTCAAACTCTCGCCCTAGCCTTATAACTAGTTCTAACCCTATCCCTTACAATCACCCTAAACCTAGCCCAAAACTTAGCCCTAATCCTATCCCTATCCTTAGCCCTAGCTCAAAGCCTAAATCTAAACTTAACTCTAAATCTAACCCTAACCTAAGTCTAAACCTCACACTAACAATAGCCCTAATCCTAACATTAATCTGAAAACCAGCCGTTACTCTACCCCTAGCCCTAAAACAAAATTGAATCATAATCCTAACCCTAATACTTAACCTAAACCAAAACCTAACCCTACACCTAGCCCTTATCCTTTCTCTAATTCTAGTCCTAACACCCTAACCTGAAAACTAATCCAGACCCTGACTCTGACCCTAACGTTAAACCTAGCTCTAAACATCATTGTAACCATAAACTTAACCCTAACACTAGACATAGCCTTAACCCTGACCCTATCACTAGCCCTAATCATAATGCTACTTTGTTCATTAGCCATATCCTTAACTCTAGCCCTAACCTAACCCAAAACCTAGCCTTAATCCGAGTCCTAAACCTAGTTATTTTTAATATTTATTTGTTAATTTCGGTGGACACAACTTCTTTATTTTATTGGTATGTGGTGCTGAGGATTGAACCCATCATCCTGAACATGACAGGCAAGCAGGCTACGTCTTGAGCCACATCCCGAGGCAATAAACCTAGCCTTAACCCTAAACGTAAATGAAACCCTAACAAAAACAAAAGCCCTAATCCTATACATAACTCTACCCCTAATCTTAGGTCTAACCCTATCTATTACCATAATGATAACCCTTATTCTAACCCTAGGCCTAACACTAAACCTATCCATTACACTAAACCACACCTAAAACCCTAAACCTAAACTTTTCACTACTTTAACCCAAAACCCTAATGATAATTCAAGCCCTAAACCTGAATCCTAACCTAACCCAAACCCTCACCTTGATCCTGACCCTAATAATAACCCTAGCTCTAAAACTGACCCTTAGTATACCCCTAACCCCTACACTGGACCAAGCCATAAACCTAACATTAAATCTATCCATAACTGTAACCCTGGACCTGACATTAGCCCTAGCCCTAATACTAGCCCTAAACCAAACACAAACTTTAGCCCTCATCCTAGCCCTAAACCTACCTTTAATCATAACCCTAAAAATAACCCTAGCCCTAACCCTAATACTAATCCTTGCCCTAGCCCTCAACCTAGCCATAACCCAATACCTTAACCTAAACATAATCCTAACTCTAACATTAACCCAAGGCCTAAATGTAACACTAATACTTGCCCTAATTTAGCCCTATTCCTAACCCTAACCCTAATCCTAGCCCTAAGACTAACTCTAAACTCTCCTACTAGCCCTATTACTAGTTCTAACCCTATCCCTTACCATAATCCTAAATATAATCCAAACCTTAGTCCTAACCCTTGCCTTATTTTTAGACCTAGCCCTAACCATAGATCAAAACCTAACTCTAAATCTAACCCTAACCCGAAGCCTAAGCCTAACCATTATAAATACATTTATATTTAGACTCTGTGTCTACAGATTTTGGCTTCAATTATTATTTAGAATATAGTCATTAGTTTCATAAAAGGCATACCATTTCTGATGGTGGGTAGAGAACTGATGTTCAGTGGTAGAATGCTAAATTAAGGGGGAAAGGAATAAGTGTATATGATTAATCAATCTAACTTAGCAACTTTGGAAGAGAACTCTAATGAATAGACAGGGGGAATTTATGGAAGAAGGTATAAATTCAAACTCCTTATATGTATTCATAAAATTATCCTATGTATAAATATTACAAGTTAGGAGGCTGAAAGTGGGATAGAGGAAGAAAGAAAAAAAGAAGAAAAAAATAACAAGGTAAGAAATAAAGAGAGGGAGAAAGAAAAAAAGAGCAAATAAAAAGGTGGCGAGGTGGGGCCTGTGCAATTCCTCCATATTATGCAATTCTAGTGATTCAGTTCTTAAAGTTCAATTTTATGGAAACTTCTTGGTTTCACATATGTTGAGGTTGGGAGGACAAGAGGGGGAAGGGTAGAGGAGAATGGATGAGAAGAGCAAGAAAAAAAAGTAAGAAAAAAATGTCTCTCAGAACTGTTTAATTTTCTTGGAGTTAATGGAGTTGTCTATTCCAGGCTTGAGTCTCTTTGCTCAGGGTGGTAGAGGTAGCCAGGGTGAGAGGGATTGAGCTTCTACCTGGAGCCTCCCTACTCTTAGTCTCTGATTTGGAAACCAGGTGCCTGTAGAGTTGCTTTTTCACATTGATAGCTACACCCACCAAAACTTGTGAGAAAAACATTGAGTTATCACAGCTGGAGGTAGGGGAGTTGGAAACTGGGTACCTGATAAGCTGCAGAACCAAGCTGATAGCCACACCCACTGAAAGATGGTGAGTAAGGTTTTTTTGGTTCTGTAGTGACCTTTTGCTGTGTCCAGAGCTCGGACTGGTTATCCACAAGCAAAGCCTCTGTGTTCTGTGCTGTCTTCTGTCTATGCAGAGAGTGTCTGTGTGGCTGAGACTACTGTCTGCACCCTGAGAATCTGCACAGCCGAGCCTTCCATCTTCGAGGAGAGCACCCATGCAGCCTGAGGTTTCATCAAATTTCTATGATACTGGGCAGGATTCCTCTTTTACTTAGCCTTACTATGCTCCACAGGTTTTGACCTTCTCAGTTCAATGGTTCAGTGTCAGGAACAGTTTGTATTTTAAGGTTTCCCTTCATTATGGCTTATTGATGTGAATGAAAATTGAGCTGGAAATCAAACAGGGTTGGCAGGAGGTGCTTGAAACTTCACACAATCAGTTCTCAGTGGGCACTCTCTGGTTTCTTTCTTTTAAAGGTAGGCCAAATATCTGCTGCCTTTCCTATCCTCTACTATCCCCCCTCCCCTCCCCTCCCCTCCCCTCCCCTCCCCTCCCCTCTTCTCTCTCTGCTCCCTCTACTGACATTCGTTTGTCCCCCTTATATTATTTTTCCCCTTCCCGATATATCAAGAACTATGTAATGTTTTGAACAGCCAACAATAAAAAATTAAAAAAAAAAAATAAAAAAAAAAAATAAAATAAAATGATACCTGGAACCAAAAAAAAAAAAAAAAAAAAAAAAAAAATAAAGGTAGGCCAAATATCAAGCATGCAAAAGAAACTGTATCTGAGAGCCCTTAGAGAAAACAGAAAAACATGTATGTACTGAAATAAGTCTCCCAACAATTTGAACAGATTTCATCTTTTAGCTTTCTCCACTAGGCTCCCCAAGGTTGGCACTTCTAGGATCAATGGTTCTCTAAACAGTTAAGTGTTAGTGCTAGCTTTAGAGCTATTGTTAGGGTTAGAGTTTTTTTTTTTTTTTTCAAATTTCTTTGATACTGGGAAGATTTATCTTTTACCTAGCCTTACTATGTGCCCCAGTTTTGGGCCTTCTTGGTTCAATGGTTTGCTGTTGGGAATAGTTTCTTTTTAATGGCTCACTTCATTTTGACCTATATGGGTAAATGAGAATGGAGCTGGAAATCAGAGTGTTGGTTCTAGCTGGTTGAAACTTCACATACTCAATCAGTTGTCTGTGGGCATTCTCTGGTTTCTTCATTGTAAAAGTAGCGATAAGCTGAAGCATGCAAAACAAGTTTATTTAAGAGCACTTTAGGAGAAAACAGGGCAATATGCATGTACTGAAATACCTCCCCCAATTATTTGGTCAGATTTCTTTGATACTGTGCAAGATTCATATGAAAGCTTTCCCCACTAGTCTCCCCAAGTTTAAAACTTTTATGATCAAAGGTTCTTTTAACAGGTTAGGCTTAGGGTTATGGTTAGATTTAGGGTTAGAACTAGTGTTAGGGTTAGTTTTTTTTTCCAACCTTTTGGATACTGGGCAGGATTTATCTTTTTCCTATTCTTAGTATGCTCCCCATGTTTGGGCCTCCTGGTAAAAGGCTTTGCTCTCAGGAACAGTTTTAATATTCATGTTTCACTTCATTTGGCCCTATAGGGGTGAATGGAATTGCAGCTCGACTCAAACAGGTTTTGTGCAAGCTGATTGAAACTTCACACACTCAATCAGTTCTCAGTGCACATTCTCTCACTTGTTTCTTGTGGTAGTAGCCCAAAGCTGAATTATAAAGAAACAGCTTTATCTGTGAGTACTTTAGGAGGAAGTGTCAACCTTTTTTTTCTTCATTGCTTTCATACTATACAGGATTCATCCTTTTCTGAGCCTTAGTACTATCCCCAAGTTTGGGCCTTCAAGGTTTGCTGGTTCACTGTCAGAAAAAGTTTGAATTAGTAGGTTAGTACTAAAATGGAACTGGAAATCAAATAGTGTTAGTACTAACTGCTTGAAACTTCACACACAAAATCAGCTCTCTGTGTTCACTCTTTGGTTGTTTTTTTGTGAAAGTACCTTAAACCAAAGCATGAAAAAATATTTTAACCAAGAGCACATTAGGAGAAAACAGGGAAATATGCACATACTGAAATACCTCCCCAAATTATTTGGTCTGATTTCTTAGATACTGCACTGGATTCATCTGTTAGCTTGCCCCACTGGGCTCCTTTATTTGGGGACTACTATGATCAATGGTTTTATAAACATGTTAGGTTAGATTTAGTATTAGGTTAGGGCTAGGGTTATAGCTAGTATTTTGTTAGATTTAGTTTTGTTCAAATTTCTTTGATACTGGGCAGGATTCAAGTTTCACCTAGTCTTACTATATTCTTTAGGTTTGGGCCTCTTGGGTCAAGGGTTTGCTCTTCTGAACAGTTTGTATTTTAAGTTTTCATTTCATTTTGACCTATGCGTGTAAATGGAAATGGAGCTGGAAATCCAACAGGGTTGGTGCTAGCTACTTCAATCCTCACACACTCAATCAGTTGTCTATGGGCATTATCTGGTTTATTCCTTGTAAAAGTCGCCCTAAGCTGAAGCATGCAAAGCAGCTTTATGTGAGAGCACTTTATGAGAAAACAGGGAAATATGCATGTACTGAACTACCTCCCCAATTATTTGGTCAGATTTCTTTGATATTGTGAAAGATTCATCTTTTAGCCTACACAACTTGGCTCCCCAAGTGTGGGACTTCTAGGATCAAAGGGACTCTAAACAGGTTAAGGTTAGTGTTAGGGTTAGTGTTAAGACTATGATTAGACCTAGTATTAAGGTAAGAGTTAGTTTTGTTTTCAAATTTCTATGATACTGTGAAGGATTCATCTTTTTCCTATTTTTACTATACTCCAAATATTTGGGCCTCCAACATAAAGGGTTTGCTTTCAGGAACAGTTTCAATTTTCATGTTTCTCTTCTTTTTTTCCTGTAGGGGTGAATGGAAATGAAGCTGGAAATCAATCAGGGTTTGGGCTAGCTCCTTGAAACTTCACACACTTTATCAATTTTCAGTGAGCATAATCTGGTGTTTACCATAGAAGTAGCCCTAAGATGAAGTGCAAAGTAACAGCTTTATCTCTGAGTGCTTTAGGAGCAAGCAGAATACCCATGTAGTGAAAGAGTTTCATTTTTTTTTTTGATTAATTTGATACTGTACAGGATTCATCCTTGACCTAGCCTTAGTAGGCTCCCCAAGTTGCGGCCTTCAAGTTTCAATTGTTCAGTGTCAGGAACCATTTGAATTTTTAGGTTTCACTTCATTAAGGCCTATAAGTGTGAATGTAATGAAGCTGGAAATCAAACAGAGTTTGTGCTAGCTGCATGAAACTTTGCACACTCAATCAGCTCTCTGTGGGCACTCTTTGATTTTTCTTTGTGAAAGTACTTTAAGCTGAAGCATGATAAACAATTTATCAATGAGCACTTTAATAAAACAACAGGGAAATATGAATCTACTAAAATACCTCCCCCAGTTCTTTATCAAATTTCTTTGATACTGCACAAGATTCATCTGTTAAGTTTTGCCACTAGGCTCCCCAAGTTCTGGACTTCCATGATCATAGGTACTCTAAACAAGTTAGAATTACGTTAGGTTTGGGTTAGATCTAATGTTAGAGTTAGAGTGAGTTTTGTTCAAATTCATTTGATACTTGGCATAATTTGTCTTTTACCTAGCCTAACTATTTTCCCCATGTTTGGACCTTATCCTTTCAATGGTTTGCTGTTAGGAACAGTTTGAATTTTAAGATTTCCTTCATTTTGATATATACAGGTATATGAAAATGGAAGTTGAAATCAAAAAGGGTTGGTGCTCACTGCTTAAAACTGCACACACTCAATCAGTTCTATGTGGGCACTCTGGTTTCTTCCTTGTGAAAGTTTCCCAAAGATGAAGCATGCAAAAGAATCTGTATCCAAATGTACTGGTGGAGACAACAGAGAAATATACATGTACTGAACTACCTCACCAAATTATTTGGTCAGGTTTCTTTAATACTGCACAAGATTTATCTGTTAGCTTGCCCCACTAGGCTCCCTTAATTTGGGACTTCTATGATAAAAGGTTCTCTAAACAGATTAGGGTTAGGGTAAGAGCTAGGTTTAAACCTAGTGTTAGGGTTAGAGTCAGTTTTGTTCATGTATCTTTGATACTGGGCTGGATTCATATTTTACCTAGACTCACAATGTTCCCTGGTTTGGGCCTTCTCGATTCAATGGTTTGCTGTCAGGTACAGTTTGTATTTTAAGGTTTCACTTTATTTTGAACTATTTTGTTGAAGAGAAATGGAGCACAAAATCAAATAGGGTTGGTGCTAGCTGCTTGAAACTGCACACACTCAATCAGTTCTCTGTGGACACTTTCTGGTTGGTTCATTGTGAATGTTACCCTCAGCTGAAACATGCAAAGCAACTTTATCCCAGAGCACTTTGGAGAAATCAAGGAAACATACATGTACAGAAACACTTCCCCCAATTATTTGCTTTATTTCTTTGATACTGTCCAGGATTCATCTTTAAGCTTTCCCCACTAGTCTCCCTTTGTTTGGGACATCTATGATCAAAGGTTCTCTAAACAGGCTAGGGTGAGCTGTAGGGTTAGGATTAAGGAAAGATCTAGTGTTAGGTTTACAGTAGTTTTGTTCAAATTTCTTTGATACTAGGCAGGATTTACCTTTTACCTAGCCTTACTATGTTCTTCAGGTTTGGGACTTCTAAGTTCTCTGGTTTTCTGTCAGTATTTCAGTTTTTATTTTGAGGTTTCACTTCATTTTGAACTATATGGGTAAATGGACATGGAGCTGTACATCAAACAGGGTTTTTGCTAGCTGCTTGAAACTTCACACATTCAATCAGTTCTCTGTGAGGACGCTCTGGTTTTATCCTTGTGAAAGTATCCCAAATATTAAGAATGTAAAAACAACACTATGTGAGAGCATTTTAGGGGACAACAGGAAAATTTGCATGTACTGAAATACCTCCCCCAATCATTTGGTCAGATTTCTTTGATACTGGGCAGGATTCATCTGTTAGCTTGCTCCACTAGGCTCCTCAACTTTGAGACTTCTATGATTAAAGGTTCTCTAAACAGGTTAACTTAGAATTAGGTCTAGTGTTAGGGTTAGAGTTTGTCTTGTTCAAATTTCTTTGATACTGGGCAGGATATATTTATATCTAGCGTTACTGTGTTCCTCAGGTTTCGGCCTTCTCGGTTCAGTTCTTTGCTGACAGGAACAATTTGTAAAATTGTAAAAAAATTATGGATTCACTTCATTTTGACCTACATTGGTAAATCAACATGGAGCTGGAAATCAAACAAGGTCCGTGCTAACTGCTTGAAACTTCACACACTCAATCAGTTCTCTGTGGGCACTCTCTGGTTTGTTCCTTGTGAAATTTATAATAAGCTGAAGCATGCAGTATGAATTTATCTGAGAACACTTTAGGAGAAACAGGAAAATATGCATGTACTGAAATATCTCCCCCAATTATTTTGTCAGACTTCTTTGAAACTGCCCATGATTCATCTGTAAGCTTGCCCCACTAGACTCCCCAATTTTGAAACTTCTATGATCAAAGGTTCTCTAAACAGGTTAGGTTTTGGGTTAAACTTAGTGTTAGGACTAGGTTTAGACCTGGTGTTAGAGTTAGAGTTAGGTTTTTTTAAAATTTCTTTGATATTGGGAAGGATTCACATTTTTCTTATTTTTACTATACCCCAAATGTTTGTGCTTCCTACGTAAAAGGGTTTTCTCTCAGGAACAGTTTCAGTTTTCATGTTTCTCTTCTTTTTGCCCTATAGGGGTTAATATAAATGAATCTGGAAATCAAACATGGTTTGTGCTAGCTGCTTGAAACTTCACACACTCAATCAGTTCTCAGTGAGCATTGTCTGGTTTGTTTCCTGTGAAGTATCCCTAAGCTGAAGTAGAAAGAAACAACTTTATCTCTGAGTGCTTTAGGAGCAAGCAAAATACACATGTACTAAAAGAGCTTAATTTTTTTGGTCAGATTACTTTGATACAGAACAGGATTCATCTTTGACCAACCTTAGTAGGCTTCCCAAGTTTGGACCTTCAAGGTTCAATGATTCAGTGTCAGGAACAGTTTGAATTTTTTGTTTTCTCTACATTATGGCCTATAGGTGTGAAATGGAGCTGGATATCAAGCAGGCTTGATGCTAGCTCAATGACACGTTACACACTCAATTACTTCACTGTGGGCATGCTCTGGTTTGTTCCTTGTGAAAATACCTTAAGCTGAAGCATGAAAATACAATTTATCCAAGAGCACTTTAGGAGAAAACAGGGGAAATAGGCATGTACTGAAACACCTTCCCAAATTATTTGTCAGAATTTTTGATACTGGGCACGATTCATCTGTTACCTTGCCCTACTAGGCACCCCAATTTTGGTGCTTTTATGATCAAGCTCTATAAACAGGAAAGGCTTATTTTTAGGATTAGGTTTAGGGCTAGGGTTAGAACTAATGTTCGGGTTAGAGTTAGTTTTGTTCAAATTTCTTTGATATGGGTCAGGATTCATCTTTTACCTAGCATTACTATGTTTCCCAGGTTGGGCTTTCTCAGTTCAAGGTTCGTGTTCAGGAACAGTTTGTGTTTAAAGGTTTCACTTCGTCTTGACTTCTATGGGTTAGGGTTAATTTTAGGGTTAGGGCTATGGCTCAGTTTTGTTTTAGGGGTAGGGGTAGTGTTGGGGCTAGATTTTGAATTAGTGTTAGGGTTAGGGCTAATGTTAGGGTTAGTTGTAGGCTTGGGGTTAAGTTTAGATTTAGAATTAGTGTTAGATCCAGGATTAGGGTTAGGGCTAGGGTTACTGTTACGGGAAGGGATAGGGTTAGAACTAGGGAAATGGCTAGGACTAGAATTAGATTTAGATTTAGGACTAGACTTAGGGTTAGGGTTATGGTTAAAGCTAAATTAGGGCTAGGATTAGGTCTAGGGTTAGTGTTATGGTTAGGCCTAGGTTTAAGATTAGGATTGTGATTAGGATTAAGTTTAGGGGAATGGGTGGGGTTATAGCTAGCTTTAGGACTAGGGAGAGGGTTACAATTAGGATTAGGGCTAGGGTTAGTGTTTACATTAGGATTAAGGCTGGGTTTAGGGCTAGGGTTTCTGTTAGGTTCAGGGTTGGAACTAGGGCTAGGGCTAATCTCAAGCCTAGGGTTATGATTAAGGACAGTTTCAGGGTTAGGTTATGGCTAGGTCTAGTGTCAGAGTTATGTTTAGGGCAAGGCTCAGGTTTAGAGTTAGGAGTATTATTAGGTTTAGGGTCAGGGTTAGCATTCGGTTTCTGTCAAAGTTTAGGTTTAGGACATGAATTAGTGTTAGGTTTAGGCTTAGGGTTAGGGTAATGGATAGGGTTAGGTTTAAGTTTCAGTTAAGGTTTAGGGTAATGGATGGGTTAGGTTTAGCAGTAGTGTTAAAGTTATCATTAGGCTAGGATTATGTTTAGTATACTGGATAGATTTAGAGCTAGGGTTAGGGCTAGGTTATGGTTTGGATTAAGTCTAAAAATAGAGTTTGGTTTAGGGGTAGGGCTAGGGTTTGGTTTTACGGTAAGTGTTAGGTTTAGGGCTAGGGTTCTGGTTAAGTTAGGGTTAGGGTTACTGTCTGAGCTAGGGTAGTGGCTAGAGAAATGTTTAGTTTTACATTCAACCCTAGGGATATGTTTATGGTTAAGGTTTGATTTAGGGTTCGGGTTATGGCTAGATTTTTCATTACAGTTAGGGTTAGGTTTAGGGTAATGGATAATGTTAGATTTAGGGTTAGGGTTAGGGTTAGTGTTAGGGTTTTTATTAGGGCTATTCTTAGGATTAGGTTTAATGTATGGCTTAATATTTCCGCTAAGGTTAGGGCTATGGTGAGGTTTATGTTTATGGTTAGGTCTTGGGATACGTTTGTGGTTAGGATTAGGTTTAATGTTAGGGATTGGGTTATAATTAGGGTAATTGACAGAATTAGAACTAAAGTTCAAGCTAGGATTAAGGTTAGGATAAGAGATAGCCTTAAGGTTATGGTTTAGGATAGGGCTAGGGTAATGTTAAGGGTAAGGGTTTGGCTTTGAGCTAGGGTTAGGCCTAAGGCAAGTGTTAGTGTTAGGGTTAGTGTTAGGGCTATGGTCAGGGTTAGGGTTATTCTTAGGTTTAAGTTTAGGCCTAGGATTATGGCTAGTTTTTTTGTTAGGTTTAGGGCTAGGGTTAGGACTATGGTTAGGATTAGGGCTACTGTTAGGGTTAACATTAGGGTTAAAATAGGGTTAGGGCTATGATTATGTTTAAGGGTAGTATTAGGGTTAGGGTTGTGGCTAGGTCTAGTGTTAGGGCTAGGTTTGGGTTAGAGTCAGGTTTAGAGACATGTTAATGTTAGGGTCAGGGTCAGTGTTCCGGATAGGATTAGGGTTAGGGTTAGAGCCAGAATTAGGACTAGTGTTAGGTCTATGGTAGGGTAAGAGTTTAATTTAGGTTAAGGGTTATTGTTAGGGCTAAAGCTAGGATTTTGTTTAGATCTAGGGCTAGAATTATAGCTATATTTAGGATTAGTTTTGGGTCTAGTTCTATGTTAAGTTTAGGTATAGCTATAGGCTTACTGGTAGGGCTAGTGTTAAGCTTTGGTTTAGGGTTAGAGACAGGTTGAGACCCAGGGTGACTTTAGGATAAGAATAAGTGTCAGGCTTAGGGTTAGAATTAGAATGAGGACTAGAGTTAGGAGTAGTAATACTGTTAGTGTTTTAGTTAGGCTAAGTATTAGGATTATGACTAGGGTTAGGATTTGGTTTAGGGTTTGGCTTAGGGTAATTGATATGGTTAGAACTAGGGTTAGGGCTTGGGTTAGGTTTTGGTTTAGGTCTAGTGTTAAGGTTCAGATTAGGGTTTAAACTAGGATTATGACTAGAATAAGGGGTAGGATTTGTGTTAGGTTTAGGAATAGGGTTATGACAAAAACTAATGTACAAACTAGAGTTAAAATTAGGGCTGGTTTTAGGGTTAGGGTTAAGGCTAGGTCTGGTGTTAGGATTAATTTAAGGTTATGGTGATGTTTAGAGCTAGTATTAGTGTTAGGATCACTGTCAGCATCAGGGTTATTTTTAGAGTTAGGGTTAGGGCTAGGTATAGGTTTATGGTTTGGTTTAGGTTAAGGGTTAGGTATAGGGATATGGCTTCGTTTTCTTTTAAGGCTAGGGCTGGGGGTAATGCAAGTTTTAGAATTAGCATTATTGTTAGGGCTAGTGTTAGGGTTTTGTTTAGGATTATGATTATGGTTAAATTTAGAGTTAGGTTTAAATTTAGAGTTAGATTTAGATTCAGGATTGGGTTAGGGCTAAGGATAGAACTAAGGATAGGACTAGTACAAGAGTTAGAATTAGGATTAAGGCTATGTTTAGGGTTAAAATAGGACTAAATTAGGATTAGTGCTAGGCTTAGTGTTAGGGTTACGCCTAGGGTTAGGGCAAGCATTATGGTTAGGTTTAAGATTATGGTTAGGTTTAGGGTTATGGTTAGGTTTAGGGTAAGGGATGGGGTTATACCTAGGTTTAGGGCTAGGTTGAGGGTTAGAATTAGGGCTAAACCTCGGGTTATGTTTTGGTTAGAATTAAGGCTAGGTTTAGGGCTAAGATTAGGGCTAGGGCTAATTTCATGTCCAGCTTCACAGTTAAAGATAGTTTAAGGTTAGGTTAGATGTACTGTAATGGTTAGATTTAGGGTTAGGGTCAGGTTTAGAGCTAAGGGTATTGTTTGGGTCAGGGTCGTGATTAGTGTTTGGGATAGGTTAAGGTTTATATATAGGGCTCAAATTGGCATACGTTTAGGATTAGGGTAATAATATAGTTAGGTTTAGGTTTCAAGTTAGATTTAGGGTAATGGATAGGGTTAGGATTAGGGATGTGGTAAGGTTTAGGCCTGGGGTAAGCATTAGGGATAGGATTATGGTTAGGGTAATGGATAGGGTTAGAGCTAGGGTTATAGATAATGTTATGGTTATTATTAGTGCTACGTTTAGGGTTACATTTAGGTTTATGGTTATAGCTCGGTTTAGGGCTCAGATTAGACTAGGTTTTGGGTTAGGTTAGGTCAAGGGTTAGGGTTATGGCTAATGAAAGTACTTGGGTTACAATTAGGGCTAGTTTTATGCTTAGGGTTAGGGTTAGAACTAAGTGTAGTATTATTTTTAGGGTTATGTTTACGGTGATGTTTTAATCTAGGGTGAGTGTTAGCGTCAGAATCAGGGTTAGGTTAGTTTTAGGGTTCTGCTTAAAAGTAGAATTAGGGCTAAGTTTAGGGCAAAGTGTAGGTTTAGGTTTTGGTTTAGGTTAAGGTTTAGGGTTAGGGCTATGGCTCAGTTTTTTATTAGGGCTAGGGCTAGGGTTAGGGCTGGTTTTAGGAGTAGATTTATGGTTAGGGTTAGGGTTAGTGTTAGGTTTAGGCTTAGGCTTTTCTTTAGGGTTAGATTTAGAGTTAATTTTAGATCTACGGTTAGGGCTAGGGTTAATGAAATGGCTAGGGTTAGTCCTAGGGTTTGGGCTAGGTTTAGAGTTCCAGTAAGGGATAGGTTTAAAACTACTTTTAGAGCTAGGGAGAGAGTTAGACTTAGTTTTAGGGATAGGGTTAGGTTTAGGGTTAGAGATAGCTAAGTTAGGTCCAATATTAGGGATAGGGTTGGTTTTAAGTTAGGCCTATGTTTAAGTTTAGGGTTATGATTAAGGCTATGTTTAGGGCTAATATGGGCTAGGTTTTGTGTTCAGGTTAGGGCTAGGATTATATCTAGGGCTAATGTCAGGTCTAGGGTTATGGTTATGGATAGTTTTATGGTTAGGTTTTGGCTATGTCTAATGTAATGATTAGGTTAGTGTAAAGGTCAGGTTAGAGTTAGGGGAATTATTAGGGTCAGGGTCATGGTTAGGGTTTCTTTTAGGTTTCAGTTTAGGATTAGGTCTTAAATTAGCATTAGGTTTATGGTTAGGGTAATGATAGGGTTAGATTTAGGGTTCAGGTTAGGTTTAGGGTAATTGATAGGGTTGGGGTTAGTGATAGGTTTAGGGATAGGCCTAGGGTTAGCATTAGGGAAAGGGTTATGTTTAGGGTAATGGATATAGTTAGAGTTAAGTTTAGGGCTAGGGTTTTGGTTAGGATTAGATCTTGAGATAGGTTTAGGCCTAGCATTAGCATTAGGATATGGGTTATGATTAGGGTAATGGATACAGTTAGAGCTAAGTTTATAGCTAGACTTATGGTTAGGATTAGGTCTTGAGTTAGATTTAAGGTATGGATAGAACTAGAATTAATATTAGTGTTATGTTTAGTGTAAGAGTTAGGTTCTGAGCTATGATTATGGTTAGAGCAAGGTTTAGGTTCAGAGTTTTGTTTAGGGATAGGATTATGGTAGGTTTAGGGTTAGGGTTGAGGTTAGAGGAATGATTATAATTAAGTTTAGGTTTAGGGTTAGGGTAATAAATATGGTTCAATGTAAGTTTATGGTTAGGGACAGGGCTAGATTTAAGTTTAGGGTTAGGTTTAGGTCTATGGTTTTGTTTAGGTTTATTGTAAGGGTTAGGGTTTGATTTATGGTTAGGGTATAGCAAATATTAGTTTAGGGTTAGGTCTAGGGTTAGTTTTCTGTTTAGGGTTAGGATTATGGTTAGGGTTAAGGCTAGGGTTACAATTAGGTTTAGGGTTAGGGTAATGGGAATATTTAGAGCTAGGGTTAGTGTTTGTGTTAAGGTTATGATTAGGACTAGGTTTAGGGTAACATTCGGGAATAGTTCTAGGTTTGTTTATAGTAAGGGTTAGGTTTTGAGCTAGGGTTAGGACTAAGGCGAGGTTTAGGTTTGGGTAAGGGCTAGGGTTAGTGTTAGTGTTATGCTTATGTTTAGGTTAAGGCCTAGGATTAGCTCTAGGTTTTGTGTTAGGTTTAGGCCTAAGGTAAAAGCTGAGGGTAATGTAAGAGCTAGCATTATGATTAGGGCTAGTTTTAGGGTTAGGGTTATGCCAAGATCTACTGTTAGGTTAGATTTTCAGTTAGGGTCAGGTTTAGAAGTAGGTTTACTATTAAAGCAGCATCAGTGTTTGGGTTAGAGTTCAAGTTAGGGTTAAAGCCAGAATTAGGAGTAGGTTTAGGTCTAGGGGTAGGGATAGTGTTTGTGTTGGGATAAGGGTTATTGTTAGGCCTAGGATTAAGTTTTTGTTTAGGTCTAGGGCTAGAGTAAAGGCTAGATTTAGGATTAGGTTTAGGTCCAAGGCTAGTTTTAGGTTTTAGTCTAGTGTTAGGGTCAGATTTATTACTAGGTTTTGTGTTAGGGTCAGATTAAGGGTCAGGGTTAGTGTTCGGATTTGGGATAGGATTAGAGCTAGAATGAGGGCTAAGGTCAGGACTATTAATAAGGCTATGGTTTTGGTTATCCTAAGGATTAGGCATAGGTCTAGGGCTACCATTAGGGTTAGGGTTATTCATAGGGTAAGGGATAGCCTTAGAGCAAGGGTGAGGGCTAGAGTTTGGGTTATTTTTCAATCTAGTTTTAGGCCTCAGATTAGGGCTAGTTTTTGGGTAAGGTTTAGGGCTAATGATAGGGCAAATGCTAATGTAAGAACTAGGGTTACAATGAGGGTTAGTTTTAGGGTTTCAGTTAAGGGTAGTTCTAGTTTTAGGGTTAGGTTTAAGGTTAGGATGATATTTAGAGCTAGGGTTAGTGTTAGGATATGAGTCAGGGTCAGGGTTAGGTTTAGGACTCGAATTAAGAATAGGTTTACTTTTAGATTTTAGTTTAAGGTTAGGAAGGTGTTTACAGCTAGGGTGAGTGTTAGGATATGAGTCAGGGTCAGGGTTAGATTTAAGGTTAGGGTTAGGATTCGAATTAAGGCTATCATTAGGTGTAGGTGTAGTGTTAGGTTTTGGTTTAAGTTAAGGTTTAAGGTTAGTGCTAATGCTCAGTTTGTTTTACTGCTAGGGTTAGGGTTAGGGCTAGTTTTACCATTAGCATTAAGGTTAGGGATAGTTTTAGTGTTTTGCTTAGGCTTAGTTTTAGGGTTAGATTTTGAGTTAGACTTAGATCTAGGGTTAGGGATAGAACTAAGGATAGGGCAAGGGTTAGGGCTAGGGTTAGGGTTATGGTAATGGATAGGCTTAGAACTAGGGATAGGGATAGTGTGAGAGTTAGAGTTAGTCTTAGGTCTTGGTTTAGGGTTAGGTTTAGGTTTACCTTACCAGTATTGCCAGTGTTAGGGTTTGCTCTAGTTTCAGGGACAGTTTTGGACCTAGGGTTTGTGTTAGGGTCAGAATAAGGGCCAGGGTTAGTGTAAGGGTTTGGGATAGGATTAGAGATAGAATAGGGCTAGGTTCAGGACTATTAATCAGGTTCAGATTTTGGTTAGCCTAAGGATTAGGGATAGATCTAGGTTTACCATTAGAGTTACGGTTTCACTTAGGGTAAGGGAGAAAGTTAGAGCTAGGTTTAGGTCTAGAGTTAGGGTACAGTTAGGGTTAAAGTTAGGTCTAGGCTTTGGATTAGGCTACTTTTGGTGTTAGGGTTAGAACTAGGGTTAGGACAATTGCTAATATAAGAACTAGGGTTACAATTAAGGTTAGATTTAGGGTTAGGGTTAGGGGTAGGGTTGGTTTTAGTGTTAGGGTTAAGTTTAAGGTTAGGGTTATATTTAGATCTAGGATTAGTTTTAGCATATGAGTCATGGTCAGAGTTAGTGTTAAGATTCATATAAGGGCTAGGGTTACTGTTAAGTTTTGGTTTCAGTTTAGGATGGTGTTTCAAGCTAGGGTGAGTTTAGCATATGAGTCAATGTCAGGTATACTTTTAAGGGTTAGGACTCAAATTAAGGCTATGTTTAAGTCTAGGTGTAGTATTAGGGTTTGTTTTAAGTTAGTTTTAGGGTTAGGGCTATTGCTTGGTTTTGTTTTACTGCTCGTGGTAGGGTTAGGGCTAGCTTTATGATTAGCGTTAGGATCAGGTTTAGTGTTGGCATGAGGCTTAGGCTTAGGGTTATGGCTAAGACTAAGGATTGAGCAAGGTTTAGGGCTAGGGTTAGGGTTATGGTATGGGCTAGGATTAGAACTCGTGATAGGGCTAGTGTGAGAATTATTGTTAGTTTTAGGGATAAGGTTAGGTTTAGGGTTAGGAATAGGGCTAAATTAGGGCTAGGATTATGTCTATGGTTAGTGTTCAGTTTAAGCATAGAATTGGGGTTAGATTTAGGATTTAGTTTAGGGTCAGGGATGGTGTTATGCTAGTTTTAGAGGTAGGGTGATGTTTAGAATAAGGGTTAGGATTAGGGTTATAATTAAGGCTAGGTTTAGGGATAGAATGAGGGCTATGGTTTGTTTTAGGGTTAGGCTAGGATTAGGAGTATGGCTAATTTAAAGTCTAGAATTATGTTTAAAGATAGTTTTAGGGTTAGGATTATGGATACGTCTAGTGTAAGGTTTGGGTTTAGGGTTAGGGTCAGGTTTAGGGCTAGGTGTATTATTAAGTTGAAGGTCTAGGTTAGGGTTTGGAATAGGTTAAGGCTTAAAGTTAGGGACTGAATTAATATAAGGTTAAGGGTTTGGGTAATGATAGGCTTAGAATTAGGGTTCATGTTAGGTTTAGGGAATTGGATAGGGATAAGATTAGAGATAAGTTTAGGTTTAGGCTTAGGGTTAGCATTAGGGTTAGGATTGTTATGTTAATGTATATGGTTAGGGCTAGTGTTATGGTTATGAATAGGGCTAGAGCTAGGTTTAAAGTTAGGGTAAGGGTAAAACTTGGGATAGGGCTCGGATTGGGGCTACCATTTGGGTTAAGTTAGTGCTAGGGTTAGGATTACAGGTAATGTAAGTACAAGGGTTAGAATTAGGGCTAATGTTAGGCTTAGGGTTAGGGTTATGATTAGGGTGATGTTTAGAGCTAGAATTAGTGTTAGTGTCAGTGTCAGGGTTAGTTTTAGGGTTTGGCATGAACACGACTTAGGGCTGGGGTTAGGGGTAGGTGTATGGTTAAGGTTTGGTTTAGTTTAAGGGTTAGGGATAGAGCTTATGGCTCGGTTTGGTTTTAGGGCTAGGGCTAGGATTAGGGCTAGTTTTAGGATTAGTGTTAGGTTTAGGGCTAGTGTTAGGGTTAGGCTTAGGCTTCGGGTCAGGGTTAGATTTAGAGATAGATTATGATCAAAGTTAGTGCTTGGGCTATGGATAGGTCAAGGGTTATGATTAAGTTTAGTGCTAAGTTTAGGGTTACATTACCCTTAATGTTAGGGTTAGAACTAGTGATAGGGCTAGTGTGAGAGTTAGATTTATTCTTAGGTCCAGGGTTCTGGTTAGGTTTAAAGATAGGGTGAAATTATGGCTAAGATTAGGGCTAGGGTTAGTATTGGAGTTAGAGCTTGGGTTAGGGTTAGGGTTAGGATTAATCCAAGTTTAGGACTAGGATAAGGGCTAGGGTTTTTGTTAGGGTTAGGGCTAGGATTAGGGCTAGGGCTAATGTCAGGTGTGGGGTTACTATTGAGGAGAGGACAGTTTTAGTTTTAGGTTTATGACTAGGTCTAGTTTAAGGGTCAAGTTTAGGGTTAAGGGTCAATTTTAGAGCTAGGGGACTTATTAGGGTCAGGATCAGGTTAGAGTTTGGTTGAGGTTAGGGTTTAGGGTTAGGGCTCAAATAAGCTTTAGAGTCAGGTTTAGGGTATTGATAGGTTTTTGTTTAGGGTTCACGTTTGGTTTACGGTAACTGATAGCATTAGGTTTAGTGATAGGGTTTGTGTTAGGCCTAGGGTTAGCATTAGGGTAACGTTAATGGTTAGGACAATGGATAGGGTTAGAACTAATGTTAGGGCTTGGGTTATGGTCAGGAATAAGTCTTGAGTTAGGGTTAGGGTTAGAAATAGGGTGAGTGTTAGAATATGTTCAGCATAAGGGTTAGGGTTTTAGCTAGGGTTAGGGTTAGGGCGAGGGTTTGGTGTAGAGTTAGGTCTAAGGATAAGATTAGAGTATGGTTAGAGTTAGGATTGGATTAAGCTAGCATCATCATTAGGGGTAGGGTTAGGGTTAGAGTAAAGGATATGGCTAGATGTAGGCATAGGGTTATGGTTAGTGTTATCTTCAGATTTAGGTTTAGGGTTATGGCTATGGTTATGTTTAGGTTTAGGTAAGGGGTATGCTTTGAGCTAGAGTTAGGTCTATGGCAAGTGTGATGTTTAGGGTTAGGTGTAGTGTTAGTTTTCTGGTTAGGTTTAGGGTTATGATTAGGCCTAGTTATCCATAGGTTTAGGGTTATTTTTAGCATAATGGGTAGGTTTAGAGCTAGGTTTAGGGATAGGGTTAAGTTTAGGATTAGGGCTAGTGTTAGGGGTATATTTAGGGATAGATGTAGGTTTATGTTTAGGAAAAGGGTCAGGCTTTGAGCTAGGGTTAGGACTAATCAAGAGTCAGGTTAGGGTAAGTGTTAGGGTTATGCTTAGGCCTAGGATTAGCTCTAGGTTTTGTGTTAGGTTTAGGCCTAGGGTTAGGACTCTGGGTAATATAAGAGCTAGGGTTATGTATCGGGCTAGTTTGAGGGTTAGGATTTTGGCTTGGTCTAATGTTAGGTTTAGATATTTGGTTAGGGTCAGGTTTAGAGGTAGGTTTACTCTTAAAGGCAGTGTCAGTGTTTGGGTTTGAGTTTGAGTTAGGGTTACAGCCAGAATTAGAACTAGGTTTAGGTCTAGGGGTAGGGTTAGTGTTTGTGTTAGGTTAAGGGTTACTTTAAGGGCTATGGATAGGTTTTTGTTTAGGTCTAGGGCTAGAGTTAAGGCTAGATTTAGGATTTGGTTTAGATCTAGGGCTAGTGTTATGGTTTGGTATAGGGTTAGGTCCATGTTTAGACCTATTGTTAGTGTTAGGGTAAATTTAATGGTCATGGTTAACATTAGGGTTTGGAATAGGGTTAGAGCTAGAGTGAGGGTAGGGTTATGACTATTAATAGGGTTCAGGCTTTGTTTAGCTTAATGATTAGGGAGAGGTCTAGGGTTACCATTAGGGTTAGGTTTTCGCTTTGGGTAAGGGATAGGCTTAGGACTAGGGTTAATGCTAGAGTTAGGGTTAGGGTTAGGGTTAAATCTAGGTTTAGGGCTCAGATTAGGGCTAAATTTGTGTTAGGGCTAGGGCTAATTTTATGGCAATGGATAATGTAAGAACTAGGTTACAATTAGGTTTAGTTGTATGGGTAGGTCTAGTGTTAAGGTTAGGTTTAATGCTAGGGTGATATTTATGGCTAGGTTAGTATTAGGATATAATTCAGTGACAGTGTTAGTTTATTGTTATTGTTAGGACTCAAATGAGGGCTAGGATTATTTTAGGGTTCAGTTTAAGGTGAAGGCGGTCTTTAGAGCTAGGCTACTGTTTGGATATGAGTCAGCATCGGGGTTAGTTTTAATGTTAAGGTTATGACTCGAATTAAGGCTAGGGTTACTGTTAGGGTTCAGTGTAAGTTTTGTGTTGTGTTTAGACCTAGGGTGAGTGTTAGGATATGATTCAGTGTCAGGGATAGCTTAAGGTTATGGTTAGGACTTGAATTAGGGCTAGGGTTAGGTCTAGGTGTAGTGTTACATTTTGGTTCAAGTTAAGGTTCAAGATTAGGACTATTGCTCAGTTTTTTTTAGAAAGAGAGAGAGAGAATTTTTCAATATTTTTTTTTTTTAGTTTTTGATGGGCACAGCATCTTTTTCTTTTTTTAATTATACTTTTCTTGTTGCTGAGGATTGAACTCAGCACTCCGTGCATGCCAGGCGAATGCACTACTGCTTGAGCTACATCCTCAGCCCCTATTGCTCAGTTTTGTATTAGTCCTAGGCTATATGATTAGCATTAGGATTAGGGCTAGTGTTTGTGTTAGGCTTAGGCTTAGGGTTAGCTTAAGACTTTGAGTTAGGTTTAGATCTACGGTTAGGGCTAGTTCTAAGAATAGGGCAAGGGTTAGGGCTAGTTTTAGGGTTATGGTAAATGATAGGAATAGAAGTAGGGATAAGGCTAGGGCAAGAGTTAGAGTTAGTCTTAGGGCTAGGGTTATGGTAAGTTTTAGGGATAGGCCTAAATCAGGGCAAGAAATAGAACTAGGGTTAGTGTTCAGCTTAGTCCTAGCATTAGCGCTATGTTTAGGGTGAAGTTTGCTGTAAGGAATGTGTTATAGCTAGGTTTAGAGGTAGAGTGAGGGTGAGAATTAGGATTAGGGCTAGGGTTAGGGTTAAGGTTATGATTAAGGTTAGGTTTAGGGCTAGGATGAGGGCTAGGATTTGTTGTAGGGTTAGGTCTAGAATTGGGGCTAAGGATAATATCAGGTTTAGTGTTACAGTTAGGAATAGATTTAGTGTTAGGTCTATGTCTTAGTCTAGTGTAAATGTTAAGTTTAGGGTATGGGTCAGTTTTAGAGTTAGGAGTATTTTTAGGTTCAGGGTCAGGGTTGCAGTTTGTATTAGGTTAAGATTTAGGGATAGGGCTCAAATGAGCATTAGGGTTAGAGTTAGGATTAGGGTAATGAATAGGGTTAGGTTTAGGGTTCAGGGTAGGTTTAGGGTAATGGAGAGATTTAGAGTTTTTGATAGGGTTAGTATTGGGCCGAGGGTTAGCATTAGGAATAGGGTTATCATAAGGGTAATGTATAGGTTAGAGTTAGGGTTAGGTATAAGGCTAGAGTTAGGGTTATTGTTAGGGATAAAGACAGAGTTATGTTTAGGCCAAAGGTTAGTATCTGAGGTATGGTTAAGTCTAAGGTGAGTGTTAGGCTTAGGGTTAAGGCTAGGTTTAGAGTTAGGGTTATGCTTATGGTAGGTTTAGGCCTTGGATTAGGGCTAGGTTTTGTATAGGTTTAGGTCTAGTGTTAGTGCTATGGGTAATGTAAGATTTAGGGTTCTAATTAGGGCTAGATTTAGGGTTAGGGTTATGGCTAGTTCTAGTGTTAGGTTTAGATTTTGGTTTAGAGTCATTTTTAGAGCTAGGTTTAGTGTTAATGTCATGGTCAGTGTTCAGATTAGAGTTAGGGTGAAAGCCAGAATCAGGGGTAGGCTTAGTTCTGGGGGTAGTGTTATTTTTTGTTTTAGGTTAAGGGTTATTGTTAGGGCTAGTACTAAGTTTTTGTTTAGGTCTAGAGCTAGAGTTATTGCTAGATTAGGATTAGGTTTAGGTCTAGGGGAAGTGTTAAGGTTAGGTTTAGGTAAAAGTTCACTGGTAGGGCTAATTTCAGTGTTCAATTTAGGGTTAGGGTCAGGTTTAGACCTATAATTAGTGTTATGGTCAGAATAAGGGTGAAGGTAAGAGTTACATTTTGAATTAGGTCTATAGCTAGAGTGAGGGCTAGGGTTTGGACTAGTAATAGGGTTAGTGTTTGATTTAGGCTAAGAATTATGTTTAGGACTAGGGTTAACATTATGGATAGGGTTTGGCTTAGGATAAGGGATAGGGTTAGATCTAGGCTTAGAGCTACTTTTCAGGTTAGGTTTTGGGCTAGGGTTAGGGTTAGGGTTTGGGTTAAATCTAGTTTTAGGGCTCAGATTAGGGCTATTTTGGGGGTTAGAGCTAGGGTTAGGACTATGACTAATGTAAGAACTAGGGTTATTATTAAGGTTAGTTTTAGGGTTAGGGTTTGGGCTAGGAATTGTGTTAGCATTTCTTTTATGGTTAGGGTGATATATAGAGCTAGGGTTAGTGTTTGGATATGAGTCATGGTAAGGGTTAGTTTTAGTCCTAGGACTCGAATTTAAGCTAGTGTTATGGCTAGTTGTAGTGTTAGGTTTTGGTATAGGTTAGGTTTAGAGTTATGGTAATGGCTCAGTTTTGTTTTAAGGCTAGGGCTATTGTTAGGTTTAGTTTTATGATTAGCGATAGTGTTCAGCTAGTGGTAGGGTGAGGTTTAGGCTTATGGTTATGGTTATATTTAGAGTTTATAACGATAATTTAGAGTTATGGTTAGATCTAGGATTAGTGCTAAGGTTAGGGCTAGTGTTAGGTTTACGGTAATGGACAGGTTTAGAAATTGAAATAGGGCTAGTTTTAGAGTTAAAGTTATTCTTAGGGATAGAGTTAGGTATTTGCTTAGCGTTAGGGCTAAATTAGGGCTAGATTAGAGCTAGGTTTAGTGTTAGAGTTAGGCCTGTGGTTAGTTATAGAATTAGGGTTAGTGTTAGTGTTAGGGTTATGGTTAGTTTTAGGGGAAGGGATGAGATTATGGCTAGGTTCAGGGCTAGGGCGAGGGTTAAAACTAGGTAGAGGAATAGGGTGAGGGTTTGGGATAGGATTAAGGCTAGGTTTAGATCTATGTGAGGGCTAGGGTTTGTGTTAGTTTTATAGCTAGGATTAGAGCTAGGGATAATGTCAGATCTAGGGCTATGGTTAGGAAAGTGTTAACATTAGGTTTATGGCTAGGTTTAGTGGAAAGTTAGGTTTAGGGTAAAGTTCAGGTTTAGAGCTAGGTGTATTATTATGTTTGGAGTCCATTTTAGGGTTTGTTTTAGGTAAGGTTTAGGGGTAGGGTTAAAATTAGCATTAGGGTTAGGTTTAAAGTAATGGATAGTGCTAGGTTTAGGGTTCAGATTAGGTTTAGAATAATAGATAGGGTTAGTGTTAGTGATAGGATTAGGGTTAGGCCTAGAATTAGCATTTGGGTTAGGTTTATGTTTATGGTAGAGGATAGGGTTAGTTCTAGTGTTAGGGCTTGTGTTAATGTTAGGATTTTGTCTAGGTTTAGAGATAAGCCTAGGGTTAGTGTGAGTGTTAGTTTTAGCAGAAGTGTTAGGGTTTGAGCTAGGGTTAGGGCTAGGTTGAGGGTAAGAGATACAGTCAGGGCTATGGTTAGGGTTAGGTTTAGGGTTATGGCTTGGTTTAGCATTAGGGTTATGGTTATGTTTAAGGTAATGGATAGAGTTTGTGCTAAGATTTGTGCTATGGTTACAGTTAGGATTAGGGCTAGGTTTAGGGTTAGGTTGAGTGTTAGTGCTATTGTTATGTTTAGGGTAAGGATTAGAGTTTGAGTAGGGTTAGAGCCATGGCCAGTATTAGGGTTAAGGTTAGTGGTAGGGATAAGGTTAGGGTTACACTTAGGTCTAGGTTTAGGGCTAGGATTAGGGCTATGTTTTGTGTGAGATTTAGGGCTAGCATTAGGTGTGGGGTAATGTAAGAACTAGGGTTATGGTTATGGGTAGATTTAGGGTTTGTCTAGTGTTAGGGTTAGTTTTTCAGTTAGGATAAGTTTTAGAGGTAGGGTTTGTGTTAGGGTAAGTGTCTAAAATTAAGTCTAGGGTTACATTTATTGATAGATTTAGGGTTATGTTTATGGTTAGGTCTAGTGTAAGGGTTCTATTTAGTGTAAGGTTCAAGTTTATAGCTAGATGTATTAGGTCAGGGAATGGCTTACAATTCAGTTTAGGTTAAGGTTTAGGTTTAGGGCTTTAATTAGCATTAGGGTTAGAGTTAGGTTTAGGGTAATGAATAGGCTTAGATAAGGGATAGGTTAGTTTAGGGTAATGGATAGCTTTAGAGATTGTGATAGTGTTAGGGTTAAGCCTAAGGTTAGAATTAGTGTTAGGATTATGTTTAGGGTAATGGATAGGATTAGAGCTAGGGATAACACTAGGGTTATGATTAGGATTAGGGCTAGGGTTAGGGTAGTGTATAGAATTAGAGTTATGGTTAGGGCTATGGTGAAGGGTAGGATTAGGGCTAGGTTTAGTTTGGGGTTTGGGATAGGGCTAGGGTTATGTTTAGGGTAAAGGTTAGGCTTTGAGCTAGGGTTAGGTCTAAGGGGAATGTTAGGGTTAGGGATAGGGCTACGGTTAGTTTAGGGTTACACTTAGGGCTAAGTTTAGGCCTAGGATTAGGGCTAGGTTTTGTGTTATTTTAGGCCTAGGGTTAGAGCCATGGGTAGTTTTGAGCTAGGATTATGATATGGACTAATTTTAGGATTATGATTATAGCTAGATGTAGTGTTAGGATCAGGTTTTAAGTTAGGGTGAGATTTGGAACTAGGTTTATGTTAGGGTCAGATCAGTGTTCAGGTTAGAGTGAGTGTTGAGGTTAGTGCCAGAAATAGGACTAGGGTTAGATCTAGAAGTAGGGTTAGTGTTTGGGTTATGTTAAGGGTGATTGTTAGAGCTAGGACAAGGTTGTTGTTCAGGTCTAGGGCTAGAGTTATGGCTAGATTTAGGATTAGGTTTAGGTCTAGGACTAGTGTTAGGTTTAAGTTTAGGTATAGGATTACCAGTAGGGCTAATGTTAGGGTTTGGGTTCGGATTAGGGTCAGGTTGAGACATATGGTTAATGTTAGGGTCAGTAGAAGTTTCAGGGATAGGATTAGGGTTTGGGTTATGGTTAGATCTAGAATGAGGGCTAGATTAGAGTTAGGACTAGGTTTAGCATTAGGTTTATGGTTTGGCTTAAGGTAACAAATAGGAAAAGAGTTAGGGTTAGGGAATGGTTAGGGAATGGCTTATGGCTAGGGTTAGTGTTAGGTTTAAAGCTAGGGTTAGCACTCAGTTTAGAGCCAGGTTTTGGGTTAGGTTAGGGCTAGTGTTAGGGCTACAGCTAATGTATGAACTAGGATTATGATTAGGGCCATTTTTTGGGTTAGTGTTGTGGCTAGGTCAACTTTTAGGTTTAGGGTTAGAGTTATGTGATGTTTAGAGTGAGAGTTAATATTAGCCTCAGAGTCAGTGTTCAGGTTAGAATTACCTTTAGGGTTAAAGCCAGAATTATCACTAGGGTTAGGTCTAGGTGTAGAGTTACTGTTTGGGTTAGGTTAAGGTTTATTATTATGGCTAGGGCTAGGTTTTTGTTTATGTCTAGGGTTAGAGATATAGCTAGATTTAGAATTAGGTTTAGGTCTAGGGTTATTCTTAGGGTTAGGTTTAAGAATAGGTTTATTTCTAGTGCTAATGTTAGGATTCAGTATAGGGTTAGGTCAGGTTTAGACCTATGGTTACCATTAGAGTCAGAATAAGTGCAGGTTTGAGTTATGGTTAGAGCTAGACTGAGGGCTAAGTTTAGGTCTAGTAATAGTATTAGGGTTAGGACTAGGGTTAGCATTAGGGTTAGGTTTGGCTTAAGGTAAGGTATAGGGTTAGACCTAGGGTTAGGGCTACATTTAGGGTAGGTTTAGGGCTAGTGTTAGGCTTAGGTTTTGTGTTAAAGCTAGTTTTATGTTTCAGATTATGGCTAAGTTTTGCTTAGAGTTAGGGCTAAATTTAGAGTTACAGCCAATGTTTGCAATAGAGTTAGGATTTGGGCTAGTTATAAGATTGGGGTTAGGACTAGGTCTAGTGTTAGGGTTAGGTTTATCATTAATGTGATTTTTAGAGCTAGGGTTAGTATTAGGGTCAAAATTAAGGTTAGGGGTAGTGTTACGGTTAGGGTTTGAACTCGAATTAGGGCTAGGGTTAGGGCTAGGTATAGAGTTAGGTTTTGGTTTAGGTTAAGCTTTAAAGTTAGGGCTATCTCGGTTTTGTTTTAGGGCTAGGGCTATGGTTAGGACTAGTTTTAAAATTAGCATTAGGATTAGGACTAGTGTAGTAATCTTAAATCTAAATCTAACTCTAAACCTAAGACTAGCACTAGAAATAAACCTATCCCTAACACTAGTCCTAGGTTTAGAATTAGATTTAGAGTTAGGATTAGATCTAGGGTAAGGTCTAGGACTAAGAATATGGTTAGTGTAAGTTCTAGGTTTATACCTAGGATTAGGGTTATGATAAAAATAGGGTTAGAACTAGGGATAGGGATAGGGTGAGAGTGAGTTAGTCTTCGGACTAGGCTTAGTGTTTGGTTAGGTATAGGGCTTAATTAGGGCTAGGTTTATTTTTCTGTTTAGGCCTAGGGTTTGTTTTGGGCTTAGGTTTAGGTTTAGTGTAAATAATGGGATAAGAGCTAAGTTTAGGGCCAGGATGAAGGTTAGAATTAGGGTTAGGTCTAGGGTTTTATTAGAGTTATGATTAAGGCTAGGTTAAGGGCTAGGATGAGGGCAAGGTTTTGTGTTTTGGTTAGGGCTAGGATTAGTGATAGGGCAAATGTCAGTTATAGGGTTATGGTTAGGAATAGTTTTAGGGTTAGGTTTCTGGTTATGTTTAGTGTAAGGGTTAGATTTAGGGTAAGGGTCAAATTTAGAGCTAGGGGTATTATTAGGGTCAGAGTCAAGTTTAGGAATTTGTTTAAGTTAGGGGTTAGGGTTAGGGCTCAAATTAGCATTTGTTTTAAGTTAGGTTAATGATAGGGTTAGGTATAGGATTCAGGTTATGTTTAGCATAATGGATAGTGTTAGGGTTAGGTATAGGTTTAGATTTAGGCCTAGGGTTAGCATTAGAATTAGGGCTATGTTTATGGTAATTGAGAGGGTTAGAGCTAAGTTTAGGGCTAGGGTTAGGGATAGGATTAGGGCTAGGGTTATGGTTAGGGTTAGGGCTATAGTTTGTGTTAAGTTTAGGGCTAGGATTACAGCTAGGGCAAACATCAGGTCTATGATTACGTTATGAATAGTTTTAGGGTTACGTTTATGGCTAGGTCTAGTATAAGGTTTAGGTTTAGTGGTAGGGTCAGGGTTAGAGCCAGATATATTATTATGGGAAGGGTCAGAGTTAGGGTTTGGCTTATTTAAGTTTAGGGTTAGGGCTCAAATTGGCATTAGGTTTAGGGTTAGAGTAATGATAGTGTTAGGTTTAGGTTTCAGGTTAGGTTTAGGTAATGGAATAAGTTTAGGGTTAGCAATAAGGTTATGGTTACGCCTAGGGTTACCATTAGTGTTATGGTTATGGTTAGGGTAATGAATAGGGTTAGAGCTAGTGATAAGGCTAGGGTTATGGTTAGGATTCTGGCTAGGGTTAGGGTAAGGTTTAAGGCTAGCATTTGGGTTAGGGTTAGGTTAAAACTAGGGTCAATTCTCACATAAGGGCTAGGTTTTATGTTTGGTAATGGCTAGGGTTAGGGCTATGACTAATGTATGAACTAGTATTACAATTAGTGCCAGCTTTTAGGGTTAGGGTAATATTTAGAGCAAGGGTTATATTTAGGATCAGTGTCAGAGGAAGGGTTAGTTTTAGTGTTATATTTAGGACTCAAGTTAGGGCTAAAGTTAGAGGTAGGTGTAGGGTTAGGTTTTGGTTTAGGTTAAGGGTTATGGTTAGGGCTATGGCTCAGTTTTGTTTTAGGGCTAGGGTTAGGGTTAATGCTAGATTTTGGATTAGCGTAAGGGTTAGGGCTAGTGTTAGAGTTAAGTTTAGACGTAGGGTTAGGGTTAGATTTAAAGATATGGTTGATATAGAGTTAGAGCTCATGCTAGGGTTAGGGCTAGGGTTAGGGTTATGGTAAGGAATATGGTAAGAACTATGGATACTTATAGGGTGAGAATTTGAGTTATTCTTAAGAGTAGGATTAGGGTGAGGGTTAGGTTTAGGGCTAAATTAGGGATAGGATTAGGACTAGGTTTAGTGTTAGGGTTAAGCCTAGGTGTTGGGCTACGATTAGGGTTAGCCCTGGGGTTATGGTTAAGTTTAGAGGCATGGGTGGGGTTATAGCTAGGTTTAGGGTTAGCGTGATTGTTAGAATTAGGATTAGCCCTAGGGTTATGATTCAGTTTAAAATTAAGGCTAGAATTAGGGCTAGGTTGAGGGGTCGGTTGTCTGATAGGATTAAGGCTACAACTTGGGCTAGGAATAATATCAGGTATAGGGTTATGGTTAAGGATATTTTTAGGGTTAGGTTATGGCAAGGTGTAGTGTAAGGTTAGGTTTTATTTAAAGGTCAGCTTTAGAGCTAGAATTATTATTTTCGTCACAGTCAGGGTCAGGGTTATCATTTGGTTTACGTTAAGTTAAGGGTTATGGCTCAAATTTGTGTTAGGGTTAGGTTTAGAGTTAAGGTAATAGAAGGGTTTACTTTAGGTTTTAGTTAAGTTTTAAGATAACAGATGGGTTAGGTTTCAGCAATCAAGTTAGGGTTAGCATTAGGGTTAAGGTTATGTTTAGTGTAAGGATAATTTTAGAGCTAGGGTTAGGGCTAGGTTATGGTTTGGAATATGCCTAGGATTAGATTTAGGTTTAGGGAGAGGGCTTATGTTTGGTTTAGGGTAAGTGTTAGGGTTAGGGTAAGTGTTAGTTTAGGGTTACGGTTATTGTTAGTTTAGGATAATGGTTAGTGTTTGAGCTAGGGTTAGGGCTAGTGCAAGGGTTAGGTTTAGGTTTACTTCTAAGTTCAAGATTATGGTTAGAGTTGGGTTTAGTGTTAGGGATAGGGTTTTCGTTATGGTTATGGTTAGGGTTAGGGTAATGGATATGGTTAGAGCTAAAGTTTGGGCTAGGGTTAAGGTTAAGAATAGGGCTAGGTTTAGGATTAGGATTTAGGATAGTTCTAGAGTTATGTTTAGTGTAAGGGTTAGGCTTTGAGATAGGGTTAGGTCTAAGGAGAGGGTTAGGGTTAGAGTTAGAATTAGGGTTAGGGCTTGGCTTAGGTTTATTATTAGAGCTAAGTTTAGGCCTAGGATTAGCTCTAGGTTTTGTGTTAGGTTTAGGGCTAGAGTTAGGGCTATGGGTAATGTAAAAGCTATGGCTATGTTTAAGGCTAGTTTTAAGTTTAGGGTTATGGCTAGGTCTAATGTAAGGTCCATGTTTTGGGTTAGTGTCTGGTTTAAAGCTAGTTTACGTTTTAGGATCAGAGTCAGTGTTCAGGATAGTGTTAGGTTTAGGGCTAGAGCCAGAATTAGGACTAGGGTTAGGTCTAGAGTAGGGTAAGTGTTTGGTTTAGGTTAAGGGATATTGTTAGGTATAGTGCTAGGAATTTGTTTAGGTCTAGGCCTATAGTTATAGCTATATTTAGGATTAACTTTGGGTCTAGGACTAGTGTTAGGCTTAAGTATAATATAGGGTTACCGGTAGGTCTAGTGTTAGGTTTTGGTTTAGGTAAAGGGTCAGGTTTGGACCTAGAGTTACTTTTAGGGTCAGATGAGGTTCAGGGTTAGGCTTAGAACTGGAATAAGGGCTAGGGTTAGGACTAATAACACTGTAAGTGTTTAAGTTAGGCTAAAGATTAGGGTTACAACTAGGTTTAGCATTTGGTTTAGGGTTTGGCTAAGGGTAAAGGATAGGGTTATAACTAGGGTTAGGACTTGTGTTACGGTTAGGGTTAGGGCTAGTGTTAGGGTTAAGATTAGGGTTTAAGCTAGGGTTAGGACTAGAATTAGGGGGAGGGTTTGTGTTACATTTAGGGCTAGGGTTTTGACAATGACTAATGTATGAACTAGGGTTACACTTAAGACTCATTTTAGGTTTATGGTTAAGGCTAGGTCTAGTGTTAGGGTTAATTTAAGTTAGGGTGATGATTAGAGCTAGGATTAGTGTTATTGTCAGCATCAGTGTCCGAGTAATTATTAGAGTTAGAGTTAGGGCTAGGTGTATAGTTTGGGTTTGGTTTAGCTTAAGGGTTTGGGTTAGGGATATGGCTTGGTTTTGTTTTATGGCTAGAGCCAGGGCTAGGGCAAATTTTAGGATTAGCATTATGGTTAGGGGGTAGTGTTAGGTTTGGTTTGGCTTATGATTACAGTTAAATTTAGAGTTAGGTTTAGATATAGATTTAGGCTTGGATTTAGGTTTAAGATAGGGCTAAGGATAAAACTAGGGTTAGGGCTAGGACAAGAGTTATAGTTAGTTTTAGGGCTATTGTTAGGCTTAGGATAGAATTAAATTAGGGCTAGGATTAGTGCTAGGCTTAGTGTTAGTATTAGGTCTAGGGTTATGGTGGGAGTTAGGGTTAGGTTTAGGGTTATGGTTAGGTTTATGGTAAGGGATGGGGTTATAGGTAGGTTTAGGGCTAGGTTGAGTGTTAGAATTAGAGTTAGGGCTCATGTTATGGTTTGGGTTAGGATTAAGGCTAGGTTTAGGGCTAGGATTATGGTTAGGGCTAATTTCAGGTCTAGGCTTCCGGTTAAAGATAGTTTAAGTTTAGGTTTATGTTTACTCCTTTTGTAAGCATTAGGTTTAGAGTTAGGGTCAGGTTTGGAGCTAAGGGTATTATTAGGGTCATGGTCATGATTATTGTTTTGGATAGGTTATGGTTTAAAGTTAGGAGTCGAATTAGCATTAAGGATAGGATTAATGTAATGATAGGGTTAGGTTTAGGTTTCATGTTAGATTTAGGGAAATGGATAGGGTGAAGTTTAGGGATAGGGTTAGGTTTAGGCTAAGGGTTAGCATTAGGTTTAGGGTTATGCATAAGGTAAAAGATATGGTTAGACCTAGGGTTATAGCTAGGGTTATGGTTACAATTAGTGATCAGGTTAGAGTTAGGTTTAGGGTTAATGCTAGGGTTAGGGCTCGCAATAAGGCTAGGATTTGGGTTAAGGTAGGGCTAGAGTTAGGGTTATGGATAATGTAAGTACTAGGGTTATGATTAGAGCTAATTTTAGTGTTAGGGGTTAGGACTAGGTCTAGTGTTAGTTTCATGTTTAGGGTTAGGTTGATGTTTAGACCTAGAGTTAGTGTTAAGGTCTGAGTCAGGTTGAGGGTTAGTTTTAGAGTTCGGCTTAAGACTCAAATTTTTGCTAGGGTTAGGGCTAGGTGTAGTTTTAGGGCTTGGTTTATGTTAAGGATTAGGGTTATGTCTATGGCTTGGTTTAGTTTTAGAGCTAGGGCTAGAGTTAGGGCTAGTTTTAGGATTAGCCTTAGGGTTAGGGCTAGGGTTAGGTTTAGGCTTAGGCTTTTTGTTAGGGTTAGATTTAGAGTTAGGGTTAGATCTAGGGTTATGGCCAGGGATAGGAATAGGGCTAGGGTTAGACCTATGGTTCAGTATAGGATTATGCTTCCAGTAAAGTATAGGGTTAGAACTAGAGTAAGAGCTAGAGTGAGAGTTAGAGTTAGTCTTTGGGCTAGGATTAGGGTTAGGTTTAGGGATAAGGCTAAATTAGGCCTAAGTTTAGGGTTTTGGTTAGTGTTAGGGTTAGGCCTAGGGTTAGGGTTGTGGTTATTATTAAGGCTATGTTTAGGGCTAGGATAAGGACTAGGGTTTGTGCTATGGTTAGGGCTAGGAGTATGGCTAGAGCTAAAGTCAGGTCTAGGGTTATGGTTAGGGATAGTTTTAGGGTTAGATTTATGGCTAGGTCTAGTGTAAGGTTTAGGTATAGGGTAATAGGTTTAGAGCTAGGGAAATTATTAATGTCAGAGTCAGTGTTGGGCTTATTTTAGGTTTGAGTTTAGGGTTAGGGCTTGAATTAGCATTAGGGTTAGCATTAGAGTAATGATAAGGTTAGGTTTAGAGTTCAGGTTAGATTTAGGTTGTATGACAATTTAGGGGATAGTGATAGGGTTAGGTTTAGGCCTAGGGTTACATTAGCATAAGGGTAATGTTTAGGGTAATGGATACATTTAGAGTTAAGGTTATGGGTAGGGTTATGTTTAGGATTATGTCTTGAGTTAGAGTTAGGGTGAGGGTTAGAACTATTGTTAGTTCTAGGTTTAGTGTTATGTTTAGTGTAAATGTTAGGTTCTGAGCTATGGTTTGGGCTAGGCTGGGAGTTAGCTTCAGGGTTAGGTCTAGGGATAGGATTACCATAGGTTTGGGGTTAGAGTTAGGGTTAGAGTTAAACTTAGGATTAGTGGTAGGGTCAGTATAAGAGTCAGGGTTAAGGTTATAATTTGGTATAAGGTTAGAGCTAGAATGAGAGCTAGGGTTAGGGCTATTAATAGAGTTAGGGTTTTGATTAGCCTAAGGATTAGGGGTAGGTCTAGGTTTACCCTTAGGTTTAGGAGCTTGCTTAGGGTAAGGGATTGGTATAGAGCTAGGTTTAGGGTTATGGTTAGGGTTAGAGTTAGGGTTAAATCTAGGTTTAGGGCTCGAATTAGGATAGTGTTTTTGTTACGGTTAAGGATAAGATTAGGACCATGGCTAATGTAAGAACTAGGGTTAAATTTAGGTTAGTTTTAGTGTTATGGTTAGGTTTAGTGCTAGGGTTAGGTTTAAGTTTTGGGTGATATTTATAGCTAGGTTTGTGTTAGGATATTAGTCAGGCCAGGGTTAGTTTTAGGGTTAGGTATAGGACTCAAATTATTTTTAGGGTTATTCTTAGCATTTGGTTTAAGGTGAGGGTGGTGTTTAGAAGTAGGCTGAGTGTTAGATATGAGTCAGGGTCAGTGTTAGTTTTAAAGTTAGTGTTAGAACTCGAATTACGGCTAGGGATATGTCTAGGTTTAGTGTTAGGGTTTGGTTTAAGTTAACATTTAGTGTTAGAGATATTGCTTGGTTTTGGTTTTGTCCTAGGATTAGGTTTAGGGCTAGTGTAAGTATTAAGCTTAAGCATAGGGTTTGGGTAAGATTTGGAGTTAGGGGTAGTTCTAGGGTTAGGGCTGGGACTAAGGATTTATCAAGAGTTAGGACTAGGGATAGGGTTATGGTAAGGGATCGGTTTACAACTAGAGATAGGTATAGTGCGAGAGTTAGAGTGAGTCTTAGGGCTAGTGTTAGTGTTATGGTTAGAGATAGGGCTAAATTATTGCTAGGATTAAGGCTAGGTTTATTGTTTGGCTTAAGCCTAGAGTTAGGGTTAGGTATAAGTTTAGGGTAAGAGGTGGCATTATAGCTAGGTATAGAGGTAGGGTGAGGGTTACAATTTGGGTTAGGGGTAGGGTTAGGGTTAGGGTTATGATTAAAGCTAGGTTTAGGGCTAGGATGAGGGCTAGGGCTAATTTCCAGTCCAGAATTATGGTTAAAGATAGTTTTAGGGTTAGGATTATGGCTACGTTGTGTTAAGGGTTAGGTTTAGGGTTATATTCAAGTTTAGAGCTAGGGGTTTTATTAGGGTCAAGGTCAGGATTAGGGTTTGGGATAGGTTAAGGTTTCAAGTTAGAGCTTGAAATAGTGTTAGTATTAGAGTTAGGGTAATTATAGGGTTAGGTTTAGGTTCAGGTTAGGTTCAGGGTAATAGATTGGGTTAAAATTAGGGTTCAGTCCTAGGGTTAGCATTAGGGTTATGGTTGTGGTTATGGTAATGGATAGATTTAGAGATCAGTTTAGGGCTACGTTTCTTGTTACAAATAGGGCTAGGATTAAAGCTAGGATTACGGCTAGGTTTTGGCTTAAGTTACAGATAGGTTTAAGGTTAGGGCTAATGTAAGTACTATGGTGATGTTTAGGGCTAGTTTTAGGGTTTTAGGGCTAGACTTAGTGTTAGGGTTAGGTTTAGGGTTAGGATGATGTTTAGAGCTAGTAGTGTTAGAGTCAGTGTCAGGTTCAGGGTTAGTTTAAGGGTTTGGCTTACAACTCATATTAGGACTATGGTTAGAGCTAGGTTTAAGGTTGGGGTTTGATTTAGTTTAAGGCTTAGGGTTATAGCTCTAGCTATGTTTTGTTTTAAGGCTAGAGCTAGGGTTAGGGCTAGTTTTAAGATTAGTGTTATGGTTTGGACTAGTTTTAGGGTTTGGCTTAGTCTTCGGGTTAGGGCTCAATTTAGAGTTAAGTTTTGTCTAAGGTTAGTGCTAGGTCAAAGGATAGGGCAATGGTTAGGGGTAAGGTTAGGGTTATGGTAAGAAATAGGGTTAGAACGAGTAAAAGGTCTAATTTTAGAGTTAGAGATAGTCTTAGGACTAGTGTTAGGGATAGGGCTAAATTAGGGCTAAGATTAGGGCTAAGGTTAGTTTCAGTGTTAGGCCTAGAGTTTGGGTTAGGATTGTAATTAAGGTTATGTTTAGCACTAGGATAAGGGCTAGGGTTTGTGTTAGGGTTAGGGTTAGAATTATGGCTAGGGCTAATGTCAGGTCTACGGTTACAGTTAGGGATAGTTTTAGGGAAATGTTTACGGCTAGGTCTATTGTAAGTGTTAGGTATAGGGTAAGAGTCAGGTTTAGAGCTAGGGAAATTATTAGGACAAGGGCCAGTGTTATGGCTTGGTTTAGGTTTGAGTTTAGGGTTATGGCTCAAATTAGAGTAAGGGTTAGATTTACGGTAAACATAGGGTTAGGTTTAGGGTTCATTTTAGGTTTAGGGTAATTGAAAGTTTTGGGGATAGTGATAGGGTTAGGGTTACTCTTAGGGTTAGCATTAGGATAAGGGTTATGTTTGGGTAATGGATACAGTTAGAGTTAAGGTTAGGGTTTGGGTTATGGTTAGGATTAGGTCTTGGGTTAGGGTTAGGGTGAGGTAAGGATTAAGGCTAGGTTTACGGTTCAGATGAGGGTTTGTGTTAGGGCTAGTGCTAGGATTAAGGCTAGGGCTAATGTCAGGTCTAGCATTACAGTTAAGGGTAGTTTTAGGGTTTGGTTATTAATAGTTTTACTGTAAGGGATATGTTTAGGGTAAAGGTCAGGTTTAGAGGTAGGTGTATTATTATGGTCAAAGTCAGGATTAGGGTTTGGTTTTGGTTAAGCTTTAGGGTTAAGGCTCAAATTAGCATTAGGTTTAGAGTAATAGATATGGTTAGGTTTAGCGTTCAGGATAGGTTTAGTGTTTTGAATAGCCTTAGGGATAGCTATACAGTTAGGTTTAGTCCTATTGTTAGCATTTGTGTTAGGCTTAAGTTTAGGGTAAAAGATAGGATTACAGCTAAGTTTAGGACTACATTTATGGTTAGGATTAGGGCTAGTGTTAGGGTTAGGGTTAGGGATATGGTTAGGCCTAAGTTTAGGGTAAGGTTTAGGGTAAGTGTTATGGTTGGAGCTACATTTAGGGCTAGGGCGAGGTTTAGGGTTAGGGGAGATCTAGGGTAAATGTTAGGGTTAGGAATAAGTTTAGCATTAGGGTTAGGGTTAGAGTTATGGTAATGGATAGAGTTAGATCTAGGGATTGGCCAAAGTTTACAGTTAAAATTAGGGTTGAAGTTATTGTTAGGGATAGGGCTATGTTAATGTTTATGGTTAGGATTAGGGCTCAGTTTATACGTAGTGTTAGAGTTAGAGTTACTTTATTCAAATTTCTTTGATACAATCAAGAATTCTTCTTTAACTCACCTTATTCTGTTTCCCAGGTTTAGACATTTTGGTTCAACGTTTTGTTGTCCAGAACAGTTAATATTTTCATTTCACTTCTTTTTACCTATACGAGTAAATGTAAATGGACCTGGAAATCAAACAGGGATAATGCTAGCTGCTTGAAACTGCACACACACCCTCAATTCTTTGTTGGGACACTCTGGTATGTTCCTTGTGAGTGTAGGCCTAAGCTAAAGCATGCAAAAACAACTTCATCTGAGAGCCCTTTAGGAGAAAACAGGAAAATATGCATGTACTGAAATACCTCCCATAATTGGTCAGATTTGTTTGATATCACATAGGATTCATCACTTATCTTGCCCCACAAGGCTCCACAAGGGCGGGAATTCTAGGATCAATGGTTGTCTACTCAGGTTAGAGTTAATGTTAGGTTTAGGGTTATAGCTAGGGCTAGGGTTAGAGCAATGTTAGGTTGACAATTAGTTTTGTTCAAATTTCTTTGATATTGGCCATGATTCATCTTTCATCTAGCCTTAGTGTGCTCCTAAGATATGTTCATTTCAATTCAAGGGTTCACTATATTGAAAACTTTGTATTTTAAGGTTTCAATTCATTTTGACACCTATGGGTAAATGGAAATGGAGGTGGAAATCAAACAGGCAGCCCTTCTCCTAAACCTAATCCTAAACCTAACCATAAAATAGCCCTAATCCTAGGCCTAAGCCTAACACTAATCTTAGACCTAGTCCTAATCCTAATTTATCCTGAACCCTAACCCAAACTCTAGCCCTAAGAATAACTCTAACTCTTCGCATAGCCCTATTCTAATTTTAACCCTATCCTTTACCATAACCTAAACACTAGCCCTAATCTTAGCTCTAACACTAGCCATAGCCCAAACCCTAGAATTAACATAACTCCAAATGTATCACTAAGCCTAAACTCACCCTTTCAGTAGCAATAACACTATCACTAATCATAAAACTACCCTTAACTTTAGTTTTAGTCCTAAAACAAAACCAAGCCATAGGACTAAACCTAACCGTTAACCTAAACCAAATCCTAACCCTACATCTAGCCCAAAGCCTACCCCTAATTTGAGTCCTATCCCTAACCATAAAATGACTCTTGATTCTGATTCTGATGCTAACACTAACCCTAGTTAAAAACAACACCCTAAACCTAAACATAATCCTAAAACTAGACTCATGCCTAAATGTAACCATAAAAATAGCCCAAATTGTAACCTTAGTTCTTACATTAGCCATATCCCTAAGAAGAGCCCTAACATAACCCAAAACCTATCCCTAATCCAAGACCCAACCCTAGCTTTAACCCTAACTCGAAAACTAAAATTAGCCCTAACCCTTACCCTATACCTAACCCTAACGTTAATTCTTGCACTAAACCTAAACCTAACCCTACCCCTAGCTCTTACTTTAACCATACCCCAGCCCTAACCCTAGCTCTAACTCTATCCATTACCCTAATCTTAACCCTAAATCTAATGCTAATACTTAGCCTGACACTACCACTATACCTAAAACTAACATATCCATTACCCTTCCCTAACCTGAACCTAAACCTAAAAATATCATTACCAAAACTGTAACCTAACCCTAAATCTAACTCGAGAACTAAACCTAACACTAAACCTAACCTTAACCATAATGCTAACACTGACACTAACACTAATACTAACACTAACCCTAAAAGTAACCTTAAAACTAACCCGAATGCTAATGCTACCACGAACCCTAAACCTAACCCTAACCCTAACACTAAGCATAACCCTAAACATAGCACTAACCCTAACCCTAACACAAACCATAACACGAACCCTAACTCGAACCCTAAACATTACCTTAAAAATAACCCTAACCCTAACCAAAACCATAAACTTATCCCTAACACTAACACTAACACTAACCCTAACCTTAACACAAATCCTAATGCTAACCATAACCTAACCCTAACGTAACCCTAACCCTAACCTAAACCTTACGCTAACCCTAAACCTAAAACTAACTCTAAAATTAACCTTAATCCTAAATCTAAAGATTACACTAACAATAACACTAAACCAAAACCTAACCCTAAATTTAACCCTAACACAAACCTTAATCCTAATTCCAACCCAAACCTAAACCTAACCATAAACCCAACCTGAATCCTAACAGTAACCAAAAACCTAACCCTAGCCCTAAACTTCACCCTAACCTGAATCCTAAACATAATCAAAAACCAAACTCTAACCCTAACTTCACCCAAACACAAACCCTAACACTAAACCTAACCTCAAACCTAAACCTAACCCTAACCCTAAAACTAACCCTAACCCTATCCCTAACCCAAGACCTAAACCTAACCCTATCACTAACCTAAAACTAACCCTAACCCTAACCCTAATGCTAACCCTAATACTAAATCTAAACCTAACCATACCGCTAACCCTAATATTAACACTAACCCTAACCCTAAACCTACACCTAATGATAACCCTAACACTAATTCTAAGCCAAATACAAACTATAACACAAACTATAACCCAAAATCTAACTAACCCTTACTCTATCATTACTAAATTCTAACCCTAAAACTAACATTAACCATAAAACAAAAGCTAAAACTAACCCTAACCCTAACACTAACCCTAACATAAACCCTTACACAAACCTTAACCCTAACACTAACATTAACCCTAACCCTAAACTTCACCCAATCTCTAACACTAATCCTAACCAAATAAAAACCCTCAGGCTAACCATAACCCTAACCCTAACCTAACCCTAACCCTAAACATAACCTAAACCTTACCCTAAACCTAACCCTAACACTAAACCTAAAACTGAACTTAACCTAAATCTAAGTATAATACTAACAATAAACTTAACCTTAATCCTAACCCTAAATCTAACCCTAACACAAACTTTTACACTTACACTAACCCTAACCTAACCGTACCCCAACACTAACCCTAACCTGAATCCTAACAGTAACCGTAACCCTAACCCTAAACCTAACCCTCACGCTGACACAAACCTTAACAATAACCTTAACACTATCCCTAACTCTAATCCTAACATTAACCTTAACCCTAAAACTAACCCTAAACTTATCCCTAACACTAACTCTATCTGGAACCGTAATCCTAACCGTAATACTTAACCTAACACTAACCTTAACCCTATCCCTAACACTAATGCTAACACTAATTTTAACCTTAACCCTAACCATTACCCTAATACTAACTCTAACACCAATCCTAACCCTAACTGTTACCGTAAACCTAACCCTAACCCTAGCACTTACCCAAACCTAAACCTAATCATAACCCTAACACTAACCCTAACTGTAACCCTAACTTTAACCCTAACCAAAACCCTAAACCTAACGCTAACTCGAATCCTAACCCTAACCCTAAACCTAACCCTAACCTGAACGCTAATACTAACTATAAACCTCACCCTATTTCTAACCCTAATCCTAACACTAGAACTAAAACTAACACTAACCCTAACAAAAGCATTAATTCTAACACTAAACCTAACCCTAAACGTAAACTAAACATAACACTAACCCTAAACATATACCTAACACGAACACTAACCCTAACCTTAACCATAACTTTAACATGAACCCTAACTCTAACCCTAAACCTAACTCTAAGCTGAATCCTAATGGTAACCATAACCCTAAACCTAACCCTCACCCTAACACAAACCTTAACACTAAGCATAACAATAACCCCATCCGTATCACTACATCTTTTCATAACCGTAACCCTAACCCTCACACTTACCCTAAATCTATACCTCACCATAACCCTAACCAAAACTCTAAACCTAACCCTACCCCTAACATTAATCTTAACACTAACATTAATCTTATCCCTAACAACAACACTAACCCTAACACTACTCCTAACAGTAAAACCCAATCACTGACCATAACCCGAACCCTAACCCTATCACTAACACTTACCTTAAACATAAACCTAAACTTATCACTAACCCTAACCCTAATACTAACACTAACCATAACCCTAACCTAAAAGTAACACTAACCCTAACCCTAAAACTAAACGTAAACTTAACACTAAACCTAAAACTAACCCTCATCATAACACTAACAATATACCTAACCTTAACCCTAACACTAACCCTAAAACTAACACTAACCCAAACTGTAACATTAACCCTGAACCTCAGCCTAACACTAATCCTAAATCTATCTCTAACCCTAACACTCTCCCTAACCCTAACACTAACATTAACTCAAACATTAAAATTAACCCTAAACCTAAGCCTAAACCTAACCCTAAGCCTAACACTCACCCTAAATCTAACCCTAACATGAACCCGAAACTTAACCCTATCACTAAGCCTAACAGTATCCCTAAACCTAACATTAACCCTAAAGCTATCCTTAACCATAACTCTAACACTAAGCCTAACACTAAACCTAACCCTAACCGTAACACTTACCCTAACACTAAACCTAACCCTAATCCGACTGTAACCCTAACCATAATACTAACACTTACCTTAACACAAACCCTAACACTAAGCCTAAATTAAACCTTAACTAATCCTAACACTAACCCTCACCCTAAACCTATCCCAAACCCTAACACTAAACCTAACCTTAAAACTAAAACTAACCCTAATTCTCAACCTTACCTAACTCTAACCCAAACACTAACCCTAATCCTAATCCTAACCCTAAAACTAAACCTATCACTAACCCTAACACAAACAGTAACCCTAAAACTTACACTAACACTAACCTTTAAACCTTACCCTAACACTAATTCTAAACTTTACCCGAACTTTAACTCTAACACTAACCCTAATTCTAACCCTAATACTAAACTTAACACAAACCCTAACCAAAATACAACCCTAAACCTAACCCAACCCTAACCAAATCCCTTACCTAACCTTAACCCTAACACTAATTTTAAACCTAACCCTAACTCTAACTGTGACACTAAATGGAACCCTAACCCTAACACTAACCCTAAACCTATCCCTAAACCTAAAAGTATACCTATACCTAACAATAACCCTAACACTTACACTAACCCTAACACTAAACCTAAACCTATCACTAATCCTAAACATAACCCTAACCCTAATCCTAACCCAATCAATAACACTAATCCTAACCATAACACTAACCCTAACAGTAATCCTAACACTAGCCTTAACCCTAACACTAACCATAAACCTAATCCTAACCCTAACCCTAACACCAACCCTAAACATAACACTGACAGGAAACCTAACCTGAACCCTAAGCCTAATTCTCGCAATAACCTAAACCTAACCCTAAACCTACACTCACCCTAACCCTAAGACTAACCCTAACCCAAAAACTAACCATAACCCTAACACTAACATGAATCCTAACCTTAACTTAAACTTAACAGAAACAATAATGCTAACGCTAACACTAACTCTAACCCTAAACACAACCTAAAACTTACCATTACCCTAACCCTAATCCTAACACTAATCCCAAAACTAACCTTAACATAAAACTAATGATAACCCTAACAATAAATTTAACCCTAAACCTAACTGTAAAATCTAACCCTAATACGAACATTTATCCTAACTCTAACGCTAACTTAAACCTAACACTAACCCTAAGCCTATCTTGAATCCTAACCGTAACCTAACCCTAATCCTAACCCTTACTCTAACACAAACCATAACACTAACCCTAACATTAACCCTAAATTTAAGCTTAACCCTAAACCTAACACTAACCCTAACCCTAACAGTAACACTAACTCTATCCGTAAACGTAACCCTAACCCTAAATGTTACCTTAACCCTAACTTTAATCCTAACCCTAACAAGAACCCTAACCTTAACCCTAACCCTAACACTAACCTTAACCCTATTCCTAACACTACCACTAACTGTAAAACAAATCTTAACCTTAACCCGAACACTAACCCTAACCACAACCCTCACCGTATCATTAAAACTAAACCTAAACATAACCCTAAACTATGCACTAACTCTAATTCTAACCTAACCATCCAGTAACACTAACCCGAACACTAAACCTAAACATAAACTTAACACTAACTATAATACTATCACTTAAACTCACATGAACTCCTTAACCCTAACCCTAACACTAACTCTAAACATTACCCTAACCCTAAATGCAATACTAACCCTAAACCTAAGCCTAACACTATCTCTAAACCTATCTTTCACCCTAACACTGTACATAACCGTTATACTACCCCTATCCCAAACAGTAGAACTAACCCTAACCCTAACTCTAACCATAACACTCACACTAAGCATAACCCAAACACTAAACCTAACCTTAAACCTAAGCCTAACCCTAATCCTAAAACTTACCTTAACCCTAACACTAACCTAAGCACTTACCCTAACCTTAATCGTAACCCTAACACTAACCCTAGAACTTACCATAAACCTAACCGTAACACTAAACCTAATGCTAACCCTAAAACTAATTCTAAACCTAACCCTAATTCTAACCCTAAAACTAACTCTAACTCTAACCCTAGCCCTACACCTAACTGTAATCCTAACCCTAAGCCTAAACCTAACCCTAACACAAAGCATATCTCAAACCATAACTCTAAACCTAAACCAACCATAACACTAACCCTTAACTAAACCTAACACTAACACTAACACTAACCATAAAACTTTGGCTAAAAGTAACCCTAAACCTAACTCTATCCATATCCCTAACCCTAACCTAAACCCAAACAGTAAAACTAACCCTAACCCTAAACCTAACCCTAACACTAATTCTAACCCTAACACGAACCTTAACCATAACCCTAACCCTATCCGTAACCCTAACACTAAACCTAAACCTAATCCTTTCCATAACTCTAACCCTACCCTATCATTAACCCTAAACCTAACCCTAAATTTAACCCTAACACAAACATTAAACCTAACCCTTACAACAAATATAACCCTAACCTTAACTCTAGCACTAACCCTAATCCTAACCATAACCTAACACTAGCATTAAGCATAACCCAAAACCTAATCCTAATTTGAACTGTAAACCTAACAATAATACTAAACCTTACCATAACACAAACCCTAACACTAAGGCTAAAACTAACCATAACCTAACCTAACACTAACCCTAACACTAATAGTAAACCAAATCCTAACACTAAACCTAACCTTAAACCTAAACCTAACCCTAAAACTTATCCTAAACCTAATCCTAAACTGAGCACTAACCCTAACCCTAACCCTAACCCTAAAACTTACCCTAACCCTAATCCTAACCTGAACCCTAACATTAATTCTAAACCTAACCCTATTGCTAACCCTAGCACTAACCCTAAACCTAACCCTAACCCTACACCTAACCCTAAACCTAAACCTAACACTAACATTAACCATAATAGTAAAGCTAAAACTAACCCTAACCATAACAATTATTCTAACCCTAACTCTAACCCTAACAATAACACTAAACTTAACTCTAACCCTAACCCTAAAACTAAACCTAAACTTATCCCTAACTCTAACACTATACCTAAACCTAACTGTAAAACTAATACTAACTATAACTTTACAACTAAACCTAACCGTAACACTAACCCTAATTGTAACCCTAACACGAACCCTAACTGTAAACCTAATAGTATCCCTAACCCTAACCCTATTAGTAAAACTAATCCTAACCCTAAACCTAATCTTAACACTAACCGTAAACCTAATCCTAACCCTAACCCTAAACCTAATCCTAACCCTTACCCTAAACCTAATCCTAATCCTAACCCTAACCCTAAAATTAACACTAACCATAACATAACCCTAACATAAAACCTATTCCGAACCCTAAATCTAACTCTATCCCTATACTAACTTTAACTCTAAACTTACACAAACCCTAACCCTAAAACTAAACAAAACCCTAAACCTAACCATAACACTAACACTAACACTAATCCTAACCCTAACACTAACCCTGTCCCTATCCCTAACCCTAATCTTAACCCTAAGCCTAACACTAAACCGAACCATTACCCTAACCCTAACACTAACTCTAACACGAAATTTAACCCTAACTTTAAGTGTAATTCTAACCCTAACCCTAACCATAATATTACAATAATACTATCCCAAACACCAACCATAACCCTTACACAAATACTAACCTAGTCATAACCCTAACACTAACTCTAACCATAACCGTAATTTTAAAACTAACACTAATCCTAACCCTAACACATACATAGCACTAACCCAAACCATAACCCAACTCTAACCCTACTCATAACTGTATCACAAGCAATAAACCTAATCTTAACCTAACACTAAACTTAACCCTAACCCTAACTTAAAACCAAAAACTAATTCTAACCCTAAACACATACCTAACAATAACTCTAAATATAACCCTAAACTTAAACCTAACACAACCCTAAACTTAAACCTAACACTAACCAGAATGCTAATACTAACCCTAAATCTCACCAAACCCTAACACTAACCCTAACACTATCCCTCAACCTAGCTCTAATCCTAACTAAAATACTAATAATAACCCTAACCCTAACCATAACCATAACACTAAACCTTACCCTAAACTTAAACTTAAAACTATCACTAACGCTAAACCAAACCATTACATGAACCCTAATCCTAAACCTAACCCTACCCTCTCATGAACTCTAACCCCAATCCTAAACTTAAAACTAACCCTAAACCTAATCCTAACCCTAACGCTAACCCTAACCCTAAACAAAACACTAATTTTAACACTAAGCCTAACTCTAACCCTAACCTTAAACTTAACCCTTACCCTAAGTCTAACCAAACACAAACCCTAACCCAAACCATAACCCTAATCCTAACCTAACCATGATGATAATCCACACCTAAACCTAATACTAATCCTAACCCTAACAATTGCCCTAACGCTGACCCTTATTCTAACACTAACATTAACACAAACCCTAACCTTAAATGTTCCATTATGCCCAACCCTCACCCAAACCCTAAACCTAACCCTAATAATAACCCTAAACCTAAGCCTTACTTTAACACTAACACTAACTCTAACCCTAACCCTATCCCTAACACTAACACTAACATTAACTCTAAACCTAACACAAACCCTTACCCTAACCATAACCCTGACCATAATCTAAAACTGACACTCACCCATACCTAATTCTAACCACTAACCCTAACTGAAACACTAACCTCAACTCTAACTGAACCCCAACACTAACACTAACACTAACCATAAAAATAAACCTATTTCTAACCCTAAACCTAGCAATAACTCTAACCCTAACCCTAACCATAAAACTTACCCTAACCCTTCCCCTAACCATAACATGAATCTAAACCCTAACCTTAACTCTAACCCTAAACCTAACACTAACCCTAAATCTAATTCTATCCCTAACACTAACACTAACATTAATGCTAACCCTAAACCTATAACCTAAACCTAACAATAACCATAAATCTAACCCTAACCCTTGCCCTAACCCTAACCCTATCCTTAAATCTAACAGTAACCCTAAACCTAAATGAAACAAAAACCATAACCCAATCCATACAAAACCCTAACCAAACCGTAATTATAACCCTTACCTAAGAGTAACCCTAACTCTAACGAAAACACTAACCAAAACATTAAACCCTAATCCTAACCCTAACATGAACCCTAACCCTAACTATGCCACTAAGCCTAAGCCTCAAAGAAACCCTAACCTTAACCCTAATACTAAACCTAAACCTAACCCTAATCTTAATACTAACACTAACCCTAACGGAGACCCTAACCCTAAAACTAACAGAAACACTAAGACTAACCCTAAACATGACCATAATCCTATACCTAACCCTAACACTAACGCTAAACCTAACACTAATCCTAACCCAAACACTAATCCTAACCCTAACCGTAACCCTAATCCTAACACTAAATCTAACCCTAGCCCTAACACTAAACCTAAACCTAACACTAGCCCTAAACCTAACCCTAACATGAACCCTAACCCTAACCCTAATTCTAACCATAATCCTAACCCTAACACTAAAACTAAACCTAAACCTAATCCTAACACTAACTGTAACCCTAAACGTAACACTAACACTAACCCTAAACCTAACCCTAATAAAACCCCTTACTCAAACCATAACCCTGACCCTTATCTTAATCTAACCTAACCTTTACCTAACCCTTACCTAACACTTACCCAAACACTAACCCTAACCCTAAGACAAACCCTAACAATAACCCTAACACTAAAAGTAAACTTTTTTTTTTATTGGTTGTTCAAAACATTACAAAGCTCTCGACATATCATATTTCATACATTAGATTAAAATGGGTTATGAACTCCCATTTTTACCCTAAATACAGATTGCAGAATCACATTGGATACACATCCACATTTTCACATAATGCCATATTAGTAACTGTTGTATTCTGCTAACCTTAACACTAACCCTAAACCTAACCTATGCCTAACAGTAACTCTAACTATAACCCTAACCCTAACACTAACACTTAACCTAATCCTAAATCTAACCCTAAACCTTAACCTAAACCTAACCTTAACCATAACCCTAACAGTAACTTTAACCTTAACCCTCACCCAAAACTTAACCCTAAACCTAACACTAACCCAAACCCTAAACCTAAAACTAACCCTAACAGTAACCTGAAACTTAAACTTACACTTAAACCTTACACTTACTCTAAACATAACCATAACAGGAACCCTAACCATAACCCAAACTCTAACCTAACCCTAAACCTAAACCTAATCCTAACCCTACCCTAAAACTAACCCTAACTTAAACCTAACCCAAATGGTAACTCGAATCCTAACACTAACCTTAACCACAACCCTTACCATAACCCTATCCGTAAACCTAACACAAAACATTATCCTTACCCTAACACTTATCCTAACCCTAACCCTAACACTAACCTTAACTGTAACCCTAACCTTTACCCTAAGACAAAACCTAACCCTAACTCTTATCCTAACATAAAACCTAACCCTAATCCTAACAGTACCCTAACCCTAATCCTAACCCTAACTATAAAACTAACCCTAACCCTATCCAGAAACCTAACCTTAAAACTAACTCTTAATAACACCAAATGTAACCCTACACTTAACCATAAATCTAAACATAACCTAACAATAACCTAACCAGAACACTATCCTAAACCTAACCCTAACTCCAACACTAATCCTAATCCTAAACCTCTCATTAAACTTAACACCTAACTTTAATCCTAACACTAACACTAGCCCTATCACTAACACTCACACTAAACCTAAACCTAAACTTAACCATAACATGAACCCTAACCCTAAACCTCCACTAACCTTAACCCTAACCCAAACACTAACCTTAACCCTAACACTAAATATAACACTAATTCTTACACTAAAACTAACCAAAACACCAACCCTAAACCTAACACGAACCCTAAACCTAATCCTAACCCTAACCTATCCCTAACCTATCCCTAACATTAACCCTAAACCTAACCTAAACCTATCCCTAATACTAAGCTGAACCATCACAGTAACTGTAACTATAACCCTAACCATAATTTTTACTGTAACCCTCGCACAAAACCTAATCCTAACACTATCCCTAACACTAACCCTAACTTTAACTCTAAAATTAAACCTATTCCTAACCCTAAAATTAACACTAAGTCTAATTCTAACTATAACACAAACCATGGCCCTGACCCTAATCTAATGCAACCCCCACTTTAACTTAACCTTAATACTAAACCTAACACAAACAGCAACCCTAACCCTAAGTCAAACCCTAACACTAAACCTAAAACTATACCTAATCCTAAACTTAACACTAACCTTAACCATAACACTAACCCTAACACTAATTCTAAATGTAAACCTACAACTTACCCTCACTCTTACTCTAACACTAACCCTTACCCTAACATTAACCCTAACCCTAACCCTAAACTAAAATATAACACTAACCCTAACCCTAACCCTAACACAAACCCTAAACCTAATCCTAAACCTAACCTATCCCTAACCTATCCCTAACTTTAACCCTAACACTAATTCTAAATGTAAACCTACAGCTTACCCTCACTCTTACTCTAACACTAACCCTTACCCTAACATTAACCCTAACCCTAACCCTAAACTAAAATATAACACTAACCCTAACCCTAACCCTAACACAAACCCTAAACCTAATCCTAAACCTAACCTATCCCTAACCTTAACCCTAACAGTAACCCTAACCTAAACCTATCCCTAAAACTAACCTGAACCCTAACATTAACATAATTTTTACCCTAAACATAATTTTTAGTGTAAACCTAGCAAAACCTAATCCTAACGTTCTCACTAAACCTAACTTGAGCCGTAACACTAACCCTAACCCTATCCCTAACCCTGAACCTATCACAAAGCCTAACCCTAACCCTAACCTTACTCTAATTCTAACCCTTAAGTAACCCTAACCGTAACATAAACCGAACAATAACCCTAAACCTAACCCTAAAAAGAACCCTAAACCTAACCATACCACTATGCCTAACCCTCCCCCAAAACCTAACCCCAAACCTAAATCTTACCCTAAAGCTAACCCTAACCCTAACGCTAACAGAAAACCAGGCCATAACCCTAACCTTAATCCTAAACCTAAATTTAACACAAATGATAACCCTAACCCTAAATATAACCCTAACCCAAACACTAACACTAATTCTTCACCTAACCCTAACCCTAAATCTATCCCTAATCCTAACCCTAAACTAACCCTAACCCTAATACTTAACTTAATTCTAAATCTAACCCTAATACTAACACAAATTTTAACCCTAACCCTAACTCTAACCTACCCTAAACATAAACCTAACCCCAAACTGAATCCTAAGCATAAGCATAACCCTAAACATATCCCTAACAGTAACCCTAACACAAACCCTAAACCAAAACCAAACACTAATCCTAACCCTAATCCTAGCCCTAACCATAACCATAATTTTAAACTAACACTAATTCTAACCATAACCCTAAACCTAACCCTAAACTTTAACCTAATCCTATCCCTAACCCTAAAACTAACTTTAACCATAACCATACCATTAACCATATCCCTAACAGTAACACAAAACCTAACCCTTACCATAACCCTAAACTTAACCTAACCCTAGCCCTAACCCTAACCCTAACTCAACCCTAAACCTAACCATATCACTAACCCTAACCCTAACCCTAACACTAATTCTAAAGTAACTCTAACCATAATACTAATCCTAACACTAACTTTAGCCTATCATGAAAACTAACTCTTATTCTAACCGTAATACTAAACCTAAATCTAAACCTAACATGAACCCAAACCCTAAACCTAAAACAAATCATAACACTAACACTAACACTGACCCCAACCCTAACCCTCTCATTAATCCTAAACTAATACTAAACCTAACATTAACCCTAACCCTAACTCTAACATGAACCCTACTCCTAAACCTAAACCTAATAATAACACTAACCCTAACACTAAACCTAACCCTAAACCTAACCCTAAACACAACAGTAACCCTAAGGCTAACCATAACCCTAAACCTAACAATAAACCTAACCCTAATCCACACCCTAACTCTAAATCTAACTTCAAACCTAACACTAACCCTTATACTAAATGTAACACTAACCCTAAACCTAAATATAACCATAACCCAAACACTAATTTTAAACCTAATTCTGACCCTAACACTAACCCTAACCTAACCCTCCCCTAAACCAAAACCTACACCTGACACTAACACTAATCAAAAACCCAAACCTAACCCTATAATTAACCCTAACCCTAACACTAAACCTAACACTAACCCTAATTCTAACCCTAACTCTAACTCGAAAACTAATTTTAAACCTAAACCTAACCATAACACTAACCCTAACAATAAATCTAACACTAACCTTAACACTAAACCTATGGCTAACCCTAAACCTAACCCAAACCCTAACACTCATCCTAACTGTAATTCTAAACCAAACACTAACCCTTACCCTAAATCTAACACTAACCCTAAATCTACCTATAACCCTAAACCAAACACTAATGTTAAACCTAACTTTAACACTAACACTAACCCTAACCTAACCCTAATCATAAACCTAAACTTAACACTAAGCCAAAACGTAATTCTAACATGAACCCTAACCCTAACCCTAACCTAAACCTAATCCTAACACTAACCTTAACCATAACACTAACCATATCCTTAACCATAAACCTAAACAGAACCCTAACAAAAAACCTATCCCTCACTCTATCACTAACCTTAAGCCTAACTCTAAAACTAACCCTAACTCTAACCCACACACAAACCCTAACCCAAACTATAACCATAAACTTATCCTAATGCTAAACCTTACCTAAACCTACCCTAATCCTAAACCTAACACTAACCCTAAAACTAACCATAACCATAGCCCTAACTCAATCCATAAACCTAATAATAACACTAAGCCTAACCCTCACCGAAAGACTGTCTCTAAAACTAACAATAACACTAAATCTAACCCTATTTCTAATTCTAACAGAATGCTAAACCTAACTTTAACCCTAAAACTAACCCTAATGCTAATTTAACCCTAAACCTAACACTAAAACTAATTCTATTCCTAACAATAACCCTAACCCTAACACTAAACCTAACACTCACCCTAGCTGTAACAGTAAACCTAACACTAATCCTAACCCTAACATTAACACTAAGCCTAAAACTAAGTATAGTCCAACCAAAACATTAATGATAACCCTAAACCTAAACTTAACACTAACACAAACCCTAATCCTAAGAAAACACTAAACGTAAACCTAATAATAACCCGAACCCTAACCTTAACTTTAACACTACACTAATCCTAACATTAACTCTAATTTTAACCCTAACCCTCACCCTAACCTATCCTAATCTAATCCTAACTCTAACCCTAATTCTTACCATAACAGTAACCGTAAAAACATAACCCTAACCACAACCCTAAAACAAATACTAACCCTAACCATACAACTAACGCTAACCCTAACCCTAAAAATAACCCTAATCCTAATTTTAAACTAACACTAATTATAACCATAAGCCTAAACCTAACGCTAAATCTTAACCTAACACTAACCCTAACTCTAAATTTAACCCTAACCCTAACTCTAAACTTATCCCTAACGCACAAAGTAACACAAACTTTAACTCTAACAATAACCCTAACCTTAACCTAACCTCAACCCTAACCCTCACCTAAAACTAACCGTAACCCTAACCAAAAACCTAACCCTAACCCTAACTCTTAATAACACCAAATGTAACCCTACACTCTAAACCTAAACCTAACCCTAACCCTAACCGGAACACTAACCCTAAACCTAAACCTAACTCGAACACTAACCTTAATCCTAAACTTCTCATTAAACTTAACACCTCACTTTAATCCTAATCCTAACTCTAACACTAACACTAACCCTATCACTAACACTCATACTAACCATAAACCTAAACTTAACCATGACACAAACTCTAACCCTAACCCAAACCCTAACCTAAATTCTAACACTAAATATAACACTAAATCTTACCCTAAAATTAAAAATAATCCCACCAACCCTAATCCTAACACAAACCCTAAACCTAATGCTAACACTAACCTATCCATAACATATCCCTAACCTTAACCCTTACACTAAACCTAACCTAAACCTATCCCTAACATTAAACTGAAACCTAACAGTAAATGTAACCATAACCCTAACCATAATTTTTACTGTAACCCTAGCACAAAACCTAATCCTAACACTAACCCTAACCATAAATCTAACACAAAGCCTAACCCAAATCATAACCCTAACCCTAACCTAATCCTAAATCTAATGCTTACCTAATCCAAAACCTAATCCTAAACCTAACACCAACCCTAACAAGAACCTTAAACCTAAACATACCACTATGCCTAACCCTCCCCCAAACCCTAACTCCAAACCTAAAAATTACATTAAAACTAACGCTATCCCTATCCCTAACCGAAAACCAGACCCTAACCCTAATCCTAATCCTAAACCTAATCCTAACCCCAATCCTAACCCTAACCCTAAATCTAAACCTACCCTCACCCTAACCCTAAACCTAAACCTAATACTAACCATTACCCTAAAACTAACACTAATCCTAACCCTAAATATAACCCTAACCCAAACACTAACACTAATTCTTCACCTAACCCTAACCCTACCTTTAAAACTAACACTAACCCAAACCCTAAACTTAAATCAAAACCTAACCCTAACTCAAACACTAAACTACCCCTAACCCTAAACCTAACACTTACCCTAACTCTAAGCCTAACCCTAACATTAACACTAATTTTAACCCTAACCCTAAACCTAACCTATACTAAACCTAAACCTAAACCTAAACCAAATCCTAACTGTAACCACAACCCTAAACATAACCCTAAGAGCAATCCTAACACAAAGCCTAACCCTAAACTAAACACTAACCCTAACCCTAAACCTAGCCCTAACCATAACCATAATTTTAAACTAACACTAATTCTAACCATAACCCTGAACCTAAAACTTTAACCAAACCCTATCCCTAAACTTAAAACTAATTTTAACCATAACCCTACAACTAACCCTAACGCCAACCCTAACAGTAACACAAAACCTATCCCTTACCATAACCCTAACCTTAACCTAACCCTAGCCCTAACCCTAACCCTAACTTAACCCTAAACCTAACTATATCACTAACCCTAAACCTAACCCTAACAATAATTCTAAAGTAACTCTAACCATAACACTAATCCTAACACTAATTTTAGCCTTCACGAAAACTAAACCTTATTCTAACCCTAACAATAACCCTAAATCTAAACCTAATATGAACCCTATCACTAAACCTAAAAAAAATCCTAACATTAACCATAACCCTGACCCCATCTCTAACCCTATCATTAACTCTAACCCAAACACTAAACCTAACACTAACCCTAACCTAACCCTAACTCTAAAACGAACCCTAATCCTAAACCTAAGTCTAATAATAACACTAACCCTAACACTAAATCTTACCCTAAACCTAACCCTAAACATAACAGTAACCCTAAGGCTAACCCTAACCCTAAACCTAACAATAACCTTAACCATAATCCTCACCGTAACCCTAAAACAAACTTCAAACCTAACACTAACCCTTATACTAAATGTAACACTAACCCTAAACCTAAATATAACCATAACCAAACACTAATTTTAAACCTAATTCTAACCCTAACACTAACCCTAACCTAACCCTCACCCTAAATCAAAAACTAAACCTGACACTAACACTTACCCTAACCCCAAACTAACCCTATCATTAACCCTATCCCTAACACTAAACCTAATACTAACCCTAATTCTATCCCTAACTCTAACACAAACCCTAATCCTAAACCTAAACCTAACCATAACACTAACCCTAACACTAAACCTAACAGTAAACTTAACACTAACCCTAAGTCTAACCCTAAACCTAACCCTAACCCTAACCCTTATAGTAACCATAATTTTAAACCAAGCACTAACCCTTACCCTAAATTTAACACTAACCATAAACCTAACTATAACCCTAACCCTAACACTACTGTTAAACCCAACTTTAACCCTAACACTAACCATAACCTAACCCTAACCGTAAACATAAACCTAACACTAACCGTAACCCTAATTCTAACATGAACCCTAACCCTACCATAACCCTAACCCTAACCCTAACTTAAACCTAATCCTAACACTAACCTGAACCCTAACACTAACCATAATCATAGCCTTAACCATAATCCTAAACATAATCCTAAAAAAACCTAACCCTCACTCTATCACTAACCTTAAGCCTAACTCTAAACCTAACCCTTACCCTAATCCTCACACAAACCCTAACCAAAACCATAATCATTAGCCTAACATAATCCTAATGCTAAACCTTTCATAACTCTAACCCTAATCCTAAACCTAACACTAACCCTAACACTAACCATAACCATAACCCTAACTCAATCCATAAACCTAATCATAACACTTAGCATAGCCCTCACAGAAAGACTATCCCTAAACCTAACACTAAACCTAAAACTAAACGTATTACTAATCCTAACAGAAACCCTAACCCTAACCCTAACTTTAACCCTAAAACTAACCATAACACTAACCCTAATCCTACTCCTAACAATAAGCATAAACCTAACACTTAACCTCACACTCACCCTAGCCCTAACAGTAAACCTAACACTAATCCCAACCCTAACAGTTACACTAAGCCTAAAACTAAGTATAACCAAACCAAAACACTAACGGTAACCCTAAACCTAATCCTAACACTAACACAAACCCTAATCCTCAGGAAACCCTAAACCTAAACTTAACAATAACCCTAACCCTAAACCTAACACGAACCCTAACCCTAACCCTAACACTAACCTAACCCTAAAAATAACAATAATCTTAACCCTAACCCTAACTCTAACCTACCCTATTCTAACCCTAACTGTAACCTGCCGCAGTCAGGCTGCGTACAAATCATGAGCCACTCAAGCAGGAATAAACTTTATTTCCAAACTCCAGCACCACACTCCCCGGGATCTCACCGGAACGCCACCCATGTGGCTCCTCCAGCAACACACCACACACCCACCAGAACTCCCTCCCCCAGGCTGTGCACTCTCGGAACCCCGCCAGAACTCAAAGGGAACTCCAAAGTAGCGGGCACCCGACTCAGCAAGAGCCAATCTATTACCGGACAGTAAAGGTCTAATATACAATTGAATCAATCCAGCATCATCTTTATGGCTCGCCTCTCAAACATTACTTCTGACAAAATGCCAGGGGCCATTCCGACTCGGCTACGGCTCTCAACATCTCCCTCCTTCTGTTTAATTAAACAGAAACCAATGTGGCTTAGTGACTGTGCCTGTTAGGTTGTCCAATACTACATATTGTCCTTACCCGTCATCGGATGAGCTGACTTCAAGGTGTCAGCCTCCTGTCTTAGGTTGGTACCACTGCAATTGTATCTTACCCATCACTGACTACCAGTCCAGCATACAGCCATACTTGTGGATAGGACTTTGCACCAGTGAGGGGGGGGGGGTGAGGTTCTTTGCCTCACCTCTGTTGGCCCCAAATTTGGCCTTGGTTCCAGTGGGGGGGGTTGAGGTTCTTTGCCTCACCTCTTTTGGCGCCCAAATTTGGCCTTGGTGCCAGTGAAGGGCTGAGGTTCTTTGCCTCACCTCTGTTGGGGCCCAAATTTTAGACCATCACAAGCAGAAAGGAGGAGGATGCAAAATGCCATGACACTAAGCCAAATGACGGCTCTTTTTGGAAAAATTGTACCAACAATGACACCATCAGCAAAGATGCCCCAGCACTACCACAATTTGCTGCACCAACAGATATTTCACAATGCATACAAGTGATACATAGTCCAGGCAAGTTCTGCAAGCAGTTCAAAGCAGAGGAATCCATCAATATGTCCATTTCCTCCCAAAGTAAATAGACTCCTTGATTGAGCATCACTTGTTGAGTTATTATTCATTGATGCATTAGTTTATACAGTTTACTGTGATAGCTATTGAAGAAGCTGTAGTATAGTTTTATCTTTGTCTTCACTGGCACTTGGATGAAGACAGGAATTCTGGCAATGATGGCTAAAATGAAATTATGTAACATTCCAGCAGGCACTAAGAAAACAATTTTCTGAACAATTTACATTATCCTGAATAGAATTATTAAACATAATGAAAAGGAGAGGTGAAAGTAAACAAACAGATCTGTTAACCTCCTTTTTTGTTCACATATTAAAACAATCCTCAACAGCTGTTTACCCAATTTAAATAAAACCATTTAAATCACATGAATAATAAAAATATTTGGATCCATTTTTTCATGAGCTCTCCTCACATATGATATACGGACATACGCACATACAGACATACAACACAAAACACAGGTGTGCAAACATAACATACAACACATAAGACAATAGTAAAGGCCTTGTAGCTTTACACAGGTGAAATCTCCATTGCAATGTTTAAAAACTCCGCAGTCAAAAACTAGAACTGATCAGAAAAATATTAACCTAGTTCTGTATGAGCTCCAAAAATAAAATAGAACTTTATGATGTGGGAAAGGGCAATAATAAAATAGATATTAAAAAAGACATCCTGGTTACCACCTGGGTTTGACTTTTATTTTTTTTATTTTTATGTTTTTGATGTCCCATACTTCTTCCTGTAACTTGCATATGGGACTGAAGGTACACAAGCAAGCCCCAAGTTTTTTTTTTTTTTTTTTTTTTTTTTTTACATTTGAAATAGGCCTTAATGGTGTTCATTATTCATTAGTTTCCACGTATGGGAGAATCACTGTCGCAGATATAAGAATAGCCAAGCTGGAACTCTGGATATCAGCTGTTATGGATTTGAGTCAAATCATCTTTTTTTTTTGGTCTGTAGAAATCGCTTTGGTTAGTCTCTCTGGAATCCAAATCGGCTGCTATTCTCCCTGTGGAAACACACAAACAGAACCCCAACTCCAGACAATCACAGGGTCAGGACATTTCCATTGTCTTGTAAAAATATCCTTCCAAAGTACCTTAGGCTTATGTACATTTTGGGATATATATGCCTTTCCACAGCACTAAGCCCGGATGAATCCAAGTTTAAAAATTTTAGAGTAAAAAGGGTTATTTTAAGTTTATCTTTGGGGGATATATACCCCTTTCCAATTCCATCTTTTTGCTTTAATAAGTACATTTTAATAGTTTGATGAGCTCTTTCAACTATGCCTTGTCCTTGTGGATTGTATGGAATTTCTGTTATGTGAGTAATGCCAAATGATGAGCAAAATGTTTTAAAAGAGGTAGATGTATGGCCAGGGACATTGTTTGTTTTTAACTGTTTTGGAACGCCCACAGTGGCAAAATTTTGTAAGCAATGAGCTATAACATTTTTAGTTTTTTCTCTGGCATGAAGGGAGCCGATTAAAATCCAGAAGAAGTATCAACTTTAAAATGCAAATATTTTAATTTTCCAAATTCTGGCAAGTGTATGACATCCATCTGCCAAATATGGTTAGGTATCAGTCCTCTAGGATTGACTCCAAGATTAACTTGTGGTAAATGGTCACACAATTTTGACATTGTTTTATTATTTATCTAGCTTGTTCCTTAGTTATTTTAAAATGCTTTTGTAAAGTATTAGCATTGACATGGAAATTTATGAAAATTTATAGCTTCTTCTATTGTAGAGAAAATATGTATGTCATGTGTAGTTTTATCTGCTAAATCAGTGCCCAAAATAAGGGTTCCAGGCAATCCTGTATGTACCCTGATATGTCCTATAAAGAATGGATCTTTTCTGTCCCAGATTAGACTTTGTAGAGTGGAAAACAAAGAGAAAAGAGTAGAGGAAGGGGAAACCATACCAGCATCTTCAAGGGATACTATAGCATTAACTATATACTGACTATCAAAAAATAAATTAAATACAGAATCTTTCAACATCTCAAAAGCTTGTAATACTGCATTAAGCTCTACCTTTTGAGCTGATGGTTTGGGTACTAAAAATGAAAAGTTTGATCAGGGGTAACTACTTCTGTTGTACCATTATATGACCCATCAGTGAATATATTTGGAGCATTCATGATAGGTGTTTTTCTTGTCATTTTTGCAAAAACTGCAGGATACAAATACCAAAAAGACAACAAAGGATTAGATGGTAAGTGATTATCAAATGAAACATTAAATTTACACATGTATTTAACTCATTAGCTAACTCATCAATTTGATCCATAGTATATGGAGTAATAATTTTATTGGGAGAAATTCCAAACACTCACTTTGCTGCTTTTATTCCTTTGATTATTAATTGTCCTACACCCTCAGGATACTTAGTAAGAATAGTGTTAGGAGAATAAGATAAATGTATCCACAATAATGGACCTTCTTGCCAAAATACTCCTGTAGGAATATTTTTGTTGGTATTACAATAAATAATAATGGCAAACTTGTATCAATTCTATCCAAATGCATATTTTCCATATATGTTTCAATCATTTTTACTGCCTTTCTTGCTTCGGGCTTTAACATTCAGGGTGAATCTGGATCTGATGGACCTTTTAGGATATCAAATACAGGTCCCAACTCTCCTGTTGGTATGCCTAGATAAGGCCTTATCTAATTTATGTTTCCTAATAACTTTTGAAAGTCGTTAAGTGATTTGATTTGATCTACTCATATTTGAATTTTTGGTGGATGGACCATGGTTGAGGATAATAGAACTCCTAAATAATTAATTAGAAAATTTAATTGTACTTTATATATTGCTATCTCTAGATTATATTTTTAATGAATTTGAAAGTGTGGCATAACATTCAAAAATGTGTTTGTATCTTTATGTGCTAATAATATATTATCCATATAGTGAAATATTTGTAGTTCAGGATTTTGATTTCTAAGTGGCTGGATTGCTTTGTTAACATAAATTTGACACATAGTTGGGCTGTTAGCCATCCCTTGAGGGAGTAATTTCCATACATATCTCTGATCAGGAACTTCATGATTCAGTGCAGGGATAGTAAATGCAAAACGTGGACTATCCTCAGGATGAATTGGAATTGAAAAAAAAAAAAACAATCTTTAATATCTATAGCTAAAACATACCAGGTTTTTGGCAAAGCAGACAATTGAGGAATCCCTGACTGAGCAGCTCCCCTAATAACCATCTCATTATTAATGGCTCTTAAATCTTGCAATGATCTCCATTTACCAGATTTCTTTTTAATGACAAAAATGGGAGCAGCAAGATGGCCGTGAATAGAGTGCATCACACCCCGTGTACCGCGCCACTGCGTGGGTGAATAATGAGTTAGAACAACAAAAAACTATCCTTTTAGGAACTTACAGCAAAATGGGGGTGCACCGAAACCTAGAGGAAGGATTTCCAGCACCGAGGTCCGGTAATTGAGTCTCATACATGAGCCAACTGTGCGACCGGAGATCCGGGCTGACTGATCTGCGTGGCCCGCCCCACGGCTACAGACGGCAGGGAGCTGCTGAGAAGTGACCAGCAAGCAGGGAGATTCCTGTAGATTCTGTGGAATCCTGCCGCCTGAGCACTCACGGAGCCCCGGGCTGAGTTCGGGATTTCAGACGGGGAAGGAACCGGGACAGCTCTATCCCCCACAACGGAAACTCCACCAAGGAAACCAGTGGCCACCATCTTGGAGAGCTGAAGTAACCACCGCCACTCTCTGACAGATTGCAACAATAAAACAGGTGTGTGTTACTCAGCTCCTCTACCATACAGTGGGGAATTCACAAAAAATCTCTCCTAGGCTCTCCGGGGGAGGGATTATCAGAGCAAGCCTGCATAAAGACATGGGGAGAACTAGAGACACCGGACCTTCAACTCCCCCTCCCATCAGTGGGGAAAACGAAACCTGTATTGCCACTGCAGGGGGAGGGGCAAGTGGAAAAAATCAAAACAATAGAGTGCCAGGGGGTTTTCAATAGCCACCCTCCACGCCCAACAAATGGCATGCCAGAGTACAGTTTGAACTGCCGAGAGGCATCACTCAGGGGAAAACTGGTCAAGCAGGAGAAACCAGGACTAGCAGGAGAAACCAGGGGACTAGAGGCCAGGCCCTCACGACTGGGCGGCTGGAGAAACTCCACCCGCTGCCCGCGAGACTGGGTGGCTGTAGTCTTCCCCCCCGCCTTTGACCGACCACACGACTGGGCAGCTAGAGATTGCCCGCCCACCAGCAACAGCCGGCCCATTGCCCCTGTGACTGGGTGGCTAGAGATAGCCCGCCCACCAGCGACAGCCGGCCCATGGCCCCTGCAACAGAGTGGATAGAGACCGCATGCCCGCCGGCGACCAATCGCCTGCCGGCTGCCCGCGTGACTGGGCAGCTGGAGACCACCTGCCTGTGGGCGACCAACCGCACGACTAGGTGGCTAGAGATCGCCCGCCCACCAGCCACAGCCGGCCCATTGCCGCTGCGACTGGGCGGCCGGAGACTGCATGCCTGCTGGCTGCCCGCGCAACTGGGTGGCTGGAGTCCCCCCCCGCCTTTGACCCACTGCGCGACTGGGCAGCTAGAGATTGCCTGCCCACCAGCAACAGCAAGCCCATTGCCCCTGCAACTGGGTGGTTGGAGACTGCACGCCTGCCTGCGACAGCCAGCCCATTGACCCTGCGACTGAGCAGCTGGAAACCGCACACCCGCCGGCGACCAATCGCCCACTGGCTGCCAGCGCAACTGGGCAGCTGGGGACTGCCCACCTGCTGGCGACAGCCAGCCCGCTGCCCGTGCGACTAGGCGGCTGAAGATCGCACGCCCACCAGCGACCAATCATCTGCCCGCTGCCTGCGCGACTGGGGGGCTGGAAACCGCCCAACCGCTGGCAACCGACCCCGCAACTGGGCAGCTAGAGATCACCCGCCCACCAGCGACAGCCCACCCGTTGTCCACGCAACTGGGTGGTTGGAGTCTGCCCGCCCGCCGGTGACTGATTACCCACCGGCTGCCAGCATGACTGGGCGGCTGGAGACCACCCGGCTGCCGGCATCTGGGAGCTGAAACCAACCAGAGAGAGTCTAGTCCAACCCCTCCATTCGGACACCCCAGTAAGGATCCTGGGGCCCGCCATAGCAGGGAGGTGGCGTCACTGGAGCTCGGCCGTCGGAATTCCTTCTCAGCAGAATCCACTTTAGCAAGCATAGTCTACCAACACAAAAGAGAGATGACAGAGATATAAAAAAAACAAAACAAATTTATAGAAGAGAGCAGAAACACAGCAATCAAATAGAACTGGAAAGTAGCATGAACATTATGAAAAAACATGGGAAAAAAGGAGTACAAACAATGCAGGACAACTTAAATCTACAGGAGGTCCTAGAAGCATCAGAAACAGGGATAGGGAAAGAACTCAAGGCATACCTAACTCAGATGGAAAGGAATATTAGAGAAGACATGAGACAGCAAGTCCAAGCAATAAAAGTATATTTTGAAAATGAATTAAACAAACAAATTAAAATGGCAAAGAATGAGCTTTACTAGGAGATAGATTTCTTAAAAGAAATCAAACAGTAATCCTAGAAATGCAGGAAACTATACCAAATTAAAAACTCAAACAAGAATATTACAAATAGACTAGATCAAGTAGAAGTCAGAACATCAGATAATGAAGACAAAGTTTATCAACTTGAAAAGAATATAGTCAACACAAAAAGATGCTTAAATCCCAGGAGCAATCTATTCAAGAGATATGGGATGTCATAAAAAAAAAAAAACAAATCTGAGAATCATCGGGATAGAAGAAGGCACAGAGAATCAAACCAAAGGAATGGACAACCTATTAAATGAAATAATTCTAGAAAACTTCCCAGAGATGAAAGATGGAATAGATTGCCAAATCCTGGAAGCCTAGATGACCCCAAACATTCAAAACCGTAATAGACCAAATGCAAGACATATAATTATGAAGATAGCCAACATACAGAACAAGGAGAGAATATTAAAAGCTACAAGAGAAAGGAGGCAGATTACATTCAGGACTAAACCAATTAGGTTAAGGACTGATTTTTCATCACAGACTTTGAAAGCGAGAAGATCCTGGAACAATGTATTTCAAATGCTGAAAAATAATGGATTCCAACCAAGAATACTGTATCCAGAAAAATTAAGCTTCAGATTTGACAATGAAATTAAAATCTTTCACGATAAACAAAAGCTAAAAGAATTCACAGCCAGAAAACCAGCACTGCAAAGCATTTTGAGCAAAATACTACAAGAAGAGGAATTGAAAAATAGTGCCCAAAACTAACAGCAGGAGGTATCTCAGTAAAGGGGGAGGAAAATAACCAAAAAGTAAAAACTAGCCAAACTAAAATAAATAAATAAATAAACATGACTGGAAGTACAAATCATATTTCAATTGTAACCTTAAATGTTAACGGCCTAAACTCATCAATCAAGAGACATAGGCTAGTAACCTGGATCAAAAAAAAAAAAAAAAATCCAACAATATGCTTCCTTCAGGAGACTCATATGATAGGAAAAGACATACACAGGCTGAAGGTAAAAGGTTGGGAAAAATCATATCACTCACATGGCCCTCAGAAGCAAGCAGGAGTGGCCATACTCATATCAAATAAAATCAACTTCAAACCTAAGTTAATCAAAAGGGATGAAGAAGGACACTATATACTGTTAAAAGGAACCATCCACCAACAAGACATAACAATTATCAATTTGTGTGCACCAAACAATGGAGCTGCAATGTTCATAAAACAAACTCTACTCAAGTTCAAGAGTCAAATAGACTACAACACAATAATTATGGGAGACTTCAACACACCGCTCTCACCATTAGACAGATCCTCTGGACAAAAGCTGAATAAAGAAACTATTGAACTCAATAGCACTAAAAATAACCTAGACTTAACCAACATATATAGAATATATCAACCATCATCAAGTGGATACACGTTCTTCTCACCTACTCAAAGATAGACCATATACTATGCCATAGGGCAACTCTTAGTAAATATAAAGGCCTGGAGATAATACCATGCACCATATCTGATCATAATGGAATGAAACTGGAAATCAATGATAAAAGAAGGAAGGAAAAATCCTACATCACATGGAAAATGAACAATATGTTACTGAATGATCAATGGGTTACAGAAGACATAAAGGAGGAGATAAAAAAAATTCATAGAGACAAATGACAATACAAACACAACATACCGGAATCTATGGGACACAACAAAAGCAGTTTTAAGAGGGAAATTCATTTCTTGGAGTTCTTTCCTCAAAAAAAGAAAAAAACCAACAAATAAATGAACTCACACTACACCTCAAAAACCTAGAAAAGGAAGAGCAAAATAACAGCAAATGTAGCAGAAGACAAGAAATAATTAAAATTAGATTAGAAATCAACAAAATTGAAACAAAAAAAAATTTGAAAAAATTGAAAAAACTAAAATTTGGTTCTTTGAAAAAATAAATAAGATCGACAGGCCCTTAGCCATGCTAACGGAGAGAAGAAGAGAGAGAACTCAAATTACTAACATACGGGATGAATAAGGCAATATCACAACAGACACTACAGAAATACAGAAGATAATTAGAAAGTATTTTGAAACCCCATATTCCAATAAAATAGAAGATAGTGAAGATATCGATAAATTTCTTAAGTCATACGATCTGCTCAGATTGAGTCAGGGAGACACACACAATTTAAACCCACCAATAACAAAGAAAGAAATTGAAGAAGCCATCAAAAGACTACCAACCAAAAATAGCCCTGGACTGGATGGGTATACAGCAGAGTTTTACAAAACCTTCAAAGAAGAATTAATACCAATACTTTTCAAGTTATTTTAAGAAATAGAAAAAGAAGGAGCTCTTCCAAATTCATTCTATGAGGCCAACATCACCCTGATCCCGAAACCAGACAAAGACACTTCAAAGAAAGAAAACTACAGACCAATATCTCTAATGAACTTGGATGCAAAAATTCTCAATAAAATCCTGGTGAATCGAATACAAAAGCATATCAAAAAAATAGTGCACCATGATCAAGTAGGATTCATCCCCAGGATGCAAGGCTGGTTCAATATATGGAAATCAATAAATACTATTCACCACATCAATAGACTTAAAAACAAGAACCATATGATCATCTCAATAGATGCAGAAAGAGCATTTGACAAAGTACAGCATCCCCTTATGTTCAAAACACTAGAAAAACTAGGGATAACAGGAACTTACCTCAACATTGTAAAAGCTATATATGCTAAACCTCAGGCTAGCATATTCCTAAATGGAGAAAAACTGAAGGCATTCCCTCTAAAATCTGGAACAAGACAGGGATGCCCTCTATCACCACTTCTATTCAATTTAGTTCTTGAAATACTAGCCAGAGCAATTAGACAGACAAAAGAAATTAAAGGCATAAAAACAGGAAAAGAAGAACTTAAATTATCGCTATTTGCGGATGACATGATAATATATTTAACAGACCCAAAAAGGTCTACAAAGAAACGGCTAGAGTTAATAAATGAATTCAGCAAAGTGGCAGGATATAAAATCAACATGCATAAATCAAAGGCATTCCTGTATATCAGCAACAAAACTTCTGAAATGGAAATGAGGAAAACCACTCCATTCACAATATCCTCAAAGAAAATAAAATATTTGGGAATCAACCTAACAAAAGAGGTGAAAGATTTATACAATGAAAACTACAGAATCCTAAAGAGAGATAGAAGAAGATCTTAGAAGATGGAAAAATGTACCCTGTTCATGGATAGGCAGAACTAACATCATCAAAATGGCGATATTACCCAAAGTTCTTTACAGGTTCAATGTGATGCCAATTAAAATCCCAATGGAATTTCTTGTAGAAATAGATAAATCAATCATGAAATTCATATGGAAAAACAAAAGACCCAGAATAGAAAAAGCAATTCTAAGCAGGAAGTGTGAATCTGGAGGTATAGCGATACCAGAGTTCAAATTGTACTACAAAGCAATAGTAACAAAAACAGCGTGGTACTGGTACCAAAACAGGCAGGTGGATCAATGGTACAGAATAGAGGACACAGAAACCAATCCACAAAATTACAACTTTCTTATATTTGATAAAGGGGCTAAAAGCATGCAATGGAGGAAGGATAGCATCTTCAACAAATGGTGCTGGGAAAATTGGAAATCCATATGCAATAAAATGAAACTGAATCCCTTTCTCTCGCCATGCACAAAAGTTAACTCAAAATGGATCAAGGAGCTAGATATCAAATCAGAGACACTGCATCTGATAGAAGAAAAAGTTGGCTATGATCTACATACTGTGGGGTCAGGCTCCAAATTCCTTAATAGGACGTCCGTAGCCCAAGAGTTAATAACAAGAATAAATAAATGGGACTTACTTAAACTAATTTTTTTTTCAGCAAGAAAAACAGTAATAGAGGTAAATAGAGAGCCTACATCCTGGGAACAAATTTTTACCCCTCACACTTCAGATAGAGCCCTAATATCCAGAATATACACAGAACTCAAAAAATTAAAGAATAAGATAACAAATAACCCAATCAACAAATGGACCAAGAACCTGAACAGACACTTCACAGAGGAGGACATACTATCAATCAACAAGTACATGAAAAAATGCTCACCATCTCTAGCAGTCAGAGAAATGCAAATCAAAACCACCCTAAGATACCATCTCACTCCAGTAAGATTGGCAGCCATTATGAAGTCAAACAACAATAAGTGTTGGCGAGGATGTGGGGAAAAGGGTACACTTGTACACTGCTGGTGGAACTGCCAATTGGTAAGACCAATTTGGAAACTAGTATGGAGATACCTTGGAATGCTGGGAATGGATCCACCATTTGACCCATCTATCGCCATCCTCAGACTATTCCCTGAGGATCTTAAAAGAGCATATTATAGGGATACTGCCACATCATTGATCATAGCGGCACAATTCACAATAGCTAGACTGTGGAACCAACCTAGATGCCCTTCAATAGATGAATGGATAAAAAAATGTGGCATCTATACACAATGGAGTACTACGCAGCAATAAAAAATGACAAAATCATAGTATTTGCAGGGAAATGGATGGTATTAGAGCAGATTATGCTAAGCAAATCTAGCCAATCCTTAAAAAACAAATGCCAAATGTCTTCTTTGATATAAAGAGAGCAACTAAGAACAGAACAGGGAGGAAGAGCATGAGAAAAAGATTAACATTAAACAAAGATGAGTGGGGGAGAGAAAGGTTCAAATGTATGAAAGATGATATATCATGAGCTTTGTAATGTTTTGAACAACCAATAAAAAAAAGAAAGGGAGAGAGAAGGGAAAGCATATGGAAATGATAGGAGACCCTCAATGTTACACAAAATTACATAGAAGAGGATGTGAGGGGAAAGGGAGGGGAACAAGGGAGAGAATTGAACAACAGCAGATGAGGTAGAGAGGGATGTTGGGAGGGGAGGGGGGGATAGTAGGGGAAAGGAAAGGTAGCAGAATACAACAGTCACTAATATGCCATTATGTAAAAATGTGAGTGTGTAACTGATGTGATTCTGCAATTTGTATTTGGGGTAAAAATGGGAGTTCATAACCCAATTGAGTCAAATGTATGAAAGATGATATATCATGAGCTTTGTAATGTTTTGAACAACCAATAAAAAATAAATAAAAATGACAAAAATGGGAATATTATGGTGAGATATGGAAGGCTGTATATGTCCCTCTGCTAATTGTGATTTGACCAGGTCATGGGATGCTTGTATCTTTTCTTTAGTCAGGGGCCACTGAGGAAACCATACTGGTCTTTCTGACTTTTAAGTAATTTTTATTGTCTCAGTGACCCCTTCTGAAAAACCAATCCATGTCTATCTATTTCTTGATCTATTTGTATTGGTGCTGCTATACCTTGTTCCTGTTATCCTAATATTTTTTCTTTCCTAAAACCTTGTTTAGCCCTAATAGTGGGCACATTTGGATTGATGTTATTTGTTAATGTCAAACCTAATTGATCTTGGACATCTCGTCCCCATAAATTTATAGGAAGCTGATCCAATACATATGGTTGTATAATTCCTTCACATCCTTCACAATCCTTCCAATCTAATACCATTGCAGTACGACTAGGAAATTTATCATGCAGGCTGGGTATTATAAATAACTGTGCTATTCTATCTCCTGGTGAAATTACTGATATACCTCTTGGAGTACTAGCTATATTTTTTATTTCACCTTCATAATCGGGATCAATTACCCCAAGACTTATCAAAAGTTTTTTTAGAGTAGAGGAACTGTGTCCCAATAATAAGCCTATTGTTCCTTTGGGAAGAGGCCCTTTTACCCCTGTGGGAATGATTTGAACTCCCATCTCTGGAGTTAGTACTGCTCTGGCGGACATGCACATGTCCAATCCTGCACTTCCTCTGGTTTGTCTGATTAGAGATCTAATGGACAATGTGTCCTGTGCACTACCCTGATGGTGTCGCTGGGTTCCTCCAGTGCCCTGTATATTTGTGGTCTTGGGCCTCAGAGCATTGGGCCCCCCTGTCTGTTTTTTTTGGCAATGGAGCTTGAAGCTTTTCTCCATGATATCGTGGGTAAACACCTGGTCCTTGGATTTTTTTTGATATCGGAGTACCCTCTATGGTGGTTTGAGAATGGCATTCATTAGCCCATTGTCTCCCCCTACAGAAACATGGGCAAATACCTGGTATCCTACTCCTTTGATTCATAGCTTTTTTAAACCCTAACCCTATGGGGCAACTCCTTTTAAAATGTCCTGTTTGTTCACAATTGTAGCATGTTTTCGGCCTGGCATCTATAGCCTGTTTTACTGCAGCTGCCAAGATTTGCCCTTGTTCATTAATGTCTCTACATAATTTAATATATTTGTTTAAATCTCCATGTTTCCATGGTCTAATGGTCTCCTTGCAACATTTGTTTGCTTGCTCAAAGGCTAACTGTTTAATTAATGGCATTGCTTGTTCTGTGTCCCCCAAAACTCTGGTAGCTGTTTGAATAAGCCCACTACAAATTCAGTGTAAGGTTCATTAGCTCCTTGTATTATCTTAGATAATTGAACTTGTAAATTTCCATGTCCTTGTAAAGTCTTCCATGCCCTAACTGCTTCTGCAGCAATTTGTGAATATATAGCAGGATCATATTCATTTTGTTGCTGTTGACCCTCATAAGGTCGTGTTCCTAACCACATATGTAAATTTCTTTGAGGGTAACTGGCTGCTACTTCTCACCTGGCCGTCTCCATGCAAAATTTCTCATTGGCAACCTTCCATAACAAATATTGTCCTCCATTTAGCACAGCTTTACACATGCTAGCCCAGTCTGCTGGTGTCATGTCCAAGTTGGTAATGGATTCGACCATGCTTACAGTGAAGGGTGCTTGGGGACCATAGGTTGTTACAGCCTCCTTTAACTGCTTCACTGTTTTGAAATCTAAAGCATGGTGAATTTGCTGCCCCCCCCCCGCCTTCTCAAGTACAGGGCATGCTAATCTTTGAGGTCCTGTTTCAGGATCCCATATATCAACTATGGAGGTTGGGGGCCCCATAGAATATGTTGTCTCTATAGGTGCAGCTGTTGGTTGGACACTTGTACCCTCTGGTGATATAAAGGTATTAGTAGCAGCCTCCTGTTGTATCTTATTCCCTGATAGTTCTTCTTCCTTTATTTTTTTCCCTCTGTCTGACTAGCTTGCGAGACTTTCTCTTTTACTTGAACTAAAATGTCTTTCTCCATGGTCTGAACCTCTAATAATTTACTTACCATTCATTTGGTTTGTTTTCTACTAATTTCTAATCTACTATAAAGATAACACAACCCAACAAGACAACACAAAACAAAACCAAAACAGAATGAAACAAAAACGGAACAGAAAATTGTTGTATCTATTTTCCTATTTTCTTGAAATATATTTTCGTGGACTATCTCTATCTCTTCCTCAGGGCAGAACAACTTCAAAACTTGAGCCAACCATTTTTCCCAGTTGGCCTGAGAAAGGTGGAGGGATATGCAGCTTGAAACAAAAACAAATCAAATAAACACAAGAACACATTGTTTTTTGAAATGGTCACCCATTCTCTCCCCTTCCCTCAGGGGCGGCCAATTTCACTTACCTCCAAGCATTAGGCATTCCCCACATGGGCCACCAAATGCCACAGTCTGGCTGGGCACAAATCACGAGCCACTCAAGCAGGAATAAACTTTATTTCCAAATTCCACCAGCACACTCCCCAGGAACTCTCCCGAACGCCATCCACACGGCTCCTAAAGCAACACACCACACACACACTAGAACTCCCTCCCCCGAGCTAGGTGCACACTCACTCTTGGAACCCTGCGAAAACTCAACGGGAACTCCAAAGTAATGGGCGCCCAACACAGCAAGACCCAAACTATTACTGGAGAGTAAAGGTCTAATATACAATTGAAACAATCCAGCATCATCTTAATGGCTCGCCTCTCAAGAATTACTTCTGGCAAAATGCCAGGGGCCACTCTAACTTGGCTGTGACTCTCAACACTAACCCTAATCCTAACCGTAACCGAAACCCTAAAAATAACACTAATCATAACCCTAAAACAAACACTAACCCTAACCGTACAAATAACCCTAACCCTAACATTAACACTGACCCTAACCCTAATTTTACACTGACACTAATTATAACCATAACCCTAAACCTAACCCTAAATCTAAACATAACCCTAATACTAACTCTAAATTTAACCCTAACCCTAACTCTAAACCTATCCCTAACCTGCACTGTAACACAAACCCTAACTCTAACAATAACCCTAACCTTAACCTAACCTCAACCCTAACCCAAACCTAAAACTAACCCTAGCCATAAACCTAAACCTATCACTAACCCTAACCCTAACGTTAATACTAACCCTACCCTAAACCTAACCCTAACCTTAATACTTACCCTAACTCTAATCCTAAACCTATGACTAACACTAATCCTTATCCTAACCCTAAGACTAACCTAAACCTAACACGTACTCTAACTGTAACTGTAACACCAACCTTAACACTATCCCTAACACTAAACCTATCATTATCCCTAACCCTAAAACTATATGTAACACTAACCTGAAACCTAACCCTAAATCTAACATGAACTCTAATTCTAAACCTAACACTAACCATAACACTAACACTAAACCTAATCCTAGCCCTAAACCTAAACTAAACCCTAAACCTAACCCTGACATTAACCATTAAAGTAACCCCATTCCTAACAGTAACACTAACACTAACCCTAAACCTAACACTAATCCTATAATTAACTCTAAATCTAACCCTAACACAAACCTAACCTAAACCATAACACTGACCATAACATAACCCGAACCCTAAACCTTACCTAAACCTAACACTAAATCTAACAGCAAACCTAACCCTTAACCTAACAATAACCCTTACCCCAACACTAACACTAACCCTAACCGCAACAGGAAACCTCACCCTAACACTAACACTAAAGCTAACCCTAACCCTAACATTAACCCTAACCCTATCCCTAACACTACCTCTAACACAAACCCTAACACTAAAACTTATCCTAACCCTAAACCTAATCCTAACGATAAACCTAAAGATTACACTATCCCTAACGATAACCCTAACAAAAATCCTATCCCTAACACTTGCACTAACACAAACCCTAACAATAAACCTAACAACTAAATCTAACCATAACACTAACCTAAACTAACCCAGTCCATGATCCTAACCCTAAACCTTAGCCTAACCCTAACCCAAACCCTAAACCTAACCCTAACACAAACCGTAACCCTAACCCAAACACTAACCCTAACCCTAAACCTTACTTTAAACCTAACACTAACCCTAACCCTAACCTTAAATCTACACTAACCCTAACCCTAACCTCAATCCTAACTCTAACCCTAACCATAACCCTAACACTAACACTAACACTAAACCTCAACCTAAACATAACATTAACCTAAAACTAACCCTAAACTCTAACCCTAACCCAAACACTAATTTTAAACCTAAGCCTAACACTATCCCTAACAGTATCCCTAACCCTAGCTCTTATCCTAAACCTAAGACTAACCAAACACTAATTTTAACCCTAACCATAAAAATAACACCAATTCTAACCCTAAAACCAACCCTAAAACTTACCAAAATCTAACACTAAACCTAACTGTAACCTAATACTAAACCTAACACTTACCCTAACCCTAAACCTAACTCAAATATTTACACTAACCCTTACTTCTACCCTAACCCTATCACGAACCCTAACCCTAAACCTAACCTTAAACCTAACACTAAATTTAACGCTAACCCTAACACTAACCCTAATTCTAACAATAACCCTAAACCAACCCTAACCCTAAGCCTAACCCTCACTCTAACCCTAAACCTAAACCTAACACTAACCCTAATGCTTAACCTTAACCTAAACCTAAGATTAAACTTAACCCTAACCCTAAGCATAAACCTAACCCTAACAGTAACCCTAACCCTAAACCTAATACTTACCTATACATAACACTAACCCTACACCTAACAATAACAGTAGCCATAATCATTATGCTCACCAAAATCCTAACTCTAACCTTCACCCTAACCCTAACCCTAAACCTAACACTATCCCTGATCCAACCCTAACTTTATCTCTAAACCTAACTATAACCCTAACGCAACACTAATGCTAACCCTTACCCTAACCCTAACCCTAACCTAACCCTAACCGTAAATCTAATCCTGAACCTAACATTCACCCTAACCCTTGCCCTAACACAAACTCTAATCCTAATATTAACCCTTACCTAACACTAACAATAACAATAACCCTAACACTAAACTAAATTCTAACTCTAAACTTTATCATAACATTAACCCTAACCATAACCATAACACTAAACTAACACTATCACTAACCCTATCTCTAACTCTAACCCTCACCCTAAACATAAAGCTAACACTAACCCTAATCCTAAACTTAACATGACCCCTAAACCTAACACTAACCTGAACCTAATACTAACTCTATCCTTCAACATAACACTAACCCTAATCTTAACACTAACACAAAACCTAAAACAAATCTTAACTATAACCTAACTTTACTCTAACCCTAACCCCAACACTAACCCTAAACCAAAGGCTAAACCTAACCCTAACATTAACTGTAATCCTCACCCTAAGCCTAACCCTAAAACTAACACTAACACTAATCCTAATACAAACACTAACACTAAACCTAATTCTAACCCTTACCCAAACACTAGTCCTAAACCTAACCCTACTCCTAACATAACAGTAACCCTAACCCTAACCCTAACACTAACACTAAACCTAACCTTAACCCTAAAACTAATGCTAATTCTAACCATAAATTTTACCTTAACCTCACCAGAACCCAAACCCTAACCCTAACACAAATCTAATCCTAACCCTAATTTTAACACTAATCCTAATGTAAACCCTAACACTAACCCTATCCCGAACACAAACCCTATCACTAACTCAAACCCTAACCCAAACCCTAAACCAAAACCTAAACCTAACACTAACCCTAACCTTAATCCTAACCACAACCCAATCCCCAACCCTAATCCTAACCCTAACCTTTACAATAACCCTAACCCTAAATGAACCCTAACCCTAACCCTAACATAACACTAACCCTAACTAAACTTTATGCCTAAGAGTAACCCAAACCCTAACCACAACCCTAACACTAACTATAACCTAAAACTAACCCTACATTTAACACTAACCCTAACCATAAAACAAACCATAATACTAAGCCTAAAATTATCACTAACTCTAACTGTAACCCTAAACCTAAAGTTAACCCAAACACTAAAAATAACCCTAACCCTAACCTTGACCCTAACACTAACTTTAACCCTAACCCTAAGCCTAAACCTAAACCTAACCCTGAACCTAAACCTTACCCTAAATTTAACCCTGTCACTAACACTAACCCTAAACATAAACATGAATCTATCCCTAACCCTAAACCTAAGACTAACACTAACCCTAACCATAACCCTAACACTAAACTAACACTAACACTACACCTAACCCTAACTCTAATCCTTACCCTCAACTTAAGAATAACACTAACCCTAACCCAAACACAAACCATAACCCTACCTCTAACCCAAACCTTACTCTAACAATAAACCTCACAGTAACACTAACCATAACTGCAACCCTCACACAAACCCTAAACCAAATACTAACCTTAACCTAACCCTAACCTTAGCTCTAATCCCAACCCTAATACTTACCCTAAAGCTAAACCTAACCCTGACACTAACCCTAAGACTCACCCTAACATTAACTTCAAACCTAACTCTAACCTTAACCCAAACAATATACCTAACCTTAACCCTAACTGTAACCATAAGACTAACCCTAAACATAACCTAACCCTAACACTAACACGTCCCCTAACCCTAAACCTAAAACTAACTCTAACTATAACCCTAAACCTATGCCTATCACTAACACTAACCCAAACCTAGAACTAAACCTAAAGCTAACACAAACTCTAACCAAAACCGTAACACAAACTGTAACCCTAACCTAACCCTAATTTAATCCAAACCCTAACCCTAACACTAATCCTATCCCTAAACCTTACCCTAACTTTAAAACTATATCTAACCTTAAACCTAACCCTAATCTAACCCTAAACCTCAACCTAACTCTAACCCTAATCATAAACTTTATCGTAACCCCCAATTATAAACCTAAACATAATCCCTACACAAACCCTAATGGTAAATCTTACACTAACCTAAAACCTAATCCTAACACTAACACTAAACCTAACACTAACACTAACACTAAATTTAACTGTAACCCTAAACATAACCCTAAATTTTACCCTAACCATAAGCTTAACTCTAACCCTAACACTAACCCTAACCCTAATCCTAACAGAAACCCTACAGTAACCCTAACCCTTACCCTAAAAGAAACCCTAACACTAACTTTACAACTATCCCTAATACTAACACTAATCCTAACTTTATCGCTAACCCTTAACCTAAAACTAATCCTAACCGTAACAATATCTCTAAACCTAACCCTAAACCTAAAGCTATTCCTAAACCTAACTCTAATACTAACACTAACTCTAAACCTATGTATAAACCTAACGCATACCCTAACACTAACCCTAACCTACAAGTAACCATAAAGCTAACCCTAAACCTAACCCTAAGCCTCACTCTAATCCTAATCCTAACCATAATACTAACCCTTACCCTAACACAAACCATATCCCTCAGATGAACACTAATCTTAACACTAACCCTAACCCTAACCCTAACTCTAAAACTAAAACTAACCCTGACCTTACCCTAACAATTACACTAACCATAACATCAACGCTAATCCTTACCCGAAACCTAAACCGAACGCTAACCCTAACCCTAAACCTAATCCTAACTCTAAAACTAAACCTAAACCTAACTCAAACCCTAACCCTAGAATGAACCCTAACCCTAAATTTAACACTAACCCTAAACCTAAACTTAGCCTAACCCTAAAACTATCCCTAACCCTAACATTCTCCCTAACCCTTACATTAACACTAACACTAACACAAAAGTTTACCCTAAACGTAACCCTAACCCTAACACCAAACCTGAAACTAATCCTAAATCCAACCCTTCACTAACGCTAAACCTAAACTTAAACCTAACACTAACACTAAACCTAACCCTAATCCTAACATTAACCCTAACCCCAACACTAACCCTATCACTAACCCTAACCCTAAGCCTAACCCTAAGCCTAACAGTAACCTTATCTCTAAGCCTTACTTTAACCCTAACCCTAACAATAACCCTAACCCTAACCATAACCATAACTCAAAATTAACTGTAAACCTAACCCAAACCTAAAATTAACCCTAACCCTAGAACGAACCCTAAACATAACCCTAACCCTAACTCTAAAACGAAACATAAAACTAACCCGAAGCCTAATTGTAATACTAAACCTAACCCTAATCCTAGCCTTAAATTTAAACCTGTCTCTAACACTAACACTCCCCCTAATGCTAATACTAACAATAACACCAAAGCTAACCCTAAACCAAACCATAACACTATCACTAACCTTCAAACTAACACTAAGCCTAACTTTTACACTAACCCTAAGCCTAGCCCTAATCCTAACACTAACCCTAATCCTAACACTAACCCTAACGCCAACACTAACCCTATCACTAACCCTAACACTAAGCCTAACCCTAAACCTAAAACTATCCCTACCCTTAACCCTTACATTAACCCTAACACTAACACTAACCCTAAACCTAACACTATACCTAACGCTAACACTAAAGTTAACACTAAGCCTCAACTTAACTATAACACTAACTCAAACACTAATCCTAAACCTAACCCTAATTCTAACTATAACACTAACCTTAATCCTAATCATAAACCTACAACTAACATTAAAACAAACCCTACCAGTAACTCTAACATGAACTCTAAACCTAACCCTAAATGTAACGCTAAAACTAACACACACCCTAACCCTAACCCTAACACAAACCCTAACGCTAATCCTAACCCTATCACAAAACCTAACCAAAACCTAATCCTAACCCTAACTCTAAGACTAACCCTAACACTAACCCTGAACCTAACTCTAACCCCAACCCTAACCCTATAACTAACCATAATCCTAAAACTAACCCTAAACCTAACACTAATCCTAACACTAACCATAACCCTAAGCCTAATCCTAAATCTAACTCTTATTTTAACCATAACTCTAATGATAATCTTAACCCTAACCCTATCACAAACAATAACCTAACCATTCAGTAACCCTAACCCTTATCCTACCCCTAACACTAAAACTAACCCTAACCCTATCCTGAACCCTAAACCTAAACCTAACCCTATCGCAAACCCTAACCCTAACCCTAACACTAACCCTAATACTAACCCTAAACCTAATGTAACCGTAATCTTAACTGTAAACCTAACCCTAACACAAACCCTAACCATAACACAAACCCAAACACTAAACCTAAATCTAACCCTAAACCAAAGCATAACCCTAACCCTAACACTAAACCAAACATTAACCCTAAGCCTACCCCTAAACCTAGCACTAAACCTAACCCTAATCCTAACACTAACACTAATATTAACCCTAAAGCTTACCGTAACTCTAACCCTAACCCAAAAACTAACTATAACCCTAACCCTAAACATAAAGCTAACACTAACCATAACATTAAACCTAACCCTAACCATAACCCACACACTAAAACTAACCCTAACCCTAACCATAATGACAACACAAACCCTAAACATAACTCTATTCAAATGCTAAACATAACCCTAACCATAAACCTAACACTAATGCTAAGCATAACACTAAACTTACTCCTAATCCTAACCCTAAAAATAATCTAACACCAATCCTAACTCAAACACCAATCATAACCCTAAACCTTACCCTAAATTTTTTGCTACTCCTAACCCTATCCTTAAACCTAACACTAACCCTAACCCTATTCTTAACCCTAGTGTAAATTATAATTGTAACCCTAACCCTAAACCTAATACAAACCCTAACCTTTCCATAACAGTAACCCTAACCCTAACACTAACACTAACACTAATCCTAACCCTAACACAACAATAACCCTAACCCTAACACTAACCATTACCCTAACCCTAAATCTAACCCTAATCTTAACCATAACCCTAACACTAACACTAACCCTCAAACTAACCCTAACCTAACCCTAAACCTAACCTTGTCCCTAATCCTAACCCTAAACCTAACACTTATTCTAAACCTAACTATAAACCTAAACCAAACCCTAAGGATAACCCTATACTAATAATAACCCAAACCGCAACATAACTCTAAACCTAATCCTAACAATAACCCTAACAAAATCCCCAAAGCTAAGCCTAAAACAAACACTAACCTGAACACTAAAATTACCCTAACACTAACACTTACCCTAACACTAAACCTAAACCTAACCCTAACACTAAACCTGACCATAAAAATAACCCTAAACTTAATACTAAATCTAACCCTAACCCTAAAACTAACCATAAAACTAATTGTAACCCTAACCCAAACACTAATTCTAAACCAAACCCTATCGCTAACTGTAACACTAATCCTAACCTTAACCATAAACATACACCTAATTCTAACACTTACCCCAAACCTAATTTTAACACGAACGCTAACCGTAACCATAACCATAACCCTAACACTAACCCACATCCTAACAATAACCCTAATACAACCCCTAACTTTAACCCTAATCCTAACACAAACCCTAACCCTAACTAAACCCTAACTCTTACTCTTGCCTAACCCTAACCCTAAGAGTAACCCTGACACTAACTTTGAGCCTAAACCTAACACAAATTCTAACCACAAACATAACTCTATAAATAACACTAACACTAACCCTAAGCCTAAACCCAACACTAACCCCAAACCTAACCCTAACTCTAACTGTAACATTAATATTACCCCTAACCATAACCATAAACATAACCCTAACCCTAACCCTAATGAGAAATCCAACTCTAATGCTAACCCAAACTCTTACCCTAACACAAATCCTAACCCTAAATCTAACACTAACCCTAACACTACACCTAAACCTAAGTCTAACCCTAAATCTAAAACTAAACCTAACACTAATCTTAACCCTAACCATAACCCTAACCCTATAAGAAACACTAAACTTAAAGTAACACTAACTCTAACCCTAAGAATAACCCTATCCCTAACCCTATCCATAATCCTAACCCTACCTCTAATCCTATCCCTTACCCTAAGCCAAATCCTCACCCTAATGCTACCCTAGTCCTAAAACCAATCCTTAGCCTATCGCATACCCTAACTCTATTACTAGTCCTATACCTAGGACTCATTATAGCTCTAGCCCGAACCCAAAACCTGACCCTTATTCTGACCCTAAAAATAACCCTATATCTAAACCTGACACTAACCCTAAACTGGACCCTAACTCTACCATTACCAGTAAACCTATACCTAAACCTGACAGTAACACTAGCACTAGACCAAACCTAATCCTAAATAGAGTCATCAATCTAGCCCAGGCCCTAAACCAAAACCTTGAACTATCCCTAACAACAACCCTTAACCTAACACAAAGACTAACCCTATCCCTAGACCCAACGCTATTTCTAACTCTGGCCCTAACCCTAACCCAAATCTGAAGCTTACCCTAACACACACCCTAGCTCTAAACCTATCCTAGCCCAAAACCTTACCCTAACTGTAGACATATCCATAACCTTAACCCTAAAACTAGCCTTAAAAATAACCTGCATTCTTACATTTTTCATATAGCCCTAACGCTAGCCATAAACATCACAAAAACCTACCCCTTATCTAGTCCTAAAGCCTGCCCCAATTGTAACCCTAACCATAAACATAGAACTAATACTAACCCTAACCCTCACCCTAGTCGTAAACCTAGCTCAAACTCTAACCCTTTCCCTAATCATAACACTAACCCTAAACCTAGCCCTAGCCCTGACTCTAATCCTAACCCTTGCCCTAGACCATCCCTAGCTCAAACCATAATACTTACCATAAACCTAACACTGACACTAACCCTAGGCCTAAACCTAACCCTAGCCATAAACTTAACCTTAACCCTAGCCCTAAACTTAGCTAAAATCCTATCCATTTTCCTAAAGATAAACCTAAAGCAAATGCTAACCCTAAGCCTAACGCTAACCCTATAGCTAAAAATAAACATATCCATTACTCTAAACCTTACCTGAATCCTAAACCTAACCCCATCCATTACCCGAATCCTAAACCAAACCCTAATGCTAATACAAGCCTTAACCCTAAACCTTAACCTAAACAAATCCATACTCGAACACTGACCCTAATAAAACAACTTGCTCTAAAACTGACCCTTACCCTAAACCTACCCCTTACACAAGACCTAGACGTAACCTAACCATAAAACTACCACTTACTTTGAACCTAGACCAGACATTAGCCCTAGCCCTAACACATAACCTTATCCTGGCAATAAACCTAGCCTTAATACTAACCCTAAACCTAAATCAAATTCTAACCTGAAACCTAGCTCTAAAACTAGCTATAACCCCATACCTTCCTCTAATTCTAACCCTAACCCTAACACTAACCATAACCCTAGCCCTAATCCTAGGCCTAACCCTAACACTAACCTTAGTGCTAATCCTATCCCTAATTTAGCCCTAACCCTAAACCAACCCCTAACCCTATCCCAAAGAATAACTCTAATCACACCCCAGTCTTATTTCTAGTTCTAACCCTATCCGTTACCATAACCCTAACATTAGCCCTAACATTAATCTTAATGCAGGTCATAGCCCTAAACATAGATCTAACCATAATAAATCTAAGCCTAAACCTCATCCTACCACTAGCCCTAACACTATCACTAATCCTAAAACTAGCCCTAACTCTAGCCCTACATCTAAAACAAAACTGAGCCATAGCCCTAACCCTAACCCTAGCCTAATGGTAATGCTAGACCTGACATTAGCCCTATCCCTAATTCTTACCCTAATCCTAACACAAAACCTAATCCTACACCTAGACTTAATCCTAGTTCTAATTCAAGTCTTCTCCCTAACCCTGATAAGTAACACTGATCCTGACACTGACCCTAACACTAACCCTATCTCTAATCATCTCCTTAAACCTAAACCTAATTTAAACACTAGACTTGACCTAGACCTAAGGCTATCTATAAAATTAACCTTTATCTTAACTCTAGTTCTTACAATAGCCGCAGTCCTACCTTATCCCTAAACTAAACCAAAACTTAGCCCTAATCTGATACCTAACCCTAGCTTTAACCCTCTTCCCTAACCCTAACACTAGCCCTAACACTTAATCTAAACCTAACACAAAAACTAAACCTTGAATTAACTCGAAACATGGCCCTAACCCTAACCCTAACCCTAACTGAATTTTAACCCTAGGCCTAAGACTAACCATAGCCCTAACCTAACAATAACCCTAGCCCTAACTGTAGCTCTAATCCTATCCATTTCTCTAACCATAACCCTAACTGAACTCCATCCCTAGGCCTAACCTTAACACTATCCCTAACCCTAAGGCTGTCCATTACCTTAAACATAAACTGAACCCTAAACCTCACCATATCCATTACCCTAACCCTAAAACTAACCCTAATACTAATTTGAGCCCTAACCCTAAACATTAACCTAACACACACCCTAAACCTGATTCTGACCCTAATAATACCCCAGCTGCAAAGCTGACCCTAACATTCAACCTAACCCTTACAATAGATCTGACTATAAACCTAACCCTAAAACAATGCCTAAACATAACCCTAGACCTGACAGTAGCCCTAGCCGTAATCCTAGCACTAAACCTAACACAAATCCTAGCCCTAATCCTAGCACTAAGCCTAGCCTTAATCCAAGCCATAACCTTAACCCTAGCCCTATCTCTAATTTTATTTCTTGATCTAGACCAAAACATAGTTGTTACATCATAGCTTACCCTAACACAAGCACTTAACCAAGGCCTAAACCTAACACTAACCCTAGCACTAATCCTAGCCCTAATTTAGCCCTAACCCTAAACCTAACCCTATCCCTATCCCTAAGAATAACTCTCTCACTCCAGCATTATCCCTAGTTCTAAACTTATCTCTTACCAGAACCCAAACTCTAGCCCTATCCCTAGCCCCAACCTTAGCCCTAAACTTTGCCCTAGCCCTAAACGTGAGTATAACCCTAACCATAAGCCTAAAGCTCACCCTAACACTAGTCCTGTCCCTAATGCTAATAGGACAACTAGCCCTAACCCTAACCTAGCCCTAAAACAAAACTAAGCCATAAACCTAACCCTAATCTTTGACCTAAACCAAACACTAACCATGAACCTAGCCCTAAATCTTGCCATAATTTGAGTGCCAAACCTAACCTTAGGAGTAACCCTGACCCTGACTCGGATCCTAACACTAAACCTGCTCTATACATTCCCATAACCCTAACTTTAGAAGTAGCCCTAATCAGAAACCAAGTTTTATCATTGGCCTTAGCCCTAAAGCTAACACAAATCCTAGTGCTAATCCAAGCTCCAACCTGAGGTTTAACCCTAAGACTACCCCTAACCCTAACCTTAATCCTAGCCCTAAAGCTAACCCTAACCCTAATCCTACACTAACTTATCCCTTTCTCTAATCCAAACCTTTACCCTAATGTTACCTAGTCCTAACCCTAATCTTTAGCCTACCCCAATCCCCAACTCTATTACTAGTCCTAACCCTAGCCTTCATTCTAGTTGTAACTCTAACCTAAACCCTGACTCTTATTCTGACTCTAACACTAACCCTAGAACTAAATGTCACACTAATCCTAATCCGAACCCTACCCCTACCCCTACCAGTAAACCTGTACCTAAACCTAACATTAACACTAGCACGAGACCAAACATAATCCTAAATATAGTCATAAATCTAGCCCTAGCCCTAAACAAAAACTTTGCAATAGATCTAAAAATAACCCTTAACCTAACCTAAAGACTGAAACTATCACCAGACCCAACACTAGTCCTAACTCTGACCCTAACTCTAATCCTAACCCTAATACTAACCAATAGATCTAATGCTAGCCATAAACATCACACAAACCTAGCCTTATCCTAGCCCTAACCTAGACCTAATTGTAATCTTAACCGTAACCCTAGCCCTGACTCTAACCCTAACCATCGCCCTAGCCCTAACCCTAGCTCATATCCCAAAATTTACCCTAAACCTAACCCTGACACTCACCCTAGGCCTAAACCTAACCCCAGCCCTAATCTTAACCTTAACCCCAGCACTAACCTTACCTCTAACCTTATCCATTAACCTAAAGATAAGCCTAACTCAAAGGCTAACTCTAGGCCTGACGCTAACCCTATCACTAACACTAACACTATCCATTACTCTAAACTTAATTTGAAGCCTAAACCTAACTCTATCCATTACCCTACTTCTAACCCAAACCCTAATGCTAATTCAACCCTTAACTCTAAACCTTAAACTAAACCAAACCCTACCCGACATTGACGCTAATAATATGCCTAGCTCTAAACCTGACCCTTACCCTAAACATAATCCTTACACTAGACCTACCCAAAACCTAACCCTAAAACAATTCCTAACCAAATCCCTTGACCTGACATTAGCCCTATGTCTAATCCTAGCCCTAGCCCTAGCCCTAACACAAACCCTCAAACCTAGCCCTAAAGCTAGCCTTAATCATAACCCGAGCCCTAACCTAGCTGTAACCCTAATTCTACTCTCGCCCTAACCCTAAACTTAGCTATATCCCCATACATTTCTCTAAACTAACCCTATCTCTAACACTAACACTAACTCTAACCCTAGCCCTAAACCTAACATTAACACTAGCGCTAACCCTAGTCCTAATTTAGGCCTAACGTTAAACCTATCCCTAACCCTAGACTTAAGACTTACTCTAACTCTTGCCCTAGACCTATTTCTAGTTCTAACACTGTCTGTTATCATAACCGTAAGACTAGCCCTAACTTTAGCCCTAACCATAGCCCTAGCCCTAAACCTAGATCTAACCATAACAATTAATATAAGATTTGACCTTACCTTATTACTAGCCCTAACACTATCACTAATCCCAAAACTAGCCCTAACCCTAGCCCTAGCTCTAAAACAAAACTGAGCCATAGCCCCAACCCTAACACTAACCTAAACATAACCCTAGACCTGACATTGGCCCTATCCCTAATTCTTACCCTAACACTAACACAAATCCTAACCGTACACCTAGCCTTAACCCTCGCCCTAATTTGAGTACTATTTCTAATCCTAAAATTAAAAATGATCCTGACTCTGACCCAAACACTAACCCTATCTCTAATAATCCCCCAAACCTAAACCTAATAAAAACACTAGAGCTAGTTAGGGTTAGCATTAGCTAAACTAATTAGCACTAGGTTAGCTAATGCTAACCCTAATACTAGCCCTAATCATAACCCTAGCTCTTACATTAGCTGTCGTTCTACACTATCCCTGACCTAACCCAAAACCTAGCCCTAATCCAAGCCCTAATCCTAGTTATAACCATAGTCCTAACCTTATCCCTAGCCCTAACACTTAACCTAAACCTAACCCTAAACCTAAACCTTGTCTGAACCCGAAACCTAAACCAAACAATAGCCCTATTCGTAACCATAAGAGTAGCCCTCAACCTAGATATAATTTTATCCATTACCCTAACCATAACCCTAAAAATTCTAAACCTAAGCCTAACCCTAACCATAGCCCTAACCTAATGATAACCTTAGTCCTAACTGTAGCTCTAGTCCTATCCATTACCTGAACCATATCTTTAACCAAATTCTATTCCTATGCCTAACTCTAACCCTATGCCTTACCCTAACCCTGTCCATTATACTAAACCTAACCTGAACCTGAAACCTAACCATATCCATTACCCTAATCCTAATGCTAATTTTAGTCCTAACCCTAAACCTTAACCTAATCCATACCCTAACCCTGACTCTGACAATAATAATAATACCCCTAGCTGTAAACCTGACCCCAACTCTCAATGTAACCCTTACAATAGACCTGGCCATAAACTTAAACCTAAAACTATCACTAACCATAACCCTAGAAATGACATTAGCCCTATACCTAATTAGCCCTAACCCTAAAACAAACCCTACCCCTAATTCTAGCACTAAGATTAGCCTTAATCCAAGTCCTGACCTAACAGGAGGCCTAACCCTAATTTTATTCCATGCCCTAGCCCAAAATGTAACTGTAACATCATACCTTAACCTAACCCTAACCCTAACTCTAGGCCAAAACTAACACTAAACCTAGGACTAATCCTAACCCTAATTTAACCCTAATCCTAAACCTAATCCTATTCCTAGCCCTAAGACTAACTCTAACTCACGCCCTAGCCCTATCCAAAGTTCAAAACATATCCCTTAACTTAACCAAAAACCTAGCCCAATCCCTAGCCTCAACCCTAACTCTATCCATCACTCTAGCCCTAAATCTCATTGCAAATCCTAACCTTAAGCCCAAATCTCACGTTAACACTAGCCCTACAACTGATGTTAATTGGAAAACTAGCCCTATCCCTACCCTACACCTAAAACCAAACTGAGCCATAATCCTAACCCTAACCCTTAACCTAAACCAAAAACTAACCTTACTCATGATCTTAGCCAAAAGGCCGAGAAGCGATAAAAAACTAACCTTACACCTATCCCAAAACATAGCCCTATTTTGAGTCCTAACCCTAAACATAGAAATAACACTGAACCTGAGTCAGACCCTAACTGTACACCTATATCTAAACATTGCCAAAACACTAACCTTAGAACTAGTCTTAATCAGAAAACTAGTTCTTTCATTAGCCATAGCCTAATGCTTACACAAATTCTAGCCCTATTCAATCCCTGACTCTAATCCTAACCCTACCAGTACCTCTAACCCATTCCTTATCCTGAGCCAAACCCTCACCCTAATGCTACTCTAATCCTAACCTTAATCCTTAGCCTACACCAAACCCTAACTCTATTACTAGTCCTAAACCTAGGCTCAATTTTAGCTTTAACCCTAATCCTAAGCCTGACCCTTATTCTGATCCAAACAATAACCCTATATCTAAACCTGACCCTAACCCTAAACTGAACCATAACACTACCCCTAACGGTAAACCTATACTTAAACCTAACATTAACACTAGCACTAGACCAAACCTAATCCTAAATATAGTCATTAATCTAGCCTTAGCCCTAAACAAAAACCTAGCACTAGCCCTAACAATAACACTTAACCTAACGTAACGACTAAATCTATCACTAGACCCAATGCTAGTCCTAACTGTGACCCTAATCATAAAACTAACCCTAATCCAATGATGACCCTTAATGTAATAGAATCCCTAGCTCTAAACCTTATCCTAAAAAAACCTAACCCTAATGCTAGACTTATCCATTACCCTGACCCTAACACTAGCCATAACCAAATCCTGAGCTTTTACATTACCCACAGCCCTAACATTATCCCTAAACATCACAAAACTCTAGTCCTTATCCTAGCCTTACACCTAGCCCTAATCATAAACCAAACCATAACCTTAGACCTAAATCTAATGCTAAAGCTCGCCCTAGCCCTAAAACTAGCTAAAATTTTAATCCTTAGTCTAAACATAACCCTAACCCTAAATCTAACCCTAGCCCTAACTCAAACCCTAACCCTGCCCAGGCCTAACCCTAGTTCAAATGCCTACACTTACCCTAAACCTAACCCTAGCATTAACCCTAGGCCTAACACTAACACTAACCCTAAACCTAACGTTAAGCCTAGCCTTAACCTAGCTCTAACCCAATCCATTACAATAAAAATAAGCCTATCCCAAATGCTATCCCTAGGTCTAATGATAACCATATCACTAACACTAACCCTATCCATTACTCTGAACCTAACCGGAACCATAACATAATTCTATCCATTACCCTAACCCTAACCCTAACCCACTGCTAATTCAAGCATTAACCCCAAATCTTAACCTAAACAAAACCCTACCCTGACTCTGACCCTAATAATATACCTAGCTCTAAACATGACCCCTACCCTAAACCTAGACATAGCCATAACCTAACACTAAAACTAATACTAACCATGAACCTAGACCTGACATTAGCCCTAGCCCTAATCCAAGCCCTAGCCCTAACACAAACTCTCAGCTTAACCCTAAACCTAGACTTAATCCTAACACAAAACCTAAACTTAGTCCTAACCCTAATTGTAACCCTTATCCTATCCCTATTTAACCTAGCTAGAACCCTATCCATTCCCCTAAACCTAATCATAACCCTTACACTAACACTAAACCTAACCCTTAGCCTAATCCGAAAACTAAATCTAGCGCTAATCCTAGCCCAAATTTAGCCCTAATCCTACACCTACCCCAAACCCTAGCCCAAAGACTAAATTGAACCCTCAACCTAGCCCTATTTCTAGTTCTAACCCTATCTGTTACCATAACCCTAACACTAGTCCTAACCTTAGCCTTAACCCTAGCCATAGCCCTAAACCTAAATCTAACCATAACAATAAATCTAAGCCTAAACTTCACCCTACCACTAGCCTGAACACTATCACTAATCATAAAATTAGCCCTAAAACTAGGACTATTTCTAAAACAAAACTAAGCCATAGCCTTATCCCTAACCCTAGCCTAACCTTAACATGAGACTTGACATTATCCCTATCCCTAGACCTAATCATAGTTCTAAGCCTAGCCTTAATCCTAACCCTAATTTTAACCCTAGTCCTAACCCTAATTTTATCCCTTGTCCTAGCACAAAACATAGCTGTAGCATCATACTTTACCCTAAACCTAATGCTCACCCTAATCCTATCCCTAAACCTAGGCCTAAATCTAACACATAACCCTAGCAATAATCCCTGCCCTAATTTAGCCCTAAAAGTAAACCTAACCCTACCCCTATCCCTAAGACTAAATCTAACTCTTGCCCTAGCCTGATCCCTAGTTCTAAACCTATCCCTTATCATAACCCAAAATCTAGACCTTTCCCTAGCCCCAAACTTAGCCCTAACCTTCGCCCAAGGCTTAAACCTGGATCTAAAATTAAAATTAAGTATCAACCTTACCCTAACAATAGCCTTAACCCTAATTCTAATTGGAAAACTAGCCCTAAATCTACCCTAACCCTAAAACAATAACGAGCAATAACCGTAAACCTTAACCTAAACCAAACCCTAAAGCTACATCTAGTCCTAAAATTAGCCCTAATTTGAGTCCTAACCCTAACCCTAGAAATAACCCTGACACTAACTCTGCCCCTAAACTAAACCTAGCTCTAAACATTGCCCTAACAGTAACCCTAGAACTAACCATAAACAGAAACCTAGTTTTTTCATTAGCTGTAGCCCTAATGATAACCCAAATCCTAGCCCGAATCTGAGACCTAACCCTATTTTTTAACTCTAACCCTAACCCTAACCCTAGCTCTGAATTTAACCCTAACCCTAACCCTACCTTAAACCCTATCCCTTTCCCTAAGTCAAACTCTAACTCTAATGCTACATAGTCCTAAAATTAATCCTTTGCTTACCCCAAACACTAACTCTATTATTAGTCCTATTGTAGCCCTCATTCTAGCTTTAACCCCAATCCTAATCCTGACCCTTATTCTGAACCTAACACTAACCCTAGATCTAAACCTGACCTTCAGCATAAACTGAACACTAACACTACCCTTACCGGTAAACCTATACTTAAACCTAACATTAACAGTAGCACTAGATGAAACCTAATTCTAAATATAATCATAAATCTAGCCCTAGTTTTAAACAAAAACCTAGCACTAGCCCTAACAGTAACTGTTAGCCTAACTTAAAGTCCTACCCTCTCCTTATACCCAATGCTAGTCATAATTCTGGCACTCACCCTAAACCTAACCCTATCCTGAAAAATGACCTTTATCGCTAAACAAACTCTAGCTCTAAAACTTATCCTAACCCAAAACCTAACCCTAACACTAGACATTTCCATAACCCTGCCCCTAAAAAAGCTATAAACGTATTCCTAGCTCTTATATTGCCCATAGCCCTAATGTTAGCCCTAATCCTCACACAAAACCTAGCCTTTATTCTAGCCCTAAACCTAGGCCTAATCAGAACCCTAACCATAATCCTAGACCTAAGCCTAATCCTACACTCGCCCTAGACCTGAACATAGCTCAAACTCTAACCCTTACCTTAAATATAAAGTTAACCCTCACCCTAGCCCTGACTCTGACCCTAATCCTCGGCCAAGACCTAACCCTGGCTCAAATGCTAATACTTACCCTAAAACTATGCCTGACGCTAACTCTAGGCCTCATCCTAACCCTAGCACTAATCCTAACCTTATCCCTAGCCCTAACCTTAGCTCTAACACTATCCATTACCCTAAAGATGAGCCTAACTTATATGCTAGCCCTATCCTTAAGGCTAACCCTCTCCATTACACTAAATGTAACCCTAACCATAAACCTAATCCTATCCATTACCCTATCTGTAACCCTAAACCTAAAGCTAATTGAATCCTTAACCCTAAAACTTAACCTAAACCAAACCCTACCAAGACTCTGACCCTAATAATACACCAAGCTTTAACCCTGACCCTTACCTAAACCTACCCCTTACACTAGACCTAGCCATAACGTAACCCTATAACTAACACTAATCATAAATCTAGACCTGACATTTTCCCCATCCCTAATCCTAGCCCTAGCCCTAACACAAGCCCTCATCCTAGCACTAAACATACCCTTAATCATAACCCTAGCTCTAACCCTAATTCTAAACCTCACCCTAGTCCTAAACCTAACTATAACACCATCCCTTCCCCTAAACCTAACTCTAACCCTAGGACTATCTGTAACACTTACCCTAGCCCTAAATCTAGTCCTAATTTAGAACCCTGAAACTAACCCTATCAATTACCATAATCCAAACCCTAAACCTATCCCTAATGCTAATTAAATCCTTAACCCTAAATCTTAACTAAAGCCAAACCCTACTCGAACCCTGACCCTAAAAATACACCTAGCTTTAAACCTGACCCTTAACCTAAACCTAAATCTTACATTAGACCTAGCCATAACATAACCCTAAAACTAACCATAACCATAAACCCAGACCTGACATTAGCTCCAGCCCTAATCCTAACCCTAACCCTACACAAACACCAGTCCTCATTCTAGGCCTATACCTAGCATTAATCCTAAACCAAACTCTAACTCTAGCCCTATATCTAATTTTAACCCTCGCCCTAGACCTGAACTTAGGTATACCCCATCCTTTCCCCTAACCCTATCACTAACTCTAACCCTAACACTAACCATATCTCTAGCCCTAACAATAGGCCTAACCCTAACACCAACCCTAGCACTAATCCTAGCCCTAATTTAGCTCTAACGCTAACTCTACACCTAACCTTGGCCTAAGACTAACTCTGACTTTCCCCAGCCCTTTTTCTAGTTCTAACTCTATCCATTAAAATAAATCTAACACAAGCCCTAACCTTAGCTTTAACCCTAGCTGTAGACTCTACACTAGATCTAACCATAACTCTACATTTGACCCTAACCCTAAGCCTAATCCTCAACCTACCATTAGACCTAACACTATTGCTAATCCTAAAACTAGCTGTAACCCTAGCCTTTTCCCTTAAATGAAATCAAGCCATTGTCCTAACCCTAAATGTTAACCTAAACCAAACCCTAATCCTAAAGCTAGCCATAACCTTCTAGCTGTAATTCGTGACCTAATCCTAAAATTAATCTTATCCTTATTTATATCCTAACACTAACCTTAATTCTCAATATCATACTAACCATAGAGATAGCACTAACACTAGATCTAGACCAAATACTAACTCTAATCATAACCTTAGTTCTTATATTAGCCATAGCCCTAACCCTAGCCCTAAACCTAACAGAAAAACTAGCCCTAATCTGAGCCCTAACCCTAGAAGTAAACCAAAACCTAAATCTAGCCCTAGCCATAACCCTAACCCTAACACTAGCCCTAATCCTAGCTCTAACTCTATCACTTACCCTAAGCCAAACCCTATCCATAATGCTAACCTTAGTCCTAATCTTAATCCATCGCCTAATCCAAACACTAACCCTATTTCTAGTTATAACCCTAGGCCTCATTCTAGCTCTAACCCTAACTCAAATCTGTAACCTAACACAAACCCTCAGTCTAAATCTGACCATAACCCTGAACCAAACCCTAAAACTAGCCCTACCAGTAAACTTATACCTAAACCAAAGCCTAAAGCTAGCCCTAGACCTAAGCCTAACCATAAATATAGCCATAACTCTAGACCCAGACCTAAAAAACCTGAGCCCTAGCCCTAACCTAATCCTTAACCTAAAGCAAACACTAACCCTATCCCTAGACCTAACCCTATACCTAATTCTGGCTTTCACCCTAAACCTAACTCTAACCTGAACACTGACCCTAACACTAACACTAAACCTAGCTCTGAACCTGAACCCAACCCAAAACCTAAACCTATCACTAGTCATAGCCATAACTCTAACCTTAAATCTAGCTCTAATCAAAACCCTGGATTTTACATTACACATAGCCTTAACCCTGGGCCTAAACCTAACACAAAACCTAGCCCTATCCGAGGCCTAAACCTACCCTAAGAATAACCATAATCCTAAATGTAGCCCTAACCCTAATCCTTGCCTTAGATATAACCCTAGCTCAAAGCCTAACCCTTAGCCTAATTATAACCCTAGCCCTATTCATAAACATAAAGCTAAAACTAGCCCTAAACCTAACCTTAACCCTAGTACTATCCCTAGTTCTAACCCTAACATTACACTAACCCTAACCCTAATAATAACCCTAGCCCTAAACCTAACCCTATTTCTAACCCTAATCATAAACCTTACCCTCGACCTAAGCCTTAACCTAACCCTGGCCATAAACTTAACCCTAAACCTCACTATGAATCAAAACTAAACCTAGCCCTAAACCTAAATTTAAATATAACCTAAACTTAACCGTAAACCTAATCTTACATCTAATCCAATACATTACTCTAAAACTAACCCTAACCTTAATGAAAACCCTAGCCCTCAGCTTAACCATAACCATAAACATAACCCTAACCTAGACCTAACACTAAACCTAACACTCCCCCTAGCTCTAACCATAGATTAAATCCTAACCCTTACCCTAACCCTAACCCTAGCCCTAATCATATCCCTAAATCTAGCCCTAACAATAACATTAAACCTAGCCCTAATCCTAGCCCTAATATAGACCTATTCCTAAACCTAATCCAAACCCTAGAATTAAGACTAACTCTAAGTCTCACGCATAAACTATCCCTACTTCTAACTCTATCCCTTATCATAACCATAACCCAAGCTCTAAACCTAGTCATAACCCTTGCACTATCCTTAGCCCTAGCATTAACTCTAGATTGAAACCTATCTCTAAAACTAACCCTAACCTGATGCCTCAGCCTAACCTTGTAACTAGCTTTAACCCTAATGCTAATCCTAAAATTAGCCCTAAACCAAGCCCTAGCCCTGAAATAAAACTGAGTTATACCCCTAACACTAACCCTTACTGTAGAGCAAACCCTAACCCTACACCAGCCCTAACCCTAGCCCTAATTTGAAACCTAACCCTAACCTTAAACCTAACCATGACCCTGACTCATATCCAAACACTAAAGCTAGCTCTAAACATTACCATAAACCTAACACTAGACCTAGCCCTAAACTTAACCCTAAAACTTACACTAATTGTAACCCTATTTCTTACAATAGCCCTAATCATAACACTATCCCTAACCCTAATACAAAACTAGCCCTAATCCAAGCCCTAAAATGAGATTTTATCCTAAACCTAACTCTAACCCTAGTCCTAACCCTAGCTCTAACCCTAAGCCAAACCCTCTCCCTAATGCTAACCGTATTCTTAGCACTAATCCTTAGCCTAACCAAAACCTAAGTCTATAACTATCCCTAACATTAGCCTTCATTGTAGATCTAAAAATAACCTAAACTCTAGCCCTATCCCTGATCATTATTCTGACCTTAACAATAATCTTAGTTCTAAATCTAAACCTAACCCTAAACCAAACCCTAACACTAGCCCTAGATGTAAATGTAATCTAAATCTAGCCAGAACTATACCTCTAGACCTAAAGATGAACTAGACCTAGCCTTAACAGTAACCCTTAACCTAACCCAAACTCTAACTATACCTCTAGACCTAACCCTAGTCCTAATTCTGGCTTTAACGCTAACCATTACCCTACCAGAACATTTTCCCTGAAACAAAAGACTAACCCTAGCTCTAAACTTCACCCTAACCCTAAAATTAACCCTAAAACTACACATAGCCCTAGCATTAACCATGAAACTAGTCTTAATCATTACACTGGTTCTTACATTAGCCATAGCCCTAACCTGTCGCAAAGCCTAGCCCTAATCGAAGCCCTACCTTAGCTTCAAGCCTAAAGCTAACCATAACAATAACCCTAGCCCTAACTATAAACCTTAGCCTAACCCTAGACCTAATCCTAACAATAACCTAGCCCAAATCCAAGCTCTAGCCCTATTCATTACCCTAAGATAACTCTAATCCTTATGCTAAACCTAGACCGGACCCTAATCCCAGCACTTGCCTTAAACCTGTCCATTAACCTACAATTAACCTGAACCCTAAACCTAACTGTGTCATTACCCAATCCCTAAACATAATACTAATTGGAGCCCTAAACCTAAACCTTAACCTAACCCAAACTCTAACCTTGACTCTGAATCTAATAATACCCATAGCTCTAAACCTGACCCTAACAAGAAGCCTAAACTTTACAATAGACCTAGCCATTAACCTAACCCTAAAACTATCCCTAACCGTACCCTAGACCTGACATTAGCCCTAGCTCTAATCCTAGCCATAACCATAATACAAAAGATAGCCCACATCCTAGCCCTGAACCTCACCTTAATCATAAACTAACCCTAACTTTAGCCCTAACCTTAACCCTAAATCTCACCCTAGTCCTAAAACTAGCTAAATTCCCACCCTTTCCCTAAACCTAAACCTAACACTAACCCTAGCACTAACCCTAGGCCTAACCATAACACTAACCCTAGCTCTAATCCAAGCCCTAATTTAGCATTATCCCTAGCCCTAAGACTAACTCTAAATCTCACACTAGCCCTATACATAGTTCTAACCCTATCACTTACCATCACCATACACCTAGCCCTAAAAGTAGCACTACCTTAGCCCTATATTTATCCCTATCTCAAAACCTAGATCTAAACCTAACTCTAAATTTAACCCTAACCCTAGGACCAAATCTAACCAAAACTGTACTCTTATCCTTAATCCTTAACCTAAGCCTAATTCTCACACTTACACTAGCCCTAACCCTAAGACTAAATTTAAAACCAGCCCTAACCCTACACCTAGTGCTAAAACAAAACCGAGTCATAGCCCTAAGCTTAACCCTTAAAGTAAACCAAAACCTAACCCTTCACCTAGCCCTAACCCTATCCCTAATTATAGTCTAACCCTAACCAGAAAACTAACCCTGACCCTGACTCTGACCCTAACACTAATCCTGGCTCTAAACATCATCATCACTGTAAACCTAAACTTAACACTAGACATAGACCATCTCTAACTCTATAACTAGCTGTAATCATAAACCTACTTCATACATTAGTGGTAGCCTTAATCCTAGCTCTAAACTAACCCAAAACCTAGCCTTAATCCGAGTCCTAAACCTAGCTTTAACCCTAAATTTAAACCTAACCCTAACCCAAACACTAGCTTTAATCCTATACATAACCCTAGCCCTAACCTTAGGGATAACCCTATCCATTACCCTAATGAAACCCTAGCCCTTCTGATAAACCTAGACCTAACCCTAACCCTATACATTACACTAAACCAAACCTAAACCCTAAACATAAACCTGTCATTACCCTAACCTAAATCTAACACTAATTTGAGCCATGCACCTAAACACTAACTTAACCCAAATCCTAATCATGACCCTGATTCTAAAAATAACCCTAGATCTAAACCGGACCCTAACCAAAAACCTAACCCTTACACTGGACCAAGCCATAAACCTAACACTAAATCTATCCCTAACTGTAACCCTAGACCTGATATTAGCCATAGACCTAATACTATACTTAACCCTAAAACAAATCCTAGTCCTTATTGAAACCCTAAACACAGCCTTAATCATAACCCTAACCCTAACTCTAGTTCTAGCCCTAATTCTAACTTTCGCATTGCCCTAAATCTAGGCATAACCACATCCTTAGCCTAAACAAAACCCTAACTCTAACCCTAACCCTAATGGTAACCCTTGCCTTATTCTCAGCCCTAGCCTTAACCCTAGATCGAAGCCTAACTCTAAATCTAACTCTAACTCAATGCCTAAGCCTAATCCTAAAACTACCCCTAACCCTAACCCTAACATAACACTAGCCGTAATTTAGCCCTATCCCTAAACCTAACCTTAACCCTAGCCCTAAGACTAACTCTAACTCTCCCACTATCTGTATCACTCATTCTAACCCTTTCTCTTACCATAAAACTAACCCTAGTTCTAACCCTTGCCCTATCCTTATCCCTAGCACTAACCTTAGGCAAAATGTAACTCTATATCTAGTTCTAACCCAAAGCATAAGCCTACGCCTAACACTAGCCCAAACCATAATACTAATCCTAAAAAGCCCTAACAACAGCCCTATCCTTAAAACAAAACTGAGCCATAGCTCTAATCCTAAACATTAACAAAAACCAAACCCTAACCTTGCACCTAGACCTAACCCTTTCCCTATTTGAATTTGAAACATAACCCTAAAACTAGCCCTGAACCTGACACTGACCCAAACAGTTCTAGCTATAAACATCACATCACCCTAACCCTAAAACTAACCCTAACACTAAACCTAGATTTTAAACCCTAAAATTAGCCCTAATTGTAAACCTTACATTAGCTGTAAACCTAAGCCTAGTCCTAAAATAACCCAAAACCTAGCCCTAATCCAAGCTGTATTCCTAGCTTTAAACCTAACCTAACCCTAACACTATCCCTAATTGTAACCATAACTCTAGCCTTAAAATGTTCTCTAACTCTATCCATTACCACAACCATAACACTAACCATAATAATAACCCTAGGCATAAACCTAACCTTATCCCAAATCCTAACACTTCCATTACCCTAAACATAACCTATATCCTTAAGCTAACCCTATCATTACCCTAACCCTAATCCTAAAACTAATTCAAGCCCAAACTTGAAACCTTAACCTATCCCAAACCCTAACCCAGACCTTGACCCTAATAATACCCCTAGATCTAAACTTGACCGTAACCCAACACATAACCCTTAGCCTAGATGTAGCCATAAACCTAATACTAAAACTATCTTTAACCATAATTCTGGACCTGAAATTAGCCCTAGCCCTAATCCTAGACCTAACACTAAAAACACCTAGCCCTCATCCTATTCCTAAACCTATCCTTAATCATAACCTTAGATCTATCCCTACACCTAACCTAATTCTAACCCTCACCCTACCTCTAAACCTAGCTATTATGTTATCCCTTAACCTAAATTGAAACCTAACCCTAACCCTAACCCTAGGCTTAAGCTAACCCTTTCCCTAACACTAACAAAACCTAGCCCTAATCCTAGTTCTAATTTTGTTCTATCTCTAACCCTATCCAATCCCTAGCCCTAAGACTAACTCTAAATCTTGTCCAAGCCCTATCCCTAGTTCTTTCCCTATCTGCTACTGTCAACCTAACACTAACCCTAGCAGTAGCCCTAAAGTTAGTCCCAGCTCTGACCCTAACACTAAATCTAACCTTAAGCCTAACACTAACACTAGTCCTAACCCTAATTCTAATTGTAAAACTAGCCCTAAACCTAAACCTAGCAGTGAAACAAAACTGAACAATAGCCCTAACTTTAAACCTTTAACTTAAACCAAACACTAACACTACACCTAGACCCTAGCCCTAATTTGAGTCCTATGCCTCACCTTAAAACTAATCCTGACCCTAACACTCACCCTAGCTCTAAACACTGCCCTAAACTCAAACTGATCACTAACATTAACAATGGCCCCAATTTGAGTCTTAACACTAACAATAAAACTAACCCTTACCCTGACTCCTATCCTAACAAGAACCATAGTTATAAATATTACCCTAACCTTAAACCTAAACCTACCACTCAACCTACCCCTACCCCTAACCCTAAAACTAAATCTAATGGTAACTGTAGTTCTTATATTAGCCATTACCCTAATCCTAGCCCTAACCCTAACAGGAAAAACTAGTCCCAAACTGAGCCCAAAACCTAGCTTTAACTCTAACTCCAACTCTAACCATAGCCCTAACCCTAGATCTAAATCAATCCCATACCATAAGTGAAACCCTAAAGCTAAGAGTTACCCTAGACCTATCCCTAGTCCTTAGACTAACCAAAACCGTAACCCTATTAATAGTCCTAACCCTAGACTTAATTTTAGCTTTAACACTACTCCAAACCCTTACCCTAACCCTGACACTTATTCTGACCCTAACACTAAACCTAGGTCTAACCCTAACCCCAATCCTAACCCAAAATTTACCATAATTCTATCCCTAGACCTAACTCTGAACCTAACTCTCCACCTAGACCTAACCATAGCTCAGAACCTATCCTTTATGCTAAGCATAACCCTAAACCTAATCCTAGTTCTAACCCACAATTTAACCCTAACACAAGACCTAATTTTAACAATAACCCTAGCCCTAACCTTAAATCTAACTGTATCCATTACCATAACCATTACCATAATGCTAACCCTTGGCTTAACCATAACCCTGTTACTTTCTCCAAACCTATAAATTACCCTAAGCCTACCCAAAACTCTAAACCTAACCCAATAATTATGCTAACCCTAACCCTAATGCTAATTCGAGCCCTAACCTAACCTCAAACCTAAACCTTAACACTGACCGTGACCCTAATAATTCCCCTAGCTCTAAAGGTGACTCTGAGCCTAAATAATTCTTACACTAGACATAGCCATAAAACTAACCCTACAACTATTCCTAAACTTAACCCTAGACCTGATATTAAACCTAGCTTTAATCCTAGCCATAACCCTAACACAAACCCTAGCCCTTATCCTAGTCCTAAACTTAGCCTTCATTATATCTCTAACCCAAACCCTAGGCCTAACCCTAACACTAACTCTAGTGCTAATATTAGCCCAAATTTAGCCATATCCCTAAACCTAATCCTAACTCTGGCCCAAAGACTAACTCTAACTCTCACCCTAACCCTAACACTAGTTCTAACTCTATCCCTTACTAGAAACTTAATGTAGTCCTAACCCTGGTTGTAACCCTAGCCCTATCCATAGCCCTGGCCATAACCAGATCTAAACCTAACCATAAATCTAACCCAAAACCTAAGCCTAAACCTAAACCTAAAAATAGCCCTAATGCTAATGCTAATCCTAAAACTAGCTCTAACACTAGCTCTAGCCTTAAAACAAAACTGAGTCATAGCCATAACCCTAAACCTTAACCTAAACCAAACCCTAACCCTACATCCAGCCCTAACCATATCCCTAATTCTAGTCCTAACCATAACCCGAAAACTAACCCTGACCCTAACACTAACCCTGGCTCTAAATATCATCATCACTGTAAACCTCAAACTAACACTAGACCTAGCCTTAACTCTATCCCCATAACTAGTGCTAATCATAACCCTACTTCATACATTAGCCATAGCCTTAATGGTAGCCCTAACCTAACTCAAAACTTAGCCTTAATCCGAGTCCTAAACCCAGCTTTAACCCTAAAATTAAATCTAACCCTAACACAAAACTAGCCCTAATCCTATACATAAACCTAGCCCTAACCTTAGGTCTAAACCTATCCATTACACTAATTAAAACCCTAACCCTTAAGCTAACCCTAGGCCTAACCCTAACCCTATCCATTACACTACACCAAACCTAAACCCTAAGACTAACTCTGTCATTACCCTAAACCTAAACTCTAACTTAACTCAAACCCTAACCCTGACCCTGATCCTAAAAATAACCCTAGATATAAACATGAATCTTACCCTAAACCTAATCCTTACACTGGACCAAGCCATAAACCTAATACTAAATCTAGCCCTAACTATAACCATAGAACTGACATTAGCCCTAGCCCTAATACTATCCCTAAACCTAACACAAACCCTAAACCTCATCCTAGCCATAAACCTAGCCTTAATCATAACCCTGAGCCTAACTAAGCCCTAACCCTAATACTAACACTTGTCCTAGCCCTAAACCTAGCCCAAACCACATCCCTTACCCTAAATGTAACCCTAACTCTAACCCTAACCCTTTTTGTCACAATTGCCCTACCCTTAGCCCTAGCTTTAACACTAGATCAAAACCTAACTTTAAATCTAACCCTAACTCATAGCCTAAGCCTAAAACTAGCCCTAAACCTGATACTAATTCTAAAACTAAATCTAACCCTAGCCATAACAATAACCCTAGCCATAATTTAGCCCTATCCCTAACCCTAAACCTAACCCTAGCCCTAAGAATAACTCTATCACTTGTTTTAATCCTATCCCTTCCCATAAGTCTAAACCTATCCCAAATCCTAGTTTTAACCCTTGCCCTATCCTTAGCCCTAGCACTAACCTTAGATAAAAACCTAACTCTAAATTTAACCCTAAACTGAAGCCTAAGCCTAAATCTAAGACTAGCACAAACCCTAACACTAATTGTAAAATTTCACTAAAACTAATCCTATCCCTAAAACCAAACTGAGTCAAAGCTCTAACCCTAACCCTTAACCTAAACCAAGCCCAAAACCTAAACCTAGACCTAACCCCAGGACTAATTCGAGTTGTAAGCCAAACCCTAAAACTAACCCTGTCCCTTACTCTGACCATAACACTAACCCGAGGTCTACGCATCACGCTTACCCTAAACTTAAACCTAACAGTAAACCTAGCCCTAAAACACTAAAATTATCCAAAATCATAACCCTAGTACTTACATTAGCCGTAACCCTAACCCTAGCACTAACTTAACCCAAAACCTAACCATAATCATAGCCATAACCCTAGCCCTAAACTGATTTATAACTTTATCCATTATCATAACCATAACCCTATTCTAATGCTAATTCGAGTTCTAACTTTAAACCTTAACCTACCCCAAACCCTACCCCAGAACTTGACCCAAATATTACCCCCAGCTCTAAACTTGAAGATAACTTTAAACCTAACCCTTAAACTAGACATACCCACAATCTTAATCCTCAAACTATCTTTAACATTAATTCTGGACCTGAAATTAGCCCTAGCACTAATCCTACCCCTAACCCTAAAAAAAAAAAAAAAAAAAAAAAAAAAAAAGAACAAACCCTGGCCCTCATCCTAGCCCTAAAAGTACCCTTAATCATAACCCAAACCCTAACCACAGCTCTAACCCTAATTATAACCCTCACCCTACCTCTAAACCTATCTATAAAGCCATCCCTTACCACAAAATTTGTTCTAACTCTAAACCTAAACTCTAACCTCTAATTATCACCCATAACCCTAACCCTAAACCTAAACCTAACCCTAACCCCACACTAGGCTTAACTTAAACAGTAAACCTAGCCCTAATTTAGCCCTATCTCTAATCCTAACCCTAACCCTAGCCCTAAGACTAATTCTCACCCTAGCCCTAGCCCTAGCCCTAGCCCTAGTTCTAACTCTATCCTTTAACATAACCCTAAACCTAGCCATAACCCTTGCCCTATCCTTAGTTCTAGCCCTAACCCTAGATCTAACCCTAATTCCAAATTTAACCCTAATACTAAGCCTAAGCCTAACACTAACACTATCCCTAACCCTAACCCTAGGACTAAAACAAAACCGAGCATAAGCCCTAACCCTAAACCTTAACTTAAACCCAACCCTAACACTACAACTAGACCTAAGCCTAGCATTTGTTCGAGTCCTAACCCTAACTTTAAAACCAACCCTGACCCTGATTCATATTTCAACACTCACCCTAGCTCTAAACACCACCCTCACCTTAAACTGAAACCTAACAGTAACCCTAGCCCTAAATCAAGTTCTAACACTAACCCTAAAACTAAGCCTTACACGGATTCCTATCCTATTATGAACCCTAGCTATAAATATCACCCTAACATTAAACCTAACCCTAACACTAAACATAACCCATACACTAACACTAGAACTAACCGTAATGGTAACCCTAGTTTTTTCATTAGCCATTGCCCTAAACTTAGCCCTAAACCTAACACAAGACCCAGGATTAATCGGAGACCTAAACCTAGCTTTGAACCTAACTCTAACCAAAACCATAGCCATAACCCTAGCTCTAAACCAATCCCTTACCCTAAACAAAAACCTAAACCGAAGGTTAACCTTACACCTATCACTAATCCTTAGGCTAACCAAAACTCTAACCCTACTAATAGCCCTTATCTTACCCTCATTCTATATTTAACCCTATCCAAAACCCTAACACTAACCCTGACCCTTTTACTCACCTACCACTAATCCTAGGTCTAATCTTAACCCTAAACCAAAACCTACTGTAATCCTATCATTAGACCTAATCCTGAACCTAACTCTCAGCCTAGCCCCAACCATAACTCAGAACCTAACCCTTACACTAAACATAACATTAACCAAACCCTAGTTATAACTCTCACCCTAAACCTAAATCAAGAGATAATCCTAAACATAACCCTAGCCCTAAACTTAAGTCTAATTGTATCATTACCCTAAATATAAACCTTACCCTAATGCTAACCCTAGGCCTAACCCTAAACATATCACTATCCCCAAACTTATTTATTACCCTAAACATATCCGGAGCCCTAGATGTAATCCAGTCATTACCCTATCACTATCCCTAATGCTAATTTGAGCCCTAAACCTAAACTCAAACCTAAACCAAATTCTAACACTGACAGTGACTCTAAAAATTCCCGTATATCTAAAGCTCACTCTTACCCTATACCTAACCTTTACACTAGACCTAGACATAAAACTAAACCTAAAACTATTCCTAAGCATAACCCTAGACCTGATATTAGCCTTAGCCATGATACTAGCCCTAACCCTAACACAAACCCTATCCCTTATCCTAGCCCTAAACATACACTTAATTATAACCCTAACCATAACCCTAGGCCTAACTCTAACACTAACTCTAGCCCTAATCTTAGACCTAATGTAGCCCTATCCCTAACCTTAATCCTAACCCTAGCTCAAAGACTAAATCTAACTCTCACCTTAGTCCTAACACTAGTTCTAAACCTATATTTTAATGGAACCCTAATCCTAGCCCAAACCATAGGCTTAAAACTAGCCCTATTCATAGCCCTAGCAGCAATTATGGACCTAACCCTAACTCTAAATCTAACCCTAATTCTTAGCCTAAACCTAAACCTAACCCTAGCCCTAACCCTAAGGCTAATCCTAAAACCAGCACTAACTTTAGCCCTAAAAATAAACCAAGCCATAGGCCTAACCCTAACCCTTAATATAAACTAAGCCCTAACCCTACACTTAGCCATATCACTAACCCTAATTCGAGTTTTAAGCCAAATCCTAAAACTAATCCTGACCCTGACTCTGACCTTAACACTAACCCTAGCTCTAAACATCACCCTGACCCTCTACCTAACCGAACAATTATTGTCTAACTGAACAATAGACCTAGCACTAACCCTAACCCTAAAATTAGCCCTAATTGCAACCCTGGTACTTACATTAGTCATTACCCTAAACCTAGCCTTAAATTAACCCGAAACCTAGCCTTATTCCGAGCACTATCCCTATATTTACCTCTAACCCTAACCCTATCACTAATTGTAACTATAACCCTAGCCACAACCCTAGATTTAACTCTAACTCTAACCCTAAGCCTAACCCAATCAATAATCTTAACAATAACCCTAGCCGTACCCTTCTCTCTAACCCTATCCATTACCCTAAACCTAAACTGAAATATAAACCTAACACTATCTTTACCCTAATCCTAATTCTAATACTAATTTGAGCCCTAACATTAAACTTTATCCTATCAAAAATATTACTCACGACCCTTACCCTAATAGTACCCTTAGCTCTAAACCTGACCCTAATCCTAAACCTAACCCTTACACTAGACATAGCCATAAACTTAACCCTAAAACTATTTTAACCGTAACACTAGACCTGAAATTAGCCCTAGCCGTAATAAGCCTAGTGCTAATCCTAGCCTTTATTTAATCCTATCCTAACCCTAAACCTAGCCATAAGACTAACTCTAACTCTTGCCCTGGCCTTAGCCCTAGTTCTATGCTTAGCATTAATCCTAAACCTAGATCTAAACCTAAGTCTAAATCTAAACCTAACTCCAAATTTAAATGTAAAAATAAGCGTAAAACAAACACTAACACTACCCCTAACCATAACGCTAATCCTAAAAAGTGCCGTATCTCTAGCCCTAGCCATAAACCAAAACCAAGCCATAGCCCTAATCCTAACCCTTATCCTAATTCAAACCCTAACCCTGCAATTAATTCTAAAACTAACTCTAAAACTAACCCTGACCCTGACACTGACCGTAACACAAATCCTAGCTCTAAACATCACCCTAACCTAAAATTAACCCTAACACTATATCTAGCCTTAACCTGACCATTAATCTAGCCTTAAACATAACCCTAGTTCATACATTAGTCATTGTCCTATCTGTAGCCCTAACCCTAACACAAATTCTACCCCTAATCTGAGTCCTAACCCTAGCTTTAACCCTAATACTAGCCCTAACCCTAACCCTAACACTAGCCCTATCCTTAACTCTAACCCTATTCCTTACACTAAGCCAAACCCTAACTCAAATGCTAACCCTAGTCCTAATCCTAATCCTTAGCCTAACTTAAACTCTAACCATAATACTAGTCTTAACCCTAGCCCTCATTCTACCTCTAAACCTAACCATGACCCTCATATTAACCTAACAGTAACCCTAGGTCTAAACCTGATTCTAACCCTAAACCAAACCCTAACACTAGCCCTACTGGTAACCCTATACATATAGCTAAGCCTAACACTAGACCTAGACCCAAAGCTAATCTTAAATATAGCTATAACTCTAGCCCTAGACCTAAACAAAAACTTAGCACTAGCACTAACAATAACCCATAACATAAACTGAACACTTACGCTACCCCTAGACCTAAACCTAGTCCTAATTCTAGATCTAACACTAACTCCAAACCTATCCCAAAAAATGACCATGATTCTAACACCAAACCTAGCTATAAATCTGACACTAACACAAAACCTAGACCTAACACTGGACATAGCCATAACCCTAACCCTAAAACTAGCCTTAAATATAACTGTAGCTCTTACATTACCCATAGTCCTAACCCTAGCCCTAAACCTAACACAAAACCTAGGCCTAATCCTAGGCCTAAAGTTAGCTCTAAGCATAACCCTCAGCCTAACCCTAGCCCTAAACCTAGCCCTATCCTAAGCCTCGCCTTAGACCTAACCCTAGCTCAAAGCCTAACCTTTACACTAAACATAACCCTAGCTCTATCCTAAACCCTAACGCTAACCCTAGCCCTAATCCTAACGTTAAACCTAGCCTGAACTTTAACTCTAACCATAACGATTACCCTAATCCTACCCCTAACCCTAATTAAAACCCTATCCCTAACACTAAACCTAATTCTATTCATAAATGTAAACCTAGCCCTAAATCTAGCTCAAACACTAACCGTTACCCTAACCTAACCATAATCCTAGCCCTAAACCTAACACTTACCCTAGCCCTAAAACTTATCCCAAATCATACCCTATCCCTATCCCTAAACATAACCCTAATTCTAGGCTGAATCCAAACCATAACCTAGCCCTAACCCTAGCTCTAAAACTATCCATTACACTAAACATAACCCTAACCCTAATGGTAACCCTAACCTGATTGATAAACCTAACTCATCCATTACCCTAAACCTTAACTGAAACATAAACTAAACCATATCCATTACCCTAATCCTAAACTTAACCCTAATGCTAATTTGAGCATTAACCCTAAACCTTTAGCTAAACCAAATGCTAACCCTGACCCTTACCCTAATAATAACACTAGCCCTAAAGCTGACCTTTAAAATCAACCTAACTCTTACACTAAACCTAGCCATAACCTAACACTAAAACTATTTTTAATGTTAACCCTAGACCTGATATTAGCCCTAGACCTGGTCCTAGCCACAACCCTAACAGAAAACCTAGCCCTTAACCTAGCCATAAACCTAGCCTTAATCCTAAACTGAAACCTAAACATAGGCCTAATCCTAATTCTAACCCTCACCCTATTCCTAAAGCTAGCTATAACACCACTCATTCCCCTAAAATTAACCTTAACACCAATGCTAACCCGAACTATAGCCAAACTCCTTAGTCTAAACCTAACATTAACCCTAGCCTTAACACTAGCCCTAATGTAGCCCTAACCCTAACACTAACCCTAGCCCTCATCCTAAATCCTAATTGAGCTCTAACCCTAACCCTAACTCTAGCCCTAATCCTAGACCTAATTTATCCCTAACTCTAACACTAACCCTAGCCCTAGTCCTAGTCCCAATTTAGCCCTCACCCTAGCCCGAAATTTAGCCCTAATTTAGCCCTAACTCTAACTCTAATCCTAATACTTATACAATTACTAACTCTAATTCTCTCCCTAGATGTATCCCTAGTTCTAACCACATTTGTTACCATAACCATAACCCTCACCTTAACCCTAGCCCTAGCCCTAGCCCTAAGCCTAGATCTAAATTAACTCATAATCTAAGCTTAATCCTAACCATAAACCACAACCTAAAACGAGCCCTAACTCTGATGCTAATCCATAATGTAGCCATAACCATAGCCCTAGTCCTAAAACAAAACCAACCTATATCTCTAACCCTTAACCTAAACCAAACCCAAATGGTACAATAATACTAAATTTAGCCCTAATTTGAGTTCTAACCCTAACCCTAAAACTAACTCTGACTCTGGCAGTAACCCTAACAATAACCCTTGCTCTAAAAATCACCCTAACCATAAACCTAACCATAAACCTAACCATAAAACTAGACCTAGCCCTAACCCTAACCCTAAAACTAGCACTAATTGCAACACTAGTTCATACATTACTATAGCCCTAATCCTAGTCCTAACCAAACCCAAAACCAAGCCCTAATCCGAGCCTTAACCCTAGCTTTAAACATAAACCTAAACCAGAATATAGCCCTAAAATTTACCTTAAACCTAGTCAGAATTCTAACCATAACCCTAGCCCAATCACTAGCTCTAACCATATCCATTACCCTAAACATAACCATAACTATAATGGCAACCCTAGGCCTAACCCTAAACTTATCCCTAACCCTAACCTAAACTGAACCCTAAACCTAACCCTATCATTACCCTAACTCTAACCCTAATGCTAATTCAAGCCCTAACCCTAAACCTTAACCTAACCCAAACCTTAACTCTGCCCCTTCCCATGATAATATAGCTAGCTCTAACCCTGAACCTACCCATAAACCTGACCCTTATACTAGACCTAGCCATAAACCTAATCCTAAAACAATCCCTAGGCATAATCCTAGACGTGACATTTGCCCTAGCCATAATTCTAGACCTTAACTTAACACAAAACAAAACCATAAACCTAATCCTAACCCTAGTCATAATACTATCCATAATGCTAGACCCAAATTTAGCTCTCACTCTATCAATTACCCTAAGCATAACCCTAATTATAATGCTAACCCTATTCCTAACAGTAACCCTATCCATTATGCTAAATCTAACCTAAACATTAACCTTACACCTAGACCTAACTCTAGTGATAATTCTGGGTTTAACCCTAACCCTAACTATAACCTGAACACTGACCCTGACCCTAACACTAACCCTAGCTCTAAACATCACGCTAATGGTAAATATAACACTAACACTTGATCTAGCCGTAACACTTACCCAAAAAGTAGCCCTAATCATAACCCTGGTTTACACATTAGCTGTAGGCCTAACTCTGGCCCCAACCTAAACCAAAACCTGGCCCTAAGCCAAGCGCTAACCCTAGTTTTAACCCTAACCCTAAAAGTAGCCCTAATCCATACCCTAACACTAGATCTAACCCTAGCTGTTACCCTATCCATTACCTTAAGCTAAACCCTAAACCTAGTGTTAACCCTAGTCCTAACCCTAATCCAGAGCCTAACCCAAACCCTAAAACTGTTACTAGCCCTAACCCTAACCTTCATTCTAGCTTTAACCGTAACCCAAAACCAAACCCTAACCCTGACACTTATTCTGACCCTAACACTAACTGCAATTATAAACCTGACCCTAACCGGAAAATGAACCCTAACATTAGCCCTACTGGTAATCATATACTTAAAACTATACCTAACACTAGCCATAGACTTAAAGCCAATCCTAAATCTAGCCATATCTCTAGCCCTAGACCTGAACAACAACCTAGCCCTAGCCCTAACAATAACCCTTAACCTAACCCAAACACTAACCCAAACTCCCCTAGACCTAACACCCTAGTCCTAATTATGGCACTAAACCCAACACTAACTCTAACCTGAACACTGGCCCTGACCCTAACATAACCATAGCTCCAAAGCTCACCCTAAACCACAACTTAATCCCAACACTAGACCTAGCCATAACCCTAACCCTAAAACTAGCCCTAATCATAACCCTAGCTCTTAAATTACCCATGACCCTAACCCTAGTCCTAAACAAACACAAAACCTGGCCCTAATTTTAGGCCTGAACATAGCCCTAAGTGTAACCCTAAACCTAACCCTAGCCCTAACCCTAACCATAAGCCTCGCTTTAGTCCTAACCCTAGCTGAAACCCTAACCTTTACCCTTAACGTAACCCTAGCCCTGTCCCAAACCCTAACCTAACACTAGCACTAATCCTAACATTAACCATAGCCCTAACCATAGCTCTAATTATATCAACTATGCTAACCTTGCCCTAATCCTAACCATAACCCTAGCCCTAACACAAGCTCTAATTCTATCTATTACCCTAACCATAATCCTAACCCTAATGCTAACCCTAGGCTTAACACTAAATCTATCACAATCCCTAAACCTATCCATTGCCCTAAAACTAATCTGAAACCTAATTCTAAGCCTATTCATTACTCTAATCCTAACTCTAACCCTAATGCTAATTCGAGCCCTAAACCTAAATCTTAACCTAAACCAAACATTAAGCCAAACACTGACCCTAATAATAAACATAGCTGTAAATTGACCATTACCCTAAATCTAACCCTTACACTAGACCTAACCATGAACATAAACAGAAATCTATCTCTAACTGGAACCCTAGACCTGACATTAGCCATAGCCCTAATCATAGCCCTAAACCTAATACAAACACTAGCTCTCATCCTGGCCCCAAACCTAGCCTTAATCATAACCCTAACCCTAATTCTAACCCTTTCCCTAGCCCTAAACCTAGATATACCCCTTTGCTTACCCTAAACCTAACACTAACACTAAACCTAGCCCTAAACAATAGGACTAATCCTAACACTAACCTCAGCACTAATCCTAAACCTCACCCTAACCCTAGCTTTCAGACTAACGATAACTCTTGCCCTGCCCTAGCCCTAATTCTAACCCTATTACTTACCATAACCTTATTCCTAGCCAAAGCCTATAATAACCCTAGCCCTAACCTTACACCTAGCCCTAACCATAGATCTAAACCTAACTCTAAATCTAACCCTAATTCTACAACTAAACCTAACCCTAACACTAGCCCTAACCCTAATGCTAATCCAAAAACTAGCCCTCAACATAGGCTTGGCCCTAAAACAAAACTGAGCATAACACTACCACTACACTTTTACCTAAACCAAAACCTAACCTTATATCTAGCCCTAAGCCAAGCCCTAATTTGAGTCCTAGTCTTAACTCTAAAACTACCTCTAAACCTGTCTCTGACATTAACACTAACCCTACCTCTAAACACCCTGAACGTAAAACTTAACCTAACACTAGACCTGGTCCTAACCTTAATTCTAAAACTAGTTCTAATCATAGACCTACATCATATATTAGCAATAACATTAAACTTAAGGCTAACCAATCCTAGCCCAATTCTGATACCTAACCCTAGCTTTCACCCTAAACCTAACCCTAACACTAGCCTTAACCCGAACCCGAACCCTAGCTCTAACTCTAGTTCTAACCTTATCCTTTACCCTAGCCAAACCCCAACTCTAATGCTAACACTAGTCCTAAAACTAATCCTTAGTCTAACCCAAACACTAACCCTATTACTAGTTTTAACCTTAGCCCTCATTCTTGTTACAATCATAACCCAAAATCTAACCCTAACCCTGACCCTTATTCTGACCCTGAACCTGAACCAAACCCTAAAACTAGCCCTACCCATAACCCTATATCTAAACCTAAGCCTAACACTAGACCTGGATTAAACCTAATCCTAAATCTAGCCATATCTTTAACCAAGACCTAAACAAAAAACTAGAACTAGCTCTAATGAAAACCCTTAACCTAAGCCAAGTACGAACCTTACCTCTAGACCTAACCAATCCTAATTCTGGCTCTTGCCCTAACCCTAACCCCAATCCAAACACAGACCCTGACACTAACACTAACCCTAGCTATAAAACTGACCCTAATTGAAACCTAAACCTAACACAAGACCTAGCCATAACCGTAACTATAACCCTTACATTACCATAGCACTAAAACTAGCTCTAAACCTAACACAAAACCTAGCCCTAATCCTAGGCCTAAATCTAGCCCAAAGCATAACCCTAACGCTAACGTAACCTTATCCATTTTCCTAAGCCTAAACCTAATGCTAAAACTAACCCTCACCTTATACCTAACCCTAGATAAAACCCCAAACTGAACCCTAAATATAAACCTAGCCCTATCCCTAAAGTTAATCCTAATACTAGCCCTAATCATAATGTTAACATTAGCCCTAATACTATCTCTAAAATTATCCATTACCCTAATCTGAACCTTAAACCTAATGATAACCCTAGCTCTAATCCTAATTGTAAACCTAATCCTAGACCTAAGCCTAAACCTAACACTCATTGTAGCCTTTACAGTAGAAAAAACCCTAACCCTTAATCTGACACTAACCCTAGCCCAAACCCTAACACTAATCCTAAACCTAAAACTATCCCTTACCCTAACCTGACATATAACCCTATCCATTACCCTAACTCAAATGATAATCTAAGCCCTAACCTTAACACTAACCCTAAACCTAAAGCTACCCCTAACCCTAACCTGACATCTAACCCTATCCATTAAACTAACTCTAAAGATAATCTTAGCACTAACCCTAACACTAACCCTAACCTTAACCATAAAACTAACCCTAGACATAATTGTAAACCTAACCCTCACCCTAGCACTAACCCTAGCTCAAAACCTAACCTGTAGCATAAACCTAGCCCAAAACCTAGCCCTAGCGCTAGCCCTAACCCTAACTCTAGCCCTAATCCTATCCAAAACCCTAGCCCTAACTCTAGCTCTAAAGTTATTCATTACCCTAACAATATTCTTAACCCAAATTCTAACCCTAGGCCTAACCCAAACCCTATCACTAACCTAACCCTACGAATTACCCTAATCTTAACATGAATCCTAAACCTAAACCTATCCATAAACCTAACCCTAATTCTAACCCTAATGCTAACTTGAGCCCTAAACCTAATAATTAACCTAACACAAACCTGAAACCTGACCCTGACCCTAAAAATACACCTTACTATTAACATGGGCCTTACACTAAACCTAACATTAGACCTAGACATGAACATAACCCTATAACTATCTCTAGCTGTAACCCTAAACCTGATATTATACCTATCCCTAAAACTTGCCCTAACCCTAACACAAACCCTAGCCCTCATCCTAACCCCAAATCTAGCCTTAATTCTAACACAAACATAACCCTAGACCTATTCCTAATTCTAATCACCGGCCTAGCCCTCAACCTATCTATAACTCAATTCCTTTCCCTAAACGTAACCATAAACTTAATCTTAAACATAGCCCTAACCATAGGCCTAATCTTAACACCATTTCTTGACATATCCCTAGCCCTAATTTAGCCCTAAACTTAACCCTAACACTAGCCTTAAGACTAACTATTGACCTTACTCTATTCCCAGTTCTAACCATATCCCTTACGGTAACCCAAACACTCAACCTAACCTTAGCCCTAACCCTAGCCATAGCCCTAACCCTAGAATTAACCATAACTCTATATGTACCCCTAAGCCTAAACTCACCATATGACTAGCCTTAGCCCTAAAACATAATGAGCCATAGCACTAACCCTAACCTTAACATAAACCAAATCCTAACCCTACATCTAGTCCTAAGCCTACCCCTAATTTGAGTCCTATCCACAACCCTAAAACTAACCCTAACCCTGACTCTGAACCTAACACTAACCTAGACTAAAAACATCACCCTGAACTTAAACCTAACCATAAAACTAGACTAAGCCCTAACCATAACCCTAAAATAGCCTGAATCATAACCCTAGTTCTTACATTAGCTTTATCCGTAACACTAGCCCTAATGTAACCCAAAACCTAGCCCTAATGTGAGCCTCAAGCCTAGCTTTAACCCTAACTCTAAACCTCAACCATGTTTTAACCCTTACCCTAAATCTAACCCTAAATTTAACTCTTGCACTAACCCTAAACCTAACACTTACCCTAACACTAACACTAACCATAACCCTAGCCCTAACCTTAGCGCTAACCCTATCCATTACCCCAACCTTAACCCTAATCCTAAACCTAATGGTGTACCTCGGCCTAACCCTAACACATTCACTAACCCTAACCTATCCATTACCCTAAACATAACCCTAAACCTAAACCTAACCAAACACTAAACCTAGACATAATATTAACCCTGAAACTAGCCCTAATTGTAACCCTAGTTCTTACATTACCCATTGCCCTAAACTTATATAAAATCTAGCCTAGCCCTAATCCAAGTTCTAACCCTAGCTTTATCCCTAACCCTAAACCTAACCCTAGCCCTAACCCTAACCCTAAACCTAGCCCTAACACTAGCTCCAAACCTATCCCTTGCCCTAAGCCAAACTCTTACCCTAAATCTACCATAGTCCCAAACCTAATTCCTAGCCTAACACAAAACCTAACTCTATTACTACTTCTAACCCTAATACTCAATCTAGCTCTAACTCTATCCCATACCATAACCCTAACCTTGACCCTTATTCTGACCCTAACACTAACCATAGGTCTAAACTTGACTCTAACCCTAAACTGGCCCCTAACATTGGCACTACCTGTAACCCTATAACTAAACCTTACCCTAACACTAGACCTACACCTCATTTAATCCTTTAGTGATAAATCTAGGCCTAGCCCTAAACAAAAACTTAGTCCTAGCACTAATAATAACCCTTAAACAAACACATACACTAACCCTACCCCCAAACCAAACTGTAGTCCTAATGCTGGCACTAATAATAAACCTAACACTAAACAGAACACTGACCCTTACCCTAACACAAACCCTAGCTCTAAACCTTATCCTAACAAAAAACATAACCCTAACAGTAGACCCAGCCATATCACTAACCCTGAAACTAGCCATCACTATAGGCCAAAACCTGCCTCTAACTGTATCCATTACCCTAACCCTAATCCTAAACCTAATGCTAACCCTAGCCCTAACACTCACACTTACTCTAACCCTAATCCTCATCCTAGTCCAAACACTAGCTCAATCCCTAACTCTTAAAGTTAACCTAACCGTAACTCTAACCCATGGCCTAAACCTACACCTAACCTTAATCCTAGCCCTAATCCTAACCTTACTATATCCTTAACTCTAGCTCTAAGCCTACATATTACCCTAACTCTAACCCTATCCTTAATAATAAGCCTAGCCCTAACCCTAGCTCTAACCCTACACATTACCCTAACCCTAATCCTAACCCTGATTATAACCCTAGCCCTTACCCTAAATCTACCGTAACTCTAACCCTAGACATAACCATAAACCTAACCTTTGCCATAGAGCTAACCCTTGGTCAAACCCTAACCATTAAACTAAACCTAACCCTAAGCCAATCCTTAATACGAACCTTAAGTCAAAACCTAAGCCTAACCCTAAGCTTAAAATGAAATCAAACCTTATCCAATACCCTAAACTTTATGATAACCCTAGCCCTAAACTTAACACTAACCTTGACCCTAATCGTATCTATAACCTAGACCTAAGCCTTAACCTAATACTTGCCCTATAGCTAACCCTAGCTCAAACTCTAAACCATGTCCTAAACCTGAACCTAACCCTAATTCTATGCCTAACACTAACTCTAGCCCTAATACAAACCATAATCCTAGCCCTAACACTATCCATTATCCTAAGCACAACCAAAACCCTGAGGCTAACCATAGGCCTAACCTAACCATTTTGCTAACTCTAACCCTATCAATTACCCTACACCTAACATGAACCCTAAACCCATGCTTATCATTACCCTAACAAAACCATAATGCTAATTCAAGCTCAAAACCTAAACCCTAAATTAAACCAAACCTGAAACCTAATTCTAACCCCAATAATACCTCTAGCTCTAAACCTGACCCTTACCTTAACCTGAACCCTTACACTAGTCATAGCCATAAATCTAACCCTCAATCTATCCATAATGTAAGCCTAGACCTGACACTAGCCCTAACCCTAATTCTTGCCATAACCCTAAAACAAACCCTAGCCCTCATCCTAGCCCTAAACCTAGACTTATTACTAAACTAAACCACAACACTAGCCGTAACAGAATTCTAACCTTTGATCTTGCCCTAAAACTAGCTCTAACCCCATCCCTTCCCCTAAACCTAACCGAATCCCTAAACCTAAACCTAAGCCTGAAACTAGGCCTAACCCTAATACAAAAGCTAGACCTAATCCTAGCCCTAATTTAGCCCTAAACCTAACCTAATCCCAACCCTAAGACTAACTCTAACTCTCACCTTAGTCCTATTTCTAGTTCTAATCCAATCCCTTACCATAATCCTATCACTTGCCTTTACATTATACCTAAACCTACCTCTAGCCCTAATCCTATATCTCCCCCTTACTCTGAATCTAACCCTAACCCTAAGCTAAACCTCACACTAACACAAGCTGTAACCCTAATACTAATCTTAAAACTATCCCTAATCTAACCCTAGCCCTACGAAACGACCGAGCCATAGTCCTAAACCTAACATTGAACATAAAAATCAAACCCTAAGCCTACACCTATCCCTTAACCTAGCCCTAATTCGAGTCCTATCACTAACCCTAAAACAAACGCTGACCCTGATTCTGACCATAACACTAACCCTAGCTCTAAACATCACTCAAAACCTAAAACTTAACCTAACCCTAGACCTAGACCTAACCCTAACCCTAAAACTAATTTTAATCATAACCATAGTTCTTACATTGGCTATAGCCCTAAACCTAGCCCTAACCTAACACAAAACCTATCACTAATTAGAGCCCAAACACTACCATTAACCATAACCATAACCCTAATTCTAGCTCTAAACCTTACCCTAAACCTAACCCTAACCCTAACCCTTGACATAACCCAAAACCTAACTCTAACCCTAGCCTTAATTATAACCATAAACCTAGCCCTGACCTGAGCTGTAACCCTATCCATTACCCTAAACATAATCCAAAAACTAATGCTAACACTAGGATAAACCTAAACCTACTCCTAACCCTAAACCTATACATTACCCTAAACCTAACCTGAAACCTAAACCTAACCATATCCATAAACCTAATCCTAACCCTAATAATATTAACCTGAAAACTATCTCTGACCATAACCCAAGACCTGACATTAGCCCTAGTTCTAAAGAAGCCCTAACCCCCCCCCCAAAAAAAAAAAAACTCTAGCCCTAATCATAGCCCTAATCGTAGCCTTAATCCTAAACTTAATTCTAACCACAGACCTAAACCTAATTTTAACACTCACCCTAGTTCTAAAGCTAGTTATAACATTATACCTAACAATAAACATAAACATAACCTAGCCATAAACCTAGGCTCAGCCTTAAACTAACCCTAGCCCTAATCCTAGCCCTAATTAAGCCCTAATTCTAACCCTAAATCTAACCCTAACACTAACACTAACTCTAATTCTCGGCCTAGCCCTATTCCTAGTTCTAACCCAATCACTTATGGTAACTCAAACCCTAGCCCTAACTCTGGCCCTAAGCTTTGCTGTAGCCCTAAACCTAGATCTAACCCTAACTCAAAATCTAAACCCTAGCACTAGCCCTCAAGACATACCTACCATAGCACTGACCCTAAACCTTAACCTAAACCAAACACTAACCCTACAGCTAGCCCTAACCCTAGCCATAATTCAAGTCCTAAACCTAACCCAACAACAAATACTAATGCTGACTCTGACCTTAACATTAACCCTAGCTCTATACATCACCCTATTTCTAAACCTAATCCTAACACTATACCCCAACCTAAACCTAACCCTAAAACCAGCCCTAATCATAATGCCAGTTCTTAATATAGCCATAGCCCTAAACCTAACACAAATTATAGCCCTAATCCAAGGCCTAACCCTAGCTTTAACCCTAATCCTAACACTGGCCCTAACCCTAACCCAATCCCTAGTCCTAATCCTAGCTCTAACTCTATTTCTTAAACTTAGTCAAACCCTCACCCTATTGCTACCCTAATCCTAACCCTAATTCTATGCCTACCCCAAACCCTAACTCTATTACTAGTCCTAAACCTAGCCTTCATTCTAGCTCTCTACTTAATTTAAACCCTAAACCTAACGCTGACCCTTATTCTGACCCTAACACTAAACCTAGGTTTAAACCTGACCCTAACCTTTATCCTAAACCTAACACTAGCCCTACCAGTAACCCTAACCATAAACCTAATACTAACACTAGCCCTAGACCTAAACCTAATCCTAAATGTAGCCATAACCATAGCCTTAGCACTAACAATAATCCTTAACCTAAACCAATAACTAACTCTATCCCTAGACCTACCCTAGTCCTCATTCTGAACCTAATGCTAAACCTAATACTAACCTGAACCCTGACACTTACCCTAACAAAAACCCTAACTCTAAACCTTATCCTAAACCAAAAACTAACCCTAACACTAGACTAGACGAACTCTAAATCTAGCCATAACCATAACTCTAGCTCTTACATTACCCATTTACCTAAAAGTAGCCCTAAACCTCACTCAAAACCAAGCCCTAATTACAGCCCTAAACCGAACTCTAAGCATAACCCTATCCTTAAACCTAGCCCTAAGCATAACCCTAACCCTCGTTCTAGCCCTAACCCTAGCTCAAACCCTAAACCTTACTCTAAAATAACCCTATACCTAACCCTAAACCTCACCCTAACTCTAGCCCTAATACTAACTGTAACCATAGCCCAAACCCTAGTTCTAACTCTATCCATTACACTAACCATAACCCTAAAACTAATGCTAACCTTAGCCCTAAATGTAATCCCAAACCTACCCTAGCCTAAACTGTAACCCTAACTTTCACCCTAGCCCTAAACCTAGCTAAATCCTTAATCCTTACACTTAACCTAACCCTAACTAAAGGGCTAACCCCAACCCTAACCCCAGCCCTAATCATAACCTTAACCCTAGTCCTAAAACTAGTTCAAACCATACCCAGTACCATAACCCTAAACTTAACCCTAATGATAACCCTAGAGCTAAAGATAAACCTACCCTAACTCTAAACATAAACCTAACCCTAGAACTAACAGTGAACTTAACCTTAACCCTAAATTTAAGCTAGCTCAAACCCTAATACTAATGCTTATGTCAACCTAATCCTATCTTTAACCTGACATCTAAAACTATAACTCTAACCCTAATGATAACCCTAGCCCTAACCGTTACACTAACCATGACCATAACTCTAGACCAAACCCTAAATTAACCTTAGCCATACCAAAATGTTAGCTCAAACCCTAAACCATACCCAAAACCTAATCCTAAATGTAACCCTTGCCCTAACCCTGACCCTAACCCTAACACTAGCCCTAATCCTAACCATTATCCTAGCTAAAACCCTAGGTCTAACCCTATAAATTACCCTAAAAATAACCATAAGCCTAATGCTAACCCTAGGCCTAACCCTAAACCTATCAAAATCCTAACCATATCTATCACCTTAAACCTAACCTGAACCCTAAACCTAACACTATCCATTACTCTAACCCTAATTCCAACCTTAAGGCTAATTTGAGCCTTAACCCTAAACCTTAAATTAACCAAAACCCAAAGCCTGACCCTAATAATACCCCAACTCCTAATCTGACCCTTGTCCTAAACGTAACACTTTAATTATGACCTAGCCATAAACCTAACCCTAAAAAATATCCTTAACTATAAACCTAGACCTGACATTAGTCCTTGACCTAATTCTTGCCCTAAACCTAACAAAAAACCTAGCCCTAATCCTAGCATTAAATCGACCCTTAATCTTAAACCTAACCATAACCCTAGCCCTAACCCTAAAGCTGATCATAAAACTAGCCATAACCCTAAGCATAGCACTAAAACAAAATCAATCAACAGGACTAACACTATCCTTAACTTAAAACAAAACCTAGCACTACACCTAGACTAACACTAGCCCTAATTCAAGTCCTAATCATACCCTTAAAAATAACCCTGAACCTTACTTTAGGATGAGCCTAAAACTCATCCTAGCTCTAAACACCACCCTAAATTTAAACGTAATCCTAACAGTAAACCTAGCCCTAATTTGAGTCCTAAACTTAAGACTAAAACTAACCCTGACCTGACTGATATCCTAACACTAACCCTAGCTATAAATATCACCCTAATCTTAAACCTAACCTTAATACTTGACCTACCCTACGCCTACCCATAACCCTAATTATAACCCTAGTCCTTATATTAGCAATTGCCCTACTATAGCCTTAAAACTCACACAAAACTAGCCCTAATCTAAGCCCTAAAACTAGCTTTAACCCTAACCATAAACCTAACCCTAGCCCTAAACCTATGCCTTACCCTGAGCAAAAGCTTAAGCCTAATGGTAACACTAGACCTATCCCTAATCCTTAGGCTAACCAAATCCTAACCTTATTAATAGTCCTAACACTAGATCTAATTCTATCTCTTACGCTATTCCAAACCATAACCATTACCCTTACCCTTATTCTGACCATAACATAAACCCTAGGTCTACACCTGACCCTAACACTAAACCAAACCCTAACACTAGCTCTACTTGTAACCTTATACCTAAACCTAACAATACCACAAGCTTGAGACCTAAACCTAATTCTAAATCTAGCCTGAACTCTAGCTCTGAACCTAAACAAAATCCTAGCCCTAGCCCTAAAATAAACCTTTACCTAACCCAAACACTTACTCTACCCCTAGACCTACACCTAGTCCTAATTCTGGCTTTAACCCTAACTTAAACTGTAACCCAAACACTGACCCTGGCTTTAACATTAAACCTAACTCTAAACCTGAAACTAACCAAAACCTAAACCTAATTCTAGACTCAACCATAACCCTAACCCTAAAAGTAGCCCTAATCATAACCCTAGATCTTACATTACACATAGCCCTAACCTTAGGCCTTTACCTAACTCTAAAGTAGAGCTAATTTTAGGCCTAAACCTAGCCCTAAGAATACGCCTATACCTAACGCTACCCCTATACCTAATCATAGACCTTACCGTAGTTCTGAGATAGCTAAAAGCCTAACCCTTACCCTAAACATAAGCCTAGACCTATACCTAACTCTCACACTAACCCTAGCCCATTTCTAAAATTAACCTAGCCCTAAACCTAGTTCTAAACTTACCCATTTCTCTAATCCTGAACCTAAACTTATTGATAATCCTAGACCGAACTCTAATGTTAACCCTAACTCTAACCGGAAAACTAACCATAGACATAAACCTAAAATTAAGCTCAGCATAACCTAACTCTACATCAAACCATAAACCTAACCATAAACCTAAACATAACCATAGCTCTAATCCTAACCTTATCACTAATTCTAACTCTAAACCAAGTCTAAACCTAACCTAACCCTATCCATTACCTTAACCCTAAGACTAAGATTAATAATAACCCTAGCCCTAACTCTAACCCTAACCCTAAACCTACCGCAATTCTATCCATAGACCTAACCCTAAACCTAGCCATAACCCTAGCTCAAAACCAAACTTTATGCTAAACATAACCCTAAACCTAACCCTAACCCTAGTTCTAACACTAACTCTAATCTTAACTCAAGGCATATTCCTAACCATAACTCTAGTTCTAATGTAAGCTCTAACCCTATCAATTACCCAAACCATAATCCTTACCCTAATGCTAACCCTAAGCCTAAATCTAGCCCTATCACTAACGCTAACTGTATCAATTACACTAAACCAAACCTGAACATTAAAACAAACCATAACTATACCCCTAAACCTAACCATTATGTTAATTTGAGACGTAAACCTGAATCCTTACCTAAGCCAAATTCTAATCCTAATAATTCCCCGAACTCTAAACCTGACCCTTATCATAAATCTAACCCTTACAATAGACGTAGCCATAAGCCTAACCCTAAAACTATCTTTAACCATAACCTTAGACCTGATATTAGCCCTTGCACTAATCCTAGCCCTGAAACTAATACAACCACTAGCCCTCATCCTAGCCCTAAACTTAGCCTTAATCTTAACCCTAACCTCAACCCTATCACTAACCCTAACTCTATCCCTCACCCTATGACTAAACCTAGCTATAATGCCATTCTTTATCCTAAAATTAAACCTAACCCAATCTCTATCACTAGGCCTAAGCTAAACACTAACCCTAGTACTAATCCTAGCTCTAATTTAACCCTATCCAAAACCCAACACTAATTTTAGCCCTATCACTAACTCTAACTATCACACTAGCCCTATTCCTAGTTCTAAACCTAGCCCTTACCATAACTCTAACCCTGACCCTAACACTTACCCTATCCTTAATTGTAGCTTAATCCTAGATCTAACATAACTATAAATGTAACCCTAACTCTAAGTCTAAGCCTAACAGCAACACTAGCCCTAACCCTAATATAATTGTAAAACTAGCCCTAACTCTAACCCTAGGAGTAAAATAAAACCGAGCAATAGACCTAACACTAAATCTTAACTTAAATCTAACCCTAAACTACCAAAAAAACTAATCCTAGCCCTAATCGAGTCCTAACCCTAACTTAAAACTAACCCTGACCCTAACTCAAATCCTAACACTCAACCTAGCTCTAAACATGACGCTAACCTTAACCGAACCCTAACAGTAAACCTAGCCCTAATTCAAGTCCTAACTCAAACCTTAAAACTAACCCTGACCTTGAATCCTGTCCTAAAATAACTCTGGCACTAAATATCACCCTAACCTTAAATCTAACACTAACACAAGAACTACCCCTAACCCTAACCCCAAAGCTAACCCTAATTGTAACCCTGGTTCTTACATTACCTGTTGCCCTAACAGTAACCCCAAAACTAGCCCAAATCCAAGGTGTACACCTAGCTTTAACCCTAACCCTAACCCTAACCCTACCCCTAACACTTGCTCTAACCTTATCCCTAACCCTAAGCAAAACGCTAACACTAATGGTAACCCTAGACCTATCCCTAATTCTCAGCCTAATCAAACCTCTCACTATATTAATAGTCCTAACCCTAGCCCTCATTATAGCTCTAACCCTAGCCCAAACCTTAACCCTAACCCTGACCCTTATTCTGACATTAACACTAACCTAGGTCTGAACCTGACCCAAACACTAGACCAAACGGTAACACTTGCCCTTTTAGTAAATTTATATCTAAACCAGACCCCATCACTAGCCCTAGACCTAAACCTAATCCTAAATCTAGACTTAATTCTAGCTCTAGACCTAAACAAAAACCTAGCCTTAGCCTTAACAATAACACTTAATGCAAAGACTAACACTACCCTAGACATAAACTTAGTCCCAATTATGACTTTAAAATTAACGCTAACTCTACCCTGAACACTGACACTGCCTTTAACACTAAACCTATCTCTAAACCTGACCCTAACCAAAAAACCTAAAGCTAACACTAGACATAGCCATAACCCTAACGCTAAAAGTAGCCCTAATCATAATTTTAGCTATTACATTACCCATAGCCTTTACTCTATGACTTGAACTAACACAAAACCTAGATTGAATTCTAGGCCTAATCTAGCCATAAGCGTAACCCCAACACTAACCATAGCCCTAACTCTAACCCTAAACCTAACCCTAGCCTTAGTTTAAACCTTATTCAAAGCCTAATCCTTACTATAAATATAAACTTAGAACTATACCTTACTCTAAACCCTAACCATACCCCTAACACTGAACTTAACCCTATCCCTAAACATAGCTCTAAACCTAAACTTTACCAAACCCTACACCTAACTGTATTGATAACCCTAGCCTTAACCCTAACCATAACCCTAACACTAACACTAAATGTAACAATAGACCTTATCCTAAAACTAACACTCGCCATAGCCCTAACCCTAGCTCAAACCCTAACCCATACCATAAACCTAAACATAACTGTGGCCTTAACATTAACCCTAAAACTAAATCTAACCCTAAACCTAAACCTATACCTACAGCTAACCATATCCATTACCCTAATGCTTATCCTAACCGTAATGATAACCCTAGCCCTAACCTTAACCTTAACCCTAAACTTACCATAATCTTGACCCTTGACATAAGGCTGAATGTAATCCTCGACCTAGCCCTATCACTAACACTAAATCAAACCCTAGCCATTACCTTAAACATAACCCTACACCAAACTCTAACCCCAATCCTAGCCCTAAACCTAACTGTAACCATAGCCCAAACCCTAGCTCTAACTCTATCCATTACCCTAACCCTAACCCTAAAGCTAATGCTAAACCTAACCTTAACCATAACCCAAACCCTAACTCTATCCCTAGCCCTGATTCTAACCTGAAGCCTCCACCTAGCCCTAACACTTACTCAATCCCTGACTCTTACCCTTAACGTAACCATAAGAAAATGATAACCCTAACCCTAACCCTAACCCTAGCCCTAAACCTAAACTTAAAACTAGAGTTCACTTTAGTTCTAACCTAACCCATTACCATAACCCAAACCATAAACGTCATGATAACCTTAGCACTAACCCTAAGCCTACTCTAAATTTAACCATAAACTTAACCCAAGACTGAACTATAAATGTAACCCTTGCCATAGTCCTAACTCCAGCTCAAACTCTAAAAATTATGCTAAACTTAACACTAACACTAGTCCTAAACCTAAACCTAACCCTAACCCTAACTCAACATCTAAACCTGTCCATTACCTTAACCCTAATGGTAACTCTAATCCTAACCCAAGACCTAACCCTAAACCTAACCCTATCCTTAGCACTAATCATAGCTCAAACCCTAACCCATACCCTAAACCTAACCCTAGCCTTAACCCTAACCCTAACTCTAGCCCTAATCCTAAACATAACGCTAGCTCTAACCCTAGCTCTAACCCTATCCATTACCCTAAAGATAACCATAAACCTAATGCTAACCCTAGGCCTAACCCTTACCCTATCCATTACACTAAATCTAACCTGAGCCCTAAACCTAACCTGAAGCCTAAATTTAACCTTATCCATTACAATAACTTTAACTCAAACCTAATGCTAATTTGAGCCATAAACCTAAACCTCAACCTAAACCAAACCCAAAACCTGACTCTGAATATTATAATACCCCTAGCTCTAAACTTGAACCTCACCCTAAAACTAACTTTGAAACTAGACCTAGTCATAAATCTTACCCAAAAACTATCCCTAACCATAACCCTAGATCTGATATTAGCCCAAGCCCTAATTCTTGCCATAATTCTAACACAAACGCTAGCCCTCATCTTAGACCTAAACCTAGCCTCGATCCTAACCTGAACCCCAACTCTAGCCCTATCCCTAATTAAATTCCTCACCCTAGTTCTGAACCTTGCTATAACCCCATCCTTTCCCCCATATCTAACTATAACTCTAACTCTAGACTTAACCCTTACACTAATCCTAGTCCTGATCCTAGCCCTAATTATCCCCTAACCCTACCACTAGCACTAAGACTAACTCTAACTCTTGCCCTAGTCTTATTCCTAGATCTAACCCTATCCCTTACCATAACACTAACACTTGCCCTAACCTTAGCCCTAACAGTAGCCCTAGCCCTAACCCAAGAATTTACCATAACTCTAAGTCCAAACCTAACCCTAAGCCTAAACCTTACACTAATACTAGCCTTATCACTAACACTAATTTTAAAACTAGCCCTAATCTAGTTCAAGCCCCAAAAAACCTGAGCCATAGCCCTAACCCTAACCCTTTACATAAACCGAAACCTAACCATACACCTAGACCTAACCTTAGCCCTATTTCCAGTCCTAACCTAACCAGAAAACTAACCTTGAGGCTGACTCTGACCTTACACTAACCCTAGCTCTAACATCACCCTAAAAGTATACCTAAACCTAAAACTAGTACTAGCCCTAACTGTAACCATAAAAGTACCCCTAATCATAATTCTAGTTCTTACATTACACATAGCCCTAACCTAACCCAAAATCTATCCCTAAACTAAGCCGTACACCTCATTTTAACCCTAACACTAACCTTAGCTCTAACCGTTACCCTAAACATAACACTAACCCTAAATCTGGCCCTAACCCTAAACCTAACCATATAATTAATCCTAACTGTATTCTTAGCCCTAACTCAAGCTCTAACCCTATCCATTCCCCTAAACATAACCCTAACCCTAATGATAAACCTAGCCTTAAACTTAATGCTAATCATAAACCTAGTCCTGACACTAACCCTAACCATCAATCTTGCCCTAAACATAGCTCAAACCCTAACACTTACCCTAAACCTAGACCTAACCCTAACCCTGGCCATTATTCTAACCATAACCCTAGCCATAATTCTAACCATAACCCTAGACCTAAACCTATTCATTACCCTAAACATAAGCCTATCCCAAACATAGCTCTAAACATAGATATAACCACACCCATTACCCTAACCCTAATTATAAACATCATGTTAACACTAGACCTAACCCTAAACCTACTCTAACCCTAACTGTAAACATAACACTAGTCCTAACCCTAAACCTACACTAAGCCTAACTATAAACCTAATCCTAGAACTAACCGTAAACCTAACCCTTGCCATAGTCCTAATCCTAGCACAAACCCTAACATTACGCTAAACCTAACACTAACCCTAGTCCTAAACCTAAATTTAACCCTATCCATTTAGGCCTAACCCCAAAACTATCACTAATACTTACTTATCCTTAACTAAACCTAAAATGAAAACTAAACTTAACCTTAAAAATTACTCTAACCCTAACTCTAAACCTAACCCTAATGCTAATTTGAGCCCTGAAACTGAACCAAAACCTAACCCAAACTCTGAGCAATACACTGAATCTAATAACACACCTAGCTCTAAACTGACCCTTACCCTAAACATAAACCTTAAACTAGACCTTGCCATAAAACTAACCCTAAGAGTATCCCTAACTGTAACCCTAGACCTGACATTAGCACTCTACCCTATTCTTGTCTTAAACCTAACACAAACCCGAGCCCTCATCCTAGTCCTAAAACTAGCCTTATTCCTAACCCGAACCCTAACCCTAGCCCAAACCCTAATTTCAATGCTCGACCTAGTTCTGATCCTAGGTATAACCACATCCTTTCCCCTATCCCTAATCCTAACCCTAACACTACCACTACCACTAACCCTAGCCCTAACCCTAGGCCTAATCCTAACACTTACCATAGCTCTAATCCTAGCCCTAATTTATTGCTAACTGTAACCCTAACTCTAAACCTAACCCTAATACTAATGCTAACTCTAGCCCTAGACTTATTTCTAGTACCAAACTTATCTATTTCCTAAACCTAACACTAACCCTAACCTTAGTCCTAACCCTAGCCATAGTCCTAAACCTAGAACTAACCCTAACTCTAAATAAAACCCTAACTCTAAACCTAAACCTCACCCTAACACTAGCCCTAACTATAATTCTAATTTGAAAATTAGGCTTAACCCTAGCCATAGCCCACAAATAAAACTGAGCTATAGCCCTAATACTAACCCTTAACCTAAACCAAATTTCAATGCTACACCGAGTCCTAACCCTATCTCTATGACTAATACTGACCCTGACCCTGACTCTAAAGCTAACCCTACTCTGAACATCACTCTAACCCTAAACCTAACCCAAACACTATACCTAGCACTAATCCAAAACCTAAAACTATCTCTAACTCTAAAGCTAATTCTTAAATTAGCCATAGCCCTAACCCTAACACAAAACCTAGTGCTAATCTGAGCCTCAACCATAGCTTTAACCCTAACCGTAACCCTATCACTAACCCAAATCCTAGCTCTAAACCTATTTTTTACCCTAAGCCAAACTCTCATCCTAATGCTACCCTAGTTCTAACCCTAATACTCAGATTACCCGAAACTCTAACTATATTTCTAGTCCTAATCTGAGGCCTCATTTTATCTCTAACACTAAGCCAAAGCCTAAGCCTAACCCTTACCATTACTCTGACCCTAACACTAACCCTAGGTCAAAGCCTGACCTTAACAGTAAAATGAACCCTAACACTAGCCCTACCAGTAAAACTATACCTAAACCTAACCATAACATTAGCATTAGACCTAAACTTAATCCTAAATATAGCCATAACTCTAGCCCTAGTCCTAAACAAAAACCTAGCCCTAGGCCTAAATTAACCATTAACCTAAAACAAAGACAAACCCTAGCCAGAGACCTAACTCTAGTTCTAATTCTGGCCCTAGCAATAAACCCAATGCTAACCCAAACACTGACGCTTATTTTAACACAAACCCTAGCTATAAACCTTATCCTGACTCAAACCTTAAACCTAGCACTAGACATATCTATACCCTAAACCAAAAAACTAGCCATAAACATAAACCTAGCTCTTACATTACCCATAGCCCTAACACTAGCCATAAACCTCACACAAAACCTAGCCCTAATATAAGCCCTAAACCTAGACCTAAGCATAACATTAACCCTAACCAGAGCACAAACACTAAACTTAATTCTTGCCCTAGCCCTAACCCTAGCTCAAATTCTAACCCTTACTCTAAATATAACCCTAGCTCAAAACCTAATTCTAACACTATCCCTAATCCTAAGTGTAACCATAGCCCAAATCCTAGCTTTAACTTTATCCATTACCTTAAACATAACTGTAAACCTAATGCTAACCCTAGCCCTAACTCTAACCAAAACCTTAGCCCTAATCATAGCCCTGATTCTAACCCTAACCCTTGCCCTAGCCCTAAACATAGCTCAAACCCTAACACTTACCCTAAACTGAACCCTAACACTAACCCTAGGAGTAACCCAAATCCTAGCCCTAATCCTAACCTTAACCTAAGCCCTATAACTAGCACTAAACCTATTCATTTGGTTCGCCTAAACCAAAGGCTAACCATTGGCCTAACCCTAACCCTATCCCTAATACTAACCCTATATATTACTCTAAACCTAACCTGAACTGTAAACTTAACTCTATCCATTACTCTAACCCCAACCCTAAACCCAAAGCTAATTTGAACCCTAACCTTAAACCTTAACCCAAACCACACCCTAACCCATACTTTGACCCTAATAATAACCTATCTCTATACCTGACCCCTACACTAAACCTAACCCTTACACTAGACCTAGCCATAAACCTATCCCTAACACTATGCCTAACCATAACCCTAGACCTGAAATTATCCCTAGCCCTAATCCTAGCCCTAACCCTAACACAAACACTAGCCCTCATCCTAGCCCTAAACCTAGATTTAATCCTATCCTGAACCAAACCCTAGCCCTATACCTAAATATAATCCTCAACCTAGGACTGCACATAGCTATATAACCAAATCCCTTCCCCTAAAACTAACCCTAACCCTAGCCCTAACCATAGGCCTAACCCTAACACTTTTCATAGCGCTAATTCTAGCCCTATTGGAACCATAAACTTAACTCTACCCCTAACCCTAGCCCTAAGACTAACTCTAACTAACATTATAGCCCTGTTTCTATTTATAGCCCTATTCATTACTGTAACCCTACAATAGCCCTAACCTGAGCCCTAAAGCTAGCCATAGCCCTCACCCTAGATCTAACCATAACTCTAAATCTAACCCTAACCTTAAGCCTAAACCTCATTCTACAACTAGCTCTAACACTATTGCTAATCCTAAAAGTATCCCTAATCCAAGCCCTAGCCCTAAAACAAAACCAAGCCATTGCTCTAACCCTAAACCTTAACCTAAACCAAACACTAACCATAACTAGGCATAACCTGAGCTCTGATTTGAGTCCTAGGCCTAAAACTAACCCTCACCTGACTCATATCCAAACACAAACCCTAGCTCTAAATATCACCCTAACCCTAAAACTAACATAATCATAACCCTAGTTCTTACATTTTCCTTAGCAAAACCCTAGTCCTAACTCTAACAGAAAATAGCTCTAATCCAAGCCCTAACACTAGATTTAAACCTAACCCTAACCCTAAAACTAACCCTAAACCTAACCCTAATCCTAGCCCCAACCATAGCTCTAATTCTAGTGATTAACCTAAGCCAAACCCTATTCATAATGCTCACTCTAGTCCTAGTCCTAATCCTTGGCCAAACCCAAACAATAACACTGTTACTAGTCCTAACACCAGCCTTCATTCTAGATCTAATCATAACCCAAAACCTGAACCTAACCTTCACCCTTATTCTAACCCTAACACTAATTATAGGTCTAAACCTAACCCTAAAAAGAAACCAAAACCTGAAACTAGCCCAACCAGTAAACTTATACCAAACCTAAACTTAACACTAGCCCCAAACCTAAACCTAATTGTAAATCTAGATATTACTCTAACCATTGACCTAAAGAAAAATTTAGTGCTAGCCATAACATGAACCCTTAAACTAAACCAAAAACTAACCCTTCCACTAGACCTAACCCTAGTTCTATTCTGGATTTCACCCTAACTCTAACTTTAACCTGAACGCTAGCCCTGACACTAACATCAAACCTAGCTCTAAACCTGACCCTATCCCAAAACCTTAACCTAACACTAGATCTAGCCATAACCCTAACCCTAAAACTAGCTCTAATCAGAACCCTAGATTTTACATTACACATAGCCCTAACCCTAGGCCTTAACCTAACACAAAAATTAAATTGCCCTAACCATAATCAAGGCCTAAACCTACCCTAAGAATAACCCTCACCCTAACCTAACCCTTGTCCTAACCCTAACCCTAACACTCAAATTAGTCCTAACCCTAGCTCAAAGACTAACCTTTATCCTGAACATAACCCTAGCACTATCCCTAACCATAACCCTAAACATAGCCCTTATCCTAACCTTAAACCTAGACCTAGGACTAGCTCTAACTCTAGCCATTACCCTAACTCTAATCCTAACCCTAATGATAAGCCTATCCATAACCCTAACTGAAAACCTAACCCAAACCATAAACCTAACCCTAGACCTAACCATAAACCTAAACCTTGCCATAGCCTTAACCCTACCTCAAACCCTAACTCTTACCCTAAAACCAACAGTAAACCTAGCTCTAAAACTAAACTTAAACCGAAATCTAAACTTAACCAGAAAGCTAACCTTACATCTCACCCAATATATTACCCTAAACCCAATCCTAACCCTAATGAAAACACTAGCCTTAACCCTAATCCTAACCCTGACAATAACACTAAACATAACCCTCGTCCTACACCCAACCCTAGCTCAAAACCTAAACTTTACCCTAAATATAATCCTAACCCTAACCCTATGCTAGTTTTAATAGCCCTAACCCAAAACCTAACCTAACTCTAGCACTAATCCTAACCTAACCCTAGCCCTAACCATAGATCTAGCCCTATATATTATCCTTAGGATAACCCTAATCCTAATGCTAACCTTAGGACTAACCTTAACCCTTTTGCTAACCCTAAAGCTCTCAAAGCCCTAAACCTACCCTGAAATCTAAACCTAACCCAATAAATTACCCTATCCCTAACTCTAACCCTAATGCTTATTTGAGCCCTATCCCTAAACCTTAACCTAAAACAAACCCTAACATTGATCCTGACCCTAAAAACACACCTTACCCTAAACCTGACCCTTACCTGAAGACTAACACTTACACTAGACACAGACACAAACCTAACCCTAAATCTACCCAAAACTGTAACACTAGACCTGACATTCGCCCTAGCCCTAATTCTAGACCTAACCCTACAACAAAACCTAGCCCTCATCCTAGCCCTTAACCTAGCCTTAATCATAACCCTAACCCTAGCCCTAACCCTAATTATAACACTCACCCTACCTCTAAACCTAGCTATACCACCATACCTTACCCTAAAATTAACTATAACCCTAGCCCTAACACTAGGCTGAAACTGAACACTAACCCTAGCCCTAATCCTAGCCCTAACTTAGCCCTATCCCTAAAACTAACCAAAACCCAGGTGTAAGACTAACTCTAACTCTCACCCTAGCCCTAGACCTAGTTCAAACCCTACTGTTATTGTAACCATAACCTTAGCCCTAACCCTTGCCCTGTAGTTAGACCTAGCCCTAATACTAGATCTAATGGTAAATCCAAATCAAACACTAACCCTAAGCCTAACACTAACACTAGCCCTAACCCTAATGCTAATCTTATAACTAGCCCAAACCTTAAACCTAGGACTAAAATAAAACTAAGCAACAGCCCTAACCCTAACCCTTAACTTAAACCAAACCCTAACACTACACCTAGACATAACCCTAGACCTAATTCAAATACTAACCCTTACCTTAAAACTTACCCTGACCCTGACTAATATCCTAACACTGATCCTAGCTCTAAAGACCACCCTAAACATAAACCAAACCCTAACAGTAACCCATCCCTAATAAAGTCATAACCCTAACATTAAAGCTAACCTTGACCCTGACCATGATTGATATCCTAACAGTCACCCTATCTCTAAACAGAGCCCTCACATTAAACCAAACACTATCAGTAACCCTAGACCTTATTTGAGTCCTAACTCTAACCCTAAAACTAACCCTGATGCTGACTCATACCCTAACAATAATCCTAGCTCTAAATATTACCCTAATCTTAAACCTAAACAAAAGACTAGACCTAACCCTAACCCTAAAACCAAAATTAATCCTAATTGTAACCGTTGCTCTTACATTAGCCAATACACAAATCTAGCCTTAAACCTACCACAAAAACTAGACCTAATCCGAGCTCTAAACCTATATTTAACCCTAACCCTAACCCTAACCCTAGCATTAACCCTAGATCTAAGGCTATCATTTAACCTAAGAAAAACCCTAACCCTAATGATAACCCTAGACTTATCTTTAATCCTAAGGCTAAAAAAATACTAACCCTATTAATAGTCCTAAACCTAGCCTTCCTTGTAGCTCTAACCCTATTCCAAACCCTAATGCTAACCCTGACCCATATTCTCCCTAAAACTAACCCTAGGTCTAAAACTTACCCTAACCCTAGACCAAATTCTAACACTAGCCCTAGACCTAAAGCAAATCCTAAATCTAGCCTTAACTCTAGCCCTAGATCTAAACATAAACCTAGCCCTATCCCTAACAATAATCCTTAACATAACTCAAACACTATCCCTAACCCTAGACATAAACATAGTCTGATTTCTGGCTGTAACCCTAATACTAATTCTAACCCAAACTCTGTCCCTGCCTTTAGAGTAAACCTATCTCTAAATCTGACCCTACCCAAAAAACTAAACCTAACACTAGAGGTAGCCATAACGCTAACCCTAAACTAGCTCTCAACATAACCCTAGCTCTTACATTATCCATAGTCCTAACCCTAGGCCTAAACCTAACACAAAACCTAGAGCTAATCCTAGGCCTAAATCAAGCCTTAAGCATAACCCTAACCCTAACCATAGCCCTAACCCTAACCTAACCTTTGCCTTAGTCCTAATCCTAGCTCAAAGCCTAAACATTACTCTAAACATAAACCTACACCTATACCTCAATCTAACCTTAAACCTAGCCCTAAACCTAACCTTAACCCTAGTCCTAAACCTAGCTCTAAACCTACCAATTACTTTAAAACTAAACCTAACATTATTTCTAGTCCTAACCCTAGATCTAACCCTAACTATAAATCTAACCCTAACCCTAAGCCTAAGCCTAATATTAACACTAGTTCTAGCCCTAATGCTAATCATAAAACTAGCCCTAACACTAACCCTTGCAGTAAAACAACACCGAGCAATAGTCCTAACCCTAAACCTAAACTTAAACCAAAACTTAACACTACACCTAGACCTAACCCTAGTCCAAATTCGAGTCCTAGTCTCAACCTTAATACTAAACCTAACTCTGACTCATATCCTAACACTCACCCTAGCTCTAAACACCACCCTAACCTTAAACCAAACCCTTAAATAACCTAGCCTTAATCCGAATCCTAACCTTAAACCTAAAATTAAACCTGACCCTGACTACTAACCTAACACTAACACTAGCTCTAAATTTCACCCTAATCTTAAAACTAATCCTAATACTAGAGGCTTAACCCCTAGCCATAACCCTAAATCTAACCCTAAAAATGATAATTTTTACATTAGCCATTGCTCTATCCCTAGCCATAACCCTACCACAAAACTAGCGCTAATCTGAGCCATAAATCAAGCTTTAACCCTAACCCTAACCCTAACCCTAACCCTAGCCCTAAACCTATCCCTTACCCTATGGCAAACCCTAAACCAAATGCTAATCCTAATCCTAATTCTTATTCTATTCTTTAACCTAAAGCAAACACTAACCCTATTAGTAGTCCTAACCCTAATCCTCATGCTAGCTCTAACCATAACCCAAAACCTAACCCTAACCCTGACCCTTATTCTGACCTGAACACTAATCATAGGTCTAAATGTGAACCTGACCCTAAACCGAATCCTAACATTAGCCCTACTGGTAACCTTATACCTAAAGCTAACACTAACACTAGCCCTAGACCTAAACCTAATCCTAATCTATCCATAACTCTAGACCTAGACCTAAAGAAAAACTTAGCCCTAGCCCTAATAATAACCCTTAGCCTAAAACCAAAAACTAACCCTTTCCCTAGTCTTAACCCTAGTCTTTATTCTGGCTTTCCCATTAAGCATATCCCTAAACTGAATCCTGACCCTGACACTGACACTAACCCTAGCTCTAAACATCACCCTAATCCTAAACCTAACCCTAAAACTATACTTAGCTCTAACATTAACCCTAAAACTAGCCCTAATCATAACAAAGTTCTTACATTTGCCATAGCCCTAACCTATTGCAAAACCTAACTCTAACTCAAGCCCTACCCTAGCTTTAACCCTAAAGCTAACCATTACCCTAAACTTAGCCCTAAACCTAAACCTAGACCTAACCCTAGACTTAATCTTAAGCATAACACTAGCCCTATCACTAGCTCTAACCATATCCATTACCCTAATGATAACCCTAACGCTTCTGCTAACCCTAGGCTGAACACTAATCCTATACTTAACCCTAAACTTATCCATTACCCTACACCTAACCTGAACTCTAAACCTAAAACTATCATTAACCTATCCCTATCCATAATGATAACTCGAGCCTTAACCCTAAACCTTAATCTAATAAAAACCCTAACCCTGAACCTGACCCTCATAATACCCATAGCTCTAAACCTGACCCTAACAAGAAATCTTACCCTTACAATAGACCTAGCTATAAACCTAACCCTAAAACTCTTTCTAACTGTAACACTAGACCTGACATTAGCCCTAGCTCTAATTCTAGTCCTAATCCTAACAAAAACCTTAGCCAATTTCTAGCTATAAACATCACCTTAATCGTAAACATAACCAAAATAATAACCATAATTCTAATACTCTCCCTAGTCCTAAAAGTAGCTATAATCCCATCCCTTTACCTAAACCTAATCCTAACACTAACCCTAACAGTAACCCTAGCCCTCAGCTTAGGCCTAACCCTAATAATAACCCTAGTCTTAATCCCAGCCCTTATTTAGCCCTATCCCTAACCCAGCGATAACTGTAGCCCTAAGACTAACTCAAACTCTCGCACTAGCCTTATACCTACTTTTAACCCTATCGCTAACCACAACCATATACCTAACCCTAAACTTAGCCCTAATCCTAGCCCTATCTTTACCCCTATCTCAAAGCCTAGATCTAATCCTAACTCTAAATCTAACCCTAAACCTAAGCCTAAACCTCACACTAACACTAGCCATAATCCTAAAACTAGCCCTAACTCTACCCCTCACCCCAAAACCAAACCGAATCATAAACCTAACCCTACACCTAGCTCTATTCCTATATTTAATTCTAGTCCTAACCCTAACTTGAAAACTAATATGGACTCTGACTCTGACCCTAATATTAAACCTAGCTGTAAACATCATCGTAAACATAAATTTAACCCTAAAACTAAACATAGCCCTATCCCTGACCCTATCACTAGCTCTAAACATAACACTACTTTGTAAATTAACTGTAGTCCTAACCGTAGCCCTAACCTAACACAAAACCTAGCTTTAATCCAAGTCTTAAACCTAGTTTTTAATTTATTTTATTTTATTTTATTTTTTTTTAGTTTTCGGTGGACACAATATTTTTATTTTATTGGTATGTGGTGCTGAGGATCGAACTCAATGCCCTGCACGTGTCAGGCGAGCACGTTACTTCTTGAGCCACATCCTCAGCCACTAAACCTAGCTTTAACCCTAAACATAAATCTAACCCTAACACAAACAAAAGCCCTAATCCTATACATAAACCTACCCCAAATCTTAGGCCTAACCCTATCAATTACCCTAATGATAACTCATTATGCTAAACCTAGTCCTAGCCCTAAACTTATCCATTACACTAAACCACATCTAATCCCTAATCCTAACACAAAAAGAGCCCTAATTCTATAAATAACCCTACCCCTAATCTTAGGCCTAATACTATCCATTACCCTAATGATAACCCTTATGCAAAACTAGGCCAAACCCTAACCCTGTACATTACACTAAAACACACCTAAACCCTTTCATTACCTTAACCCGAATCCCTAATGATAATTCAAGCCCTAGACCTAAACCCTAACCTAACCCAAACCCTCACCCTTATCCTGACCTTAATAATAACCCTAGCTCTAAAACTAACCCTTAGTATACACCTAACCACTACACTTGACCAAGCCATAAACCTAACACTAAATCTCTCCCTAACTCTAAACCTAGACCTCACATTAGCCCTAGCCCTAATACTAGCCCTAACCCTAACACAAACATTAGCCCTCATTATAGTCCTAAATCTAGTTTTAATAATAACCCTAAACCTAACCCTAACCCCAACCCTAATACTAACACTTGCCCTAGCCCTCAAAGTAGCTATAACCCAATACCTTACCCTAAATGTAATCCTAACTCCAACCTTAACCAAAGGCCTAAACCTAACACTAACACCAGCCCTAATTTAGTACTATCCCTAATCCTAACCCTAACCCTAATCCTAGCCCTAAGACTAACTCTCATACTAGCCCTATCACTACTTCTAACCCTATCCCTTACCATAATGCTAAACCTAACCCAAACGTTAGTCCTAACCCTTGCCCTATCCTTAGCCCTAGCCCTAACCATAGATCAAAACCTATCTCTAAATCTAACTCTAACCCAAAGCCTAAGCCTAACCATTATAAATGCATTTATATTTAGACTCTGTGTCTACAGATGTTGGCTTCAATTATTATTTAGAATATAGTCATTAGTTTCATAAAAGGCCTACCATTTCTGGTGGTGTATAGAGAACTGAGGGAAAGGGGTACTATGCTATGTTAAGGAGGAAAGGAATGAGGGTATGTGATTAATCTAACACCAACATTGGAGGAGAACTCTACTGAATAGACAGGGGGAATTAATGGAAAAAGGTATAAATTCAAACTCCTTACCTGTATTCATAAAATTACACTATGTATAAATAGTAAAATTTAGCAGGCTGAAAGTGGGATAGAGGGAGAAAGAAAAAAGAAGAAAAAATAATGAGGAAAGAAAGAAAGAGAGGGAGAAAGAAAATAAGAACAAATAAAGAGGTGATGAGTTTGGGCCTATGCAATTCCTCTATATTATACAATTCTAGTGATTCAGTTCTTAAAGTCGAATTTCATGGAAAGTTCTTGGTTTCACATATGTTGAGGTTGTGAGGACCATAAAGGGAAGTGTAGAGGAGAATGAATGAGAAGAGCAAGAAAAGAAAAGTAAGAAAGAAAAAAAAAAGTGTCTTAGAACTCTATTTTCTTTTCTTGCAGTAGGTGGAGTTGTCGATTCCTAGCATGAGTCTCTGTGCTCAGGATGGTGGAGGTAGCCACGGTGAGAGGGCTTGAGATTCTACCTGGAGCCTCCCTACTCTTAGTCTCTGAATTGGAAACCAGGTGCCTGTACAGTTGCTTTTCCTCATTGATAGCTACACCCGCCAAAATCTTGTGAGAAAAACCCTGAGTTATCACAGCTAGAAGTAGGGGAGTTGGAAAACGGGTATCTGAGAAGCTGCAGAACCAAGCCAATAGCCTCTGATAGATGGGGAGTAAGGTTTTGCAAGATGGATTCCATCTATTACCCATGTATGGTGTTTGGTGAGGTGAGTGGTTCTGGAGTGACCTTGTGCTGTGTCCAGAGCTCCATCTTGTGACCTGAAAGCCAACCCTCTATGTTCTGTGCTGCCTTCCGTCTGGGCAGAGAGCGCCTGTGTGGCTGAGACTGCTGTCTGCGCCCAGAGAAACAGTGTAGCCCAGCCTTCCATCTGCTCCGAGAGCACCCATGTGGCCCTAGATTTCTTCAAATTTCTATGATACTGGGCAGGACTCATCTTTTACTTAGCCTTACTATGCTCAACAGGTTTGGGCCTTGTCGGTTCAATGGTTCACAATCAGGAACAGTTTGTATTTTAAGGTTTCCCTTCATTATGGCTTATTAATGTGAATGAAAATTGAGCTGGGAATCAAACAGGGTTGGCAGGAGGTGCTTGAAACTTCATACAATCAGTTTTCAGTGGGTACTCTCTGGTTTCTTTCTTTTGAAGGTAGGCCAAAGATGAAGCATGCAAAAGAAATTGTATCCGAGAGCCCTTAAGGAGAAAACAGAGAAACATGTATGTACTGAAATAAGTCTCCCAACAATTTGAACAGATTTCTTTGATATTACACAGTATTCATCTTTTAGCTTGCTCCACTAGGCTCCCCAAGGTTGGCAATTCTAGGATCAATGGTTTTCTAAAAAGGTAAGGGTTAGTGTTATGGTTAGGGTTAGAGTTTGTTTTGTTCAAATTTCATTGATACTGGAAAGATTTATCTTTTACCTAGCCTTACTATGTGCCCCAGTTTTGGGCCTTCTTGGTTCAATGGTTCGCTGTTGGGAATAGTTTGGTTTTAATGTCTCACTTCATTTTGACCTATATGGGTAAATGAGAATGGAGCTGGAAATCAGAGAGTTGATTCTAGCTGGATGAAACTTCATATACTCAATCAGTTGTCTGTGGGCACTCTCTGTTTTTTTCCTTGCAAAAGTAGCAATAAGCTGAAGCATGCAAAACATGTTTATACAAGAAAACTTTAGGAGAAAACAGGGCAATATGCATGTACTGAAATACCTCGCCCAATTATTTGGTCAGATTTCTTTGATACTGTGCAGGATTCATATGTAAGCTTTCCCCACTAGTCTCCCCAAGTTTAAAACTTTTATGATCAAAGGTTCTCTTAACAGGTAAGGCTTAGGGATATGGTTAGAGTTACTGTTATAACTAGTGTTAGGGTTACAGTTAGTTTTTTTTCACCTTTTTGGTTACTGGGCAGGATTTATCTTTTTACTATTCTTAGTATGCTCCCCATGTTTGGGCCTCCTAGTAAAAGTGTTTGCTCTGGAGTAGTTTTAATTTTCATCTTTCACCGCATTTTGCCTTTTAGGGGTGAGTGGAAATGGAGCTGAACTCAAACAGGGTTTGTTCTAGCTGCTTGAAACTTCACACACTCAATCAGTTCTCAGTGCACATTTTCTCAATTGTTTCTTGTGGTAGTAGCCCAAAGCTGAATTAGAAAAACAAAAAAAAAAACAGCCTTTTATGTGAACACATTAGGAGCAAACTTCAACTTTTGCATGGATTACTTAGGTATTGTACAGGATTCATCATTTTCCTAGTCTTAGTAGGATCCCCAAGTTTGGGTTTTCAAGATTTGCCAGTTCAGTGTCAGGAACAGTTTGAATTTTTAGGTTTCACTTTATTATGGCCTATAGACGTGAATGAAAATGGATCTGGAAATCAAACAGAATTAGTACTAGCTGCTTGAAACTTCACACACTCAATCAGCTCTCTGTTGGAACTCTCTGGTTGTTCCTTGTGAAAGTACCTTAAAGGGAAGCATTAAAAAATAATTTATCCAAGAGCACATTAGGATAAAACAGGGAAATATGCACGTGCTGAAATACCTCCCCCAATTATTTGGTCAGATTTCTTTGATACTGCACAGGATTTATCTGTTAGTTTGCCCCACTGGGCTCCTTTATTTGGGGACTACTATGATCAATGGTTTTCTAAACAGGTTAGGTAAGATTTAGAATTATGTTAGGGCTAGGGTTATAGCTATTGTTTTGTTAGATTGAGTTTTGTACAAATTTCTTTGATACTGGGCAGGATTCAAGTTTTACCTAGCCTTACTATATTCTTCAGTGTTGGACCTCTTGAGTCAAGTGTTTGCTCTGCTGAACAGTTTGTATTTTAAGTTTTCATTTCATTTTGACCTATGCATGTAAATGGAAATGGAGCTGGAAATCCAACAGGGTTGGTGCTACCTAATTCAACCTCACACAGTCAGTCAGTTTTCTATGGGCATTCTCTGGTTTATTCCTTGTAAAAGTCGCCCTAAGCTGAAGCATGCAAAGCAACTTTACATGAGAGCACTTTAGGAGAAAACAGGGAAATATGTATGTATTGAACTACTTCCCCAATCATTTGGTCAGATTTTGTTAATATTGTGAAAGATTCATCTGTTAGCATACCCAACTTGGCTCCCCAAGTGTGGGACTTCTAGGATCAAAGGGACTCTAAACAGGTTAAAGTTAGTGTTATGGTTAGTTTTAGGACTGGGTTAGGCCTAGTGTTAAGATAAGAGTTAGTTTTGTTTTCAAATTTCTATGATACTGTGAAGGATTCATCTTTTTCCTATTTTTACTATACTCCAAATGTTTGGGCCTTGAACATAAAGGGTTTGCTTTCAGGAACAGTTTCAATTTTCATGTTTCTCTTCTTTTTGTCCTGTAGGGGTGAATGAAAATGAAGCTGGAAATCAAACAGGGTTTGGGCTAGCTCCTTGAAACTTCACACACTTTATCAATTTTCAGTGAGCATAATCTGGTGTTTGCCATAAAAGTAGCCCTAAGATGAAGTGCAAAGTAACAGCTTTATCTCTGAGTGCTCTAGGAGTAAGCCAAATACACATGTACTGAAAGAGCTTCAAATATTTTTGGTCAGATTACTTTGATACTGTACAGGATTCATCTTTGACCAACCTTAGTAGGCTTCCCAAGTTTGAGCCTTCAAGGTTCAATGGTTCAGTGTCAGGAACAGTTTCAATTTTTAGTTTTCACTACATTATGGCCTGTAGGTGTGAATGGAAATAGAGCTGGAAATCAATCAGGGTTGGTGGTAGCTGCATGAAACTTCACACACTCAATCACTTTGCTGTGGGCATGCTCTGGTTTATTCATTGTGAAAGCACCTTAAGCTGAAGCATGAAAAAAACAATTTATCCAAGGGCACTTTAGAAGAAAATAGGGGAAATAGGCATGTACTGAAACACCTTCCACAATTTTTGGTCAGAATTTTTGTTACTGGGCAGTAATCATCTGTTACCTTGCCCTACTAGGCACCCCAAGTTTTTGACTTTTATAATCAAGCTCCATAAACAGGAAAGGTTTAGTTTTAGGATTAAGGTTAGGGCTAGGGTTCGAACTAATGTTTAGGTTAGAGTTAGTTTCATTCAAATTTCTTTGATACCAGTCAGAATTCATCTTTTACCTAGCATTACCATGTTTCCCAGGTTGGGCCTTCTCAGTTCAAGGGTCACTGTCAGGAACAGTTTCTGTTTTAAATTTTCACTTTATCTTGACTTCTATGAGTTAGGGTTAATGTTAGAGTTATGGCTCGTTTTTTATTTTTTGTTTGTTTGTTTTGGGGGGGGCTAGGGCTAGGGTTGGGGCTAGATTTTTAATTAGTGTTAGGGTTAAGGGTAGTGTCGGGGTGAGGTTTCAGCTTAGAGTTAGGGTTAGATTTAGAGATAGGGTTAGATCCAGGGTTAGGATTGGGGCTAGGGTTAGTATTACTGTAAGGTATAGGGTTAGAACTAGGGAAACGTCTAGGATGAGAGTTAAATTTAGATTTAGGACTAGACTTAGGTTTAGGGTTAGGGCTAAAGCTAAATTATGGCTAGGATTAGTGCTAGGTTTAGTGTTAGGTTTAGGCCAAGGGGTAGGGCTAGGTTTAGAATTACCATTGGGGTTAGGATTAAGTTTAGGAAATGGGTGGTGTTATAACTAGCTTTAGGGCTATGGTGAGGATTAGAATTAGGCTTAGGGCTAGGTTAGTGTTAAGGTTAGGATTAAGGCTAGGATTAGGGCTAGGACTTCTGTTAGGTTAAGGGCTAGAACTAGGGCTAAGGCTAATGTCAAGTCTAGGGTTATGATTAAGGATAGTTTTAGGGTTAGGCTATGGCTAGGTCTAGTGTCAGAGCTATGTTTAGGGTAAGGGTCAGGTTTAGATTTAGGGGTATTTTTAGGGTCATGGTCAGGTTTAGCATTTGGTTTGGTCAAAGTTTAGGATTAGGGCTTGAATTAGTGTTAGTTTTAGGCTTAGGGCTAGGGTAATGGATAGGGTTAGGTTTAGGTTTCAATTAAGGTTTAGGGTAATGGATGGGTTAGGTTTAGCAATAGGGTTAAGGTTAGCATTAGGTTAGGATTATGTTTAGTCTAATGTATAGTTTTAGAACTAAGGTTAGGGATAGGTTATGGTTTGGATTATGTCTAAAATTAGAGTTAGGTTTATGGAGACGGCTAAGTTTGGTTTACAGTAAGTGTTAGGTTAGGGCTAGTGTTATTTTTAGGTTAGGGTAAGGGTTAGTGTTGGAGCTAGGGTAATAACTAGCGCGAGCTTTAGGTTTACATTTAGGTCTAGGGATATGTTTATGGTTAGGGTTTTGTTTATGGTTCGGGTTATGGCTAGAGATTTCATTACAGTTGTGGTTAGGTTTAGTGTAATGGATAATGTTAGATTTAGGGTTAGAGTTAAGGTTAGGGTATGTTTTGGGGCTAGTCTTCGGATTAGGTTAAGTGTAAGGCTTAATGTTTCAACTAGATTTAGGGCTATGGTGATGTTTAGGTTTATGGTTAGGTTCTGGGATATATTTATGTTTAGGGTTAATTTTAGTGTTAGGGATAGGTTTACAATTAGGCTTAGGTTTAGGGTTAGGGTAATTGACAGGGTTAGAACTAAAGTTCGAGCTAGGATTAAGGTTAGGATAAGAGCTATGGTTAGGGTTATGGTTTAAGATAGGGCTAGTGTAATGCTTAGTGTAAGGGTTTGGCTTTGAGGTAGGGTTAGGTCTAAGGTAAGGGTTAGTGTTAGGGTTAGTTTTAGGGCTAGAGTTAGGGTTAGGGTTAGACTTAGGTCTAAGTTTAGGCCTAGGATTATGGATAGGTTTTGTGTTAGGTTTAGGGCTAGGGTTAGGACTATACTTAGGGTTAGGGATACTGTTAGGGTTAAGATTAGTGTTAAAATAGGGTTAGGGCTAGGGTTATGTTTAGGGCTAATATTAGGGATACCGTTATGGCTAGGTCTAGTGTTAGGACTAGGTTTTGTGTTAGGGTCAGGTTTAGAGATAGGTTAATGTTAGGGTGAGGGTCAGTGTTCCGGACAGGATTAGGGTTAGCGTAAAAGCCAGAATTAGGACTAGTGTTAGGTCTATGTGTAGGATAAGTGTTTAGTTTAGGTTAAGGGTTATAGTTAGGCCTAGAGCTAGGATTTGGTTTAGGTTTGGCCTAGAATTATACCTATACTTAGGATTAGTTTTGGGTCTAGATCTATGTTAGGATTAGGTATAGGTATAGGCTTACCGGTGGGGCTAGTGTTAGTGTTTGGTTTAGGGTTAGGGTCAGGTTTAGACCTAGGGTTACGGTTAGGATAAGAATAAGTGTCAGTATTAGGTTTAGAAATAGAATGAGGGCTAGCCTTAGGACTAGTAATACTGTTAGTGTTTAAGTTAGGCTAAGGATTAGGGTTAGGACTAGGGTTAGCATTTGGTTTAGGGTTTGGTTATGGTAAGGGATAGGGTTAGAGCTAGGGTTAGGGCTCACATTAGAGTTAGGGTTAGAGCTAGGTTTAGGGTTAAAATTAGGGTTTAAGCTAGGGTTAGGGCTACAATTAGGGGAAGGATTTATGTTAGAGTTTGGGCTAGTGTTATGACAACGACTAATGCACGAACTAGGGTTACAATTAGGGCTAGTTTTAGGGTTACAGTAAAGGCTAGGTCTGGTGTTAGGATTAATTTAAGTTTAGGGTGATGTTTAGAACTAGGATTAGTGTTAGGATCAGTGTCAGGGTCAGGGTTATTTTTAGAGTTAGGGTTAGGGCTAGGTGTAGGTTTATGGTTTGGTTTAGGTTAAGGGTTAGGGTTAGGGATATGGCTTGGTTTTGTCTTAAGGCTAGGGCTAGGGGTAAGGCAAGTTTTAGAATTAGCATTATGGTTAGGGCTAGTGTTAGGGTTTGACTTAGGATTCTGGTTATGGTAAAGTTTAGAGTTGGGTTTAAATTTAGAGTTAGATTTAGATCCAGGGTTTGGATAGAGCTAAGAATAGATCTAATGACAGGGCTAGGGCAAGATTTAGAGTTAGGTTTAAGGCTAGCTTTAGGGTTAGAATAAGACTAAATTAGGGTTAATGATAGGCTTAGTGTTAGGGTTAGGACTAGGGTTATGGCAAGGGTTATGATTAGGTTTAGGATTGTGGTTAGGTTTAGGGTTATGCTAAGGTTTAAGTTAAAGGATGGGGTTATAGCTAGGTTTAGGGCTAGGGCAAGGCTTAGAATTAGTGTTAAACCTCGGGTTATTGTTCGAGTTAGAATTAATGTTAGGTTTTTCAGCTGGGATTGTCACCCTAGCCTTAACCCTAACCATAATCGTAAACCTTAAAAGAAAACTAACCCTAGACATAACCCTAAACTAATTTCAGGTCCAGCTTTACAGTTAAAGATAGTTTGGGGTTCAGTTAGATTTACTGCACGGGTTAGGTTTAGGGTTAGGGTCAGATTTAGAGCTAAGGGTATTGTTTTTTCAGAGTCGTGATTAGTGTTTGGGATAGGTTAAGGTTTAAATGTAGTGCTCAAATTTGCATAGGTTTAGGATTAGGGTAATGATATAGTTATGTTTAGGTTTCAAGTTAAGTTTAGAGTAATGGATAGGGTTAGGATTAGGGATATGGTAAGGTATAGGCCTAGGGTTAGCATTAGGGTTAGGATCATGTTTCGCTTAATGGATAGGGTTAGAGCTAGGTTTAGAGCTAAGGTTATGGTTATTTTTAGTGCTAGTTTTAGGATTAGGGTTAGGGTTCGGGTTAAAGCTTGGTTTAGGGCTCAGATTAGGCTATGCTTTGGGTTAACTTAGGGCTAGGGTTAGGGTTATGGCTAATGTAAATACTAGGGTTCCAATTAGGGCTAGTTTTAGGGTTGGGATTAGGGTTAGGGCTAGGACTAATTTTATGTTTAGGTTTATGTTTAGGGTGATGTCTAAAGCTAAGTTTAATGTTAGCATCAGAATCATGTTTAGGGTTAGTCTTAGAGTTCTGCTTAAATTCTGAAGGGCTACGGTTAGGGCAATGTGTAGGGTTAGGGTTTGGTTTAGGTTAAGGATTAGGTTTAGGGCTATGGCTCGGTTTTGTATTAGGGCTAGGGCTAGAGTTAGGGCTAGTTATAGGAGTAGCATTAGGGTTAGTGTTATGTAAGTGTTAGGTTTAGGCTTAGGCTTTGCATTAGGGTTAGATTTAGAGTCAAGGTTAGATATAAGTTTAGGGCTATGGGTAATGAAATGGCTAGGGTTAGGTCCAGGGTTATGGCTAGGTTTAAATTTCCAGTAAGGGTTCGGTTTAGAACTAGTTTTTGGGCTAGGGAGAGAATTAGACTTAGTTTTAGGGCTAGAGTTAGGGTTAGGGTTAGGGATAGGGCTAAGTTAGGTCTAAGATTAGGGATAGGGTTGGTTTTAAGTTAGGTCTAGGTTTAAGGTTAGGGTTATGATTAAGGTATGTTTAGTGCTAATATGGGCTAGGATTTGTTTTTTAGTTAGGGCTAGGATTTTATCTAGGGCTAATGTTAGGTATAGGGTTATGGTTATGAATAGTTTTAGGATTAAGTTTTGGCTGGGTCTAATGTAAGGATTAGGTTTAGGGTAAGGGTTAGAAGAGCTAGGGGAATTATTAGTGTCAGGGCCATGGTTATGGTTTATTTTTGGTTTGAGTTTAGGGCAAGTGCTCAAATTAGCATTAGGGTTATGGTTAGGGTAATGATAGAGTTAGATTTAGGGTTCAGGTTAGATTTAAGCTAATTAATATAGGATTGGGGTTAGTGATAGTTTTAGGGTTAGGCCTAAGGTTAGCATTAGGGAAAGGGTTATGCTTAGCATCAGAGTTAAGGTTAGGGCTAGGGTTATGATTTGTATTAGGTCTTGAAATAGGGTTAGGTCTTGCATTATCATTATGATATGTGTTATGATTAGGTTAATAGATACAGTTAGAGATAAGGTTATAGCTAGACTTATGGTTAGGATTAGGTCTTGAGTTAGTGTTAAGAACTAGGGTTAGAACTAGGGTTAGGGTTAGTGTGATGTTTAGTGTAAGAGTTTGGTTCTGAGCTATGTTTAGGTTTAGAGCAAGGGTTATGTTCAGGGTCATGTTTAGGGATACGATTATGGTAGGTTTAGGGTTAAGGTTAGGGTAAGGGGAATGTATATAATTAATTTTAGGTTTAGGGTTAGGGTAATAAATAAAGTTCAATGTTGGTTTAGGGTTAGGGAAGGGATAGATTTAAGTTTAGGTTTAGGGTTAGGTCTATGATTACGTTTAAATTTATGGTAAGGGTTAGGGTTTGATTTATGGTTAGGGCTATAGCGAGTATTAGTTTAGGGTTAGGTCTAGGTTTGTTTTCTGTTTAGGTTTATGATTATGGTTAGGGTTAAGGCTAGGGTTTCAATTAATATTAGGGTTAGGGTTAGGATAATGGGTAAGTTTAGAGCTAGGGTTAGGGCTTGTGTTAAGTTTAGGATTAGGACTATATTTAGGGTTAGATTCAGGGATATTTATAGGTTTATATGTATAGTAATTGTTAGATTTTGAGGTAGGGTTAGGACTAAGGCGAGGGTTATGTTTGAGTTAGGGCTAGGGTTAGGGTTAGGTTTATGCTTAGGGCTTGGTTACGGCCTAGGATTAGCTATAGGTTTTGTGTTACGTTTAGGCCTAGGGTTTAAGCTGAGGGTAATGTAAGTGCTAGGATTATGATTAGGGTTAGTTTTAGGGTTACGGTTATGCCAAGATCTAGTGTTAGGTTTAGATTTTTAAGTTAGGGTCAAGTTTAGAAATAGGTTTACTGTTAAAGGCAGAGTCAGTGTTTGGGTTAGAGTTCAAGTTAGGGTTACAGCCAGAATTAGGAATAAGTTTAGGTCTAGGGGTAGGGTTAGTGTTTGTGTTGGGATAAGCATTAGTGTTAGGCCTAGGACTAGGTTTATGTTTAGATCTAGGGCTAGAGATAAAGCTAGATTTAGGATTAGGTTTAGGTCCAGGGCTAGTGTTAGGTTTTAGTCTAGTGTTAGTGTCAGGTTTAGAACTAGGTTTTGTGTTAGGGTCAGGATAAGGGTCAGGGTTAGTGTTCAGGTTTGGGATAGGATTAGAGCTAGAATGAGAGCTAAGGTCAGAACTATTAATAAAGTTAGGATCTTGGTTAGCCTAAAGAATAGGCATAGGTCTAGGGCTACCATTAAGGTTAGGGTTATTCATAGTGTAAGGGATAGCCTTAAGCTAGGGTTGGGTCTAGAGTAAGGGTTAGGGTTCAATCTATGTTTAAGGCTCGAATTAAGGCTAATTTTGGGGTTAGGGTTAGGGCTAATGATAGGGCAATGGCTAATGTAAGAACTAGGGTTACAATAAGGGTTAGTTTTAGCATTCGGGTTAGGGGTAGGTCTAGTGTTAGGGCTAGGTTTATGGTTAGTATGATATTTAGAGCTATGGATAGTGTTAGGATATGAGTCAGGGTCACGGTTAGGGTTAGGACTCGAATTAAGAATAGGTTTACTTTTAGGTTTTAGTTTAAGGTTAGGAGGGTGTTTAGAGCTAGGTTGAGTGTTAGGATATGAGTCAGGGTCAGGGTTAGATTTAAGCCTAGGTTTAGGATTCGAATTAAGGCTATGGTTAGGTCTAGGTGTAGTGTTAGGGTTTGGTTTAAGTTAAGGTTTATGTTAAGGGCTATGCTAAGTTTGTTTTATTACTAGGGTTAGGGTTAGGGCTAGTTTTATGATTAGCATTAGGGTTAGGGCTAGTTTAGTGTTAGGCTTAGGCTTAGGGTTCAGGTTAGATTTCGAGTTAGGGTAAGGGGTAGGAGTAAGGATATGGCAAGGGTTAGGGCTATGGTTATTGTTATGGTAATGGATAGGCTTAGAACTAGTGATAGGGATAGTGTGAGAGTTAGAGTTAGTCTTAGGTCTAGGGTTAGAGTTAGGTTTAGGTATAAATTAGCGGTATGGCCAGTGTTAGGGTTTGCTGTATGTTGAGGGTCAGTTTTAGACCTGGGTTTTTGTTAGGGTCACAATAAGGGTCAAGCTTATTGTAAGGGTTTGGGATAGGATTATAGCTAGAATGAGAGCTAGGATTAGGACTATTAATAGGGTTTGGATTTTGGTTAGCCTAAGGATTAAGGATAGATCTAGGTTTACCATTATGTTTATGGTTTTACTTAGCATGGGGGAGATTGTTAGAGCAAGAATTAATGCTAGAGTTAGGGTAGAGTTAGGATTAAAGTTAGGTTTAGTGTTTGGATTAGGGCTAGTTTTGTGTTAGGGTTAGGAATAGTGTTAGGGCAATTGCTAATATAAGAACTAGGGTTACAATTAGGGTTAGTTTTAGGGTTAGGGTTAGGGGTAGGGGTAGTTTTAGTGTTACAGTTAAGTTTAAGTATAGGGTAATATTTAGATCTAGGGTTAGTTTTAGGATATGAGTCAGAGTTAGAGTTAGTGTTAGGACTCACATAACAGCTAGGGTTACCATTAACTTTTGGTTTAAGTTTAGGATGGTGTTTCTACCTAGGGTGAGTTTAGCATATGAGTCAGTGTCAGGTATAATTTTAAGGTTAGGGTTAGGACTCAAATTAAGGCTATGGTTAGGTCTAGGTGTAGTGTTATGGTTTGGTTTAAGTTAGGTTTAGGGTTAGGGCTATTGCTCAGTTTTGTTTTACTGCTAGTGGTAGGGTTAGGGCTGGTTTTATGATTAGCATTAGGATTAGGTTTAGTGTTAGCATGAGCTTAGGCTTAATGTTGTTGCTGGACTAAGGAATGGGCACGTGTCAGGGCTAGGGTTAAGGTTACGGTAAGAGCTAGGATTAGAACTAATGATAGGTCTAGTGATAGAATTATTGTTAGTCTTATGGCTAAGGTTAGGTTTAGGCTTAGATATACGGCTAAATTAGGGCTAGGATTAGTCTATTGTTAGTGTTCAGTTTAAGCATAGAATCAGAGTTAGATTTAGGATTTACTTTGTGGTAAAATATGGTGTTATGCTAGTTTTAGAAGAAAGGTAATGTTTAGAATAAGGGTTAGGATTAGGGTTATGATTAATGCTAGGTTTAGGGCTAGGATGAGGGCTAGTGTTTGTTTAGGGTTAGGGCTAGGATTAGGAGTATGGCTAAATTTAAGTCTAGAATTATGTTTAAAGATAGTTTTAGGGTTAGGATTATGGGTATGTCTAGTGTAAGGTTTAGGTTTAGGGTTAGCGTCAGGTTTAGGGCTAGGGGTATTATTAAGGTGAAGGTCTAGGTTAGGGTTTGGAATAGGTTAAGGCTTAAAATTAGCGATTGAATTAACGTTAGGGTAAGGATTTGGTAATGATAGGCTTAGAATTAGGGTTCATGTAAGGTTTAGGGAAATGGATAGGGATATGTTTAGAGATAGGTTTAGGTTTAAGCCTAGGGTTAGCAATAGGTTTAGTGTTATAGTTATGGTAATATATAGGGTTAGGGCTAGGGTTGTGGTTATGATTAGGGCTAGGGCTTGTGTTAGGGTTAGGATTAGGGTTAAATCTCGGTTTAGGGCTTGGATTAGGGCTACAATTTCATTTAAGTTAGTGCTAGGGTTAGGATTGTGGCTAATGTATGTACAAGGGTTAAAATTAGGGCTAATTTTAGGGTTAAAATTAGGGCTAGCTTTAGTGTTAAGGTTAGTTTTAGGATTCGGGTGATGTTTAGAGCTAGGATTAGTGTTAGTGGAAGAGTCAGTGTGAGGGATAGTTTTTGGGTTTGGCTTAAAAGTCGAATTAGGGCTAGAGTTATGGGTAGTTGTATGATTAGGGTTTGATTTAGTTTAAGGGTTAGGGATAGAGATTATGGCTCGGTTTGGTTTTAGGGTAGGGCTAGGATTAGTGCTAGTTTTATGATTAGTGTTAGGGTTGGGACTAGTGTTAGTGTTAGGCTTAGGCTTCGGGTCAGGTTTAGATTTAGAGATAGATTATGATCTAAGGTTAGTGCTTGGGCTATGGATAGGACAAGGGTTAAGACTAGGTTTAGGGCTAGGTTTAGGGTTAAGTTAAGGGATAGGCCTAGAACTAGTGAAAGGGCTGGGTGAGAGTTAGATTTATTCTTAGGTCTAGGGTAATGGTTAGGTTTAAAGATAGGGTGAAATTAGGGCTAATATTAGGGCTAGGGTTAGTATTGGGGTTAGAGCTATGGTTAGGCTTAGGGTTAGGATTAATCTAGGTTTAGGGAGTGGAAAAGGGCTGGGGTTTTTGTTAGGGTTAGGGCTAGGATTAGGGATAGGACTAATGTCAGGTGTGGGGTTACAGTTAAAATGAGGACAGTTTTAGGATTAGGTTTATGGCTAAGTCTAGTTTAAGGGTTAGGTTTAGGGTTAGGGGTCAGGTTTAGATCTACGGAAATTATTAGGGTCAGGATCAGGTTAGAGTTTTGTTGAGGTTAGGGTTTAGGATTATGGCTCAAATAAGCATTAGGGTTAGGGTTTAGGTAATGATAGTTTTTTGTTTAGGGTTCAGATTAGGTTTATGGTAATTTATGAGATTAGGTTTAGCAATAGGATTTGTGTTAGGCCTAGGATTAGCATTAGGGTAAGGGTAATGATTAGGATAATGGATAGGGTTAGAGCTATGTTTAGGGCTAGGATGATAGGGTAATATTCAGAGCTAGGTTAGTATGGTCAGGAGTAGGTCTTGAGGTAGTGTTATGGTTAGGGTTAGATCTAGGATTAGTGTTAGGTTTATGTTTAGCATAGGATTAGGTTTTGAACTATCATTAGGGCTAGGGTGATGTTAGGTTTAGAGTTACGTCTAGGTATAAGATTAGAGTATGGTTAGGGTTAAGATTGGATTAGGGTTAGCATCAACATTAGGGGTAGGGTTTTGGTTAGAGTAATGGATATGTTTAGTTGTAGGCATAGGGTTATGGTTATTGTTAGATTGAGGTTTAGGTTTAGGATTAGGGCAATGATTAGGTTTAGGTTTATTGTAAGGGTTAGGGTTTGAGCTAGAGTTACGTCTACGGCAAGTGTGAGGTTTAGGGTTAGGTCTAGTGTTAGTTTTCTGGTTATGTTTATGGTTAGGGTTAGGCCTAGGTTTATTAATAGGTTTAGGGTTAGTTTTAGGGTAACGAGTAGGTTTAGAGCTAGGTTTAGGGCTAGGGATAAGTTTAGCATTAGGGCTAGTGTTAGGGCTATATTTAGGGATAGGTGTAGGTTTATGTTTAGGAAAAGGGACAGGCTTTGAGCTAGGGTAAGGACCAATCAAGTTTTAGGTTAGGGTTAAGGTTAGGGTTACGCTTAGGCCTAGGATTAGCTCTAGGTTTTGTAGAGGTTTAGGCCTAGAGTTAAGGCTGTGGTTAATTTAAGAGCTATGTTTATGATTAGGTCTAGTTTGAGGGTTAGGATTTTGGCTTGGTCTAGTATTAGGTTTAGATTTTTGGTTAGGGTCAGGTTTAGAGTTAGGTTTACTCTTAAAGGCAGGGTCAGTGTTTGGTTTCAAAATGGAGTTAGGGTTAAAGCCAGAATTAGAACTAGGTTTAGGTCTAGGGTTAGGGTTAGTTTTTGTGTTAGGTTAAGGGTTACTGTAAAGAGCTAGGGATAAGTTTTTGTTTAGGTCTGGGGCAAGAGTTAAGGCTAGATTTAGCATTTGTTTTAGGTCTAGGGCTAGTGTTATGGTTTGTTCTATGGTTAGGTCCAGGTTTAGACATAGAGTTAATGTTAGGGTGAAAATAATGGTCAGGGTTAACATTAGGGTTTGGAATAGTGTTGTAGGTAAAGTGAGGGTAGGTTATGACTATAATAGGGATGGTGCTTAGGTTAGCTTAATGATAAGGGATAGATCTAGGGTTACCTTTAGGGTTAGTGTTTCACTTTGGGTGAGGGATAGGCTTAGAGCTAGGGTTAGGGCTACAGTTAGGGTTAGTGTTAGGGTTAAATCTAGGTTTAGGGCTAAGATTAGGGCTAATTTTTGTGTTAGAATTAGGGGTAATGTTATGGCAATGGATAATGTAAAAACTAGGAAGAGCTAGGTTACAATTAGTGTTAGGGGTAGGGGTAGGTCTAGTGTTAGGGTTAGGTTTAATGTTAGGGTGATATTCAGAGCTAGGTTAGTATTAGGATATAACTCAGAGACAGTGTTAGTTTTAGGGTTAGGTTAGGACTTAAATAAGGGCTAGGATTACTTTTAAAGTTCAGTTTAAGGTGAGGGTGGTCTTTGAGCTTGGGTGACTTTTAGGATATGAGTTAGCATCAGGGTTAGTTTTAAGGTTAGGATTATGACTCGAATTAAGGCTAGAGTTACTGTTAGGGTTTGGTTAAAGTTTGGGGTGGTGTTTATAGCTAGGGAGAGTGTTAGGATATGATTCCGTTCAGGGTTAGATTACAGTTATGGTTAGGACTCGAATTAGGGCTAGTTTTAGGTCTAGGTGTAGTGTTAGGTTTTGGGTTAAGTTAAGGTTCAACATTAGGACTATTTCTCAGTTTTTTTTAGAAGGAGAGAGAGAGAGAGAGAGAGAGAGAGAGAGAGAGAGAGAGAGAGAGAGAGAATTTTTTAATATTTTTTATTATTTTTATTTTTTCAGTTTTTGGTGGACACTATATCATTTTTTTAAATTATATTCATTGTTGCTGAGGATCAAACCCAGCACCCTGCACATGCCAGACAAATGTGTTCCTGCTTGAGGCACATCCTCACCCCCTATTGCTCAGTTTTGTTTTGTCCTAGGTCATATGATTAGCATTAGGATTAGGGCTAGTGTTTGTGTTAGGCTTAGACTTAGGGTTAGGTTAAGACTTGGAGTTAGGGTTAGATCTAGGGTTAGGGCTAGGTCTAAGGATAAGGCAAGGGTTAGGGCTAGGTTTAGGGTTATGGTAAATGATAGGGATAGATCTAGGGATAAGGCTAGGGTGAGAGAGTTAGTCTTAGGGCTAGGGTTATGGTTAGTTTTAGGGATAGAGCTAAATCAGGGCAAGGATTAGAACTAGGGTGAGTGTTCAGGTTAGGCCTAGCATTAGGGCTAGGTTTAGGTTAAAGGATGTGCTATAGCTAGGTTTAGAGGTAGAGTGAGGTTTAGAATTAGGATTAGCGCTAGGGTTAGGGTTAGGATTATGATTAAGACTAGGTATAGGGCTAGGATGAGGGCTAGGGTTTGTTGTAGGGTTAGGTCTAGAATTATGGCTAGTGATAATGTCAGGTCTAGTGTTACAGTTAGGAGTAGATTTAGGATTAGGTCTATGTCTTAGTCTAGGATAAGTGTTAAGTTTAGGTAAGGGTCAGTTTTAGAGCTAGGGGTATTTTTAGGTTTAGGGTCAGGGTTGTGGTTTATATTAGGTTAAGATTTATGGATAGGGCTCACATGAGCATTAGGGTTAGAGTTATGATTATGGTAATTGATTGGGTTAGGTTTAGGTTTCAGGGTAGGTTTAGGGTAATGGGGAGATTTAGGGTTTGTGATAGGGTTAGGGTTAGGCCTAGGGTTAGCATTAGGAATAGGGTTATCATAAGGGTAACATATAGGGTTAGAGTTAGTGTTAGGTTTAGGGCTAGGGTTAGGGTTATTGTTAGGGATAAGGCCAGGGTTATGTTTAGGCCAAAGTTTAGGATTTGAGGTATGGTTAGGTCTAAGGTAAGGTTAGGGTTAGGGTTAGGGCTAAGTTTAGGTTTAGGGTTATATTTACAGTAGGTTTAGGCCTTGGATTAGGGCTATTTTTTGTGTTAAGTTTAGGTCTAGGGTTAGCTCGATGGGTAATGTAAGATCTAGGGTTCTAATTAGGGCTAGTTTTAGGGTTAGGGTTATGGCTAGTTCTGGTGTTAGGTTTATATTTTGGTTTAGAATCATTTTTAGAGCTAGGTTTAGTGTTACTGTCAGGGTAAGTGTTCAGATTAGAGTTAGGATGAAAGCCAGAATCAGGAGTAGGGTTAGTTCTGGGGGTAGTGTTATTGTTTGGTTTAGGTTAAAGGTTATTGTTAGCAAGAGAACTAAGTTTTTGCTTAGGTCTAGGGCTAGAGTTATTGCTAGATTTAGGATTAGCTTTAGGTCTAGGGATAATGTTAGTGTTAGGATTAATTAAAAGTTCACAGGTAGGGCTAGTTTCAGGGTTCAGTATAGGGTTAGGGTCAGAATAAGGGTAAAGGTTAAAGTTAGGTTTTGGGTTAGGTTTAGAGCTAGAATGAGGGCTAGGGTTTAAACTACTAATAGGATTAGTGTTTGATTTAGGCTAAGGATTACCATTAGGTTTAGGGATAGCATTATGGATAGGGTTTGTCTTAGGTTAAGCAATGGGTTAGATATAGGCTTAGAGCTAGGGTTAGGCTTAGGATTAGGGCTAGGGTTAGGGTTAGGGTTAAATCTAATTATAGGGCTAAGATTTGAGCTATTTTTGTTTTGGGGTTAGGGGTACAGTTAGGAAAATGGCTAATGTAAGAACTAGGGTTATTATTAGGGTTAGTTTTAGGGTTAGGGTTTGGGCTAGGAATGTTGTTAGCATTTGGGATAGGGTTAGAGTTACACTAAGGTCTAGGTTTAGGGCTAGGATTAGGGCTAGGTTTTGTGGGAGGTTAAGGGCTAGTGTTAGGTGTATGGGTAATGTAAGAGCTAGGGTTATGGTTATGGGTAGATTTAGGTTTTGTCTATTGTTAGGGTTAGTTTTTCAGTTAGGATAAGTTTTAGAGCTGGGGTTTGTGTTAGGGTAAATGTCTAAAATTAAGTCTAGGGTTATATTTATTGATAGATTTAGGGTTATGTTTATGGTTAGGTCTAGTGTAAGGGTTCAATTTAGTGTAAGGTTCAAGTTTATAGCTAGATGTATTCTTAAGGTCAGGGTATGGCTTACTGTTCAGTTTAGGTTAAGGTATAGGTTAGGGCTTTAATTAGCGTTAGGGTTAGAGTTATGGTTAGGGTAATGAATAGGCTTAGGATTAGGGTACAGGTTAGTTTTAGGGTAATGGATAGGTTTAGAGATATTGATAGTGTTAGGTTTAAGCCTAGGGTAATAATTAGGGTTAGGATTATGTTTAGGGTAATGGATAGGTTTAGAGCTAGGGTTAGGACTAGGGTTATGGTTAGGATTAGGACTAGGGTTAGTGTAGTGTATAGAATTAGAGCTATGGTTAGGGTTATGGTTAAGGGTAGGATTAGGGCTATAGTTAGGTTAGGGTTCTGGATAGGGCTAGGGGTATGTTCCGTGTAAAGGTTAGGCTTTGAGCTAGGGTTAGGTATAAGGGGAAGGTTAGGGTTAGGGATAGGGTTATGGTTATTTTAGGGTTACACTTAGGGCTAGGTTTATGCCTAGGATTAGGGCTAGGTTTTGTGTTATTTTAGGCCTAGGGTTAGGGCCATGAGTAGTTAAGAGCTAGGGTTATGATTAGCAAAATTTAAGGGTTAGGGTTATGGCTATGTGTAATGTTAGGGCTAGGTTTTGAGTTAGGGTGAGCTTTGGAGCTAGGTTTATGTTAGGGTCAGATCAGTGTTCAGGTAAGAGTGCGTGTTGGGTTTAGTGCCAGAATTAGGATTAGATTTAGGTCTAGAAGTCGGGTTACAGTTTGGGTTATGTTAATAGTGATTGTTAGGGCAAGGGCCAGGTTGTTGTTCAGGTGTAGGGCTATTGTTATGGCTAGATTTAGGATTAATTTGAGGTCTAGGCGAATGGATAAAAAAAAATGTGGCATTTATACACAATGGAGTATTACTCTGCATTAAAAAATGACAAAATCATAGAATTTTCAGGGAAATGGATGGCATTCGAGCAGATTATGCTAAATGAAGCTAGTCAATCCATAAAAAAAAACAAATGCCAAATGTCTTCTTGGATATAAGGAGAGTGACTAAGAACAGAGTAGGGACGAAGAGCATGAGAAGAAGATTAACATTAAACAGGGATGAGAGGTGGGAGGGAAAGGGAGAGAGAAGGGAAATTGCGTGGAAATGGAAGGAGACACTCAGGGTTATACAAAATTACATACAAGAGGAAGTGAGGGAAAAGGGAAAAAATACAAGGGGGAGAAATGAATGACAGTAGAGGGGGTAGAGAGAGAAGAGGGGAGGGGAGGGGAGGGGGATAGTAGAGGATAGGTAAGGCAGCAGAATACAACGGACACTAGTATGGCAATATGTAAATCAATGGATGTGTAACTGATGTGATTCTGCAATCTGTATATGGGGTAAAAATGGGAGTTCATAACCCACTTGAATCAAAGTGTGAAATATGATATATCAAGAACTATGTAATGTTTTTAACAACCAACAATAAAAATTTAAAAAAAAATAGGTCTAGGACTAGTGTTAGGTGTAGGTTTAGGTACAGGAAAACCAGCGGTTAGTGTTAGGGTCAGTATAAGTTTCAGGGTAAGGTTTAGGTTTTGCGTTATGGTTAGAGCTATAATGATGGCTAGGTTTAGGACTAGTAATATTGTTAGGGTTTGGGTTAGGCTATGAATTAGGGTTAGGACTAGGGTTAGCATTAGGTTTATGGTTTGGCTTAAGGTAACAAATAGGATAAGAGCTAGTTTTAGGGAAGTGTTAGGGACTGGTTTATGGCTAGGGTTATTGTTAGCGTTGAAGCTAGGGTTATTGTTAGGGCCAGGTTTTGGGTTAGGTTAGGGCTTGTGTTAGGGCTACAGCTAGTGTATGAAATGGGGTTATAATTAGGGCCAGTTTTTGACATAATATTATGGCTAGGTCAAGTGTTAAGTTTAGGGCTAGTGTTAACGTGATGTTTAGAGCTAGAGTTAGTGTTAGGGTCAGGGTCAGTGTTCAGATTAGAGTTAGCTTTAGGGTTAAAGACAGAATTATCACTATGGTTAGGTCTAGGTGTAGGGTTACTGTTTGGGTTAGGTTAAGGTTTATTATTATGGCTAGGGCTAGGTTTTTGTTTATGTCTAGGGCTAGAGATATGGCTAGATTTAGGATTAGGTTTAGGTCTAGGGCTAGTGTTAGGGTTAGGTTTAGGAATAGGTTTATTTCTTGTGCTTGTGTTAGGGTTCAGTATAGGGTTAGGGTCAGGTTTAGACCTATGGTTAACATTAGGGTCAGAGTAAGTGTTAGGTTTGAGTTATGGTTAGAGCTAGAATGAGGGTTATGGTTAGGGATAGTAATAGGATTAAGGTTAGGAGTAGGGTTAGCATAGGGTTAGGTTTGGCTTAGGGAAAGTGATAGGGTTAGACCTAGGGTTAGGGCTACTTTTAGGGTACGGTTAGGACTAGATTTAGGATTAGGTTTATTGTTAAAGCTACTGTTAGGTTTCAGATTAGAGCTAAATGTTGGTTAGAGTTAGGGCTAAGTTCAGAGTTACAGCCAATAATTGCAGTAGAGTTAAGATTTGGGCTAGTTATAAGATTGGGGTTTGGACTAGGTCTAGTGTTGGGGTTAGGTTTAACATCAGGGTGATGTTTAGATCTAGGGTTAGTATTGGGGTCAAAATTAAGGCCAGGGGTAGTTTTAGGGTTAGGGTTTGGACTCGAATTAGGGCTAGGTTTAGGGCTAGGTGTAGGGTTAGCTTTTGATTTAGGTTATGTTTTAATGTTAGGGCTATGGCTCGGTTTTGTTTTAGGGCTAGGGCTATGGTTAGGGCTAGTTTAAAGATTAGCATTAGGTTTAGGACTAGTGTTAGGGTTAGGTTTAGTCTTATGTTTAGAGTTAGATTTAGAGTTAGGTTTAGATCTAGGGTTAGGTCTAGAGCTAAGGATATGGTTAGTGTTAGTTCTAGTTTATAGCTAGGATTAGGGTTATGATAAAAACAGGGTTAGAACTAGGGATAGGGCTAGGGTGAGAGTGAGAGTAAGTCTTAGGGATAGGCTAAGGGTTTGTTAGGTATAGTGCTTAATTAGGGCTAGTAATAGGGCTAGGTTTATGTTTATGTTTAGGCCTATTGTTAGTTTTGTGCTTACGGTTAGGTTTAGTGTAAATAATTTGGTTAGAGATAGGTTTAAGGATAGGAAGAAGGTTAGAATAGTGTTAGGGTAGCGATTCATTACAGTTATTATTAAGGGTAGGTTAAGGGCTAGGATGAGGTCTAGGGTTTATGTTTTGGTTAGGGCTAGGTTTAGTGTTAGGGCAAATGCCAGTTCTAGGGTTACAGTTAGGGATATATTTAGGGTTAGGTTTATGTTATGTTTAGTGTAAGGATTAGATTTAGGGTAAGGGTCAAATTTAGAGCTAGTAGTATTATTTGGGACTGGGTCATGATTAGGGTTTTGTTTAGATTAGTGTTTAGGGTTAGGGCTCAAATTAGCATTAGGGTTTGGGTTAGGGTAATGATAGGGTTAGGTTTAGGGGTCAGATTAGGTTTAGCATAATGGATAAGCTTATGGTTAGGCATAGGGTTAGATTTAGTCCTAGGGTTGGCATTTGAATTAGGGCTATGTTTAGGGTAAGTGGTAGGGTTAGAGCTAAGTTTAGGGCTAGGTTTATGGATAGGATTAGGGCTAGATTTAGGGTTAGGGTTAGGGCTATGGTTTGTGTTAAGGTTAGGGCTAGGATTACAGCTAGGGAAAATGTCAGGTATATGTTTACATTAGAAATTGTTTTAGGGTTAGGTTTATGGCTAGGTCTAGTATAAGGGTTATGTTTAGGGGTAGGGTCAGGGATAGAGCTAGGTATATTATTATGGGTAGGGTCAGAGTTAGGGTTTGGCTTAGATTAAATTTAGGATTAGGGCTAAAATTAGCATTAGGTTTAGGGTTAGGGTAATGATAGGTTTAGGTTTAGGGTTCAGGTTAGTTTTAGGTTAATGAATAAGGTTAGAGTTAGTGATAAGGTTAGAGTTAGGCATAGGGTTACCCATAGGGTTATGGTTGTGGATAGGCTTAGAGCTAGTGATAAGGCTAGGGTTATGTTTAGGATTCTGGCTGGGGTTAGGGTAATGTTAAGGCTGGGTTTTGGGTTAGGGTTAGTTTTAAATCTAGAGTCTCAAAGAAGGGCTAGGTTTTGGGTTTGGTTAGGGCTAGGGTTAGGGCTATGGCTAATGTATGAGCTATTGTTACAATTAGTGCCAGTTTTAGGGTTAGTGTTAGGGTAATGTTTAGAGCAAGAGTTATATTTAGGGTCATTGTCAGGGTCAGCGTTAGTTTAGTTTTAGGTTTAGGACTCAAATTAGGGCTAAAGTTAGTGCTAGGTGTAGGGTTAGGTTTTGGTTTAGGTAAAGGGTTATGGTTAGGCTATGGCTAAGTTTTGTTTTAGGGCTAGTGCTAGGGTTAAGGCTAGATTTTGGATTAGCGTCAGGGTTAGGGCAAGTGTTAGAGTGAAGTTTATGCTTAGGGTTAGGGTTAGATTTAAAGTTAGGTTTGATCTAGGGTTAGGGCTTGTGCTAGGGTTAGGGCTAGTGTTAGGCTTATGGTAAGTAATTTTTTAGAACTAGGGATAGGTCTAGGGTGAGAATTAGAGTTATTATTATAAGTAGGCTTAGTGTGAGGATTAGGGTTAGGGCTAAATTAGGGCTAGGATTATGACTAGGATTAGTGTTAGGGTTAAGCCTAGGGCTTGGCCTAAGGTTAGGGTTATCACTAGGTTTAGGGTTAGGTTTAGAGGAATGGCTGGGGTTATACCTAGGTCTAGGGCTAGGATGAGAGTTAGAATTAGGATTAGGCCTAGGATTATGTTCCAGTTTAGGATCAAGGCTAGGATTAGGGCTAGGATGAGGAGTAGGTTTTCTGATAATGTTAGAGCTAGGACTCAGGCTAGGGATAATATCAGGTCTAGGGTTATGGTTAAGGATAATATTAGGGTTAGTTTATGGCTAGGTCTACTGTAAGGGTTAGGTTTATGTTAAAGGTCAGCTTTAAAGCTAGAATTATTATTAGTGTCTCAGTGAGGTTCAGGGTTAGCATTTGGTTTACGTTAAGGTTACGGGGTTATGGCTCAAATTAGCATTAGAGTTAGGAGTAGTCTCAAGGTAATGGGATGGTTTACTTTAGGTTTTAGTTAAGGTTTATGGTAACAGATTGTTTAGGTTTCAGCGATCGAGTTAGGGTTAGCATTAGGGTGGGCTTATGTTTAGTGCAGTGGATAGTTTTAGAGCTAGGGTTAGGATTAGGTTATGGTTTGAATTAAGCCTAGGATTAGTGATAGGTTTAGGGTTAGGCCTATGGTTTGGTTTAGGATAAGTGTTGGTTTAGGGTTAAGGTTATGGTTAGGTTAGGATAAGGGTTAGAGTTTGAGCTGGGTTTAATGCTAGTGTGAGGGTTAGGTTTAGGTTTACTTCTGAGTTCAAGATTATGGTTAGAGTTAGGTTTAGTGTTATGGATAGGGTTATAATTAGAGTTAGGGTTAAGGTAATGGATACAGTTAGAGCTAAAGTTTGGGCTAGGGTTAAGGTTAGGATTAGGGCTAGGGTTAGGATTAGGATTTAGGATAGGGCTAGGATTATGTTTAGTGTAAGGGTTAGGCTTTGAGCTAGGGTTAGGTCTAAGGAGAGTTTTAGGGTTAGTTAGTTAATATTAGGGTTAGGGCAAGGCTTAGGTTTATGCTTACAGCTAAGTTTAGGCCTAGGATTAGCTCTAGGTTTTGTGTTAGGTTTAGGGGCTAGGGTTAGGACTATGGGTAATGTAAAAGCTAGGGTTATGTTTAAAGCTAGTTTTAGGTTTAGGGTTCTAGCTAGGTCTAGTGTTAGGTCTAGGTTTTGGGTTAGTGTCAGGTTTAAAGCTAGTTTAAGTGTTAGGATCAGGGTCATTGTTTGGGATAGGGTTAGGTTTAGGGTTAAAGTCAGAATTGGGACAAGGTTTAGGTCTAGGGATAGGGTAAGTGTTTGTTTTAGGTTAAGGGTTATTGTTAGGGTCAGTGCTAGGATTTCATGTAGGTCTAGGTCTAGAGTTATAGCTATATTTAGGATTAGCTTTGAGTCTAGGTCTAGTGTTAGGTTTAGGTATATGTATAGGGTTACTGGCAGGTCTAGTGTTAGATTTTGGTTTAGGTTTAGGGTCAGAATTAGGCTTAGGGTTACTTGTAGGGTCAATGAGGGTCAGGTTATTTTTAAAGGTATAATGAGGGCTAGGATTAAGACTAGTAATATGGTTAGAGTTGAAGTTAGGCTAAGGATTAGGGTTAAGACTAGGGTTAGCATTTGGGTTAGGGTTTGCCTTAGGGTACGGGATAGGGTTAGAGCTAGGGTTAGGGCTATGGTTAGGGTTAGGTTAAGGGCTAGTGCTAGGGTTAAGATTTGGGTTAAAGCTAGGTTTAGTGCTCGGATCCAGGGTAGGATTAGTGTTAGTGTTAATCATAGGGTTAAGACAATGACTAATGTACAAACTAGGGTTACAATTAAGGCTTGGGTTATGGTTAAGGCTATTTATAGTGCTAGGGTTAATTTAAGTTAGGGTGATGATTAGAGCTAGGATTAGTGTTAGCTTTAGCATCGGAGTCAGAGTAATTTTTAGAGTTACAGTTAGGGCTAGGTGTAAATTTTGGGTTCGGTTTAGGTTAAGGGTTTGGGTTAGGGATATGGCTTGGTTTTGTTTTATGTCGAGGGCTAGGGCTAGGGCAAGTTTTAGGATTAGCATTATTCTTAGGAGTAGGGTTAGGGATTGGTTTGGCTTATGATAACAGTTAAATTTAGAGTTAGGTTTAGATCTAGAGTTAGGATAGGGATAAGGATAAAACTAGGGCTAGGACTAGGGCAAGGGTTATACTCTTAGGGCTAGGGTTAGGGTTATGATAGTATTAAATTAGGGTTAGGATTAGCACTAGGCTTAGTGTTAGTATTAGAACTAGGGTTAGGGAAGTGGTTAGGGTTAGGTTTAGGGTTATGGTTAGGTTAATGGTAAGGTATAGGTTATAGGTAGGTTTAGGCTAGGGTGAGGGTTAGAATTAGGGTTACATCTTGGGTTATCATTTGGGTTAGGATTAAGGCTAGGTTTAGGGCTAGGATTATGGTTAGGGCTAATTTCAGGTCTAGGGTTATGGTTCAATATAGTTTAAGTTTAGTTTTATGGCTACACCTTGTGTAGGTGTTAGGCTTAGGGTTAGGGTCAGGTTTAAAGCTGAGGGTATTATTAGAGTCATGGTCACGATTAGTGTTTTGGATAGGTTAAGGTTTAAAGTTAGGACTTGAATTAGCTTTAAGGTTAGCATCAGCATAATGATAGGGTTAGGTTTAGGTTTAAAGTTAGATTTAGGGTAATGGATAGGGTGAAGATTAGTGATAGGGTTAAATTTAGGCCTAGGGTTAGCATTAGGGTAAGGGTTATGGTTAGGATAGTGGATAAGGTTAGAGCTAGGGTTACGGTTAGGTTTATGGTTACAATAAGTGATAGGGTTAGAGTTAGGTTTAGGGTTAAAGCTAGAGTTAGGGCTCGGAATAGGGCTAGGATTTGGATTAAGTTAGGGCTAGGGTTAGGGTTACAGCTAATGTAAGTACTAGGGTTATGATTAGGGCTGATTTTTGTATTAGGGTTAGAACTACGACTAGTATTAGGTTTAGGTTTAGGGTTAGGGTGATGTTTATACCTAGGATTAGTGTTAAGGTCAGAGTCAGGGTGAGGGTTAGTTTTAGGGTTCAGCTTAAGATTCATATTATTGCTAGGTTTAGGGCTAGGTGTAGGATTAGGGCTTGGTATATGTTAAAGATTAGGGTTAGGTGTATGGCTCAGTTTTGTTTTAGAGCCAGGTCTAAGGTTAGGGCTAGATTTAGGGTTAGTCTTAGGGATAAGGCTAGGGTTAGGTTTAGGCTTAGGCTTATTTTTAGGAATAGATTTAGATTTAGGGTTAGATCTAGGCGTATGGCCAGGGATATGAATAGGGCTAGGGTTAGACCTAAGGTTCAGGCTAGGATTAGACTTTCAGTAAAGTATAGGGTTAGAACTAGAGTTAGGGCTAGGGTGAGAGTTAGATTTATCCTTTGGGCTAGGGTTAGGGTTAGGTTTAGGGTTATGGATAGGACCATATTAGGGCTAAGATTGGGGCTATGGTTAGTGTTAGGGTTAGGCCTAGGGTTCGGGTTAGGTTTATAATTAAGGTTATGTTTAGGGCTAGGATAAGGAATAGGGTTTTTTCTGGAGTTAGGGCTAGGATTATGGCTAGAGCTAAAGTAAGGTCAATGGTTATGTTTAGGGATAGATTTAATGTTAGGTTTATCACTAAGTCTAGTGTAAGGGTTAGGTATAGGGTAAGAGTCAGGTTTAGAGCTAGGGGAAATATTATTGTCAGGGTCAGTGTTGGGCTTTGGTTTAGGTTTGAGTTTAGGGTTAGGGCTTGAATTAGCATTAGAGTTAGCATTAGGGTAATGAAAAGTTTAGGTTTAGGGTTCAGGTTAGGTTTAGGGTAATTGAAAGTTTGGGGGATAGTGATAGGGTTAGGGTTAGGCCTAGTGTTGCATTAATGTAAGGGTAATGTTTAGGGTAATGTATACAGTTAGAGTTAAGGTTATAGCTAGGGTTATGGTTATGATTAGGTATTGAGTTAGGGTTACCATGAAAGTTAGAATTACGGTTAAGTTTAGGGTTATGTTTACCATAAGGTTTAGGTTCTGAGCTAATATTAGGGCTAGGCTGGAAGTTAGCTTCAGGGTTACGTCTAGGGATAGGATTACCGTAGTTTTTAGGTTGGAGTTAGGGTTAGAGTTAGACCTAGGATTAGTGATAGGGTCAGTATAAGGGTCAGAGTGAGGGTTAGAATTTGGTATAGGGTTAAAGCTAGAATGAGAGCTAGGGTTGGGCTATTAATAGAGTTTGGGTTTTGGTTAGCCTAAAGATTAGGGATACGTCTAGGGTTACCCTTAGGTTTAGGATTTTGCTTAGGATAAGTGATTGGTTTAGAGCTAGGTTTAGGGCTATGTTAGGGTTAGATTTAGGATTAAATCTGGGTTTTGGGCTATTGTTTGTTTTAGGGTTAGGGATAGGATCAGGGCCACTGCTACTGTAAGAACTAGTGTTAAAATTAGGTTAATTGTAGTGTTATGGTTAGGTTTAGTGTTAGGGTTAGGTTTGTGTTTAGGGTGATATTTATAGCTAGGGTTTGTGTTAGGATAAGAGTCAGGTCAGCGTTCGTTTTAGGGTTAGGGATAGGACTCGAATTATTGTTAGGGTTATTCTTACCATTTGGTTTAAGGTTAGGTGGTGTTTAGAGCTAGGTTGAGTGTTAAGATATGAGTCAGGGTCCGTGTTAGTTTTAAAGTTAGTGTTAGAACTCGAATTAGGGCTAGGTATAGGTCTAGGTTTAGTTTTAGGGTTTGGTTTCAGTTGATGTTTATGGTTAGAGATATTGCTTGGTTTTGGTTTAGTCCTATGGTTAGGTTTAGGGCTAGTGTAATGTTAAGCTTAGGCTTAAGGTTAGGGTTAGGTTTGGAGTTAGGGTTAGATTTGGATTTAGGGTTAGACCTAGGGTTAGGGCTGGGACTAAGTATAGTGGAAGGGTTAGGGCTAGAGATACTGTTATTTTAAAGGATAGGGTTAGAACTAGGGATAGGTATAGGGTGAGAGTTAGAGTGAGTCTTAGGGCTAGTTTTAGTGTTAGGGTTAGAGATAGGTCTAAATTAGTGCTAGGATTAGGGCTAGGTTTATTTTTTGGCTTAAGCCTATAGTTAGGTTAGGGTTAAGGTTAAGCTTGGGGGAAGAGATGTTATTATAGCTAGGTATAGAGGTAGTTTGAGGGCTACAATTTGGGTTAGGGGTAGGGTTTGGGTTAGGGTTATGATTAAAGCTAGGTTTAGGGCTGAGGGCTAGGGTTTGTTTTAGATTTAAGAGTAGGATTAGGGCTAGGGCTAATTTCAGGTCCAGAATTATGGTAAAAGATAGTTTTAGGTTTAGGATTATGGCTACGTCTAGGTTAAGATTTAGGTGTAGTTTTATGTTCAAGTTTAGAGCTAGGGGTTTTATTAGGGTCAAGGTCGGGTTTAGGGTTTGGGACAGGTTAAGGTTTAAATTTAGGACTTGAATTAGTGTTAGTGTTAGGACTTGGGAAATGATAGGATTAGGTTTAGGTTCAAGTTATGTTTAGGGTAATAGATTGGGTTAAGATTAGGGATAGGTTTAGGTTCATGCTGATGGTTAGCATTAGGGTTATGGTTTGGGTTATGGTAATTGATAGAGTTAGAGATCAGTTTAGGGCTAGGTTTATGGTTATGAATAGGGCTAGGGTTAAAGCTAGGATTAGGGCTAGGTTTTGGGTTAAGTTAAAGTTAGGGTTAGGTGTAGGGCTAATGTAAGTACTAGGATGATGTTTAGGGCTTGTTTTAGGGTTTTAGGGCTAGAGTTAATGTTAGTTTTAGGTTTAGGGTTAGGGTGATATTTAGAGCTAGTAGTGTTAGGGTCACTGTCAGGTTCAGGGTTCATTTAAGGGTTCAGCTTACAACTCACATTAGGTCTAGGGTTAGAGCTAGGTTTACAGTTAGTGTTTGGTTTAGGTTAAGGGTTAGGGTTTTAAGTATAGCTAGGTTTTGTTTTAGGGCTACGGCTAGGATTAGGGCTAGTTTTAGGATTAGTGTTATTATTTTGGCTAGTGTTAGTGTTTGGTTTACTCTTCAGGTTAGGGCTCGATTTAGAGTTAGGTTTTGTCTTAAGTTAGGGCTAGGGCAAAGGATATGGCAAGGGTTAGGGCTAGAGTTAGGGCTAGGGTTACAGTTACAGTAAGGGATAGGGTTAGAATAAGTAAAAGGTCTAATATGAGAGTTAGAGTTAATCTTAGGATTAGGGTTAGGGATAGGGCTAAATTAGGGCTAAGATTAGGGCTAGGGTTAGTGTCAGTGTTAAACCTAGAGTTTGGGTTAGGATCATAATTAAGGCTATATTTAGCACTAGGATAAGGACTAGGGTTTGTGTTAGGGTTAGGGATAGAATTATGGCTAGGGCTAATGTCAGGTCTAGGGTTACATTTAGAGATAGTTTTAGGAAAAGGTTTACAGCTAGGTCTATTTTAAGGGTTAGCTATAGGGTAAGAGTCAGGTTTAGAACTGTAGGAATTATTAGGGCCAGTGTCAGTGTTAGGGCTTGGTTTAGGTTTGACTTTAGGGTTATGGCTCGAATTAGAGTTAGGGTTAGGTTTAGGTTTAGGGTAAAGATAGGGTTAGGTTTCAGGGTTCAGGTTAGGTTTAGGGTAATTCATAATTTTGGGGATAGTGATAGGGTTAGGGTTAATCCTGAGGTTAGCATTAGGATAAGGGTTATGTTTAGTTTAATGGATACAGTTAGAGTTAAGGTTAGGGCTGGGGTTATAGTTAGGATTAGTCTTGGGATAGGGTTAGGGTAAAGTTTAGGTTTAAGGCTAGGTTTATGGCTCAGATGAGGTTTTTGGTAAGGGCTAGGGCTAAGATTAAGTCTAGGGCTAATGTCAGGTCTAGCATTACAGTTAAGGGTAGTTGTAGGTTTGGTTATGAATAGGTCTACTGTAAGGTTTAGGTTTAGGGTAAAAGTCGGGTTTAGAGCTATGTGTATTATTACGGTCAGGGACAGGTTTAGGGATTGGTATTGGTTAAGGTTTAGGGTTAAGGCTCAAATTAGCTTTAGGTTTAGAGTAATGGATATGGTTAGGGTTAGGGTTCAGGTTAGATTTAGATTTTTGAATAGCCTTAGGGATAGCTATACAGTTAGGTTTAGTCCTATTGTTAGCATTTGGGTTACGCTTAAGTTTAGGGTAAAAGATAGGTTTACAGCTAGATTTAGGGCTACATTTGTGGTTAGGATTAGCCTAGTGTTAGGGTTAGGATTAGGGTTATGGTTAGACTTAGGTTACGGTTAGGTTTAGGATAAGTGTTATGGTTAGAGCTAGATTTAAGGCTAGGGTGAGGTTTAAGTTTAGAGCAGATCTAAGGTAAATGCTAGGGTTATTGCTACATTTAGCATTAGGTTTAGGGTTAGAATTATGGTAATTGATAGATTTAGAGCTAGGTTTTGGGCAATGGTTACAGTTAAAATTAGGGTTAAAGTTAGGGTTAGGTAGAGGGCTGTGTTAATATTTAGGGTTAGGATTAGGCTCATATTAGAGGTATTGTTAGGGTTAGAGATAATTTATTCAAATTTCTTTGATAGAATCCAAGATTCATTTTTAACTATTCTTAACCTGTTTCCCAGGTTTATGCCTTTTGGTTCAATGTTTTGATTTCCGGAACAGTTAAAATTTTCATTTTAATTCATTTTGGCCAATACGAGTATATGTAAATGGCCCTGCAAATCAAACAGGGTTTATGTTAGCTGCTTGAAACTGCACACACACCATCAATTCTTTGTTGGGACACTCTGGTATGTTCCTTGTGAGTGTTGGTCTAAGCTGAAGCATGCAAAATCAACTTTATCCGAGAACCCTTTAGGAGAAAGCAGGGAATATGCATGCACTGAAATTCCTCCCATAATTATTTTGTCAGATTTGTTTGATACTGAGTAGGATTCATTATTTAGCTTGTCCCATAAAGCTCTCCAAGTGTGGGACTTCTAGCATCAATAGTTCTCTAATCAGGTTAGGGTTAGTGTTAGGTTTAGGGTTAGGGCTAGGTTTAGATTTAGTGTTAGGGTGAGAGTAAGTTTTGTACAAATTTCTTTGATACTTGGAAGGAGTCATCTTTTACCAAGCCTTAATATGCTCCTCAGGTTTAGACCTTCTCATTTCAATGGTTCACTAACAGAGACACTCTGTATTTTAAGGTTTCACTTCATATTGACCTATATAGGTAAATGAAAATGGAGGTTGAAATCAAACTGGGTTGGTGCTTGCTGCTTAAAACTTCAAATACTGAATCACTTCTCTGTGGGAACTGTCTGGTATGTTCCTTGTGAGAGTAGCCTTAAGATGAAAATGACAAAACAACTTTATCTGAGAGACCTTTAACAGAAAAAAAGAAATATGCATAAACTGAAATACCACCTCAATTATTTGGTCATATTTCTTTGATACTGCATAGGATTCATCTGATAGCTTAGCCTCCTAGGGTCCCCACGTTTGGGACTTCTAGGATCAACAGTTTTTCAAAAAGGATAGTGTTAGGGCTAGTGTTAGATCTAGTATTAGGGTCAGAGTTAATTTTGTTCAAATTTCTTTGATACTGGGCAGGATTCATTTTTCTCCTATCTTTACTACTCCACATGTTTGGGCCTCCTAGGTTCAATGGTTCACTGTAAGGAATCATTTATATTTTAAAGTTTCAGTTCATTTTGTTCTACACAGGTAAATGGAAACAGAGCTGGAAATCAAAGCATTGGTGTTAGCTGTTTGAAACTTCACACTCCATCAATTCTCTGTGAGCAATCTCTGGTTTGTTCTTATAACAGTAGGCCTAAGCTGAAGCATGTAAAAACAACTTTACTCAAGAGTCCTTTAGGAGATAACAGGGAAATATGCATGTACTGATATACTCCATGAATTTTTGGACATATTTCTTTGATAATGTGCAGCATTCATCCCTTAGCCTTCCACACTAGGCTGCCCAAGTTTGGAAATTCTATGGTCAAAGGTTTCATAAAAAAGTTAGGATTAGGGGAAGAGCTAGGGTTAGAGATAATGTTAGTGTTAGATTTGGTTTTATTCAAAATTCTTTGATACTTGGAAGGATTTAACTTTTAGCTAGATTTACCCTGTTCCCCAGGTTTAGGCCTTCTCTGTTCACAGTTTTGCTTTCAGAAACATTTTGTATTTTAAGATTTCACTTCATTTTGACCTATACGGGAAAGTTAATGGAGTTGAAATTCAAACAGGGTTTGTGCTAGCTGCTTGAAACTTCACACACTCCATCAGTTCTCTGTAGGGACTTTGGTATGTTCCTTGTAAAAGTAAGCCTATGCTTAACCATGAAAAAACACCTTAATCTGAGAGCCGTTTAGGATAAATTAGGAAAATATGCATGTACTGAAAAACATCCCATAATTATTTGTCATATTTGTTTAATGTTGTGTAGGATTCATCACTTAGCTTTCTGCACAAGTTTCCCCAGGGGCCAGAATTCTAGAATCAATGGTTCTCTAATCAGGTTAGGTTTAATGTTAGGTTTAGGGTTATGGCAAGGTCTAGGGTTAGAGGTAATGTTAGGGTGAGAGTTAGTTTTGTTCAAATTTCTTTGATACTGGGCAGGAGTCATCTTTTATCTACCCTTAGTATGTTCCCAAGGTATGTTCTTCTCAATTCAATAGTTCACTATCATGAACACATTGAATTTTAAGGTTTCACTTCATTTTGTCACCTATGGGTAAATGGAAATGGAGGTGGAAATCAAACAGGCAGCCATTCCCCTAAATCTAAACCTAAACCTAACCATAAACATAGCCCTAATCCTAGGCCTATGCCTAACACTAAGCCTAGATCTATTCATAGCCCTAATTTAGCCCTAACCCTAACCCAAACTCTAGCCCTAAGACTATCTCAAACTCTTGCCATACTTCTAACACATCCTCTACCATAACCAGAACACTAGTCCTAATCTTAGCTCTAACACCAGCCATAGCCCTAACCCTAGTATTAACCATAACTTTAAATCTACTCCTAAGACTAAACTCACCCTATCGGTAGCAATAACACTAACGCTAATCATAAAACTACCCTAAAATAAAACCAAGCCATAGGACTAACCCTAACCCTTAACCTAAACCAAATCCTAACCCTACATCTAGCCCTAAGCCTACCCCTAATTTGAGTCCTATCCCTAACTATAAAATGAACCGTGACCCTGATTCAGACCCTAACACTAACCCTTGTTAAAAACATCATCCTAAACCTAAACATAATCCTAAAACTAGACTCAGTCCTAAATGTAACCCTAAAACTAGCCCTAATTGTAACCTTAGTTCTAACAATACTGTATCCCTAAAAGATCCCTAATGTAACATAAACCATAGCCCTAATCCAAGACCCAACCCTACCTTTAACCCTAACTCAAACCCTAACCCTAGCCCTACCCTTTACCCTAAATCTCACCCTAACTTTAATCCTTGCACTAAACCTAAACATAATCCTACTTTTACACCTAACTCTAACCATAAACCTAGCCCTAAACCTAGCTCTAACCCCATCCATTACGCAAATCCTAACCTAGACCGTAATGCTATTCATAACCTGACCTTAAAACTATCATTAAACCTACTCTATCCATTACCCTAAACCTAACCTGAACCCTAACCCTAAAAATATCATTACCCTAACTGTAACCTTAAACTTAATGCTAACTCAAGCTCTAATACTAACAATAAACCTAACCCTAACCATAACCCTATCCCTGACACTAACACTAATCCTAACAATAACCCTAAAAGTAACAGTAAACCTAATCCAAATGCTAACCCTACCACTTACCCTAAAACTAAACCTAACACTAACAGTAACACTAACACTAACCCTAAACCTAACCCTAACCCTACCTCTAAACATAACACTAACCCTAACCCTAACACTAACCTTAACCATAAACATAATCCTAACCCTAACACTAACCCTAACACAAACTTTAACCCTAAGCCTAAACCAAACACTAAGGCTAAACCTAACACTAACCCTAAACCTAATTCTCATGCTAACCCTAACACTAAACCTAACTCAAACATAATCCTAACACTAAACCTAAACCTAACCCAAAATATAACACAAACCCTAACTGTAACTTTTACCCTAACACTAACCCAAACCCTAAAGCTAAACCTAATCATAATCACAAACCTAACACTAACCACAATCCTGACACAAACCCTAATACTAAACATAACACTAAAACTAACCCTAACCCTAACCCTAAACTAATATTAACACTAACCCAATCCCTAACACAAACACTAATCCTAACCCTAATCCTAACACTATAACTAACCATATCCCTAACCTTAACAATAATTTTAAACAAAAACCTAAACCTAACCAAACCCTAACCCTAACCCTAAAACTAAACTAATGCTAACACTAACACTAACACTAATCTTATCCCTAACCCAAATGCTAACCTACCCTAATCTAACCCTAACACTAACCCTAATCCTAATAATAACTGTAACCCTAAAAATAAAGTGAACATAACCCTAAAACAAACCCTAACCCTAACCGTACAACTAACCCTAACCCTAACCCTAATTTTACACTAACAAAAATTCTAACTATAACCCTAAACCAAACCCTAAACCTTAACCTAAACCTAACCCTAAAACTAAATTTAACCCTAACCCTAACTCTAAAACTAACACTAACCCTCACGGTAACACAAAACCTAACTCTAACCATAACCCTAACCTTAACCTAACTTTAACACTAACCTTAAACTAACACTAACCGTAACCCTAAACCTAAACCTATCACTAACATTAACCCTACACTAACCCTAACCCTAACTGTAACACTTACCTTAACTATAACCCTAACACTATCACTAACATTAATCCTTATTTTAACCCTAAGATTAACCCTAACCCTACCCTATCACTTACCGTAACTGTAACCGTAACACCAACCTTAACACTAACTCTAACCCTAACCCAAAACCTAGCCCTATCATTAACCTTATCTCTAACACTATACATTACACTAACCTGAACTCTAACCCTAACTCTAACACAAACTCTAAACATAATCCTAACATTAACCATAACACTAACCCTAACACTAACCCTAACCCTTACCCTAAGCCAAACCCTAAAACTACTCCTAAGGCTAACCCTAAATTTAACACTAAACATAAAAATAATCCTTTTCCTAACCTAACCCTAACCCTAACCCTAACAATAAACCTAAAATTAAGTATAACCCTGACCCAAACAGTAATGATAAACATAACCTTAACCCTAACACTATCTCTAAACCTAATACTAAAGCTAAACCTAAACCTAAAAGCAACACTAACAAAAACTATATCATGAACCGTAACCATAACCCTATTCCTAACCTAACCCTAACCCTAACCTTAAACCGAACACTAATCACCTAACACTAACCCTAATCCATAAACTATCCCTAATTTTAACCATAACACTAACCTAACCCTAACCCTAACACTGAAACTAACCCTAAACTAAACCTAACCCTAACTCTAACACTAATCCTAACCATAACGCTAACCCTAACCCTAACACTAACACTAACACTAACCCTAAAGCCAACCATAACCCTCTCATTAACCCTAAGCCTAACACTAACCCTAAACCTAAACCGCAACCTAACCCAAACCCTAACACTAATCCTAACCCTAACTATAACCCTAATTCTACCCATAACTCTAAAACTAACCCTAAACTAAACCTAACCCTAACTCTAACACTAATCCTAACCATAACGCTAACCCTAACCCTAACACTAACACTAACACTAACCCTAAAGCCAACCATAACCCTCTCATTAACCCTAAGCCTAACACTAACCCTAAACCTAAACCTCAACCTAACCCAAACACTAACACTAATCCTAACCCTAACTATAACCCTAACCCTAAAACTAAAAATCACTCTACCCATAACCATAAATCTAACACTAAACATAACACTAAACCTAACCCTAAGGCTAATCCTAACAGTAACTTTAACCCTACCCCTAAACTTAACACAAAACTTATCCATAACACTAACCCTAACACAAACCATAACACTAACCCTAACACTAAACCTAACTCTAACCCTAACCCTAAACCTAATCCTAATACTAAAACTATCCCTAACCCTAATCTGAAAACTGTCCCTACAACTAACCAAACCCCTAAACCTAACCCTAACCCTTACCCTAATAGTAACCCTAAGCCTAACCATAGCCCTAACACTAATCCTAAAACTAACCATAAACAGAACCCTAACAATAAATCTAATACTAATCCTAACACTAACCCTAACCTAACAGTAAACCTATCCCTAAACCTAACCCTAACCGTAGCACTAAAACTAATCCTAATCCTAACCCTAACATAAACTGTAACCCACCTCATAACCCTGAAACTTACCTAACGCTAAACCTAACCATAGCCCTAAACCTAAGCCTAACCCTATCAGTAACACGAACATTGACACTAACCCAAACCCTAACACTAACACTAAACCTAAACCCAAACTTAACCCTATCACTAAGGCTAACCCTAACCCTAATCCTAACATTAACCCTAAACCTAACTCTAACCCTAACAAATACTCTAATACAAAACCTAAACTTAATCCGCAACCTAAACCTAACCATAAATGGAACACTAACCCTAACCCTAATGTTAACCCTAACCCTGACCCTATCACTAACACTAACCCATTCTCTAACCCTAACACTAACACAAACCATAACCTGAACCCTAACACTAACTCTAACCTTAACGATAATACTAACAGTAAACATAACATGATCCCTAAACCAAAACCAAACACTAACCCTAACCCTAACTCTAACAGTAACCCTAACGATAATCTTAAACCTAACCCTAATGCTAACATTAACACTAATCCTAACACTAAGACTAATTCTAACCCTAAAGCTAACACAAACCCTAACTTAAACCATAACCCTGACCCTAATGTAACCCAAAACCTAAACCTTACCTAAACCTAACACTAACTCTAACTCTAAATCGAACAATAATTCTAACCTCAATCCTAACCTAACCCTAACCCTAATATGAAACCTCACCCTAACTCTTACATTAAAGTTAAACTTAACCCTAAATCTAACTTTAACATTAACCCTAACCCTAATGCTAACACTATCTATAACTCCAACTCTAACACAAACACTAACACTAGCACTAATCCTAAGCCAAACCCCATTCTTAGACATAACCTTAATGATTACAGTAACGCTAATCCTAACACAAATCCTAAACCTAACACTCATCCTAAATCTAACCCTAACCCTAACATTAAACATAACCCTAACATTAACCACAACCCTAACCTTAACACTAACACAAAAACTAACTTTAACCCTAAACCTTACCTAACCCTAACCCTAAACCTAAATGTAACATTAATGCTAACCATAACCTTAACACTATACCTAACCTCAACCATAAACCTCTCACTAACCCTAACCTAAACATTAACCCTAAACGTAAACTTAACCCTAAACCTAAGACTAACCCTAACCCTAACCCAAACACTTACACTAAAACTAAACTAACTCTACCCATAACCCTAAAACTAACCCTAAACCTAACAGTAATCCTAACCCTAACCATAACCCTAACTGCAAACCTATCCCCAACCCTAAGCCAAACCCTAATCCTTACCATAACCCTAACCCTAAACCTATACCTAACACTAATATTAATCCTAACCATAACCCTAACATTAAACTAACACTAACACTAAACCTAACCCTAACTCTAACCCTCACCGTAAACTTAACAAAAATCCTATCACTAACCCAAACACGACACCTAACCCTAACCCTAACCCGAACCTAACTCTAACACTAAACCTCACCATAACACTAATGCTAACCCTAACCCTAACACAAACCCTAAACCAATTACTAACCTTAAGCTAACCCTAACCCTATTCCTAACCCCAACCCTAAACCTAACTCTACAGCTAAACATCACCCTGACACTAACCCTAAGCCTCACCCTAAACCTAATTTGAAACATAACCCTAACCCTAACCCTATCACTAACACTAACCCTAAATCTAACTCTAACCTTAACCCAAACACTAAATCTAAACTTAACCCTTACTCTAACCGTAACACTAACCCTAACCATAACCCTAACCCTAACACTAACACACCCCTAACCTAACCCTAACACAAACTCTAACCATAGCCCTAAACCTATCTCTAACCTAAACCCTAACCCTAAACTTAAAACTAAACCTAACAAAAACTGTAATCCTTACCCTAACATGAACTGTAACCCTAACCCTAACCCTAATTTAACCCAAACCCTAACCCTAATCCTAACCCTAATCCTAATCCTAAAATTAACCCTAAATCTAACACTATATCTAACCCTAAACCTAACCCTAAGCCTAGCCTAACCCTAAACCTCAACCTAACTCTAACCCTAATCCTAAACTTTATCATAACCCTAAACGTTAACCCCTACACAAACCCTGATGCTAAACCTTACACTAACCTAAACCTAATCCTAATACTAACACTAACCCTAACACTAACACTAGCGCTAACTCTAACTGTAACCCTACACTTAACCCTAAATTTAACCCTATCTGTAACCCTAACCCTAACACGAACCCTAAACCTAATCCTAACACATACCCTTCCATAACCCTAACCCTAACCTTAAAAGAAACCCGAAATTAACACTAAAATAACCCTAACACTAATACTAATCTTAACTTTCACCCTAACCCAAATCCTAAACCTAAACCTAAACTTAACATTATTTCTAAACCTAACCCTCAACCTAAACTATCCCTAAACTTAACCCTAATCCTAACACTAAATCTAAACCTAAGTATAACTCTCACCCTAACACTAACCCTAACTGTAACCCTAACCATAAACCTAAAGCTACCACTTATCCTAACCTTAACCCTAACATGATACCTAAACCTAACCCTAACGCTAACCTAACCCTAAACCTAAACCTAAATTTAACCCTAATCCTCACCCTTACCAAACCTTTACATTAACCTTAACCCTGGCCTAACCCTAACCTAACCCTAACCCTAACCTTAATTCTAATCCTAACACTAACTGTAACCCTAAACATAATCCAAAATGTAACCCTAACACAAATCCTAACCCTAACACTAACCATAACACTAATCCTAACTCTAACAATAACATTAACCCTAATCCTAACACTAAACACTAACCCTAAATTAACAATAACCATAACATTAAACTTAACCCTAACCCTATCCTACCACTAACCCTTACAGTAATCCTGACCCTAACCATATCCCTAAACCTGACCTAACCCTAATTCTAACCATAACCATAACCATAACACAATCCTGAAAAAAAATAACCCTAACACTAACCCTAACTTTTAACTAACACTAACACAAACACTAACAATAACACTCACACTAAAACTAACCCTATCCCTAACCTGAACACTAACACTAACCATAAATATAACATAACCCTAACCATAAATTAACACTAACACTAACAATAACACTAACCCTAACCATAAACCTAACCCTAAACCTAAACCTTACATTAACCCTAAACCTACCACTAACCCTAAAACTAAATCTAATCCTATCACTAACACTTATCCTTACACTACTCCTAACCCTTAACCTAGCCCTAACACTTATCTAAACCTAACCCTAACTCTAACCCTAACACTAAAACTAAAACTAACTTTAAACCTTACACTAACCATAACTCAAACCCTAACCCTATAACTAACCCTAACACTCTCATGACCTGTAATCCTAACACTAACACTAACTCTGAACCTCACCATAAACGTAACCTTAACCCTAACACTTACTCTAACCCTAACTCTAAGCCTTAACCTAACTCTAACACTAACCAAAACACTAAATGAAAACTCATATTAATTCTAAGTGTAACACTAACCCTTATTCTAACCATTAACCTACAACTAACTTTAAATATAAACCTAACACTAACCCACACCCTAACCCTAACCCTAACACAAACCCTAACCGTAATGCTAACATTAACACAAACCATAACCAAACCATAACCCTAACTCTAACCTAAATTTAACCCTAAACCTTACCTAACCCTAACCCTAACACTAACACTAACCCTGAACCTTACCCTAACACTAACCCTAACCCCAACCCATAAACCTAAACCTAAAGCTAAACCTAACACTAATCCTAACACTAACCATAACCCTAAGCCTACCCTGAATCTAACTCTAATCTTAACCCTAACCCTAATGATAACCTTAACCCTAACCCTATCAAAAACACTAACCTAACCATAACAGTAACCCTAAAAGTAACCCTAAACCCAACCCTAACCCTAACATTAAAATTAACCCTAACCCTAACCTGAACCCTAACCCTAAACCTAACCCTATCACAAACACTACCCCTAACCCTAACACTAACCCTAACCCTGATACTAACCCAAATCCTAACCATAACCCTAATTTTAACTGTAAACATAACCCTAACCCAAACCCTAAACATAACACAAACTCTAACACTAAACCAAACACTAACCTTAAACCTAAGCATAACCCTAACCCCAAGAGTAAACCTAACCCTAACCCTAAGCCTATCCCTAACCCTAGCACTAATCCTAACCATAATCCTAACCCTAACACTAACATCAACGCTAAAGCTTATTGTAACCCGAACCCTAACCCGAAAACTAACCTAACCTAACCATAACCATAAACCTTACACTAACCATAACATTAAACCTAACCCTAACCATAACTCAAACACTAAAACTAACCCTAACATTAACCATAATGCTAACACTATTCCTAAATTTAACTCTGTTCCTAATGTTAACCATAACACTAACCCTGAACCTAACCTTAATGCTAATTATAACACTAAATGTAATACTAACCCTAACCCTAAAAATAACCCTAACACCAATCCTAACCCTAAAACCAACCCTAACCCTAACCCTAACCCTAATTTTTAAACTACTCCAAACTTTAATCTTAACCCTAACCCTAATCCTAAAACTTACCCTAACAAAAACCCTAACCCATTCTATAACAGTAACCCTAACCCTAACCCTAACACTAACACTAACACTAATTTTAACCCAAACACAAACAATAACCCTAATCCTAACACTAACCATTACCCTAACCCTAAATCTAACCCTAATCCTACCCATAACCCTAACCCTAACACTAACCCTAACACAAACCCCAACCGAAATTTAAACCTAACCTGCTTTCTAATCTTAACCCTAACCCTAACACTAATCCTAACATTAACCGTTACCCTAACCCTAACACTCACATAATCCTAACCCTAATCCTAACACTACCCTAACCTTAAACCTAACACTAACAATAAACCTAACTATTACCCTAACTCAAACACAAATGCTAACCCTAACCTTAACCCTAATATTAATACTAACCAAATCCACAACCCTAACCCTAAACCTAATCCTAACAGTAAAAGTAACCCTAACCCTAACCATGAAGCTAAACCTAACACAAACCTTAACCCATACACTTACCCAAACACTAACCCTAACCATAAATCTTAAGCTAACACTAAACCTAAAGCAAACCCTAACACTAACACTAAACCTCACCATAAAGCTAGCCCTAACCTTAACACTAAATCTAACCCTAACCCAAACACTAATCCTAATCCCAACCCTAACCCTAACTGTAATACTAACCCTAAACTTAACTGTAAACATACACCTTACCCTAAACCTAACCCAAACCTAACCTTAATATGAACCCTTTCCCTATGGCTAGGAATGTAACCCTAACACTAAAACACATCCTACCAATAACCCTAATACAAACCCTATTTTTAACTCTAACCCTATCTCAAAACCTAACCCTAACCCTAAACCTAATCCTTGCCTAACCCTAACCCTAACACTAACCCTAACACTAACTTTACCTCTAAACCTAACACAAAACTCTAAAACCATAACTGTATAACTAACACTAATCCTAACCCTGAGCCTAAACCTAACACTAAACCTAAACCTAACTTTTACGCGAACTGTAACACTAACATTACCCCTAAAAATAACAGTAACTATCATGCTAACCCTAACACTAATCCTAATGCTAAATCTAACCCTAACACTAACCCAAAAACTAACTCTAACAGAAACCCTAACCTAAACCTAACTCTGACCCTAACACTAAACCTAAACCCAACACCAACCCTAATTCTAAAACTAACCCTAACCCTAACCTGAACCCTAAACCTAATCATAACCCTATCACAAAGACTAACCCTAAACCTAACACTAACCCTAACTCTAACCCTAAGCCTAAACCTAACACCAAAAGTAACCCTAATCTTAACTGTAACCCTAACCCTAACACAAACACTAACCCCAACACAAACACTAACACTAACTGTAACCCTAAACCTCACCATAACCCTAACCCTAATCCTAACCCTAACCTTAACCCTAATAATGAACCTAATTCTAACCCTAACACTTACCCTAACCCTAAAACTTACCCTAACCTGAATACTAACCCTAACCCTAACACTAAATCTAACCATAACACTAACCCTATCCTTAACCTTAATGTAACCCTAACCCTAACACAAACCCTAACCTAACCCTAAACCTAAACCTATCCTAACCCTAACCCTAACACTAACACTAACCCTAACCCTGACCCTAACACTAACTCTAACACTCACCTAAACCTAAACCTAAAACTAAAACTAACCCTATCCCTAACACTAACACTAACCCTTAAGCTAACTATAACCCAAACCCAAACACTAATGCTAACCCTAACCCTAACTCTAACACTAACCGAAACCCTTACTCTAACCCTAGACCTACCTCTATCCCTATGCTTTACCCTAAGCCAAATTCTCATCCTAATGCTACCCTATTACTAACCAGAATTCTTAGCCTTCCCCAAACCCTAACTCTATTACGAGTCATAAATGTAGCCAAAATTCTAGCTCTAACCCTAACCCTAAACCTGACCCTTATTCTGACCCTAACACTAACCCTATATCTAAACATGACTCTAACCCTAAACCAAACACTAACACTACCTCTACCTGTAAACCTATACCTAAACCTAACAGTAACAGTTGGAATAGACAAACCTAATTTTAAATAGAGTCATAAATCTAGTCCTAGCCCTAAACAAAAAGCTAGCACTAGCTCTAACAATAACCCTTAACCTAACGTAAAGTCTAAGCTTCTCACTAGACCAAATGCTAGTCTTAATTGTGGCTCTAAACCTAAAACTAACCCTAACCCCACAATGACCCTTAATCTAATAGAAACCCTAGCTCTAAACCTTATCCTAAACCAAAACCTAACCCTAACACTAGACTTATCCATTACTCTTACTCTAAAACTAGCCATAACCATATCCCTTGCTCTTACATTACCCAAGCCCTAATGTTATACCTAAACATCACAAAAAACCTAACCCTTATCCTAGCCATAAACCTAGCCTTAATCATAACCCTAACCATAACCTTAGACCTAACCCTAATGCTACCCCTCGCCCTAGCCCTAACCCTAGCTGAAACTCTAATCCTCAGCCTAAAGATAACCCTAACCCTAAACCTAACAGTAGCCTTGACTCAAAACCTAACCCTAGTCCTAGCCCTATCCCTACCTATAATGCCTACACTTACCCTAACCCTAACCCTAAAATTAACCCTAGGCCTAACCCTAACCCTAATCGAAAACTTAACCCTAGCACTAACCATAGCTCTAACCCCATCAATTACCCTAAAGAAATGCCTAACCCAAATGCTAACCCTAGGCCTAACGATAACCCTATCATTAACACTAAACCTATCCATTACTCTAAACCTAACTGGAACAATAAACCTAATTCTATCCATTACCCTAAGCATAACCCAAACCCACTGCTAATTCAAGCATTAACCCTAAATCTTAATCTAAATCAAACCCTACCTGGACCCTGACCCTATCAATAAAGCTAGCTCTAAACTTCACCTTTACCCTACACCTAAAGCTTAAAATAGACATAGCCATAACCTAACACTAAAACTAATACTAAACATAAACCTAGACTTGACATTAGCCCCAGCCCTAATCCTAGCCGTAGCCCTAATACAAACCCTCACCCTAGGCCTAAACCTAGTCTTAATCATAACCCAAGCCCTAACCTTACTCTGAACCCTAATTCTAACCCTTGCCCTAGCCCTAAAGCTAGCTATAACCCTATCCCTTCACCTAAACCTAATCCTAACCCTGACACTAACACTAACGCTAACCTAGGCCTAACCCTAACACTAACCCTAGTGCTAATCCTAGCTTGAATTTAGCCCTAACCCTAAACTTACTCCTAACCTTAACCCAAAGACTAACTCGGACTCACAACCAAGCCCTATTGTTAGTTTTAACCCTATCTGTTACCATAACACTAACACTAGCCCTAAATTTAGTCCTAACCCTAGCCATAGACCTAAACCTAGATCTAACCATAACAATAAATCTAAGCCTAAACTTCACCCTACCATTAGCCCTAGCACTGTTCCTAATCATAAACCTAGCCCTAAACCTAGGCCTAGTTCTAAAACAAAACTGAACAATAGCCCTATACCTAACCCTACCTAACCTTAATGCTAGACCTGACATTAGCCCTATCCCTAGCCTTAAACCTAGTTCTAAGCCCAGCCTTAATCTTTACCCTGTTCTGAACCTCAGGCCTATCCCTAATTTTATCCCTTGTCCTAGCACTAAACATAGCTGCAACATCATACCTTACCATAACACTAATGCTAACCTAACCCTAGCCCAAATCCTAGACCTAAACATAATACTAACACTAGCAATAATCTTAGCCCTAATTTAGGCCTAACACTAAACCTAACCCCATCCCTATCCCTAAGACTAACTCTAACTCTCACCCTAGCCCTATCCCTAGTTATAAACATATCCCTTATCATAACCACAAACCTAGGCCTATCCCTAGCCCAACCATAGTTCTAACCTTTGCCTTACCCATAAACTTGGAGCAAACCCTACATTAAGCCTAAATCTCACCCTAACACTACCCTAACAACAATGCTAATTGGAAAACTAGCCCTAACCCTAGCCTAGCCCTAAAACAAAACTGAGCCATAAACCTAGACCTAAACCTTAACCTAACCCAACACTAACCCTAAACCTAGCCCTAATTTAGGGCCCTAAACTAACCCTAAACCTTACCATAATTTGAGTGCTAAACCTAACCCTAGAAGTAACCCTGACCCTGACTCCTATCCTAACACTAACTCTAGCTCTATACATTGCCCTAATGCTAACCCTAGAACTAGCCCTAATCAAAAACCAAGTTTTTTCATTAGTCATAGCCCTAAAGCTAACTCAAATCCTAGTGCTAATCCATGCTCTAAATCCAGGTTTAACCCTAAGACTAACCCGAACCCTAACCTTAACCCGAGCCCTAAACCTATCGCAAACCCTAATCCCACCTCTAAACCCATCGCTTTCCCTAAGCCAAACCCTCATTGTAATGTTACCTAGTCCTAACCCTAATCCCTAGCCAACCCCAATCCCCGAATCTATTACTAGTTCTAACGCTAGCCCTCATTCTAGCTGTAACTCTAACCCAAACCCTGACCCTTATTCTGACTCTAACACTAACCCAGAACTAAACCTCACATTAACCCTAAACTGGACCCTACCCCTACCCCTACCAGTAAACCTGTACCTAAACCTAACAGTAACACTAGCACTAGACCAAACCTAATCCTAAATATAGTCATAAATCTAGCCCTAGCCCTAAACAAAAACTTTGCACTAGCCCTGAAAATAACCCTTAACCTAAAATAAAGATTATCTCTATCCCTAGACAAAACACTAGTCCTAATTCTGGCCCCAACTCCAACCCTAACCCTAACCCTAATACTAACCATAAACACCACACAAACCTAGCCTTATCTTAGCCTTTAATCTAGCCCTAATCATAACAACCATAACCCTAGCCCTTATTCTAACCCTAACCATCTCCCTAGCCCTAACCCTAGCTCATACTCTAACACTTACCCTAAACAAAACCCTAGCCGTAATCCTAACCTTAACCCTAGCACTAACCTTAGCTTTAACCCTATCCATTACCCTAAAGAAAAGCCTAACCCAAATGCTAACCCTAGGCCTAATGATAACCTTATTGCTAACACTAACCCTATACATTACTCTAAACTTAACCAGAACCATAAACCTAATTCTATCTAATAAATGAACCCTGATCAGAACCCACCACTAATTCAAGGATTAACCCTAAATCTTAACCTAAACCACACCCTACCTTGACCCTGACCCTAATAATACACCTATTTCTAAACTTGACCCTTACCCTACACCTAAACCTTACAATAGACATAGCCATAACCTAACACTAAAACTAATACTATCCATAAACCTAGACCCTACATTAGTCTTAGTCCTTATCCTAGACCTCGCCTAACATAAACCCTCAGCCTAGCCCTAAACCTATCCTTAATAAAACCCAAACACTAACCTAGCCCTAACCCTAATTCTAACTCTTGCCCTATCCCTAAACCTAGCTATAACCCCATCCCTTTCCCTAAACCTAATCCTAGCCCTAATACTAACACTAAACCTAAACATACCCCTAACCCTAACACTAATACTAGCACTAATTTAGCCCTAACCTTAAACCTACCAGTAACCCTAGCCCTAAGACTAACTCTAACTCTTGCCCTAGCCATATTTCTAGTTCTAACCCTATCTGTTATCATAACCGTAACACTAGTTCTAACTTTAGCCCTAACCATATCCCTAGCCCTAAACCTAGATCTAGCCATAACAATTAATATAAGATTTAACCTCACCTTAATATTAGCCCTAAGACTATTGCTAATCCCAAAACTAGCCCTAACCCTAGCCCTAGCTCTAAAACAAAACTGAGCCATAGCCCCAACCCTAACCCTAATGTAAACATAACCCTACACATGACATTAGCCCTATCCCAAATTCTTACCCTAACACTAACACAAATCCAAACCCTACACCTAGCCTTAACCCTTGCCCTAATTTGAGTCCTATCCGAAATCCTAAAAGTATCACTGATCCTGACTCTGACCCTAACATTAACCCTATCTCCTATCATCTCCCTAAATCAAAACCTAATATAATCACTAAACCTAGTCCTAAGGCTAACCCTAATATTAGCCCTAATTGTAACCCTAGTACTTACATTAGCCGTAGTCCTACACTAGCCCTAACCTAACCCAAAACCTAGCCCTAATCCGAACCCTAACTCTAGATTTAATCGTAGCCCTAACCCTATCCTTAACCCTAACACTTAACCTAAACCTAACCCTAAACTTAAACCTTGTCCTAACCCAAAACCTAAACCAAAATAAAGCCCTATTCCTAACCATAACACTAGCCCTAAACCTAGATATGATTTTATCCATTACCCTAACCATAAGCCTAAGCAAATTCTAACCCTAGGCCTAACCCTAACCATAGCCCTAACCTAACCATAATCCTAGTGCTAACTATAGCTCTAATCCTATCCATTACCTAAACCATATCTTTAACCAAATTTTATCCCTAGGCCTAACTCTAACCCTATGCCTTACCCTAACCCTGTTCATTATACTAAAGCTAACCTGAACCTGAAACCTAACCGTATCCATAACCCTAACCCAAATGCTAATTTTAGCCCTAACCCTAAAGCTTAACCTAACCTAACACTAACCCTGACTCTGACCCAAATAATACCCCTAGCTGTAAATCTGACCCTAATGTTCAACGTAACCCTTACAATAGACCTGGCCATAAACCTAAACCTAAAACTCTCCCTAACCATAATCCTAGAACTGACATTAGCCCTAGAACTAATCCTAGCCATAACCCTAACACAAACTATACCCTTAATCCTAGCTCTAAGCCTAACCTTAATCCTTATCCTAACCTTAACTGGAGCCCTAACACTAATTTTATCCCATGCCCTAGCTGTAACATCATACCTTACACTAACCCTAACGCTAACCATAACCCTAGCCTTAACTCTAGGCCAAAACAAAACACTAACCCTATGGCTAATCCTAGCCCTAATTTAAACCTAATCCTAAACATAATCCTGTCCCTAGCCCTAAGACTAACTCTAACTCTTGCACTAGCCCTATCCAAATTTCAAAACCTATCCCTTACCATAACCCAAACCTAGCCCTATCACTAGCCCCAACCCTAACTGTAACCATCAACCTAGCCCTAAACCTGGTTGTAATCCCTAACCTTAAGCCCAAACCTCACCCTAACACTAGCCCTAAACCTAATGCTGATTGGAAAACTAACCCTAACACTACCGTACCCCTAAAACAAAACTGAGCCATAAACCTAACCCTAAGCTTTAACCTAAATCAAACAATAATCTTACATCTATCCCTAAACTTATCCCTAAACTGAGTCCTAACCCTAACCATAGAAATAACCCTGACCCTTAGTCAGACCCTAACAGTACCCCTAGCTCTAAACATTGCCATAACTCTAACCCTAGAACTAGCCCTAATCAGAAAACTATTTCTTTCCTTAGCTGTAGCCTTAATGCTAACACAAATCCTAGCCTTAATCCGAGCCCTGACTCTAACCCTAACCCTAACCGTAGCTCTAAACCTATGCCTCACCCTAAGCCAAACCCCCTCCCGAATGCTGCTCTAGTCCTCAATTTAATTTTTAGCCTACCACAAACCCTGACTCTATTACTAGTCCTAAACCTAGCCCTCATTCTATCTTTAACCCTAATCCTAACCCTGACCCTTATTCTGACCCTAACACTAACCCTAGATCTAAACCTGACCCTAACATTAAACCGAGCCCTAACACTACCCATACCGGTAAACCTATACCTAAACCTAACAGTAACACTAGCACTAGACCAAGCCTAATCCTAAATATAGTCATAAATCTAGCCTTAGCCCTAAATAAAAACCTAGCATTAGCCCTAACAATAACCCTTACCCTAACATAAAGATTAAACCTATCACTAGACCAAACGCTAGTACTAATTGTGGCCCTAACCATAATACTAACCTTAACCCAACAATGACCCTTAACCTAATAGAAACTCTAGCCCTAAACTTTATCTTAAACCAAATCCTAACCCTAACACTAGATTTATCCATAACCCTGACCCTAACACTAGCCATAAACATATCCCTAGATATTAAATTACCCATAGCCCTAATGTTAGTGTAAAATCACACAAAACCTAGCCCTTATCCTAGCACTAAACCTAGCCCTAGTCATAACCCTAACCATAACCTTAGACCTAACCCTTGTGGTAAACCTACCCCTAGACCTTACCCTAGCTTATACTCCAATCCTTACTCTAAACATAATCCTAAACCTAAACCTAACCCTAACCCTGACTCAAACCCTAAACCTCGCCCTATCCCTAACACTATTTCAAATACCTACACTTACCCTAAACTTTTTTTTAATTTAATTTTTTATTGGTTGTTCAAAACATTATAAAGCTCTTGACATATCATATTTCATACATTAGATTCAAGTTGGTTATGAACTCCCAATTTTACCCCAAATATGGATTGCAGAATCACATCAGTTACACATCCACATTTTTACATAATGCCCTATTAGTAACTGTTGTATTCTGCTACCTTTCCTATCCTCTACTATCCCCCCTCCCTCCCCTCACATCTTCTCTCTCTACCCCATCCACTGTAATTCATTTCTCTCCTTGTTTATTTTCCCATTCCCCTCACAACCTCTTATATGTAATTTTGTATAACAATGAGGGTCTCCCTCCATTACCATGCAGTTTCCCTTTTCTCTCCCTTTCCCTCCCACATCATGTATCTGTTTAATGTTAATCTTTTCTTCCTGCTCTTCCACCCTGCTCTGTTCTTAGTTGCTCTCATTATATCAAAGAAGGCATTTGGTATTTGTTTTTTAGGGATTGGCTAGCTTCACTAAGCATAATCTGCTCTAGTGCCATCCATTTCCCTGCAAATTCTATGATTTTGTCATTTTTAGTGCTGCATAGTACTCCATGGTGTATAAATGCCACATTTTTTTTTATCCATTCATCTATTGAAGGGCATCTGGGTTGGTTCCACAGTCTAGCAATTGTGAATTGTGCTGCTATGAACATCGATGTAGCAGTATCCCTGTAGTACGCTCTTTTAAGGTCTTCAGGGAACAGTCCAAGAAGGGCAATAGCTGGGTCAAATGGTGGTTCCATTCCCAGCTTTCCCAGGAATCTCCATACTGCTTTCCAGATTGGCCACACCAGTTTGCAGTCCCACCAGCAATGTACAAGAGTACCCTTTTCCCCACATCCTCGCCAGCACTTGTTGTTGTTTGACTTCATAATGGCTGCCAATCTTACTGGAGTGAGATGGTATCTTAGGGTGGTTTTGATTTGCATTTCTCTGACTGCTAGAGATGGTGAGCATTTTTTCATGTACTTGTTGATTGATTGTATGTCCTGCTCTGAGAAGTGTCTGTTCAGGTCTTTGGCCCATTGGTTGATTGGGTTATTTGTTTTCTTTTTGTTTAATTTTTTGAGTTCTTTGTATACTCTGGATATTAGGGCTCTATCTGAAGGGTGAGGAGTAAAAATTTGTTCCCATGATGTAGGCTCCCTATTTACCTCTTTTATTGTTTCTCTTGCTGAGAGAAAACTTTTCAGTTTAAGTAAGTCCCATTTGTTGATTCTTGTTATCAACTTTTGTGCTATGGGTGTCCTATTAAGGAATTTGGAGCCCGACCCTACAATATGTAGATCGGCACCAACTTTTTCTTCTATCAGACGCAGAGTCTCTGATTTGATATCTAGGTCCTTGATCCACTTTGAGTTAACTTTTGTGCATGGCAAGAGGTGGGGATTCAGTTTCATTTTGTTGCATATGGATTTCCATTTTTCCCAACACCATTTGGTGAAGATGCTATCCTCCCTCCATTGCATGCTTTTAGCTCCTTTATCAAATATAAGATAGTTGTAGCTTTGTGGATTAGTCTCTGTGTCCTCTATTCTGTACCATTGGTCCACCCGCCTGTTTTGGTACCAGTACCATGCTGTTTTTGTTACTATTGCTCTGTAATATAGTTTTAAGTCTGGTATCGCTATACCGCCTGATTCGCACTTCCTGCTTAGAATTGCTTTTGATATTCTGGGTCTTTTATTTTTCCATATGAATTTCATGATTGCTTTATCCATTTCTACAAGAAATGCCATTGGGATTTTGATTGGCATTGCATTAAACCTATAGAGAACTTTTGGTAATATCGCCATTTTGATGATGTTAGTTCTGCCTATCCATGAACAGGGTATATTTTTCCATCTTCTAAGATCTTCTTCTATCTCTCTCTTTAGGGTTTTGTAGTTTTCATTGTATAAATCTTTCACCTCTTTTGTTAGGTTGATTCCCAAGTATTTTTTTTTTTTGAGGATATTGTGGATGGAGTGTTTTTCCTCATTTCCGTTTCAGAAGTTTTGTTGCTGATATACAGAAATGCCTTTGATTTATGCGTGTTGATTTTATATCCTGCCACTTTGCTGAATTCATTTATCAGTTCTAGTAGTTTTTTTGTAAACCCCTTTGGGTCTTCTAGGTATAGAATCATGTCATCTGCAAATAGTGATAATTTAAGTTCTTCCTTTCCTATTTTTATGCCTTTAATTTCTTTCATCTGTCTAATTGCTCTGGCCAGTGTTTCGAGAACCATATTGAATAGAAGTGGTGATAGAGGGCATCCCTGTCTTGTTCCAGATTTTAGGGGGAATGCCTTCAATTTTTCTCCATTGAGAATGATGCTAGCCTGAGGCTTAGCATAGATAGCTTTTACAATGTCGAGGTAAGTTCCTGTTATCCCTAGTTTTTCTAATGTTTTGAACATGAAGGGATGCTGTACTTTGTTGAATGCTTTTTCTGCATCTATTGAGATGATCATATGGTTCTTATTTGTAAGTCTATTGATGTGGTGAATAACATTTATTGATTTCTGTATATTGAACCATCTTTGCATCCCAGGGATGAATCTTACTTGATCATGGTGCACAATTTTTTTTGATGTGCCTTTGTATCCGATTCGCCAGAATTTTACTGAGGATTTTTGCATCTAGGTTCATCAGAGATATTGGTCTGTAGTTTTCTTTCTTTGAGGTGTCTTTGTCTGGTTTTGGAATCAGGGTGATGTTGGCCTCATAGAATAAATTTGGCAGAGCTCCTTCTTTTTCTATTTCCTGAAATAACTTGAAAAGTATTGGTATTAATTCTTCCTTAAAGGTTTTGTAAAACTCCACTGTATACCCATCCGGTCCTTGGCTTTTCTTGGTTGGAAGTCTTTTGATTGCTTCTTCTATTTCATCTATTGTTATTGGTCTGTTTAAGTTGTGAATATCCTCCTGACTCAGTCTGGGCAAATCATATGATTTAAGGAATTTATCGATGTCTTCACTATCTTCTATTTTATTGGAATATAGGTTTTCAAAATAATTTCTAATTGTCTTCTGTATTTCTGTAGCATCTGTTGTGATATTGCCTTTTTCATCCCGTATGTTAGTAATTTGAGTTCTCTCTCTTCTTCTCTTCTTTAGCATAGCTAAGGGTCTGTTGATCTTATTTATTTTTTCAAAGAACCAACTTTTAGTTTTATTAATTTTTTCAATAGTTTCTTTTGTTTCAATTTCGTTGATTTCCGCTCTGATTTTAATTATTTCTTGCCTTCTGCTACATTTGCTGTTGTTTTGCTGTTGTTTTTCTCTTCCTTTTCTAGGGCTTTGAGATGAAGTGTGAGCTCATTTATTTGTTGGTTTTTCCTTTTTTTGAGGAATGACCTCCAAGCGATGAATTTCCCTCTTAAAACTGCTTTCATTGTGTCCCATAGATTCCGATATGTTGTGTCTGTATTTTCATTTATCTCTAAGAATTTTTTGATTTCCTCCTTTATGTCTTCTGTAACCCATTGATCATTCAGTAACATATTGTTCATTGTCCATGTGATGTAGGATTTTTCCTTCCTTCTTTTATCATTGATTTCCAGTTTCATTCCATTATGATCAGATAAAATGCATGGGATTATCTCCACCCCTGTATATTTACTGAGGGTTGCCCTATGGCATAATATATGGTCTATTTTTGAGAAAGATCCATGTGCTGCTGAGAAAAAAGTATATCCACTTGATGATGGTTGATATATTCTATATATGTCAGTTAAGTCTAGGTTGTTGATTGTGATGTTGAGTTCTATAATTTCTTTATTCAACTTTTGTTTGGAGGATCTGTCCAATTGTGAGAGAGGTGTGTTGAAGTCACCCATAATTATTGTGTTGTGGTCTATTTGATTCTTGAACTTGAGGAGAATTTGTTTTATGGACATCGCAGCACCATTATTTGGTGCATATATATTGATATTTGTTATGTCTTGTTGGTGAATGGTTCCTTTTAACAGTATATAATGTCCTTCCTTATCCCTTTTGATTAACTTAGTCTTGAAGTCAATTTTATTCGATAAGAGGATGGCCACTCCTGCTTGCTCACGAGGACCGTGTGTGTGGTATATTTTTTCCCAACCTTTCACCTTCAGCCTGTGTATGTCTTTTCCAATCAGATGTGTCTCCTGGAGGCAGCATATTGTTGGATTTGTTTTTTTTAATCCAGCCTATGTCGCTTTATTGGAGAGTTTAAGCCATTAACGTTTAGAGTTATTATTGATATATGGTTTGTACTTCCAGCCATGTTTGATTATTTATCTTCTTTTTTTATTATTTAGTTTGTTTCTCCATGGTTAGCTTTCTCCCTGCCCTCTGTCTTTATAGAGGCACTTCCCACTGATGGTTTGGGTTATTGTTTTTCATTTCTTCCTCCTGTAGTGTTTTGCTCAAGATGCTTTGCAGTGCTGGTTTTCTGGCTGCAAATTCTTTTAGCTTTTGTTTATCATGAAAGATTTTTATTTCGTTATCATACCTGAAGCTTAATTTTGCTGGATACAGAATTCTTGGTTGGCATCCATTGTCTTTCAGTGTTTGAAATACGTTGTTCCAGGATCTTCTCGCTTTCAGCATCTGTGATGAAAAATCCGTTGTTAACCTTATTGGTTTACCCCTGAATGTAATCTGCCTCCTTTCTCTTGTAGCTTTTAATATTTTCTATTTGTTCTGTATATTGGATATCTTCATAACAATGTGTCTTGGCATTGGTCTACTGTGATTTTGTGTGCTTGGTGTCCTGTATGCATCGACAATTTGTATATCCATTTCCTTTTTTATTTCTGGAAAGTTTTCTGTAATTATTTCATTCAGCAGGTTACTCATTCCATTGGTTTGAATCTCTGTACCTTCTTCTATCCCAATGACTCGTAGGTTTGTTTTTTTTTATGTTATCCCATATCTCTTGGATGTTTTTCTCGTGATTTTTAACCAGCCTTTCTGAGTTGGCTAGGCTCTTTTCAAGATGATATATTTTGTCTTCATTATCTGATGTTCTGGCTTCTACTTGCTCCACTCTGTTTGTGATACTCTCAATTGAGTTTTTAATTTGGTTTATTGTTTCCTTCATTTCTAGAATTATTGTTTGATTTTTTAATAATCTCTATCTCCTGATAAAGATGCTTAACTTCTTCTTTTATCTGTTTATGTAATTCATTTTCAAAGTGTTCTTTCACTGTTTGGATTTGCTGTCTCGCATCCTCTTTAAGGTTCCATTCCATCTGTCGAAGGTATTCCTTGAGTTCTTTATATGACCATTTTTCTGCTGACTCTAGGTCCTCCTGAATATTTAGGCTGTCCTTCATTGTTTGTACTCCTTTTCTTCCTTGCTTTTTTATGCTGCTCATGTTACTTCTTGTTCTGTTTGACTGCTGAGTTACTGTTTACTATTATAAATTTATTTGATGCTTGGGAGGAAAGATATTAGAAGGGAAGGGAAGAAGTCACTAAAGAGAATGAGAGTAGGCAGGTAGAATTCAAGGAAGGGGGAATAAGAAAATTGAAAAGAAATGAAAAGACAAAAGAAACAAAAACAAAAAAGATTAGATAAGAATGAAAGAAAGAAAAGAAGAAAAAAAATTTAACAAAAATAATAATGATAATAAAAAATGAAAATTAAAATTTAAAAAATAATAATAATAATAAAATAAAATAAATTTTAAAAAATTAGAAACATTGAAAAAAAGTTAAAGAACAACAACAAATAAAAATTGAAAATGAAAGAAAAAGAAGAAAAAAAAGAAAAAGAAAAAAATGATAATAATAATAATAATAATAATAATAATAATAATAATAATAAATGCAGTCCTAGAGTTCGATTAACTTCTCTTCCAGTAGGTGGAGCTGTGCCCACTGGGCCAAGCTTCTCCTGTCAATAGGTGGGAACCATTCACTGTGCAGCAGCTCTTTCTCCTAGACTGGGCGGGTCTCCAATCCTGAGTGTCTAGGGCCTTCTCTTGTGTTTCCTCAAGCCTGGCTGTGCTCACCTGTGAGGCTCACCACAATACTGGCTACACGCCAGGTCTGCTGCTCCTGGGAGCCCTGTTTTCATGAACACCTTGGCTCACTCTCCCTGTTTGCCTCCCTCAGACCCTAAGTTTGTAGAGCTTGGGGCTGAGATCCCCCAGCGAATTTGCTTGCCCTCCGGTAGCCACGCCCCCGGTAGCTGGTGCAAGAGACCTCAGTTGTCAGCACTGGTGGGAGCGGTAGCCGGGAGTTCTGCGCCATGAGTCCCGCGCCACTCCTGATTCCCTCGGTCTGGTTATTGCGCTCATAGGAGAGCTGGGAGGGGCCCTTAAGGTTTCCCCGCTGTGTGGAGAGAGATGGCTAGGGGATTACACACCTGTCGCGCTGGTTTCAATGCAGTTATCTCCTCTCCCTGTGACGCCAGTTCTGTGCCATGGTGGTATCCCATACAAATGGTGACCGTTCGTTAACTTTGCCAGGTGACCAATGCAACGGGTGGGTCCTGACTGTCTCTCCCAATCCCCGTTTCAGTCCTGTGGACACTGCCTATGAAGGCTCGGTTGGCTTTTACCTCTGTAAGTTCATAAGGGCCGACCAATTATTTCAGGAGGATCGTTAGTGCTGAGTCACAAGAAGCAGGCGAACCGGAGCTTGATTGCCTCCGATCCGGGCTCTGTGTGTGTGTTCTGAGGGGCCCAGACTGTACGCCCCAGATCCACGTCAGCTCAGCATTGCCTAGTGATCCTGAGAAAACAGCATTTAGACAGTTTACGGCTCCCTATGCCTGCGCAGTTGAAGATGTCAGAGACTTGATCTCTCTGCGCCTGCCACCATGTTAGATCTCCTCAATGATATTCATGTTACCCTTACAGCTTCCTGGCATAAGCAAGTTCTTGGGATTATACAAACTGCTGCTTCTGTTTCCAGTCCAGATTTCTAGAAATGAAACCCTGCCGCCGTCAACTCCGCCTCTGGGCTGAGCTCACGGGCGCCGTGCTCATCTGTGAACATAGCAGACCCGCCGTGGCTTCCGCAGCTCCTCAGCCCGGTGCCCGGCCCCTGGGGCCCAAGCGGCTGCCGCCGCAGCTCTCCAACCCCTCCTCTGGAGCACGGGTCCCCTTGCAGGGGGATGCAGAACGACCCCAGAGCAGGCTTTGGCCGAAGGTGCGGTGGCGAACAGGCCACCAAGGCGCTCGAGGCTGCAGTCCAGCCTTCGGAGGACCGGGCTCGGCACGCAGCCCAGCTCCAACTTCTAGATGCTGCTGCCGGACAATGTATACAGAGCCATCAAGACAGCAAGCAGAAAGCAAATGGCGGATCCCGCGGAGTGGATTTTTGGCACAGAAACCACAGCCCAGCCAACAATCCCAATCCACAAACTCTCCCTGTATAAAAAATATATTAAAAAAGGCAGGGCACACTGAGCTTTCTTTGCCTCGGGTACTTACAATCCACTGCTGATTACACATTCAGCTTCTCTACCTGGAGCGAAGCAAAAGAGGAAGCAGATGGGAGCAAAGCGCCCGTGGCTCTGAGCAGCCAAGCGTCCGGGAGCCAAGCATCTCTTTTTCGATTTCTTTGTTCTTCCTGCTGCTTGGCAAAGTGGTCCGCTACAGATTAACGGTGAAAGGAACTCTAACAAACTGTGCAAAATCTCGATTAAAGCTGCTGCTCTGAGCACCACGCTCAGCACTTCAGCAACCCCTGTACGCAGCGGCCATCTTTTTCAAAGATCTCAACTTCTAATTTTTTTTTTTTTTTTTTTTATCTCTCCTGCAAACCCGAAACTGGAGCTGGAGAAAAGTTGCGAGTTCAGTAGTAGCTGAGAGCTGACCCCTAAACCTAATCCTAACCATAACCCTATACCTAATCTTAGCTCTAACCCTATCCATAAGCATAAAGATAAGCCTAACACAAATGCTACCCCTAAGACTAAAGATAAACATATAGCTAAGAGTAACCCTATCCATTACTCTAAACATAACTGGAACCATAAACCTAAACCTATCCATTACCCTATCTGGAAATCTAACCCTAAAGCTAATTCAATCCTTAACTCTAAAACTTAACCTAAACCAAACCATACCTGGACCCTGTTTTATTAAACACCTAGCTCTAAACTTGACCCCTCCCCTAAATTTAATCCTTATACTAGACATAGCTATAACCTAACACTAAAACTAATACTAAACATAAACCTAGACAAAATATTAGACCTAGCCCTAATCCTAGCCCTAACCCTAACACAAACCCTCAGCTTAACCCTAAACCTAGCCTGAGTCCTATCCCAAATCCTAACTTTACTCCTAACCCTAATTGTAAACCTCATCATAGACCTAAAGCTGGCTATAACCCTATCCCTTCCCGTAAACCTAATCCTAACCCTAACACTTACACTGACCCTAACCTTAGGTCTAACCCTAACAGTAACCCTAACGCTAATCCTTGCCCTAATTTAGTACTAACCCTAAACATAACCCTAACCCTAGCCCAAAGACTATCTTGAACTCTCGCCCAAGCCCTATTTCTAATTCTAACCCTATCTATTACCATAACCCTAACAATAGCCCTAACCTTAGCCTTAACACTAGCCATAGACGTAAACTTAGATCTAACCATAACAATAAATCTAAGCCTAAATTTCACCCTTCCACTATCCCTAACACTATCACTAATCATAAAACAAGCCCTAAACATAGGCCTAGTTCTAAAACAAAACTGAGCCATAGCCGTATCCCTAACTGTAGCCTAACTCTGACCCTAGACATGACATTAGCCCTATCCATAGACCTAATTGTAGTTCTAAGCCTAGCCTTAATCCTAACACTAATTTTAACCCTAGCCCTAACCCTAATTTTATCTCTTGTCCTAACACTAAACATACCTGTAACATCATACCTTACCCTAACCATAATGCTTACCCTAACCCTAGCCCTAAACATAGGCCTAAATCTAACACTAACCCTAGCACTATTCCTAGCCCTAATTTAGTCATAACAGTCAACCTAACCCTATCCCTATCCCTAAGACTAACTCTAACTCTCGCCTTAGCCTTATCCCTAGTTCTAAACCTATTCCTTAACATAACCCAAGCACTATCCTTATCCCTAGCCCCAACCTTAGCCCTAACCTTCGCCCAAGACTTAAACCTGGATCTGAAACTAAAATTAAGTATAAAGCTCACCCTAACACTAGCCCTAATTCTAATGCTAATTGGAAACCTAGCCCTAAATCTACTCTAACCCTAAAACGAAACTGAGCCATAATGCTAACTTTAACCTAATCCAAACCCTAAAGCTACACCTAGCCTTAAACCTAGCCATAATTTGAGTCCTAACCCTAACCCTAGAAATAACCCAGGCACTGACTCAGCCCCTAACACTAATGCTAGCTCTAAACATTGCCCTAATGCTAACCCTAGAACTAACCCTAAGCAGAAATCTAGTTTATTCATTAGCCTTTATCATTAGTTCTTATCATAGCCCTAATGATAAAAAAAAAAAAAATCCTAGCTCGAATCCAGGACATAACTCTATTTTTTAACTCTAATCCTAAAACTAACCCTAGCCCTATACCTAACCCTAACCCTAACCCTACCTTAAACCCTATCTCTTTCCCTAAGCCAAACCCTCAATCTAATGCTACCCTAGTCCAAAACTTAATTTTTAGCCTACCTCAAACCCTAACTCTATTACTAGCCCTATCTTATCCCTCTTTCTAGCTTTAATCCTATCCCTAACTCTGACCCTTATTCTTACTCACCCCAAGTCTAAACCTGACCCTAACACTAAACCGAACCCTAACACTTCCCATACCAGTAAACCTATACTTAAACCTAATAGTAACACTAGCACTAGATGAAACCTAATCCTAAATATAGTCATAAATCTAGCCCTAGTCCTAAAAAAAAAAAAACTAGCAATATCCCTAACAATAACCATTAACCTAACTTAAAGACTAACCCTATCCCTAGACCCAACACTAGTTGTAATTCTGGCACTCACACTAAATCTAACCCTGTCCTGAACAATGACACTTAACCCTAAACAAACTCTAGCTCTAAACCTTATCCTAACCCCAATCCAAACCCTAACACTAGACATATCCATAACCTTGACCCTAAAACTAGCCATAAACACATTCCTAACTCTTATATTTCCCATAGCCCTAATGTTAGCCCTAAACCTCACACAAAACCTAGACTTTATCCTAGCCATAAACCTAGACATAATCATAACCCTAACCATAACCCTAGACCTAAGCCTAACCCTACCCCCACCTGAGCCCTAAACCTAGCTCAAACTCTAACCCTTACCCTAAAAATAAACCTAACCCTAACCCTAGACCTGACTCTAAACCTAACCCTCACCCAAGACCTAACCTAGCTCAAATGCTAATACTTAAACTAAAACTAAACCTGACACTAACCCCAGGCCTCACCCTAACCCTAGCCCTAATCATAAACTTATCCCTAGTCCTAACCTTAGTCTAACACTATCCATTACCCTAAAGATGAGCCTAACACATATGCTAACCCTAGGCATAACGCTAACCATATCGCTAACACTAACCCTATCCATTACTCTAAATTTAACCTGAACCATAAACCTAATCCTATCCATTACCCTATCTGTAACCCTAACCCAAAGGCTAATTCAATCCTTAACCCTAAAACTTAACCTAAACCAAACCCTATCTGGACTCTGATGCTAATAATAATTCACTTATCTTTAAACGTGACCCTTACCTAAAACTAAACCTTACACTAGACCTAGCCATAACTTAAACCTAAAACTAACACTATCCATAAATCTAGACCTTACATTAGCTCTATCCCTAATCCTAGCCCTAGCACTAACACAAACCCTCATCCTACCACTAAACATAGCCTTAATCCTAACCCTAGCCCTAACCCTAATTCTAACCCTCACCCTAGCCATAAACATAGTTATAACCCCATCCCTTCCCCTAAACCTAACCCTAACCCTAGCCCTAAATCTAGCCCTAATTTAGCCCTAACCCTAAGCCTAATGCTAACCCTAGCCCTAAGACCAACTCTAACTCTCGCTCTAGCCCTATATCTATTTCTAACCTATCCGTTAATAATCCTAACACTAGTCCTAAACATAACCCTAAACATAGCCATAGCCCTAAACCTAGATCTAACCATAACAATAAATCTAAGCCTAAAACTCACCATACCACTAGTGCTAACACTATATCTAATCCTAAAAGTAGCACTAGCTGTAAAATAAAACTGTGACAAAGCCCTAACCCTAACCCTAACCAAACCATAATCCTAGACTTGACATTAGATCTATCCCTAATTCTTACCCTAACACTTACACAAAACATAACCCTACACCTAGCCTTAACCCTAGCCCTAATTCAAGTCTATCCATAACTCTGATCAGTAACACTGATCCTGACTCTGATAGTAACACTAAATCTATCTCAAATCATCACTCTAAACCTAAACCTAATCTACACAGTAGATTTAGACATAATGCTAAACTTAACACTAGCCCTAATTATAACCCTAGTTTTAACATTAGCCATAATCCTAAATAGCCCTAACCTAACTCAAAACTTAGTCATATCAGAGCCCTAACCCTAGCTTAAACACTAGCCCTAACCCTAACCCCAGTGCTAACACTTAACCTAAACCTAACCATAAACCTAAACCTTGTCCTAACCTGAAATGTAACCCAAACCGTAGCCCTAATTCTAACCATAATCCTAGCCCTATACCTAGCTGTAATTTTATCCATTACCATAACCATAACCATAACCAAATTCTATCCCTAGGCCTAAACCTAACCCTTTCCCTAACCCTAAACCTGTTTATTACTCTAAATCTAACCTTAAACCTAAGCTTAACCATATCCATTACCCTAACCCTAATACTAACCCTAAAGCCAATTTGAGCTCTAAGCCTAATTCTTAACCTAACACATACCCTAAATTTGATTCTGACCCTAATAATACCCTAGCTGTAAACCTGAACCTAACCTTCAACCTAACACAATAGATCTGGCCATAATCCTTAACCTAAAACTATCCCTAACCATAACCCTAGACCTGACATTAGCCCTATCCCTAATCCTAGCCCTAACCCTAACCCTATCCCTAAGCCTAGTCTTAATTCTAACCCTAACATTAACCCTGGCCTTAACCCTAATTTTATGCTTTGCCCTATACCTAAATGTAGCTGTAACATCATACCTTACCTTAACCCTAATGTTAACCCTAACCTCAGCCCTAAACCTAGGCCTAAACCTACTACTAACCATAGCTCTAATCTAGCCCTAATTTAGCCCTAACCCTAAACCTAACACTATACCTAGCCATCAGACTCTCTCGCCCTATCCCTATCCCTATTTCTAAACATATCCATTACCATAACCCAAAACCTATCCCTATCCCTAGCCCCAACACTAGCCCTAACCTTTACCCTAGCCCTAAACTTGGATATAACCCTAACCTTTAGCCTAAAGCTCACTCTAAAACTAGCCCAAACGTAATGGTAATTGGAAAACTAGCCCTAACAGTACCCTAGCCCTAAAAATGAATACAGACATAACACTAACCCTAACCCTTAACCTAAACAAATCCTAACCCTACACCTATCCCTAAATGAACCCCTAAATTGAGTCCTAACCCTAGAACTAACCCTGACCCTTACTCGGACCCTAACCATAACCATAGCTCTAAACATTTACCTAACGCTAACCCTAGAACTAGCCCTAATCAGAATGCTAGTTCTTTCATTATCTGTATCCCTAATGCTAATACAAATTCTAGCCCTATTCCAAGCCCTAAACCTAGGTTTAACCCTAAACCTAACCCTAACCCTAACCCTAATCCTAACTCTACCTCTAACCCTATCCCTTACCATAAGCCAAACTCTCACCCTAATGCTACCCTAGTTCTAACCATAACCCTTAGGTTACCTCAAAAACTATCTCTATTACTATTCCTAACCCTAGCCTTCATTCCAGCTCTAACCTTAACTCTAACCCTGACCCTTAGTCTGACCCCAAAAATAACCCCAGATCTTAACCTAACACTAAGCATAAGGCGAACCCTACACCTACCCCTACCGGTAAACCTATACCTAAACCTAACAGTAACAATAGCACTAGAACAAATATTATCCTAAATAGAGTAATAAATCTATCCTTAGCCCTAAACAAAAACCTAGCACTAGCCCTAATAATAACTGTTAACCTAACGTAAAGACTAACTCTATGCCTAGACCCAACGCTAGTACTAAATCTGACCCTCACCCTAAACCTAACTCTTACTCGAACAATGACCATTATTTTAAAACAAACCCTATCTCTAAATCTTATCCTAACCCAAAACCTAACTAGAACACTAGACTTATCCATAACCCTAACCCTAAAATTAGCCATAAAAATATCCCTAGCTCTTACATTACCCATAGCCCTAATGCTAGCCATAAACCTCACACAAAACATAGCCCTTATCCTAGCCGTATACCTAGCCCTTATTGTAACCTTAACAATAAGCCTAGACCTAACCCTAACCCTAACCCTCGCCCTAAATCTAATTCTAGCTCAAACTCTAACCTTAATCTAAACATAACCCTAACCATAACCATAACTTTAGCCCTGACTCTAACCTTTACCCTCACTCTAGCCCTAAACCCAGCTCAAATGCTAATATTTACCCCAAACCTAACCCTGACACTAACCCTAGGACTAACCATAACCCTAGACCTAATTCTAACCTTAATCCTAGCCGTAACCTTAGCTTGAACCCTATACATTACCCTAAATATAAGCCTAACACAAATGCTAACCCTAGGCATAATGCTAACCCTATTGCTAACACTAACACTATTCATTACACTAAATCTAACCTGAACTTTAAACCTAACCCTATCATTTACCCTAACACGAACCCTAACCCTATCCCTAATGGTAATTCAAGCCTTAACCCTAAATATTTACCAAAGCAAAACCCAACTCGAACCCTGACCCTAATAATACACCTAGCTTTAAACCTGACCCTTAACCTAAACCCAACCCTTACACTAGACCTAGCCATAACCTAACCCTAAAACTAACCATAACCATGAACCCATACCTGACATTAGCCTCAGCCCTAATCCTAGTCCTAACCCTAACACAAAACACTAGTCCTCATCTTAGCCTTTATCTAGCCTTAATCCTAACCCAAACCCTAACTCTAGTCCTATCTCTAATTTTAACCCTCACCCTAGAGATGAACTTAGGTATAACTCCATCCTTTCCCCTAACCCTATCACTAATTCTAACCCAAACACTAACCATATTTCTAGCCCTAACCATAGACCTAACCCTAACACTAACCCTAGCACTAATCCTTGGTGAAGGCGATCCCCCACTCACTGTCTTGACAGGGTCACAGTGAGAAAAAGTGTTGGCAAAGCTGCTCTCCCACTGTCTTGACAGGGTCACAGTGAGGATGAAGGCTGGCAAAGCCATGCTGGTTGGTGAGAAAATGAAACCATGAGACCCTTTTTTATGAAATTGGGACTTTTCATTTTCTTGCTTATGTTTCTGACAGGAGGCATGAGTATGTTAAATGCCAAGCAAATTAAATTTCAGATGGCTAGAGCAAAACAGGTAGTTCATGCCTTGGAGGCTGTTGTACTAACCCTCAGCATATCAAGGACAAAGTGGAAGGCTGTTCTTCTATCCCAGTACATTGTGGACAAACCTGATAATGGACAACAATCATCCTTTGAAAGGTCATGAGAATTTTAGGCACCACATTGATTATATCAACTAGAACCCAAGCCCATATTTCTGGCCTCTTAGAAAATCTAATCATTATGCTTATTTTACAAAGTTCATCACATGCAGTCTCATTTTTGATTAAGGAAAGTTATATTATACACTTAGGAAAGTTAAAACATATAAAGATATATTCATCTTTTTTTTTTTATAAACCCTTTCTTACTTTACATAGGGATATCTGATGAGCATAGTTAATATTGGTGGAAAGTGGATTGATGTCTAGAACTTACTTTCTATGGAGAAAGATTATAAAGATATGAGAACTAGTGCACCTTGACTGAGAAACAAAGAAACTCTTTGAGAAAGCAGCTCAGCCAGTTTTATGAGAATAAATTTAGGAATTAATTAAAATAGCTTTATAAGACACAGTTTTAGAATAATGTTAGAAATATTATTTATTTAGATTCTTAAGTTTAGAAATTCTTAAGTTTTTAGTTGTATAGGTTTCTGATATGTTTTAAGAATGATTTATAAATGTTAGGATGTTTTAAATATAAGATTTAAGGGGACTTTTTTAGATGGGAATTTTAGACAAGAAATAAAGTACAAGTGTACTTTAGGTTAATGATTGGTTAGGAGACTTAGAGTCTGGTTATGTAGTTTGGCATTAGTTAATAAGAAAATAGCATATCTTGGGGAAAATAGTAAATCTTGGGAAAATTTGAAAAACGTAAATTAGTGACATAATTTATTAAAGATTCTGTACTTTTAATAATTACATAACTGATGGTCATATCCTGGAAAATGTAAATTAATGTTACATTTTTTGTACCCCCAATCATGGTTAAGGAAATGTCATGTCTTGGCAAAGTTTTAAATTATATAATCAATGACATATTCTGAATCTATAATGATGAGAAAAATTGTAATAAAAGATGACCCAGAGAAAGCTGCATTAGCTCTCTCTCTGAAGATTGCTCCAATGGAATGACTCCTGTCTCATCTTTTCACTGACACCACTCATCCTTCAGGACTCCCTGGACCCCACTAGGGCAGGACCCCAGCAAATCCTAACCCTAATTTAGCCCTAACCCTAATTCTACCAATAACCTTGGCCTGAGACTAACTCTAACTCTCCCCAGCTGTATTTCTAGTTCTAACTCTATCCATTACTGTAAACCAAACAATAGCCCTAACCTAGGCCTAACTCTAGCCCTAGAATCTACCCTAGATCTAACCATAACTCTACATTTGACCCTAACCCTAAGCCTAATCCTCACCTACCACTAGACCTAACACTAACACTAATCCTAAAACTAGCCGTATCCCTAGTCTTTTCCCTTAAATGTAACCGAGACATTGTCCTAACACTAAATGTTAACCTAAACCAAACCATAACCCTAAACCTAGCCATAATCTTCTAGCTCTAATTCATGTCCTAGTCCTAAAATTAACCCTGAACCTGACTTATATTCTAACTCTAACCTTAATTCTAAATATTATACTAACCCTAAAGATAGTGCTAACACTAGATCCAGACCAAATACTAACTCTAATCATAACCTTAGTTCCTATACTAGCCATAGCCCTAACCCTAGCCCTAAACCTAACCAAAAAACTAGCCCTAATCTAAGTCCTAACCCTAGATGTAAACCTAATCCTAAAGCAAGCCCTAGCTGTAAACCTAACCCTAATCCTAGCCCTAACACTAACTCTAATTCTATCACTAACCCTAAGCCAAACCCTATCCATAATGTCAACCTTAGTCATAATCCTAATCCATAGCCTAATCCAAACTCTAGCCCTATTACTAGTCTTAATCCCAGCCCTCATTCTAGGTCAAACCCTAATTAAAATAATTACCCTAATACAAATCTTCAGTCTTAATATGAACCTAACCCTAAACCAGACCATAAAACTAGCCCTACCTGTAAACTTATAACTAAAACTAAGCCTAACAATAGCCCTAGACCTAATCATAATCCTAAATATAACCATAACTCTAGACCTAGATCTAAAAAACCTGATACCTAGCCCTAACATTATCCTTAACCTAAAGCGAAAAATAACCATACCCCTAGACCAAATCATAGTCCAAATTTGGCTTTCACCATAAACCTAACTTTAACTTAAACACTGACCATAACACTAACACTAAACCTAGCTCTAAACCTGAACCTAACCCAAAACCTATACCTAACACTAGACATAGCCATAACCCTAACCCTAAAACTAGCTCTAATCAGAACCATAGATCTTACATTACACAAAGCCTTAACCCTGGGCTTTAACCTAAAACAAAACCTAGCCCTATTTTGAGGCCTAATCCTATCTTAAGAATAACCATAATCCTAAATGTAGCCCTATTCCTAACCCTCGCCTTAGAAATAACCCTAGCTCAAAGCCTAACCCTTAGCCTAAACATAATCCTAGCCCTATTGCTAAACATAAACCTAACCCTAGCCCTAGTCCTAAACTTAACCCTAGTACTAACCCTAGCTCTAAACCTAACATTACCCTAACCCAAACCCTAACCCTAATAATAACCCTACCCCTAAACCTAACCCTACCCCTAACCCTAATCATGAACCGAACCCTCAACTGAACCCTAAACCTAACACTTGTCATATATTTATCCCTAAACCTTACCATAAATCAAAACTAAACCTATCCCTGAAGCAAAATTTAACAATAACCTAAACTTAACCCTAAACCTAATCTTAAATCTAATCCAATACATTACTCTAAAACTACCCCAACCCTAATGAAAACACTAGCCCTAATTCCAACCCTAACCCTAACCATAACATAACCCTAACCTAGACTTAACACTAAACATAACACTCCCCCTAGCCCTAACCAAAGCTTTAACCCTAACCCTTACACTACTGCTAACTCTACCTTAGCTGTAATCATAATCCTAACTTTAGCCCTAACCCTAATATTAAACCTAGCCCTAATCCTAGCCCTAATATAGCCCTATTCCTAACCCTAACCCTTACCCTAGAATTAAGATAACTATAATTCTCACAAAAGACCTATCCCTACATCAACCCTAACCCTTACCCTAAAATTAAGACTAACTATAATTCTCACAAAAGACCTATCCCTACATCTAACCCTATACATTACTGTAACCCTAACCAAGGCCCTAACCCTAGTCATAACGCTTGCCCTAGCACTAATTCTAATCGAAACCTATCTCTAAAACTAACCCTATCCCTTACCATTACCCTAACCCAAGCCCTAACACTAGGCATAATCCTTAGTCCTACAACTAACATATCTCTAAAACTAACCCTAACCTGAGGCCTCAGCCTAAACCTGAAATTAGCTATAACAATAATGCTATTCCTAAAATTAGCCCTAACCTTAGACATAGCCCTAAATCAAAACTGAGCTATACCAATAACACTAACCCTTATCCTAGAACAAACCCTAACCCTACACCGGCCCTAACCCTAGCCCTAATTTGAAACCTAACCCTAACCCTAAACCTAACCATGACTCTGACTCATATCCAAACACTAAACCTAGTTCTAAACATTACCCTAACCTTATGTTTTTTTTAATTTATTTTTTTATTGGTTGTTCAAAACATTATAAAGCTATTGACATATCATATTTCATACAATAGATTCAAGTTGGTTATGAACTCCCAATTTTACCCCAAATACAGATTGCAGAATCACATCAGTTACACACCCACATTTTTACATAATGCCCTATTAGTAACTGTTGTATTCTGCTACCTTTCCTATCATCTACTATCCCCCCTCCCTCCCCTCCCACCTTCTCTGACTACTCCATCCACTGTAATTCATTTCTCTCCTTGTTTATTTTCCCATTACCCTCACAACATCTTATATGTGATTTTGTATAACAATGAGGGTCTCCCTCCATTACCATGCAATTTCCCTTTCTCTCCCTTTCCATCCCACATCATGTATCTGTTTAATGTTAATCTTTTCTTCCTGCTCTTCCACCCTGCTCTGTTCTTAGTTGCTCTCATTGTATCAAAGAAGGCATTTGGTATTTGTTTTTTAGGGATTGGCTAGCTTCACTAAGCATGATCTGTTGTAGTGCCATCCATTTCCCTGCAAATTCTATGATTTTGTCATTTTTAGTGCTGCATAGTACTCCATGGTGTATAAATGCCACATTTTTTTTATCCATTCATCTATTGAAGGGCATCTGGGTTGGTTCCACAGTCTAGCAATTGTGAATTGTGCTGCTATGAACATCGATGTAGCAGTATCCCTGTAGTACGCTCTTTTAAGGTCTTCAGGGAATAGTCCAAGAAGGGCAATAGCTGGGTCAAATGGTGGTTCCATTCCCAGATTTCCCAGGAATCTCCATACTGCTTTCCAGATTGGCCACACCAGTTTGCAGTCCCACCAGCAATGTACAAGAGTACCCTTTTCCCCACATCCTCGCCAGCACTTGTTGTTGTTTGACTTCATAATGGCTGCCAATCTTACTGGAGTGAGATGGTATCTTAGGGTGGTTTTGATTTGCATTTCTCTGACTGCTAGAGATGGTGAGCATTTTTTCATGTACTTGTTGATTGATTGTATGTCCTGCTCTGAGAAGTGTCTGTTCAGGTCTTTGGCCCATTGGTTGATTGGGTTATTTGTTTTCTTTTTGTTTAATTTTTTGAGTTCTTTGTATACTCTGGATATTAGGGCTCTATCTGAAGGGTGAGGAGTAAAAATTTGTTCCCATGATGTAGGCTCCCTATTTACCTCTTTTATTGTTTCTCTTGCTGAGAGAAAACTTTTCAGTTTAAGTAAGTCCCATTTGTTGATTCTTGTTATCAACTTTTGTGCTATGGGTGTCCTATTAAGGAATTTGGAGCCCGACCCTACAATATGTAGATCGGCACCAACTTTTTCTTCTATCAGACGCAGAGTCTCTGATTTGATATCTATGTCCTTGATCCATTTTGATTTAACTTTTGTGCATGGCGAGAGGAGGGGATTCAGTTTCATTTTGTTGCATATGGATTTCCATTTTTCCCAACACCATTTGGTGAAGATGCTATCCTCCCTCCATTGCATGCTTTTAGCTCCTTTATCAAATATAAGATAGTTGTAGCTTTGTGGATTAGTCTCTGTGTCCTCTATTCTGTACCATTGTTCCGCCCTCCTGTTTTGGTACCAGTACCATGCTGTTTTTGTTACTATTGCTCTGTAATATAGTTTTAAGTCTGGTATCGCTATACCGCCTGATTCGCACTTCCTGCTTAGAATTGCTTTTGATATTCTGGGTCTTTTATTTTTCCATATGAATTTCATGATTGCTTTATCCATTTCTACAAGAAATGCCATTGGGATTTTGATTGGCATTGCATTAAACCTATAGAGAACTTTTGGTAATATCGCCATTTTGATGATGTTAGTTCTGCCTATCCATGAACAGGGTACATTTTTCCACCTTCTAAGATCTTCTTCTATCTCTCTGTTTAGGGTATTGTAGTTTTCATTGTATAAATCTTCACCTCTTTTGTTAGGTTGATTCCCAAGTATTTTTTTTTTGAGGATATTGTGAATGAAGTGTTTTTCCTCATTTACGTTTCAGAGGTTTTGTCACTGATACCCTAAACTTAAAGCTAACCCTAACACTAGGCCTAGCCCTAAACTTAACCCTAAAACTAACCCTAGTCATAAACCTATTTCTTACAATAGCCATAACCATTAAACTAGCCCTAACCTTAATAAAAAACTAGCCCTAATCCAAGCCTTAACATGAGCTTTAACCCTAAACCTAACTCTAACCCTAGTCCTAACCTTAGATCTAACCCTATCACTTAAGCTAAGCCAAACCCTCACCCTAATGCTAACCATATTCTTAGCTCTAATCCTTAGCCCAACCAAAATCTAACTCTATAACTAGTCCTAACCCTAGCCTTCATTCTAGATCTAACCATAACCCAAACTATAACCCTGTCCCTGACCATTATTCTGACCCTAACACTAATCTTAACTCTAAATCTAAACCTAACCCTAAACCGAACCCTAACACTAGTCTTACTGGTAAACTTATATTTAAACCTAACCCTAACACTAGCCCTAGACCCAAACCTAATCCTATATCTAGACATAACTATGGCTCTAGAACTAAAAAAAAAAAAAAAAAAAAAAAAAAAAAAACTAGACCCAGCCTTAACAATAACCCTTAACCTAACCCAAACTCTAATGCTACCTCTAGACCTAACCCTAGTCCTAATTCTGGCTTTAACTCTTACCATTACCCTACCCGAACACTTTCCCTGACACTAACACTAACCCTTGCTCTAAACTTCACCCTAACCCTAAAACTAACCCTAAAACTACACCTAGCCCTAACATTAACCATCAAACTAGTCTTAATCATTACACTAGTTCTTACATTAGCCATAGCCTTAACCTATCACATAACCTAGCCCTAATCCAAGCCCTACCTTAGCTTTAACCCTAAAGCTAACCCTAAAAATAATCCTAGCCCTAACTGTAACCCTAAATCTAACCCTAGACCTTATCCTAACCATAAGCCCAGCCCTAACCCTATCTCTAACCTTATTCATTACCCTAAGACAACTAAAATTCTTATGCTAACCTTAGGCAGAACCCTAGTCCTAGCACTATCCTTAATCCTATCTATTAACCCAAACCTAACCTGAACCCTAAACTTAACTGTGTCATTACCCGATCCCTAAATATAAGACTAATTTCAGCAGTAAACCTAAACCTTAACTTAACCCCAACCCTAAATTTGACCCTGACTCTAAAAATACCCATAGCTCTAAACCTGACCCTAATAAGAAACCTAACCTTTACAATAGACCTAGCCATAAACCTAAACCCAAAACTATCCCTAACCTACCCTAGACCTGACGTTAACCCTAGCTCTAATGTAGCCCTAACCCTAATACAAAACACCCCACATCCTAGTAAGGAACCTCACATTAATCATAACCTTAACCCTAATGTTAACCCTAACCTTAACCCTAATTCTCACCCTAGTCCTAAAACTATCTATATTCCCATCCTTTACCCTAAATGTAACCTAACCCTAAACCTAACACTAACCCTAGTCCTAACCCTAGGCCTAACCCTAACGCTAACCCTAGCCCTAATCCAAGTCCTAATTTAGCCATATCCAAAACCCTAACTCTAGCCCTAAGACTAACTATAACTCTCACCCTAGCCCTATACCTAGTTCTTACCCTATCTCTTACCATTACCATATACCTAGCCCTAAACGTAGCCCAACCTTAGCCCTATGCATAGCCCTATCACAAAACCTAGATCTAAACCTAACTCTAAATTTAACACTAACCCTAAGACTAAACCTAAACATAACTCTACTCTTATTCATAATCCTTAACCTAAGCCTAAATATCACACTTACACTAGCTCTAAATCTAAGACTAATCTTAAAACTAGCCCTAACCCTAAACCTAGCTCTAAAACAAAACAAAGTCATTGCCCTAACCTTAACCCTTAACCTAAACCAAATCCTAACCCTACATCTATCCCTATACCTATCCCTAATTATAGTCTAATACTAACCCGAAAACTAACCCTGACCCTGACTCTGACCCTAACACTAACCCTGGCTCTAAACATCATCATCACCATAAACCTAACCTTAACACTAGACCTAGACCTAACTCTAAACCTATAACTAGCTCTAATCACAAACCTACTTCATACATTAGCAGTAGTGTTAACCCTAGCCATAACCTAACCCAAAACCTAGCCTTAATCTGAGTCCTAAATCTAACTTTAACCCTAAACTTCAACCTAACCCTAACACAAACACTAGCCCTTATCCTATATATAACCCTAGCCCTAACTTTAGGGCTAACCCTATCCATTACCCTAATGAAAACCGTAACCCTTCTGATAACTCTAGGCGTAACCCTAATCCTATACATTACACTAAACTGAACCTAAACCCTAAACCTAACACTGTCTTTACCCTAACCCTAAATCTAAAACTAATTTGAGCCCTACACCTAAACACTAACTTAATCCAAACCCTAATGCAGACCGTGATTCTAAAAAATAACCCTAGATCTAAACCTGACCCTAACCAAAAACCTAACCCTTACACTGGACAAAGCCATAAACCTAACAATAAATATATCCCTAACTGTAACCCTAAACCTGACATTAGCCATAGGACTAATACTATCCCTAACCCTAAAACAAATCCTAGTCCTCATCGTAGCCCTAAACATAGGCTTAATCATAACCCTAACCCTAACCCTAGTTCTAACCCTAATACTAACCCTCACCCTTGCCCTAAGCCTAGCTGTAACCACATCCCTTACCCTAAGTTAAACCCTAACTCTAAACCTAACCCTTGCCTTATCCTTAGCCCTAGTACTAACCCTAGATCAAAATCTAACTCTAAATCTAACCCTAACTCGATGCCTAATCATAATCCTAAAACTAGCCCTAACCCTATCCCTAACATAACACTAGCCATAATATAGCCCTATCCCTAAACCTAAACCTAACACTAGCCCTATGACTAACTCTCTGATACTAGCCCTATCTCTCATCCTAACCCTATCCCTTACCATAACCCTAACCCTAACTCTAACCCTAGTGCTAACCCTTTCCCTATCTTTATCCTTAGCACTAACCTTAGGCAAAATGTAACTCTAAAACTAGCCCTAACAAGAAGGCTAAGCCTAAACGTAACACTAGCCAAAACCATAACACTAATCCAAAAATAAGCCCTATCGCTACCCCCCCCCAAAAAAAAAAAAAAAAAACTGAGCCATAGCTCTAACCCTAAACATTAACTTAACCAAACCTTAACCTTACACCTGGACCTAAACCTAGACTTATTTGGGTTGGAAGCTGAACCCTAAAACTAACCCTCAACCTGACACTGACCCTAAAACTTCTAGCTACAAACATCACCCTAACAGTAAACCTAACCTTAACACTAAACCTATAACTAAAACCCTAAAATTAGCTCTAATTTTAAACCTAGTACTTACATTAGCTGTAAACCTAACCCTAGCCCTAACAAAATCCAAAACCTATCCCTAATCAGAGACCTAACCCAAGCTTTAAACCTAACCTAACCCTAACACTAGCCCTAATTGTAAACATAACTTTAGCCTTAAACTGATCTCTAACTCTATTAACATAACCATAACCCAAACTATAATGATAACCCTAAGCATAAACCTAACCCTATCCCAAATCCTAACCCTTCCATTACCCTAAACCTAACCTGGATCCTAAATCGAACCCTATCATTACCCTAACCTTAATCCTAAAACTAATTCAAGCCCCAAATTGAAACCTTAACCTATCTCAAACCCTAACCCAGACCTTGACCCTAATAATACACCTAGCTCTAAACCAGACCATAACCCAACACCTAACCTTTAGCCTAGACTTAGTCATAAACCTAACCCTAAAACTATCTTTAACCATAATTCTTGACCTGAAATTAGCCCTAGCCCTAATCCTAGACCTATCCCTAAAAACATATCTAGTCCTCATTCTTGTACTAAACCTAGCCTTGTTTATAACTCAATCTCTAGCTCTACACCTAAAATTAATTCTAACCCTCACCCTACCTCTAAACCTAGCTATAATGTCATCCCTTACTCTAAATTTAAACCTAACCCTAACCCTAACACTAGGCTTAAGCTAAACACAAAACCTAGCTCTAATCCTAGCCCTAATATAGTTCTAACACTATCCTAACCCTAGCCCTAAGACTAACTCTAACTCTTGCCCTAGCCCTAGCCCTAGTTCTATCCCTATCTGCTACCATAAACCTAACACTAGCCCTAACACTTGCCCTAAAGTTAGCCCCAACCATAAAGATAACTGTAAATCTAAACTTAAACCTAAGCCTAAGCCTAACACTAACATTAGCCCTAACCTTAATGATAATTGTAAAACTAGCCCTAACCCTAATCCTAGCAATAAACCTAAACAGAGCAATAGCCCTAACCATAAACCGTAACTTAAACCAAACACTAACACTACACTTAGACCTAAACCTAGCCCTAATTCAATTGCTAAGCCTCACCTTAAAACTAACCCTGACCCTGACTCATATCCTAACACTCCTAGATCTAAACACTGCCCTAAACTCAAACGGAATACTAACATTAACAATAGCCCTAATTTGAGCCTTAATGCTAACCCTAAAACTAACCCTGACCATGAATCCTATCCTAACAAGAACCGTAGCTATAAATATCACCTTAACCTTAAACCTAACCCTAGCACTCATACTACCCCTAACCGTAACCCTAAAACTAACCCTACTGGTATCCCTAGTTCTTACATTAGTAGTTGCCATAATCCTAGCCCTAACCCTAACAACAACAACAAAAAAAAAAAACTAGCCCTAAACTGAGCCCTAAACCTAGCTTTAACTCTAAGTCTAACCCTAACCATAGCCCTAACCCTAGATATAAATCAATCCCTTACCCTAAGCAAAACCCTAAACCTAAGAGTAACCCTTGACCTATCTCTAGTCTTTAGACAAACCAAAACCCTAACCCTATAAATAGTCCTAACCCTAGACTTTGTTTTAGCTCTAACACTATTCCAAACCCTAACTCTAACCATGATCCTTATTCTGACCCTAACACTAAACCTAGATCTAACACTAAACCCAACCCTAACCCAAAATTTACCATAATCCTATCCCTAGACCTAACTCTGAACTTAACTCTCAGCCTAGCCCTAACCATAGCTCAGTACCTAAACCTTACGCTAAACATAACCCTAAACATAATCCTAGTTCTAACCTTCAATGTAACCCTAACACAAGAACTAATTTTAACCATCACTCTAGCCCTAAACTTAACTCTAACTGTATCCATTACCCTAAACATAACCCTTAACATAATGCTAACCCTAGGTTTAACCCTAATCCTATCACTTTCTGCAAACCTATCAATTACCCTAACCTACTCTGAACCCGAAACCTAATTCAACTATTACACGAACCCTAACCCGAATGCTAATTCGAGCCCTAACCCTAACCTCAAGACTAAACCAAACCCTAATACTAACCATGACCCTAATAATTCCCCTAGCTATAAACCTGACTCTTACCCTACCTAACCCTTACACTAGACCAAGCCATAAACCTAACCCTAAAACTATTCCTAACCTTAACCCTAGACGTGATATTAACCCTAGCCATTATCCTATCCCTAAACCTAACAAAAACCCTATCCCTTATCCTAGCAATAAACATAGCCTTAATTTTATCCCTAACAAAACCCTAGGCCTAAACCTAACACTAAACCTAGCCCTAATCTTAGCTCTACTTTAGCCCTATACCTAACCCTAAACCTAATCCTAGCCAAAAGACTAACTCTAACTCTCACCCTAACCCTAAACCTAGTTCCAAACCTATCCCTTACTAGAACCCTAATCCTATCCCTATCCCTTGGTTAACCCTAGCCTTATTCATGGCCCTGGCCATAACCCTAGACCTAACCCTAACTGTAAATCTAACCCTAAACCTAAGCCTAAACCTAAACATAACATTAGAACTAATGCTAATGCTAATCCTAAAACGTGCACTAACACTAGGCCTAGCCCTAAAACAAAACTGAGCCATAGCCATAACCCTAACCCTTTTCCTAAACCAAACCCTAACACTACACCTAGCCCTAACCATATCCTAATTCTAGTCCTAAACCTAACCCAAAAACTAACCCTGACCCTGACTCTTACCCTAACAAAAACCCTGGCTGTAAACATCATCATCACTGTAAACCTGAACCTAAAACTAGACGTAGCCCTAACCCTAACCCTATAACTAGCGCTAATCACAACCCTACTTCATATATCAGCCATAGCCTTAACCCTAGCCCTAACCTAACCCTAACTGATTAGTAAACCTAGTTTTAACCCTAAACTTAAACCTAACCCTAAACCAAAACTAGCCCTAACCAAGGCCTAAACCTAACCCTATCCATTACACTAAACAAAACCTAAACACTAAAACAAACCCTATCATTACCCTAAACATAAACCTTAAACTAACCCAAACACTAACCCTGACCTTGACCCTAAAAATAACCTTAGATATAAACCTGAATCTTACCCTAAAACTAATCTTACACTGGACCAAGCCATAAACCTAAATTAAATCTAGCCCTAACTATAACCCTATACCTGATATTAGCCCTAGCCCTAATACTATCCCTAACCCTAACACAAAACCTAAACCTCATCCTAGCCATAAACCTATCCTAAATCATAACCCAAACCCTAACTTTAGCCCTAACCCGAATACTAACCCTTGTCATAGCCCTAAACATAGCCCAAACCACATCCCTTAACCTAAACGTAATCCTAACTCTTACCCTAACCATTTTCATCACAATTGCCCTATCCTTAGCCATAGCTTTAACACTAGATCAAAACCTAACTTTAAATCTAACCCTAACTCGATGCCTAAGCCTAAAACTAGCCTTAACCCTGATGCTAATTCTAAAACTAGCTCTAACCCTATCCCTAACACTAACCCTAGCCATAATTTAGCCCTATCCCTAATCCTAAGCCTAACCCTAGCCCTAAGAATAACTCTAACTTTCACACTGGCCTTATCACTCACTCTAATTCTATCCCTTTCCATAAACCTAAACCTATCCCAAATCTAGTCCTAACCCTTGCCCTATCCTTAGCACTAGCACTAACCATAGATAAAAACCTAACTCGAAATTTAACCCTAAACAGAAGCCTAAGGCTAATTCTAAAACTAGTCCTAACCCTAACACTAATCATAATAATTTCAATAACCCTAACCCTGGCCCTAAAACCAAACCAAGCCAAAGCTCTAACCATAACCATTAACCTAAACCAAGCCCAAACCCTACACCTAGCCCTAACCCCAGCCCTAACTCGAGTTTTAAGCTAAACCCTAAAACTAACACTGACCCTTACTCTGACCATAACACTAACACGAGGCCTAACATCACTCTAAACCTAAACCTAAACCTAACAGTAAACCTAGCCCTAAAACACTAAAATTAGCCATAATCATAATGCTAGTACTTATATTAGTCGTAAACCTAACCCTAGCACTAACTTAACCCCAAACCTAGCCCTAATCATAACCATAACACTAACCCTAAACTTATTTCTAACTCTATCCATTACAATAACCATAACCCTAACCCTAATGCTAATTCAAGCCCTAACTTTAAACCTTAACCTGTCCCAAACCCTAACCCAGAACTTGACAATAATAATACCTCTAGCTCTAAACCTCATGCTAACTGTAAACCTAACCCTTACACTAGACATACCCACAATCCTAATCCTAAAACTATCTTTAATTATAATTCTGGACCTGAAATTAGCCCTACCACTAATCCTAGCCCTAACCCTAAAAAAAAAAAAAAAAACCCTAGCCCCAAATCCTAACCCTAAACCTAGGCTTAATCATAACCCTACTCTAACCAGAGCCCTAACCCTAATTATAACACTCACCCTACCTCTAAACCTAGCTATAATGTTATCCATTACCACAAATTTTGCCCTAATGATAAACCTAAACTCTAAACGCTAACTCTAAATTCTAACCCTAATCCTAACACTAACCTTAGGCTTAAGCTAAACACTAAACCTAGCCCTAATCCTAGCCCTAATTTAGCCCTTTCTCTAACCCTAAACCTAACCCTAGCCCTAAGACTAACTCTCACCCTAGCCCTAGCCCTATTTCTAACCCTATCCCTTACCATAACCCTAAACCTAGCCATAACCCTTGCCATATCCTTAGTTCTAGCCCTAATCCTAGGCCTAACCCTAATTCCAAATTTAACCCTAACACAAAGCCTAAGCCTAACACTAACACTAGCCCTAACCTTAACCATAGGACTAAAACAAAACTGAGCATTAGCCCTAACCATAAACCTTAATTTAAACCAAAACCTAACACTACTACTAGACCTAACCCTAGTCCTAGTTCAAGTTCTATCCCTAACCTTAAAACCAACCCTGATGCTGACTTATATCCTAATATTCACCCTAGCTCTAAACACTGCCCTCAACTTAAACTGAACCCTAACAGTAACCCTAGCCCTAATTTGAGTTCTAAATCTAACCCTAAAACTAAGCCTCAACCTAACTCCTATTCTAGCATGAACCCAGCTAAAATTATCACCCTAACCTTAAACCTAACCCTAACACTAAACCTAACCCATACCCTAACAATAAAACTAATCATAATGGTAACCCTAGTTTTTACATTAGCCATTGCCCTAACCCTAGGCCTAACCCTAACCTAGGCCTAATCCGAGCCCTAAACCTAGCTTTTACCCTAACTCTAACCATAATCATAGCCCTAACCCTAGCTATGAACCAATCCCTAACTTAAGCAAACCTTAAATCTAAGGTTAACCCTAGACCTTTTCCTAATCCTTAGGCTAACCAAAACACTAACCTTATTAATATCCCTTGCCTTCATTCTAGATCGAACCCTATCCAAAACCCTAACACTAACCCTGACCCTTTTAGTGACCTTACCATTAATCCTAGGTCTAATTCTAACCATAACCCTAACCCACAACCTACTGTATTCTTATCTCTAGACCTAATCCTGAACCTAACACTGAGCCTAGCCCTAAACATAGCTCAGAACCTAACCCTTACACTAAATATAACCTTAACCTAACCCTAGTTATAACCCTTACCCTAAATCTAAATCAAGACCTAATTTAACCATAACCCTAACCCTAAACTTAAGTCTAACTGTATAATTAACCTAAACATAACCCTTACCATAATGCTAACCCTAGGCCTAACCCTAAATGTATCACTATCCCCAAAATTATCAATTACCCTAAACCTACCCTGAACCCTAGACCTAATTCAATCATTTCCCTAACACTTTCTCTAATGATAATTCAAGCCCTAACCCTAAACTCAAACCTAAACCAAACCCTAACACTGACACTGATCCTAATATTTCCCGTAGCTCTAAACCTCACTCTTACCCTATACCTTACCCTTACACTAGACCTAGCCATAAAACTAACCCCAAAACTATACCTAAGCATAAAAATAGACCTGGTATTAGCCCTAGCCATGATACTAGCCCTAACCCTAACACAAACCCTAGCCCTTATCCTAGCCCTAAACATAGCCTTAATTATAACCCTAACCATAACCCTAGGCCTAACTGTAACACTAACCCTAGCCCTAATCTTAGATATAATTTAGCCCTGTCCCTAACCTTAACCCTAACCCTAGCCCAAAGACTAACTCTAACTATCAGCTTAGTCCTAACCCTAGTTCTAACTCTATAAATTACTGGAACCCTAATCCTAGCCCAAACCATAGGTCTAACACTAGCCCTATTCATAGTGCTAGCAGAAACCCGAGATCTAACCCTAACTCTTAATCTAATCCTAACCCTCAGCCTAAACCTAAACCTAACACTAGCCATAACCCTAAGTTTAATCCTAAAACTAGCACTAACCCTAGCCCTAAAACACAACCAAGTCATATACCTAACCCTATACCTTAATAAAAATTAAGCCCTAAGCTTACACTTAGCCATAACTCTAGGCATAATTCGAGTTTTAAGCCAAAACCTAAAACTAACCCTGACCCTGACTCTGACCTTAACATTAACCCTAGCTCTAAACATCACCCTAACCCTATATGTAAACCTAAAAATATACCTAGCCTTAACCCTAACCCTAAAATTAGCCCTAATCACAACCCAGGTACTTATATTAGCCGTTAGCCTAAACCTAGCCTTAACATAACCCAAAAGCTATCCTTATTCCGAGCACTATCACTGGATTTACACTTAACCCTAACCCTATCACTAATCATAAGTATAACCCTAGCTGTAACCCTAGATTTAACCCTAACACTAACCCTAAGACTAACCCTATCAATAATAGTAACAATAACCCTAGCCGTACCCCAATCTCTAACCCTATCCATTACCCTAACCATAACCCAAACCCTAATGCTATACCTGGTCCTAAACCTAACCATATCCCTAATCTTAACCCTATCCATTAACCTAAACCTAACCTGAAACCTAAACTTAACACTATCTTTACCCTAATACATACTTTAATTCTAATTCAAGCACTAACATTAAACCTTAACCTCTCCAAAACACTAATTGTGACCCCGACCCTAAGAGTACGCTTAGCTCTAAACCTGACCCTACCCAAAAACCTAAACTTTACACTAGACGTAGCCATAAACCTAAACCTAAAACTGTACCTGAAATTAGCCCTGGCATAATCCTAGCCCTAAACCTAGGCTTAATAATGGCCCAAACATAATACGAGCCCTAACCCTAATTCTATTCATCACCCTAGCCCTAAACCTACCTATAACCTCATCCTATGCCCCAAAACTAACCATAACCCTAAACCTAACCCTAACCCTTACCCTAAACCTAGGCCCAACACAAAGTCTAGTGCTAATCCTAGCCTTTATTTAATCCTATCCTAACCCTAAATCTAGACATAAGACTAACTCTAACTCTTGCCGTAGCCCTAGCCCTAGTTCTATCCTTAGCCTTAATCCTAATCCTTGATCTAAGCCTAAGTCTAAATCTAAACCTAACTCTAAATTTAACTGTAACAATAATCCTAAACCAAACTCTAACACTACCCCTAATCATAACGCTAATCCTAAAACATGCCCTATGCTTAGCCCTAGCCATAAACCAAAACCAAGCCATAGTTCTAATCTTAACTCTTAACTTAAATCAAACCCTAACCCTACAACTAAGCCTAAAACTAACTCTAACATTATCCCTGACCCTGACACAGACCCTAACACTAATCCTCCTCTAAACATCACCCTAACCTAAAATTAACCCTAACACTATATCTAGCCTTAACCTAAACCTAAAACTAGCCTTAATCATAACCCAAGTTCATACATTAGTCATTGTCCTAACTGTAGCCCTAACCCTAACACAAATTCTACAACTAATCCAAGACCTAACCCTAGCTTTAACCATAATACTTGTTCTAACCATAACCCTAACACTAGCCCTAACCCTAACTCTAACCATATTCCTTACACTTAGCCAAACCCTAACCCAAATGCTAACCCTAGTCCAATCCTAATCCTTAGCCTAACTTAAACTCTAACCATAATACTAGCCTTAACCCTACCCCTCATTCCACCTCTAAACCTAATCCTGACCCTCATCTGACCCTAACAGTAACCCTAGGTCTAAACCTGACCCTAACCCTAAACCAAACCCTAACACTAGCCCTACTGGTAAACCTATACCTATACCTAAGCCTAACACTAGACCTAGACGCAAAGCTAATCCTAAAATAGCTATAACTCTAGCCCTAGATCTAAACAAAAACCTAGCACTAGCAGTAGCAATAACCCTTAAACTTAACTGAACACTTACACTATACCTAGAGCTAAACTTAGTCCTAAATTTGGCTCTAACCTTAACCATAACGCTATCCCAAAACTGACCCTAATTCATACACTGAACTTAGCATTAAACATGACACTAACTCAAAACCTAGGCCTAACACTAGACCTAGCCATAACCCTAACCCTAAAACTAGCCCTAAACATAGCTCTTACATTAACCATAGTCTTAACCCTAGCCCTAAACCTAACATAAAACCTAACCCTAATCCTAGGTCTAAACTTTGCTCTAAGCATATCCCTTAACCTAAACCTACCCCTAAACCTAGCCCTAACTTAAGACTCCCCTTAGACCTAACCCTAGCTCAAAGATTAAGTTTTACACTAAGCATAACCCTAGCACTATCCTAAACACTATCCCTAACCCTAGCCCTATTCCTAAAGTTAAATCTAGCCTGAACTTCAGCTCTAACCATATCCATTACCCCAACCCTAAACCTAACCCTAATTAAAACCCCATCCCTAACACTAAACCTAACACTAACCATAAATGTAAACTTAGACCTAAACCTAAACCTAACCCTCGCTATAGCCCTAACCTTAGCTATAACACTAACCCTTACCCTAACTTAACTATAACCCTAGCCCTAAACTTAACACTTACCTAACCCTAAAACTTACCCTAAATTACACCCTAACCCTATCCCTAAACCTAGCCCTAATCCTAGAGTTAATCCAAGCCATAACCTAGCACTAACCCTAGCTCTAAACCTATCCATTACACTAATCATAACCCTAACCCTAATGGTAACCCAAACTGATTGCTAAACCTAACTCATCCATTACCCCAAACCTTAACTCAACCCTAAACAAAACCCTATCCATTACCCTAATCCTGAACCTAACCCTAATGCTAATTTGAGCCTTAACCCTAAACCTTTAGCTAAATGAAATGCTAACCCTGACCCTGACCCTAATAATAACCCTAGCCCTAAAGCTGACCTTTAACCTACACCTAACTCTTACAGTAGACCTAGCCATAACCTAACCCTAAAACTATTTTTAACATTAACCCTAGAGCTGATATTAGCCCTAGACCTGGTCCTAGCCTGGTCCTGGCCTAACAGAAACCATAGCTTTTAACCTAGCCCCAAGCCTAGCCTTAATCTAACTAAACCATAAACTTAGGCCTAATCATAATTCTAAACCTCACCCTATCCCTAAAGCTAGCTATCTCCCCACCCATTCCCCTAAACCTTACCTTAACACCAATGCTAACCCTAACTCTAGCTCAACCCATTAATCCAACCCTAACACCAATCCTAGCCTTAATACTAGCCCTAATGTAGCCCTAACCCCAACACTATACCTAGTCCTAAACCTAGCCCTAATTTTGCTCTAACCCTAACCCTAACTCTAGTCCTAATCCTAGCCCTAATTTAGCCCTAACTCTAACACTAACCCTAGTCCTAATCCTAGCCCCAATTTAGCCCTAAACCTAGCCCTAACCCTAGCCGTAATCCAAGCCCTAATTTAGTTCTAACCCTAACCCTAACCCTAAGACTACGATTGTGACTAACTCTAATTCTCACCGTAGCCGTATCCCTAGTTCTAATCCTATTCGTTAACATGACCCTAACCCTCACCCTAACCCTAACCTTAGCCCTAGCCGTAACCCTAGATCTAACCCTAACTGTAAATCTAACCCTAACCCTAAGTCTAAACCTCAACCGAACTCTAGCCCTAACCCTGATGCTAATCCATAATCTAGCTGTTACCGGAGCCCTATCCCTAAAACAAAACCAACCTATAGCCCTAACCCTTAACCTAAACCAAACCCTAACCATACAACTACAACTAACTTTGGTCCTAATTCGAGTTCTAACACTAACCCTAAAACTAACCCTGACTCTGACACTAACCCTAACAATAACCCTTGCTGTAAACATCACCCTAACCTTAAACCTAACTGTAACTCTAGTCCAAACCATAACCCTAATGCTAAAACTAGCACTAATTGCAACACTAGTTCATACATTACCATAGCCCTAATCCTAGCTCTAACCAAACCCAAAACCAAGCCCTAATTCGAGCCTTACCCCTAGCTTTAAACCAAACCCTAAACCTAACCCTAACCAAGAAAATAGCCCTAAACTTTACCCTAACCATAGCCAGAATTCTAACAATAACCCTAGCCCTATCAATAGCTCTAACACTATCCATTACCCTAACCATAACCATAACTCTAATGGTAACCCTAGGCCTTACCCTAAACTTATTCCTAATCCTAACCTATTTCATTAACCTTAACCTAACCTGAACCATAAACCTAACCCTATCATTACCCTAACTCTAACCTTAATGCTAATTCAAGCCCTAACACTAAAACTTAACCCAACCCAAGCCCTAACTCTGCCCCTTCCCATGATAATATACCTAGCTCTAACCCTGACTCAACTGCTAAACCAAATCCTTTTACTAGACCAAGCAATAAACCCAAGCCCCAAACTATCACTAGCCATAATCCTAGACCTGACACTTGCCCTTCCCGTAATTCTAGCCCTTAACTTAACACAAAACAAACCCATAACCCTAGCCCTAATCCTATCCATAACCCTAGCCCTAAATTTAGCTCTAACCCTATCAATTACCATAAACTTAACCCTAATTATAATGCTAACCCTAGGCCTAAATCTAACCCTATCCCTAATCATAACCCTATCCATTATGCTAAATCTAATCTGAACCCTAAACCAAACCCTATCATTATCCTAACCCAAACCCTAATGTTAATTTGAGCCCTAAACTTAAACCCTAACCTAAACGAAACCCTAAACCTGACCCTGACTGTAATAATACCCCTAGTCCTAAATTTGACCCCTACCCGAAACCTAACACTTACACTAAACATAGCCATAAACCTAACCCTAAAACGATCCCTAACCAAAACCCAAGACCTGACATTTGCCCTAACACTAATCCTAGCCATAACCCTAAAAGAAATCCTAGCCCTCATCCTAGCCCTAAATCTAGCCTTAATCATAACAAGAATAAAACCCTAGCCCTAACCCTAATTCTAAATTTCACCTTAGCCCTATCCCTAGCTCTAAACCCATCATTTACATGAAACCTAACCCTAAGCGTAAAACTAACCCTAGGCCTAAACATAACCATAAACCTAATCCTATTTATAGCCCTAATTAAGCCCTATACCTAAAAAAACACTAAGATTAGCTGTGAGACTGACTCTTACTCTCACCCTAGCCCTATTCCTAGTTCTAAAACTTTCCCTTACCATAACCCTAATCCTAGCCATAAACCAAGACCTAACAGTAGCCCTATCCTTAGCCCTAGACCTAATCCTAGATTTAGTCCTAAATCAAAATCTAACTTTAAACCTAAGCCTAAATCTAAACCTAACACTAGCCCTAAACCTAATGCTAAGCCTAAAACTAGCCCTAATTATAGACCTAGCCCTAAAAAATAAACCAAGACATAGACCTAATTTTAAAACTTAACCTAAACCAAAACCTAACCTTACATCTAGCCCTAACCCTAGCACTAATTCGAGTCCAAACCCTAACCCTAAAACTACTCTGACCTTGAATTTGACCCTAACACTACCCTATCTCTAAATGTCATACCTAACCCTAACACTAGACCCAGTCCTAACCCTAATCCTATAACTAGCCCAAATCGTAACCCTAGACCATACATTGGCCATAAATCTAAAACTAGCCCTAACTCTAACCAAAACCTAGACTTAATGTAAGAACTAAGCCTAGCTTTAACACTAAACCTAAACCAAACACTAGCCCTAACCCTAACCCTAAACATAGCTCTAATCCTATCTCTTACAGCAAGCTAACCCTAAACCTAATGCTAACCCTAGGCCTAACCCTAATCCTTAGCCTAACCCCAAACCCTCACCCTATAACTAGTCCTAACCCTAGCCCTCATTCTAGCTCTAAGCATAACCCAAACCTTAAACCTAACCCTGACACTTATTCTGACCCTAATGGTAACCGTATGTCTAAACCTGACCCTAACCATAATCCAAACCCTAACACTAGCACTAGCAATAAACCTATACCTAAACCTAACCCTAACACTAGCCCTAGACCTAAACCTAATCCTATCTCTAGCCATATTTCTAGCCCTAGACCTAAACAAAAACCTTGTCCTAGCCCTAATGATAAACCTTAACCTAACACAAACACTAACCCTAACCCTAGACCTAACTTTAGTGATAATTCTGGGTTTAACCTTAACCCTAACTGTAACCTGAACACTGACACTGATCCTAACACTAACCCTAGCTCTAAACATCACGCTAATGGTAACCCTAACCCTAACACTTGATCTAGCTGTAACACCCAAAAATTAGCTCTAATCATAACCCTGGTTTATACATTAGTTGTAGGCCTAACACTAGCCCCAACCTAACCCAAAACCGGGCCCTAAACCGAGCACTAACCCTAGTTTTAACCCTAACCCTAAAACTAGCCCTAATCAATAGCCTAACCCTAAATCTATCCCTAGTTTTTACCCTATCCATTACCTTAACCTAAACTGTAAACCTAATGCTAACCCTAGTCCAAACCCTAATCCTTAGCCTAACCCAAATCCTAACCCTATTACTAGTTCTAACCCTAAACTTCATTCTAGCTCTAGCACTAACCCAAACTCAAATCCTAACCCTGACACTTATTCTGACCCTAACACTAACCGCAGTTATAAACCTTACCAAACCCTAATCCGAACCCTAACATTAGCCCTACTGGCAATCATATACTTAAACCTAAAACTAACACTAGCCTTAGAATTAAACCTAATCATAAATCCATCCATATCTTTAGCCCTAGACCTGAACATCAACCTAGCCCTAGCCCTAACAATAACCCTTAACCTAAACAAAACATTAACGCTACCCCTAGACTTAACCGTAGTCTTAATTCTGGCACTACACCCAACACTAAATCTAACCTGAACACTGTCCCTGACACTAGCATAATCCTAGTTCCAAAGCTCACCCTAAACCAAGACTTAATCCTAACACTAGACCTAGCCATAACCCTAACCCTAAAACTAGCCCCAATCATAACCCTAGCTCTTATATTATGATGTCCCTAATCATAGGCCTAAAATAACACAAAACCTAGCCCTAATTTTAGGCCTCATCATAGCCCTAAGTGTAATCCTAAACCTAACCCTAACCCTAAGCCTCACTTTAGACCTAACCCTAGCTCAAAGCCTAACTTTTACCCTTAACATAACCCTAGCCATATCCCAAACCCAAACCTAACTCTAGCCTAACATTAACCATAGCCCTAACCACAGCTCTAATTATATCAACTACCCTACCCTAACCCTAGCCCTAATCCTAACCATAACCCTAGACCTAAACCTAGCTCTAATTCTATCCACTACCCTAAACATAATCCTAACACTAATGCTAATCCTAGGCTTAACCCTAACCCTATCCCAATCCCTAAACCTATCCATTGCCCTAAAACTAACCTGAACCCTAATCCTAAACCTATTCATTACCCTAACACTAACTCTAACCCTAATGCTAATTCGAGCCCTAAACCCTAACCTTAACCTAAACCAAACCTTAAGCCAAACACTGACCCTAATAATACACATAGCTGTAAACTTGACCCTTATCCTAAATCTAACCCTTACACTAGACTTAACCATAAAAATAAACTGAAACCTATCTCTAATGTAACCCTAGACCTGAAATTCACCCTAGCCCTAATCCTATCCCTAACCCTAACACAAAAACTAGCTCTCATCCTAGCCCAAAACTTAGCCTTAATCATAACCCTAACCCAAATTCTAATCCTTTCCCTAGCCCTAAACCTAGTTATAACACCATTGCTTACCCTAAACCTAAAACAAACCCTAACCCTAACACACTAAACCTAGCCTAACTTTAACCATAAGACTAACCCTAACACTAACCCTAGACCTAATCCAAAACCTAACTCTAATCCTAGCTTTAAGACTAACTATAACTCTCGCCCTTGCTCTAGCCCTAATTCTAACTCTATCATTTACCATAATCTTATTCCTAGCAATAGCCTAGAATAACCCTAGCCCTAACTCTATACCTTGCCCTAACCCTAGATCTAAACCTAACTCTAAATGTAAACCTAATTTTCAAACTAAACCTAAACCTAACACTAGCCCTAACCCAAACACTAATCCTAATACTAGCCCTAACCATAGGCTTAGCCCTAAAACAAAACTGAGCCACAACACTAACCCTAAACTTTTACCTAAACCAAAACCTAACCGTATATCTAGGCCTAAGCCTAGTCCTAATTTGAGTCCTAATCTTAACCAAAAAATAAAAATAAATTAAAAAAATAAAAAACCTAACCCTGTCTCTGACATTAACACTAACCCTACTTCTAAACATTACCCTAAACCTAAACCTTAACTAACACTAGACCTGGTCCTAACCCTAATTCTAAAAATAGTTCTAATCATAATTCTAGATCACACATTAGCGATAACCTTAAACCTAATGCTAAAACAAACCTATCTCAAATCTGATACCTAATCCTAGCTTTCACCCTAACCATAACCCTAACACTAGCCCTAACCCTAACCTGAAACCTAGCTCTAACCCTAGCTCTAACTTTATACTTTACCCTAGCCAAACCCAACCCTAATGATAATCCTAGTCCTAAAATTAATCCTTATTCTAAGCCAAACCCTAACCCTATTACTAGTCCTAACTCTAGCCCTCATTCTTGTTATAAACATAACCCAAATTTTAACCCTAACCCTGACCCTTATTCTGACCCTGAATCTAAACAAAACCCCAACACTAGACCTAGATTAAACATAATGCTAAATCTAGCCATATCTTTAACCAAGACCTAACAAAAAAACTAGACCTAGTTCTAATGATAACCCTTAATCTAAGCCAAACACTAACCATACTTCTAGAACTAATCAATCCTAATTCAGACTATAGTCCTAACCCTAACCTTAATCCAAACACAGAACCTGACACTAACACTAAACCTAGCTATAAAACTGACCCTAACTGAAACCTAAACCTAACACTAGACCTAGCCATAACCATAAACATAACCCTTACATTACCATAGCACTAAAACTAGCTCTCAATCTAACACAAAACCTAGCCCTAATCCTAGGCCTAAATCTAGCCCAAAGCATAACCCTAACAATAACGTAACCTTATCCATTACCCTAAGCCTAAACCTCACACTAACCCTAACTCTCACCTTAGACCTAACCCTAGATAAAACACAAAACCGAACCCTAAACAAAACCCTAGTCCTATCCCCAAACCTAATCCTAATCCCAGCCCTAATCATAATGTTAACACTAGCCCTAACACTATCTCTAAAATTATCCATTACCCTAAAACAAACCTTAACCCTAATGATAACCCTAGCTCTAATCCTATATGTAAACCTAATCATAGACCTAACCCTAAACCTAACCCTCATTGTAGCCTTAACACTAGATAAAACCCTAACCATTACTCTAACACTAACCCTAGCCCAAACCCTAACACTAACCCTAAACCTAAAACTACACCTAACCCAACCTGACATCTAACCTTATCCATTTCCCTAACTCAAATGATAATGTTAGCCCTAACCTTAACACTAAACTTAAAACTAAAACTACCCCAAACCCTAACGCGACATCTAACCCTATTCTTTAACCTAACTCTAAAGATAACCTTAGCCCTAACCCTAACACTAACCCTAACCTTAACTGTAAATCAAACCCTAGACATAATGCTAAACCTAACCATCACCCTAGCACTAACCCTAGCTCAAAACCTAACCTATATCCTAAACTTAACCCAAACCCTAACTCTAGCCCTAGCCCTAACCCTAACTCTAGCCCTAATCCTATCCAAACCTTAGCCCTAACCCTAGCTCTAATGCTATTCATTACCCTAACAATAACCCTAACCCAAATGCTAACCCTAGGCCTAAGCCTAACCCTATCACTAACCCTAACCCTACCAATTACCCTAATCTTAACCTGGATCCTAAACCTAAACCTATCCATACACCTAACCCTAATTCTAACCCTAATGCTAATTTAGGCCTTACCCTAATAATTAACCTAACACAAACCTGAAACCTGACCCTGACCCTAAAAATACACCTTACTCTTATTCTGGCCCTTACCCTAACTCTAACGTTAGACCTAGCCATGAACCTAACCCTATAACTATCCCTAGCCATAACCCTAAACCTGACATTATCCCTATCCCTAAAACTAGCTCTAACCTTAACACAAACCCTAGCCCTCATTATAATCCCAAATCTAACCTTAATTCTAACACAAACCTAACCCTAGACCTAAACCTAATTCTAATCTTCGCCCTAGCCCTAAACCTAGCTATAACCCCATCCCTTCCTCTAAAGCTAACCCTAAACCTAATCATAAACATAGTCCTAACCCTAGACCTAACCTTAAAATCAATCCTAGACATATTCCTAGCCCTAAACTTAACCCTAACCCTAGCCTTAAGACTAACACTAACTATTGCCCTAGCTCTATTCCTAGTTCTATCACTCTCCCTTACCATAAACCAAACACTAGACCTAACCTTAGCCCTAACTCTAGCCATAGCCCTAACCCATAACTCTAAATGTAGCCCGAAGCCTAAACTCACCCTATCACTAGCAATAACACCAACATTAATTGTAAAACTACCCTTAACTTTATCCTTAGCCCAAAAACATAACGAGCCATAGCACTAACCCTAACCCTTAACCTAAACCAAATCCTAACCCTACATCTAGCCCTAAGCCTACCCCTAATTTGAGTCCTATCCCCAACCCTAAAACTAACCCTGACCCTGACTCTGAACCTAACACTAACCCTAGCTCAAAAGATCAACCTGAACTTTAACCTAACCATAAAACTTGACTTAAACCTTAACTGTAACCCTAAAATTATCCTTAATCATAACCCTAGTTCTTACATTAGCTGCATCCCTAACACTAGCCCTATGTTACCCAAAATCTAGTCCTAATGCGAGCCCCAACCCTAGCTTTAACCCTAACTCTAAACCTAAACCAAGTCCTAACTCTTACCCTAAATTCAACCCTAACTTTAAATCTTGCACTAACCCTAACCCTAACCCTAACCCTATCATGACATTAAACCCTATCCAATACCCTAAACCCAATGATAACCCTAGCAATAACCTTAACACTACCTTGACCATAACCGTAATTATAACCTATACCTAACCCTTAAACTAACCCTTGTCCTTGTGCTAACCATAGCTCAAACTCTAAACCATACCATAAACCTAAACCTAACCCTAACCCTAGGCCTAACCCTAACTCTAGACCTAATAATAACCATAACCTTAGCCCTAACCCTATCCCTTACCCTAAGCACAACCATAACCCTAAGGCTAACCCTAGGCCTAACCCTAACCCTTTTGCTAACTCTAACACTATCAATTACCCTACAAATAACATGAACCCTAAACCACAGCCTGTCATTACCCTAACCAAACCCTAATGTGACTTCAAGTCTAAACATAAACCGCAACCTAAATCAAACCTGAAACCTAATTTGAATCTGTATAATAGCCCTAGCTCTAAACCTGACCCTTACCCTAAACTGAACCCTTAAACTAGACTTAGCCATAAATCTAACCCTCAATCTATCCCTAATGTAAGCCTAGACCTGACACTAGCACTAGCCCTAATACTTGCCATAACCCTAAAACAAACCCTAGCCCTCATCCTATTCCTAAACCTAGCCTTATTACTAAAACAAACCATATCCCTAGCCCTAACTGAAATTCTAACCTTTGACGTAGCCCTAAAACTAGCTCTAACCCCATCATTTTCCCTAATCTAGACATAACCCTAATACAAACACTAGACCTCATCTTAGCCCTAATTTAGCCCTAAACCTAACATAACCCAGGCCCTAAGTCTAACTCTACCTCTCGCCCTAGCCCTGTTTCTAATTCTAAACCTATCCCTTACAATAATCTTATCACTTGCCTTTACATTAGCCCTAACCCTAGCTCTAGCCCTAATCATATATCAAAACCTAACTCTAAATCTAGCCCTAACCTTAAGCTAAACCTCTCACTACCACAAGTTGTAACACTAATGCTAGTCCTAAAACTAGCCCTACCCTAGCCATAGCCCTACAAAACAACCAAGTCATAGCCCTAACCCTAACCTTTAACATAAACCAAACCCTAAGCCTACACATAGCCCTAAACCTAGCTCTAATTCAGACCTATCCCTAACCCTAAAAAAACTCTGACCCTGAATCTGACCCTAACACTAACCCCAGCTCTGAACATCACTCAAAACCTAAACCTAAACCTAACCCTAGACCTAGCCCTAAGCCTAACCCTAAAACTAGTTCTAATCATAACCTTAGTTCTTACATTGGCTGTAGCCCTAAAACTAGCCCCAACCTAACTCAAAACCTATCCCTAATTGGAGCCATAAAACTACATATAACCCTAACCATAACCCTAATTCTAGCCCTAACACTTACCCTAAACCTAACCCTAACCCTGACCCCTGACATAACCCAAAACCTAACCCTAACACTAGCCTTAATCCTAACCATAAACCTAGCCCTAACCCGAGCTGTAACCCTATCCATAACCCTAATCCTAACCCTAATTCTAACACTAGGATAACCCTAAACCTATTCCTAACCCTAAACTTATAAGTTACCCTAAACCTAACCTGAACCCTATACCTAACTCTATCCATAAACCTAATCCTAACTCTAATAATCATAACCCTAAAACTATCTCTAACCATAACCCTAGATCTGACATTAGCCATAGCGCTAATGAAGCCCTAAACCTAAAATAAACTCTAGCCCTAATCCTAGCCCTAATCTTAGCCTTAATCCTAAACCTAACCCTAACCATAGATGTAAACCAAGTTTTATTCCTCGCCTTTGTTCTAAAGCTAGTTATAACATCATACCTAACCATAATCATAGCCATAACCATAGCCATAAATCTAGGCTCAGCCTTAATACTAACCCTAGCTCTATTTCTAGCTCTGATTAAGACCTAATTCTAACCTTAAATCTAATCCAAACACTAACTCTAACTCTCGCCCTAGGTCTATCCCTAGTTCTAACTCTATCCCTTATGAAAACTCAAACCCTAGCCCAAACCCTAGCCCTAACACTCGCTGTAGCCCTAAACCTAGATCTAACCCTAATTCTAAATCTAAACCTAACCCTAAGCCTAAACAACACCCAAACACTAGCTCTAACCCTAACACTAATTTTCAAACTAGCCCTAATCCAAGCCCTAGCTCTCAAGCATAACAGAGCCTTTTCACTCACCCTAACCCTTAACCTATACCAAACACTAACCCTACAGCTTGCCCTAACCCTAGCCCTAATTCAAGTCCTAAACCTAACCCAAGAACAAATACTAATGCTGACTCTGACCTTAACATTAACCCTAGCTCTATACATCACCCTATTTCTAAGCCTAATCCTAACACTAGACCTCAACCTAAACCTAACCCTAAAACTAGCCCTAATCATAATGCCAGTTCTTAAATTAGCCATAGCCCTAAACCTAACACAAATTCCAGCCCTAATCCAAGGCCTAACCCTAGCTTTAACCCTAATCCTAACACTGGCCCTAACCCTAACCCTATGCCTAGTCCTAATTCTAGCTCTAACTCTATTTCTTACACTTAGTCAAACCCTTACCCTATTGCTACCCTAGTTCTAACACTAATTCTATGCCTACCCCAAACCCTAACTCTATTACTAGTCCTAACCTTAACCCTCATTCTAGCTCTAAACTTAACCCAAACTCTAAACCTAATGCTGATGCTTATTCTGACCCTAACACTAAACCTAGGTTTAAACCTGACCCTAACCTTTATCTGAAAACAAACACTATCGATACCATTAACCCTAAACCTAATCCTAATCCTAAATATAACCATAACCCTAGCCTGAGCCCTAACAATAACCCTTAACCTCAACCAAACACTAACTCTACCCCTAGACCTAACCCTAGTCCTCATTCTGGACCTAACCCTAAACCTAATCGTAACCTGAACCCTGACATTTATGTTAACAAAAACCCTAGCTCTAAACCTTATCCTAACCACAAAACTAACCCTAACACTAGATGTACTCTAACCATAACTTTAGCTCTTATATTACTGATAAACCTAATAGTAGCCCTAAAACTCACACAAAACTTAGCCATAATCACAGCCCTAAACCTAACCGTAAGGATAACCCTAACCTTAAACCTAGCCCTAAACCTCATTCTAGGCTTAATCGTAGCTCAAACACTAAACCTTATCCTAAATTAACCCTAGCAAAAACACTAAACACTGAACCTCACCCTAACTCTATCCCTAACCTTAACTGTAATCATAGCCCAAACCCTAGCTCTAATTCTATCCATTATACTAACAATAACCCTAAAACTAATGCTAACCCTAGCCCTAAACCTAACCGTAAAACTACCCTAGCCCATATTGTAAACTTAACCCTCACCCTAGCCCTAAACCTAGCTCAATCCCTACCCTTACACTTAATGTAACCATAAAACTTACCCAAGGTCTAAACATAAGCCTAACCCCAGCCCAAATCCTAACCTTAACCCAAGCTCTAAACCTAGCTTGAACCCTACCCATTACTCTAACCCTAAACTTAACCCTAATGATAACACTAGACCTAAAACTAAACATACCCTAACCCTAAACATAAACCTACCCTAGAAATAACCCTAACCCTAAACCTAAGCTATCTCAAATGCTAACCCTAATCCTAAACCTAAACCTAACAATAACCTAAACCTAAACATATCTTTAACCTGTCTTCTAAACCTCTTACCCTAACCCTAAAGATAACCCTAGCCCTAAACATTACACTAACCATGACCATAACCCTAGACCAAACCATAAATTAATCTTAGCCATAGCAAAATCCTAGCTCAAACATTAAACTGTACCCTAAACCTAATCCTAAGTGTAACCCTCGCCCTAATCCTGACCCTAACCTTAACTCTAGCCCTAATCATAACCATTATCCTAGCCCTAACCCTAGGTCTAACCCTATAAATTACCCTAACGATAACCATAACCCTAATGCTAACCATAGGCCTAACCTTAAACCTATCACAAACCCTAACCATATCCATTACCTTAATCCTAACCTAACCCCTAAACATAACACTATCCATTACCCTAACCCTAATTCTAACCTTAATGCTAATTTGAGCCTTAACACTAAACCTTAACCTAACCCAAACCCAAAGCCTGACCCTGACCCTACTAATACCCCAGCTCATAATCTGACCCTTTTCCTAAACATAACACTTTAATTTGACCTAGCCATAAACCTAACAAGAAAACACTCACTAACTATAAACCTAGACCTGACATTAGTCCTAGCCCTAATCCTAGCCTTAAATCTAGCCTTAATCCTAAACCTAACCATAACCCCAGCCCTATCCCTAAAGCTAATCATAAAACTAGGCCTAACCTAACCATAGCACTAAAACAAAACTGAGCAACAAGACTAAAACTAACCTTAACTTAAACCAAACCCTAGCACTACACCTAGATCTAACCCTAGTCCTAATTCGAGTCCTAATCATAACCTTAAAAATAAACTTGTACCTGATTTATATTTTTACACTAATCCTAGTTCAAAACACCACCCTAACCCTAAACCTACCGTAATCCTATCCCTATACCTAACCCTAAACCTAGACCTAACCCTGGCTCAAAACCTAAACTTTATGCTAAACATAACACTAAACTTAACCCTAAACCTAGTTCTAACACTAACTCTATCCCTAACTCAAGGCATATTTCTAAACATAACTCTAGTTCTAACCCTATTAATTACCCTAACCATAACCCTTACCCTAATGCTAACTCTAAGCCTAACCCTAACCCTAGCTCTATAACTAACGCTAACTGTATCAATTACCCTAAAGCAAACCTGAACCTTAAAACAAACACTAACTATTCCCTAACCCTAAACCTAATGCTAATTTGAGACGTAAACCTAAATCATTACCTAAGCCAAATTCTAATCCTAATGATTCCCTGAGCTCTAAACCTGACCATTACCATAAACCTAACCCTTACATTAGAGTTAGCCACAAGCCTAACCCTAAAACTCTCTTAAATATAACCCTAGACCTGAATTTAGCCATAGAACTAATCCTAGTCCTGAATCTAAAATGAAAACTATCCCTCATCCTAGCCCTCAACCTAGCCTTAATTATAACCCTAACTCAAACCCTAGCCCTAACCATATCTCTAACCCTCACCCTACGTCTAAACCAAGCTATAACACTATTCTTTATCCTAACTTTAAATCTAACCCTAAACCTTACAATATCCATTACCCTAACCCTAAACCTACCCCTAATGATAATTTGAACGCTAAACATAAATCTAAACCTAACAAACCCTAAACTTTTTCCTGACCCTAAGAATACTCCTATCTAAAACTGAACCTAACCCTTAACCTATCCCTTACACTATACTTAACCATAAAATTAACCCTAAAACTATCCTTAATCATAACAATAGACCTGACCTTAGCCCTAGTCCTAATGCTAGACCTAACCCTAACAAAAAACATAGCCCTAATCCTGGACATACATATAGCCTTAATTCTAAACCTAACCTGGACATTAGCCCTAACCCTAACTTGAACTTTCACCCTAGGACTAAATCTAGCAAAAACATCACACCATACCCTAACCCTAATCTTAAACCTAGCCCTAAACCAAGGCCTAGCCATCACACTAACCCAGCTCTAATTGTATCCCTAATTTAGCCTTAATCCTATACCTACCCATATTTCTAGCTCTAAGACTAACTCTAATTCTCGCCCTAGACCTATCCCTAGTTTTAAACTTATCCCTTTTTGTAAGCCAAAGCCTAGCTCTAACCCAAGCCCAAACCTAGTCCTAAACTTAGGCCTAGCCATAAATCTAGATGTAACCCTAACTCTAAATCTAACACTAACCCTAAACCTAAACCTCACACTAAAAGGAGCCCTAACCCTAATGCTCATTTGAAAACTTGCCCTAAGCCTAGCCATAGCCCTCAAACAAAACTTAGCTATAGCCCTAATCCTAACCCTTAACCTAAACCAAATCCTAATGCTACACCTAGCCCTAACCCTAACCCTACAACTAATATTGACACTGACTCTGAACCTAAAACTAATCCTAGCTCTAAATATCACCCTAACCTAAACCTAAACCAAACACTAGACCTACCCCTAACCCTAACCAGAAAACTATCCCTAAAATCATAAAACCAGTTTTTACATTAGCCATAGCCCTAACACTAACACAAAATCTAGCCCTAATCTGAGCCCTAACACTAGCTTTAACCCTAACCCTAACCCTAACCCTAGCTTCAAACTTGTCCTTACCTTAAGTCAAACCCTCACCCTAATGCTACCCTAGTTCTAAACCTAATCATTAGCCTGCCCCAAATTTTAACTCTATTATTAGTCCTAACCCTAGACCTCATTCTATCTCTAACTCTAACCCAAAGTCTAACCCTATCTTTGACCCTTATTCTGACCCTAACACTAACCCTAGGAATAAGCCTGACCCTAATCCTAAACCAAACCCTAACACTAGCCCTACTGCTAAACCTATAACTCAACCTAACTGTAACTCTAGCACTAGACCTAAACTTAATCCTAAATATAGCTATTACTCTATTCCTAGCCCTAAACAAAACCCTAGCCTTAGCCCTAACAATAACCATTAACCTAACACAAAGATTAACCCTACCCCTAGACCTAAACCTAGCTCTAATTCTGGCCCTTATGCTAAATCCAATACTAACTTGAACACTGACACTTACCATAATATAAAACCTAGCTCTAAAAATCCTAACCCTAACACCAACCCTAAGCCTAACCATAACCCTAGCCCTAATCCTAACCTTAACCCAATCCCTACCACTAGTACTACCCCTATCCATTACCCTAAAAATAAGCCTAACCCAAATGTTAACACCAGGCCTAACCTTAACCCTATGCCTAACATTAACTCTATACATTACTCTAAACAAAAAATGAACCCTAAACTTAACTCTATCCATTATTCTAACCCAACCCTAACCTAATGCTAATTCGAGCCCTAACTGTAAACCTTAACCCAAACCAACTCTAACCCAGACTCTGAACATAATAATAAACCTAGCTCTAAACCTGACTCCTACCCTAAACCTAACCCTTACATTAGAACTAGCCATTAACCAAACCCTGAAACTATCCTTAATTTTAACCCTAGACCTGATATTCACCCTAGCCCTAATCTTAGCCCTAACCCTAACACAATCCCTAGCCCTCATCCTAGCCCTAAACCTAGCCTTAATCCTAACTAGAACACTCACCCTAGCCCTATCCCTAATTTCAAACTTGTCCCTAGCCCTGAACCATGCTTTATAACCCCATTCTTGCCCCCCTAAAACAATCCCTAAACCTAGCCCTACCATAAGCCTCACCCTAACACTTATCCTAGTGCTAATCCTAGCCATAATTTAGCCCTAACCCTAACCCTAGCCCAAAGACTACCTCTAACTCTCAACCCTAGGCCTATTTCTATTTCTAACCCTATCCGTTACTGTAACCCTCATACTAGCCCTAACCTTAGCCCTAACACTAGCCATAGCCCTAACCCTAGATCTAACCATAATGCTAAATCTAACCCTAACCTTAAGCCTAAACCTCACCCTACCTCTAGCCCTAACACTATTGCTAATCCTACAACTAGCCCTAACCCTAGCCCGAGCCCTTAAACAAAATTGAACTTTTGCTCTAACCCTCTGTCTCTCTCTCTCTCTCTCTCTCTCTCTCTCTATATATATATATATATATATATATATATATATATATATACCAAACCCTACCAATATTACTAGCAATATCCTTAGCTCTAATTCGAGTCCTAGGCCTAAATTAACCCTGACCCCACTTTTATCCAATCACTAACCCTAGTTCAATATATAACCCTAATTGTAAAGCTAATACTAACACAAGTCTGAGCCCAAACCCAAACTCTAAAACTAACCCTAATCGTAACCCTAGTTCTTATATCAGAAATAGCCCTAACCCTAACACAAAAATAGCCCTAATCTGAGCCCTAACTAGATTTAACCCTAACCCTAAACCTAGCCCTAAACCTAACCCTAAATGTAGCCCTAACCCTAGCTTTAAGCCTATCCCTTGCGCTAAGCCAAAACCTATCCACAATGCTAAACCTTGTCCTAATTCTAATACTTAGCCTAAACCAAACACTAACCCTATTACTAGTCCTAACCCTAGCCATCATTCTAGCTCTAACCCCCTAACCAAAAACGTAACTCTAAACTTCACCCTTATTCTGACCTAACACTAATTATAAGTCTAAATCTGACCCTAAACCTAAACCGAAACCTGAAACTAGCCCTACCAGTAACCTTATTCCTAAACCTAACCCTATCACTAGTCCTAGACCCAAACCTAATCCTAAATCTAGTGATAACTCTAGCCCTAGACCTAAACAAAAACTTAGTCCTAGCCCTAACAATAACCATTAACCTAAAACAAACACTAACCCTACTGATATACCTAACCCTAGATCTAATTCTGGCTTTCACCCTAACCCTAACACTTACTTGAACACTGACCATAACACTAAAACTAAACCTATCTCTAAACCCGACCCTAAACCAAAATCTAAATTTAACACTAGACCTAGCCATAGCCCTAATCCTAAAACTAGTCCTAATTAGAATGCTAGATGTTACATTAACCATAGCACTAACCCTAGGCCCTAAACCGAACACCAAACCTAGCCCTAATCCAAGGCCTAAACCTACCCTAAGCATAATCCTCAAACTAACCCTAGCCCTAACTCTAACCTTAACCATCACCTTAGTCATAACCCTAGCTCAAAGCCTAACCCTTATCCTAAACATAACTGTAGGACTATCCCTAAGCATAACTCTAACCCTAGCCCTAATCCTAATATCAACCCTAGCCCTAACCCTAGCTCAAAACTTAGTCATTACCTTAACTCTAACCCTAACCCTAATGATAACCCTAGCCCTAACCCTAACCAAAACCCTAATACAAACCATAAACCTAACCCTAGACCTAACCCTAAATCTAATCCTTGCTGTAGCCCTAAGCCTATACAAAATCTTAACCCTAACTAAAACCCTAAACCTTACCCTAAACCCAAAAGTAAACCTGGCCCTAAAACTGAACTTAACCCTAAATCTAACCTTAACAATAAAGCTAAACTTACATCTAACCTAATATGTTACCCTAAACCTAACGCTAAACTTAATGAAAACCCTAGCCCTAACCCTAAACCTAACCCTGACCATAACCATAATCCTAACTCTAGACCTAACATTTAACCTAACTCTCACCTTAGGAATAACCCTAGCTCAAAACCTAACCTTTACCCTAAACCTAACCATAACCCTATCCTAAGCTAGGGTTACTAGCCCTAAACCAAACCCTAAGGCTAACTCTAGACCTAATCTTAACAACAAACTTAGCCCTAACTCTAGCTCTAACCCTATACATTATCCTTATGATAACCATAATCCTAATGCTTACCCTACGCCTAACCTTAACCATGTTGCTAACCTGAAGCTTCTCCATTCCCCTAAACCTACCCTGAACCCTAAACCTAACCCTATCCATTACTCTGACCCTAAACCTAATTCTCATTTGAGCCCTATCCTTAAACATTAAGCTAAAACAAACCCTAACCCTGATCCTGACCCTAAAATACACATAGCTCTAAACCTGACCCTTACCCTAAGCCTAACACTTACACTACACCTAGACACAAACCTAACCATAAATCTACCCCTAACTGTAACACTAGATCTGACATTAGCCCTAGCCCTAATTCTAGAATTAAACGTACAACAAACCCTAGCACTCATTCTAGCCCTAAACCTAGCCTTTATCATATCCCTAACACTATCCTTATCCCTAAACCTAATTCTAACCATCACCCTACCTCCAAACCTAGCTAAAACGCCATCCCATACGCTAAAAATAACCATAACTCTAGTAAATGTTAGGCCTAAGCTGAACACTAAATCTAGCCCTAATCCTATTCCTAATTTAGCCCTATCCCTAAAACTAACCATAACCCGAGCTCTATGACTAACTCTAACTCTCGTCCTAGCAATATCCCTATTTCTAAACCTATCCGTTAACATAATCCTAACTGTAGCCCTAACCCTTGCCCTATCCTTAGACCTAGCCCGAACCCTAAATCTAATGCTAACTTCAAATCTAACTCTAACCCTAAGCATAGCCTAACACTAACAGTAATCCTAACCATAATGCTAATCATATAACTAGTGCTAACCCTAAACCTAGGACTAAAACCAAATTGAGCAATACCCCTAACCCTAAACCTTAACTTAACCCAAACCCTAACACTACACCTAGACCTAACCCTAGGCCTAATTGGAGTCCTAACTCTAACCTTAAACTTACCCTGACCTGACTCATATCCTAATAGTAACCCTATTTCTAAACACCATGCTAAATTTAAACAAAACTCTAACAATAACACGAGGCTTTATTAATGTTATAAACCTAACCTTAAAACTATCCCTGACCCTAACTCATATCCTAACAGTCACCCTAGCTCTAAACACAACCCTCATCTTAAACTGAACCCTAACAGTAACTCTAGCCCTTTTTGAGTCCTAACCCTAACCCTAAAACAAACTCTGATTCTAACTCAGATCCTAACAATAACCCTATCTCTAAATATTACCCTAATCTTAAACCTAACACTTACACTTACACCTATCCCTAACCCTTACCCTAAAAATAGCCCTAATTGTAACCCTAGTTTATACATTAGCAATTTACTTAACCCTAACACAAAAACTAATCCTAATCTGAGTCCAAAACATAGATTTAACCCTAACCCTCATTTTAACCCTAGCCCTAAAGCTGTCACTTATCCTAAGCCAAACACTAACACTAATGGTAATCCTAGACCTATCCCTAGTCTTTAGGCTAACCAAAATCTGAACCTTATTAATAGTACTAAACCTAGCCATCACTCTAGCTCTAACCCTATACAAACCCTAATACTAAACCTGATCCTTATTCTGATCCTAACACTAACCCTAGGACTAAACCTGACCCTTACCCTAGACCAAAACCTAACAATATCCCGTAACCAAACCCTTACTTACTCCTAATCCTAGCTCAAAACCTAACCATTACCATAAACATAAACCATCACCTGTCCCTAAAATAACTCTAACCCTAGTTCTAATCCTTACCTTAACCTTAGCCCTAAACATAACTTTTACCCTAAACCTAACCCTAACCCTGTTAATAATCCTAGGCCTCACTTTAGTGCTATAACTAACCAGAAAACTAACCCTAGACCTAACCCTCAACTTCACACTCACCATAGACTTAACCCTAGCTCAAACCCTAACCATTAATATAAACCTAAACATAAACATATCTCTAACCCTAAAACTAACCCTCTATCTTACCCTAACTATAACCCTAAAACTACATCTAAACCTATCCATTACCCTAACCTTATCCCTACCCCTAATGATGACCTAGCCCTCATCCTAAGCCTAACCCTTAAGCATAACCTTACTGTAAACTTATCCCTAGACTTAACCTTAAACCTAACGCTCACCCTAGGCATTACCCTAGATCAAAACCTAACCCTTATGCTAAACATAACCCTGAACCTCTAACCCTAGTTCTAATCCTAAACCTAACCGTAACTCAAGGCCTATTCCTAACCATAAACCTAGCCCAAAACGTAGTCCTAAACTGTCCATTATATTAACTCTAACCCTTACCTTAATGCAAAACTTAGGCATAACCCTAACCCTAACAATTAGCTAAACATAACCTGAACCCTAAAAAAATTTGCCATCATTACCCTAACCCACACCCAAATGCTAAATCGAGCCCTAACCCTAAACTCTAACTTTAACCAATCTCTAACTCTGACTCTGACCATAATAAATCCCCTAGCTCTAAAGCTGACCCTTACCTTAAACCTAACACTTACACTAGACCTAGCCATAGCCATAATCCTAAAACTATCCCCAACCTTAAGCCTAGATCTGACATTAGCCCTAGCCTTAATCTTAGCCCTAAACTTAACACAAATCACAGCCCTTATTGTAGCACTAAACGTAACTTTACTCCTAACCCTAACAGTAGCCCTAACCCTAACACTAACTTATCCCCTATCTTAGCCCTAATTTAGCCCTATTCCTAATCATAGCCCTAACCCTAGCTGTAAGACTAACTCTAACTCTCACCTTAGCCCCATCTCTTGTTCTAAACCAATCCCTTATCAGAACCCTAATCCTAGCCCTAACTCTAAACATATCCTTATCCCTAGCTCTAACTAGATTTAAATTTAACTCTAAATCTAAAAATAACCCTAAGCTTAACCCTAAACCAAAGCCTAACTCTAAATCTAACTTTAAACATAAGGATAAACCTAAACCTAACACTAGCCCTAACCATAATGCTAATCCTAAAACTACCTCTAACCCTAGCACTAGCCCTAAAACAAAACTGAACCATAGCCCTAACCCTAACCCTTTACATAAACCAAACCCTAACCCTATCCCTAGCACTAATTTGAATTTTAATCCAAACCATAAAACTAACCCTGACCCTGACTCTGACCATAACACTAACCTGGCAGTAAACATAACCCTAACCCTAAACCTAAACCTAAACCTAAAACTAGACATAGCTCTAACCCTAACACTAAATTTAGCCCTAAACATAACCCTGGTACTTGCTTTAGCCATAACCCTAACTCTAGCACAAACTTAACATAAAACCTAAACCTAATCTGAGCCATAACCCAAGTCTTAACCCTAATCCTACCCCTACCCCTACCCCTAATCATAAACATAACTCTAACCCCAAAGCTAGCTCTAACCCTATCCATTGCCATAAACATAACCTAAATCTAATGTGGAACCTAGTCCTAAATCTAACCCTATCCCTAAATCTATCACTCTCCATTACCCTAATCCAAACCTAGACTCTAAACCTCAACCTATCATTAACCTAACACTAACCCTAATGCTAATTTAAGCCCTAACTTTAAAACTTAACCTATCCCAAACTATAAACCAGACTCTGAATGTAAAAATAGTCCTAGTTCTAAACTTGACCTTAACACTAAAACTAACCCTTACACTACATATAGCCATAAACCCAACACTAAATTTATCTTTAACCATAACCAAAGACCTGATATTAGCCCTAGCCCTAATAGTAACCCTAATATTAAAACAAACCCTAGCCTTCATCCTAGCCCTAAACCTAGCCCTAATCTTAACCATAGCCCTAACCAAATTCACCCTAATTGTTACCCTAGTTCTTACATTAGCCGTTGCCTAGCCCTAAACCTAACACAAAACTAGCCCTAATCGGAGACCTAAACCTACTTTAACCCTATACCTTGCCCTAATCCAAGCCCTAACCCTAGCTCTAACCCTATCCCTTACCCTAAGCCAAACCCTAACCCTAATACTAAACCTAATGCAAACCCTAACCCTATTAGTAGTCCTAACCCTAGCACTCATTCAAGCTCTAACCATAACCCAAACTCTAACCCTAAACCTGACCCTTATTCTGACCCTAAAACTAATCATAGATCTAAACCTGAACCTAACCCTAAACTCAACCCTAGCAGTAGCCCTTCCGGTAACCTTATACCTAAACCTAACCCTAACACTAGCCCTAGACCTAAACCTAATCCTAAATCTAGCCATAACCCTAAACCTAGAACTAATGAAAAACCTAGATATAGCTCTAACAATAACCCTTAGCCTAAGCCACACACTAACTCTTCCCCTAGACCTAATTCTGGCTTTAATTCTAACCATAACACTAATTTTAACCTGAACACTGACCCTGACACTAACAGTAACACTAGCTTTAAACACCACCCCAACCCCAAACCTAAACCTAAAACTATACTTAGCCATAACATTAACCTAAAACTAGCCTGAATCATAACAAGTTCTTACATTAGCTGTAGCCCTAACCTATCACAAAACCTAGCCCTAATCCAAAGCCTACACTAGCTTTAACCCTAAAGCTAATCCTATTCCTAACCATAGCCCTAACCCTAAGCCTAAGCCTAAGCTTAAACCTAATCCTTAGCATAACTCTAACCCTAAGGCTAGCTCTAACCTATCCATTACTCTAATGCTAACCCTAACCCTTAAGCTAACCGTAGGCCAAACCCAAATCCTATCCCTAACCCTAACCCTATCCATTACCCTACACTTAACCTGAACCCTAAACCTAAAACTATCATTACCCTATCCTTAACAATAATGCTAATTTGATCCCTGAACCTAAACCTTAACCTAACAAAAACCCTAAACCTGACCCGAATTCTAATAATACCTGTAGCTCTAAACTTGACCCTAACCATAAACCTAATGCTTAAAATAGACCTAGCTATAAACCTAACCCTAAATTATCCCTAACTGTAACCCTATTCCTGAATTTTGCCATACCTCTAATCCTAGCCCTAACCCTAACACAAATCTTAGCCCACATCCTAGCCATAAATTTCACCTTAATCATAAACCTAACTTTAACCCTAATTCTAACCTTCAACCTAGCCATAAAACTAGCTATAATCCCAGCCATTACCCTAAACCTAACCCTAACCCTAAACCTAACATTAACCCTAGCCCTAACCCTAGGCCTAACCCTAACACTAACCCTTGCCCTAAGACTAACTCTAACTCTCGCCCTAGCCCTATACCGAGTTCTAACCCAATCCCTTACCATCACACTAAACCTAGCCCTAAAATTAGCCCTAACCCTAGCCCTATTCTTCATCCTAGCTCAAACCCTAGATCTAAACCTAACTCTAAATCTAACCCTAAACCTAAGACTAAACCTCACACTAACACTAGCCCTAACCCTAACACTAACCCCCAAAACTAGCCTTAACCCTACCCCTATCCCTAAAATGAAACATAGCCATATCCCTAATCTTAACCCTTAACCTAAACCAAACCCTAACCTTACACCTAGCTCTATACCTGTCTCTAATTCAAGTCCTAAATCTAACCTGAAAAGTAATACGGACACTAACTCTGACCCTAACTCTTGCTCTAAATATTGTCATAACCATAAACCTAACCTTAACACTAGACCTATAACTAACCCTAACCCTATAACTAGTGCTAATCATAACCCTACTTCATACATTACCAGTAGCCTTAACCCTACCCTAACTTAACCCAAAACCTAGCCTTAATCCGAGTCCTAATCCTAGCTTTAACCCTAAAGTTAAACCTAACTCTAACCCAAACAAAAGCTCTAATCCTATACATATCCCTAGACCTAATCTTAGGTCTAACCCTATCCATTACTCTAATGATAACCCTGGCAATTATGCTAAACACTAGGACAAACCTTAACCCTATTTATTACACTAAACCACATCTAAACCCTAAACCTAACACTGTCATTAACCCTAACCCTAAACCTAATGCTAATTTGAGCCCTAAAACTTACCTCTTACCTAAACCAAACCCTAACCTTGAACCCTAACCTAATAATAACCCTAGCTCTAAACCTAACACTTACCCTAAACATAATCCTTACACTGGACCAAGCCATAAACCTAACACTAAATCTATCCCTAACTCTAACCCTAGACCTGGCATTAGCCCTAGCCCTAATAAAAGCCCTAACCCTAACACAAACACTAGCTTTCATTCTAGCTCTAAGCCTAGCCTTGATCATAACCCTAACCCTAACCATAGACCTAACACTAATACTAATTCTCACCCTAGCCCTCAACTTAGCTATAACCCACTCCCTAACCCTACATGTAACCCTAACTCTAACCCTATCCTAAGATCTAAACATAACACTAACCCTAGCCCTAATTTAGCCCTATCCCTAAACATAATCTTAGCCCTAGCCCTATGTCTAACTCTAACTCTCACACTAGCCTATCACTAGTTCTAATCCTATCCCTTACCATAACCCTAACCCTAGCCCTAACTCTAGTCCTAATCCTTGCCCTTTCCTTAGTCCTAGCCATAACCATAGATCAAATCCTAATTCAAAATCTAAACCTAACCTGAAGCCTAAGCCTAACCGTTATAAATACATTTATGTTTAGATTCTGTGTCTACAGATGTTTCTTCAATTATTATTTAGAATATAGTCATTAGTTTCATAAAAGGCATACAATTTTTGGTGGTATATAGAGAACTGATGGTCAGGGGTAGGATTCTATATTCAGCAGGAAAGGAGTGAGGGTAGAGATTAATCTATATTAGCAACTTGGAGGAGAACTGTAATGAATAGACAGGGGTAATTTATGAAAGAATGTATAAATTCAAATTCCTTATCTGTATTCATAAAATTACCCTATGTATAAATAGTAAACGTTTGGAGGTTGAAAGTGGGTTAGAGGGAGGAAGAATAAAGAAGAAACAAAAACCAGGAAAGAAAGAAAGAGAGGAAGAATGAAAATAAGAAAAAATAAAGGGTTGGTGAGGTGGGCCTATGCAATTTCTCTATATTAATCAGTTCTGGTGATTCAGTTCTTAAAGTCCAATTTCATGCAAAGTTCTTGATTTCACGTATATTGAGTTTGTGAGGGCCAGAGGGGGAAGGGTAGAGGAGAATAGATCAAAAGAGCAAGAATAGAAAATTCTCTCAGAACTCTGTTTTCTTCCAGTAGTTGGAGTTGTCTATTCCTAGCTTGAGTCTCTGTGCTAAGGGTGGTGGAGGTAGCCAGTTTGAGAGGGCTTGAGCTTCTACCTAGAGCCTCCCTACTTTTAGTCTCTGAGTTGGAAACCAGGTACCTGTACAGTTGCTGTTCTACATTGATAGCTACAACCCCCCCACATGCTTGTGAGAAAAATCTTGAGTTATCACAGCTGGATGTAGGGGAGTTGGAAACTGGGTACCTGAGCAGCAGCAGAACTGAGCTGGTAGCCACTGCCACTGATAGATGGTGAGTAAGGTTTTCCAAGATGGATTCCATCTGTTACCTGTGAGGGTGTTTGGTGAGGTGGGTGGTTCTGGGGTGACTTTTGGCCGTGTCCATATCTTGGTCTGGTGACCCAGAAGCAAAGCCTCTGTGTTCTGTGCTACCTATCCTCTGCGCAGATAGCACCTGCACGGCCAAGACTTCTGTCTGCGCCAAGAGCTCACGTGTTGCTGAGACTTCCATCTAAGCTGAGAGAACATGCACAGCCGAGACTTCTGTCTGTGCAGAGAGCTCATGCGCGGCCGAGACTTCTGACTTCTGACTGAGCTGAGAGCAACCACACAGCCGAGCCATCCACCTGCACAGAGAGCTCCAGCATGGCCCTAGTTTTCTTCAAATTTCTATGATATTGGGCAAGATTCAACATTTACTTAGCCTTGCTATGCTCCCCAGGTTTGAGTCTTCTTGGTTTAATATATCACTGTCAGGAACAGTTTGTATTTTAAGATTTTCCTTCATTATGGCTTATTGATGTGAATGAAAATTGAACTGGAAATAAAACAGGGTGGTAGGAGGTGCATGAAAACTTCAAAAATCAGTTCTCAGTGGGCGCCTTCTGGTTTCTTTTTTTGAAGGTAGGCCAAAGCTGAAGCATGCAAAAGTAACTGTATCTGAGAGCCCTTAAGGAGAAAACATAGAAATATATATGTATTGAAATAAGTCTCCCAATTATTTGATCAGAGTTTTTTGATACTGTGCAGTATTCATCTTTAACTTGCCCCACTGGGCTTCCCAAGTTTGAGACATCTAGGATCAATGGTTTTTTTATACAGGTAAGAGTTAGGTTTATGGTTATAGTTAGGGTTAGGTTTAGAGCTAGTGTTAGAGTTATTTTTGTTCAAATTTCTTTGATACTGGGCTGGATTCATCTTTTTCCTAGCCTTACAATTCTCCCCAGGTTTAGGCCTTCTGGGTTCAGTGGTATGCTGTCAGAAACAGTTTGTATTTTAAGTTTTCACTTCATTTTGATGTATATGGGTAAATGGAAATAGAGCTTGAAATCAAACAGAGTTGGGTTGAAAGTTTGCTTGAAACTTCACACACTCAATCAGTACTCAGTGTGCATTTTCTGGTTTGTTTCTTGTGGAAGTAGCCCTATGCTGATATAGAAAGAAATAGCTTCATCTGTGAGTGCTTTAGGAGCAATCTTCAATATTTTTTCGTCGAATTTCTGTGATACTGTGCAGGATTCATCCTTTACCTATCCTTAATTGGATCCCCAATTTGGGGCCTTTAAGTTCAACAGTTTGAATTTTTAGGTGTCACTTCATTATGGCCTATAGGTGTAAATAACAATGACACTGGAAATCAAACAGGGTTGATCCCAGCTGCTTGATTAGTCACACACTCAATGAGTTTTCTGCAAGCACTCTCTGCTTTTTTTCTATTGAATATAGGCCAAAGGAGTAACATGCAAAAACAACTTTATCCAAGAGCACTTTAGGAGACAACAGGGAAATAAGTATGGAATGAACTACCTCCCACAAATATTTGGTAATGTTTCTTTGATACTGTACATTTTTCATCTCCAAGCTTGCCCCACTAGATTTCACAATGTTGGGACTTCTATGATAAAAGGTTATCTAAACAGGTTAGGGTTAAGATTACAGTTAGGGTTAGGGCTAGGTTTAGACCTAGTGTTAGGTTTAGAGTTAGTTTTGTTCAAATTTCCTTCATACTGGGCAGGATTCATCTTTTATCTAGCCTTACTCGTCTCCCATGGTTTGGGCCTTCTCAGTTCAATGGTTAGCTGACAGTAACAGTTTGTGTTTTGAGGTTTCAGGTCATTTCTACCTATATGGTAAAGGGACATGGAGCTTGAAATCAAAGAGGGTTGGTGCTAGCTGATTGAAACATCTCACACTCAAGTAAGTTCTCTGTGTGCACTCTCTGGTTTGTTTTTGTGAATGTAACCCTAAGCTGAAGAATGCAAAACAACTTTATCTGAGAGTACTTTAGTGGAAAACAAGAAAATAGGCATGTACTGAACTATCTCCCCCAATTATTTGGTCAGATTTCTTAGATGCTGCACAGGATTCATCTGTTAGCTTGCCCCAGGAATCTCCCCACGTTTGGGACATCTAGGATCAATGATTTTCTAAACAGGTTAGGATTAGGTTTAGGGCTAGCTTTGGAGATAGTGTTAGTGTTAGAGTTTGTTTGGTTCAAGTTTTTTTGATACTGGGAAGGATTCATCTTTTACCAGCCTTATTATGTTCCCCAGTTTTGGGCCTTCTTTCTTCAATGGTTCGCTGTCGGGAATAATTTGTTTTTAATGTCTCACTTCATTTTGACCTATATGGGTAAATGCAAATGGAGCTAGAAATCAGAGGGTTGGTGCTAGCTGGTTGAACCTTCACATACTTAATCAGTTGTCTTTGGGCACTCTCTGGGTTCTTCCTTGTGAAAGTAGCTGTAAGATGAAGCACACAAAACTAATTTATCCAAGACCCCTTTAGGAGAAAACAGGGCAATATGCATGTAGTGAAATAACACCCCCAATTATTTGGTCAGATTTTTTGATACTGTGCAGAATTTATCTGTAAGCTTGCCCCACTAGTCTCCCCAAATTTGAAACTTTTATGATCAAAGGTTTTCTTAACAGGTTAGCGTTACATTTATGGTTCGAGTTAGGGCAAGGGTTAGAGCTAGTGTTAGGGTTAGAGTTAATTTTTTTCAACATTTTTAATACTGGGCAGGATTCATCTTTTTCCTATTCTTAGTATACTCCCCATGTTTGGGCCTCCTAGGTAAAAGGAGTTTCCCTCAGGATCTGTTTTAATTTTCATGTTTAATTTCACTTTGCCCTATAGGGTTGAATGGAAATGGAGCTGGAACTCAAACAGGGTTCGTTCTAGCTGCTTGAAACTTCACACACTCAATCAGTTCTCAGTGCGCATTCTCTCATTTATTTCTTGTGGAAGTAGCCCAAAGCTGAAGTATAAAGAAACAGCTTTACTGTGAACACTTTAGGAGCAAACTTCAACGTTTTTGCTTGATTGCTTTCATACTGTACAGGATTCATCCTTTTCCTAGCCTTAGTAGGATCCCCAAGTCTGGGCCTTCAAGGTTTGCAGGTTCACTGTCAGGAACAGTTTGAATTTTTATTTTTCACTTTATTATGGTCTATAGATGTGAATGAAAATGAAGCTATAAATCAAACACGGTTGGTACTAGCTGCTTGAAACTTCACACACTCAATCTGTTCTCTGTGGGCACTCTGTGGTTTCTTCCTTGTAAAAGTAGCTCTAAGCACAAGCATGCAAAAACAACTTTATCCAAGAGCACTTTATGAGAAATCAGGGAAATATTCATGTCCTGAACTACCTCCCACCAATTATTTGTTCAGATTTGTTTGATACTTCACAGGATTCATCTGCTAGCTTGCTGCCCTGGGTTCCCCAAATTTGGGACTTATATGATCAAACTCTATAAACAGGATAGGTTTAGGGTTAGTGTTAGATTTAGGACTAGAGTTAGAACTAGTGTTAGGGTTAGAGTTATTTTTGTTCAAATTTCTTTGATACTGGGCAGGATTTCTCTTTTACCTAGCTTTACTATTTTCCCCAGTTGTGGGCCTTCTAATTTCAATTGTTCACTGTCAGGAACAGATGAATTGTAAAGTTTCCCTTCAAGGTGTCCTATATGAGTAAATGAAAATGGAGCTGGTAATTGAACACGGTTGGTACTCACTGCTTGAAATTTCGCACACTCAATCAGTTCTCTGTGGGCACTCTCTGGTTTTTTCCTAGTGAAAATTTTCCAAAGCCATGGCAATGAAAAGAACATTATCCAAGAGCACTTTAGGAAAAAAAAAAGGGGGAAATAGGCATGTACTGAAACACCTCTCCCAATTATTTTGTCAGATTTTTTTTTATACCTGGCAGGATTCATCTGTTACCTTTCCCTACTAGGCACCCCAAGTTTGGGTCTTCTATGATCAAAGGTTATCTAAACAGGTTAGGGTTAGAGTTAGGCTTTAGTTTAGGGCTAGGGTTAGAATTAGTGTTGGGGTTAGAGTTAGTTTTGTTCAAATTTCTTTGATACTAGGGAGGATTCATCTTTTACCTAGCCTTACTATATTCCCTATGTTTGGGCCTTCTCGGTTCATGGTTCACTGTCAGGAATAGTTTGTGTTTTAAGGTTTCACTTCATCTTGACTTATATGTGTAATTGAAAATGGAGCTGGATAACAAACAGGGTTGGTGTTAGCTGCTTGAAACTTCACACACTCAATGAGTTCTCAGTGGGCACTCTCTGATTTGTTCCTTGTGAATGTAGCCCTATGCTGAAGCATGCAGAGCATAGGTTTAGGGTGAGGGCGATGTATAGGGCTAGGTTTAGTGTTACGGTCAGATTCATAGTAAGGGTTAGTTTAAGAGTTAGGATTAGGACTCTATTTAGGGCTAAAGTTAGGTCTAAGTGTAGGGTTAGGGTTTGTTTTAAGTTAAGGTTTATGGTTAAGGCTATGACTTGGTTTTGTTTTAGGGCTAGGGCTAGGGTGAAGGCTATATTTTGGATTAGTGTTAGAGTTAGGGCTAGTGTTAGGATTAGAGTTAGGATTAGATTTAGATTTAAGGTTAGATCTAGGACTAGGGTTAGGGCTAGGTTAGAGTTCCAGAAGGGATAGGGTTTGAACTAGGGATACGGCTAGGAAGGGAGTTAGTTTTAGACTTAGTACCAGGCTTAGGTTAGGGTTAGGGTTACAGCTAAATAAGGGATAGGATTAGGACAAGGGTAAGTGTTAGGTTTAGGCCTAGTGGTAGGGCGAGGTTTAGGGTTAGCATTGCGGTCAAGTTTAAGTTTAGGGGAATGGGAGGTGTTATAGCTAGCTTTAGGTCTAGGATGAGGGTTAGAATTAGGATTAAGGTTAGGGTTAGTGTTCAGTGTAGGATTAAGATAAATTAAGGTCTAGAATGATGGCAAGGGTTTCTGTTAGGTTTAGGGCTAGGAATAGGGCTAGGACTAGTGTCATGTCTAGGGTTAAGGTTAGAGATAATTTTAGGATTAGGTAATGCCTAGTTCTATTGAGTTACGTTTAGTGTAAGGGTCATATTTAGAGCTAGGCGTTTTATTAGGGTTAGAGTCAGGGTTGGCATTTGGTTTAGGTTAAAGATTATGGTTAAGGCTTGAGTTAGTGGTAGATTTAGGTTTAGGTTTAAAGTAATGGATACGGTTAGGTTTAGGTTTCATTTAAGGTTTACGGTAAAGAATGGGTTAGGTTTATTGATAGGGTTAGGATTAGCATTACGGTTAAGGTTATGTTTAGTGTAATGGATAGGTTTAGAGCTCAGGTTAGGGCTAGGTTAGGTTATGGTTTGGATTAAGTGTAGGATTAGGGTTAGGTTTAGGGATAGGACTAGGGTTTTGCTTAGGGTAAATATTAGGATTAGGGTAAATGTTAGGGTTAGGGCTAGGTTTATGTTTAGGTTAGAATAAAGGTTATTGTTTGAGCTAGGTTTAAATCTAGGGCAAGGGTTAGGTTTAAGTTTAGGTCTAGGATTATGTAATTGGATATGGTTTGGTATAGGGTTATGGTTATGGCTAGGGTTTTAATTAGCTTTAGGTTTAAGTTTGGGGTAATGGATAATATTAGAGGTAGGTTTAGGGTTAGGGTTAGGATATGGGTAAGGGCTAGTGTTAGGATTAGATTTAGTGTAATGTTTCAGCTAAGGTTAGGGCTATTGCAAGGGTTAGGTTTTGGGTTAGGTCTAAGGTTACATTTATGTTTAAGGTTAGGTTTAGTTTTAGGGATAGGGTTATGATTAGGGTTAGTGTAAGTGTAATGGAAATGGTTAGAGCTAAAGTTTGGGCTAGAATTAAATTTAGGATTAGAGCTAGGATTAGGGTTACGGTTAGGATGGGGCTTTGCTATGTTTAGTGAAAGAGTTTTTCTTAAGCTAGGGTTAGGTGTAAGACATGGGTTAGGGTTATGGTTAGTGTTAGGGCAATGATTAGGGTTAGGGTTATGCTTAGGACTAAGTTTAGTCCTAGGATTAGGGCTAGGTTTTATGTTAGGTTTAGGGCTATGATTAGAAGTATGGGTAATTTAAGAGCTAAGGTTATGTTTAGGGCTAGTTTTACGGTTAGAGTTATGGCTAGGGTTTAATTAGGGTTTGGTTTAAGTTTAAGGTAATGGATAATGTTAGATGTAGGGTTAAGTTAGTGTGTGGGTTAGGGCTAGTGTTAGGATTAGGTTTAGTGTAAGGCTTAATAGTTCAGCTAAGGTTAGGGCTATTGCAAGGGTTAGGTTACGGGTTAGGTCTAGGGTTACATTTATGTTTAAGGTTAGGTTCAATGTTAGGGATAGGGTTATAATTAGGGTTAGGGTAAGTGTAATGGATAGGGTTAGAGCTGAAGTTTGGGCTAGGATTAAAGTTAGGTTTAAAGCTAGGATTAGGGTTAGGGTTTAGGATGGGCCTAGTGTTATGTTTAGTGAACGGGTTTCCTTGAGCTAGGGTTAGGTGTAAGATATGGGTTAAGGTTAGGGTTAGTGTTAGGGCTATAATTAGGGTAGGGTTATGCTTAGGACTACGTTTAGGCTTAGGATTAGGGCTGGGTTTTATGTTAGGTTTAGGGCTAGGGTTAGAACTATGGGTAATGTAAGAGCTAGGTTTATGATTAGGGCTAGTTATAGGGTTAGGCTTATTGCTAGGTCTAGTGTTAGGTCCAGGTTTTGGATTAGGGTCAAGTTTTGAGCTAAGTTTAGTGTTAGGGTAAGGGTCAGTGTTCAGGATAGGGTCAGGGTTAGGGTTATAGCCCAATTTAGGACTAGGTTTTGGTCTAGGCATAAAGGTAGTGCTTGGTTTAGGTTAAGGGTTATTGTTAGAGCTATAGCTAGGTTTTTGTTTAGGTCTAGCACTAGAGTTATAGCTATTTTTAGGAATAGCTTTAGGTCTAGGGCTAGTGTTAGGGTTAAATATAGATATAGGGTTACTTGTAGGGCAAGTGTTAGGGTTTGGTTTAGGGTTAGGGTCAGGTTTAGACACAGGGTTAGTGTTAGGGTCAGAATAAGGGTCAGGGTTATGGTTAGAGCTAGAATGAGGGCTAGGGTTAGGACTAGTAATATGGTTAGAATATAAGTCAGGCTAAAGTTCAGGGTTAGTACTAGGGTTAGCATTTGGTTTAGGGTTTGGCTTTGGGTAAGGGAATGGGTTAGGGCTAGCGTTAGGGTTAGGGCTAGTGTGAGGGTTAAGATTTGGGTTAAATCTGGGGTTAGGGCTTAGATTACAGTTAGGATTTGTGTTAGGGTTAGGGGTAGGGTTAGTACAATGACTAATATAAGAACCAAGGTTATGATTAGGGCTAGTTTTATCATTAGGGTTAAAGATAGGTCTAGTGCTAGGCTTAATTTTATGTTAGGGTAATGTTTAGAGCTAGGATTAGTGTTAGGGTCAGCATCAGGTTCAGGGTTAGTTCTAGAGTTAAGGTTAGGGATAATTGTAGGGTTAGGGTTTGGTTTAGAATAAGGGTTAGTGTTAGGGCTATGGCTTGGTTTTGTTTTATGACTAGGGCTAGGCGTAGTTCAAATTTTAGGATTAACATTATTGTTAGGATTTTGTTAGAATTTGGTTGAGGCTTATGGTTACAGTTAAATTTAGAGTTAGATTTTATATTTAGAGTTAGGATTAGGGCTAGAACTAAGGATAGAACTAGCAATAGGGCTAGGGCAAGAGTTAGTGTTAGAACTAAGGTTAGGGTTTCGATAGGACTAAATTATGGCTAGGATTACTGCTAGGCTTAGTGTTATTGTTAGGCCTAGGGTTAGGGCAATATGTTAGGGTTAGGTTTAGGGTTACAGTTAGGTTTAGGGTAAGAGATGTGTTATAGCTAGGTTTAGGGCTAGGGCAAGTGTTAGAATTAGAATTAAAACTTGAGTTATGGTTTGGATTAGGGCTAGGTCTAATTTAAAGTCCAGCATTATTGATAAATATAGTGTTGGGTTTAGGTTTATGGCTATATCTAGTGCAATGTTAGGTTTAAGGTTAGGGTCAGGTTTAGAACTAAGGGTATTATTAGGGTCAGGGTCATTATTAGTGTTTGGGATAGGTTAAGGTTTTAAGTTAGGGCTCGAATTAGCATTAGGGTTAAAATGCTATAGCTACTCATAACCCTATTCATTACCCTAAACCTTACCTGAAACCTTCATAACCCTATTCATTACCCTAAAACTTACCTGAAACCTAAGGTTTAGGTTTAGGTTTCAGGTAAGGTTTAGGGTAATGAATAGGGTTATGAGTAGGTATAGGGTTAGGTTTAAGACTATGGTTAGCATTAGGTTTAAGGTTATGGTTAGGGTAATGGATAGGGTTAGAGCTAAGTTTATGGCTAGGTTTATGGTTACAATCAGTGCTAGTGTTATGGTTAAGGTTAGGGTTATGGTTAAAGCTATGGTTAGGGCAGAGATTCTGGCTAGGTTTTGGGTTAAGCTAAGGCTAGGGTTAGAGTTACGTCTAATATAAGTAATAGGGTTATGATTAAGGCTAGTTTTATGGTTAGGGTTAGGGATAAGTCTAGTGTTAGATTTAGGGTTAGGGTTAGAGTGATATTTATAGCTAGGTTTAGGGTTAGGTCAGTTTCAGGGTCAGTTCTAGTTTTCGGCTTAAAACTAAAATTAGGGCTAAGGTTAGAATTATGTGTAGGGTTAAGGTTTGCTTTAGGTTGAGGGTCAGGGTTAGGGCTATGGTTTGGTTTTGTATTAGAGGTAGGGCTAGATTTAGGACTGGTTTTATGAATAGCATTGGGGTTATGGTTAGGGCTAGTGTTAGGTTTAGGTTTAGGCTTAGGGTTAGGGTAAGATTTAGATTTAAGATTAGATCTAGTGTTAGGGCTAGGGCTAAGAAAATGTCTAGGGTTAGGCCTTGGATTAGAGCTAGGATTAGGGATCCAGGAAAGGATAGGTTTAGAGCTAGTTTTAGGGCAAGGCTGAGAGTTAGACTTAGTCTTAGGGCTAGGTTAGGATTAGAGTTAGGGATACGGCAAAATTAGGGTTAAGATTAGGGCTAGGGTTAGTGTCAGGGTTAGGCCCATGTTTAGGGTTAGGGTTATGATTAAGGCTATGTTTAGGACTAACGTAAGAGCTAGGATTTGTTTTAGGGTTAGGGCTAGGATTATGCCTAGGACTAATGTCAGGTCTAGGGTAACAGGGATATTTTCAAGCTTAGGTTTTTGGCTAGGTATAGTGTAAGGTTTAGGTTTAGGGTAAGGGTCAGGTTTGGAGCTAGGGGAATTATTAGGGTCATGTTCAGAGTTAGGGTTTGGTTTAGGTTTGAGTAAGGGTTAGTGCTTGAATTGACATTAGGGTTAGGGTTATTCTAATAATAGGGTTAGGTTTAGGTTTCAGGTTAGGTTTAGGATAATTGATAGGGTTGAGGTTAGTTATAAGGTTAGTGTTAGGCCTGGGGTTAGCATTAGGGTAATGTTTATGTTTAGGGTAATGGATACAGTTAGAGTTTAGTTTAGGGCTAGAGTTATGGTTAGGATTAGGTCTTGAGTTTGGGTTAGGGTGAGGGTTAGAACTAGGGTTATTTTTATGGTTATGTTTAGCATAAGAGTTAGGTTATGAGCTATGGGTAGGGCTAGAACAAGGGTTAGGTTAAAGGTTAGGTCTAGAATTAGAATTACAGTAGTTTTAGGGTTAGGGCTAGGATTATCATTAGGGTTAGGGTTAGGTTTAGTGTAATGGATACAGTGAGATTTAGGTTTAGGTTTAGGTTTAGGGTTAGATTTAAGTTTAGGGTTAAGGTTAGGGCTATGGTTATGTTTAGGTTTATGGTAAGGTTTAGGTTTTAAGCTAGGGTTAGGGTTATAGCTAGTGTTAGGTTTAGTGTTAGGTCTAGGTTTAGTTTTCTGGTTAGGGTTAGGGTTATGATTAGGGTTAAGCCTAGGGTTACCAATAGGTTTAGGGTTAGGTTTAGTGTATTTTTAGGTTTAGAGCTAGGGTTAGCGCTAGGGTTAAGTTTAGGATCAGGGCTAGGGTTAGGATTAGATTTATGTATACTTCTATGTTTATGTTTATGAAAAGTGTTAGGCTTTGAGCTAGTGTTGGGACTTAGGCTAGAGTTAAGTTAGGATTAAGACTAGGGTTAGGGTTAGGGTTATGCTTAGGGCTAGGTTGAGGTCTAAGTTTAGCTCTAGGTTTTGTGTTAGGTTTAGGACTAGGGTTAGGGCTGTGGGTAATGTAAGAACTAGTGATATGACTAGGGCTAGTTTTAGGGTTAGGGTTATTGCTAGGTCTAGTGTTAGGTTTATATTTTCGGTTAGGTTCAGGTTTAGAGGTAGGTTTACTTTTAAATACTGGTCAGTGTTCATGTTAGTGTTAGAGTTAAGTTTATAGCCAGAATTAGGACTAGGTTTAGGTCTAGGTGTAGGTGTAGTGTTTGTGTTAGGGTAAGGGTTATTGTTAGGGCTAGACTAGGTATTTGTTTAGGTCTAGGGCTAGAGTTAAGGCTAGATTTAGGATTAGATTTAGGTCTAAGGCTAGTGGTAGAGTTAGGTTTAGGAACAAGTTTATCAGTAGTGCCAGTGTTAGAGTTTCGTCTAGGGTTAGGGTCAGGTTTATACCTAAGTATAGTGCTAGTGTCAGAATAAGAGTCAGGGTTAGCATTAGAGTTTGGGATAGGATTAGAGCTAAAATGAGGGCTAGGGTCAGAACTATTAGTGGGGATAGGATTTTGGTTAGCCTAGGGATTAGGGATAGGTCTATGGTTACCATTAGGGTTAGGGTTTTGCTTAGGGTAAGGTATAAGTGTAGAGCTAGGGTTAGGGTTAGAGTCAGGGTTAGGGTTAAAGGTAGGTTTAGAGCTTGGATTAGGGCTTGTTTTTGTTGTATGGTTAGGGCTAGGGTTAGGGCATTGGCTAATATTAGAACTAGGGTTACAATTAGGGTTAGTTTTAGGTTTAGGGTTGGGGTAGGTCTAGTGTTATGGTTAGGTTTAAGGTTAGTGTGATATTTAAAGCTAGGTTTAGTGTTAGGATATGAGTTAGGGTCAGGGTTAGGATTTGGACTTGAGTTAGTGATAGGGTTACTGTAAGGTTTTTGTTTAAGTTTAGGATGGGGTCTAGAGCTAGGGTGAGCTCTAGGATATGAGTCTGTTTCAGGGTTAGATTTAAGGTTAGGATTAGGAGTCACATTTAGGGCTAGGGTTAGGTCTATATGTAGTTTTAGAGTGGTTTAAGTTAAGGATTAGGGTAGAGCCATTGCACAGTTTTGTTTTACTTCTAGGGTTAGGGTTAGGGCTAGTTTTACAATTAACATTAGAGTTAGGGCTAGTGTTAGTGCTAGGCTTAGGCTTAGGTTTAGGGTTAGATTTAGAGTTAGGGTTAGAAATAGGGTTAGGGCAAGGACTAAGGATAGGGCAAGCACTAGTGCTAGGTTTAGGGCTAGGTTTTGTGTTACGGTAAAGAATATGGTTAGAACTAGGGATAGGGCTAGTGTGAGAGTTAGAGTTAGTCTTAGGGCTAGGGTTAGGGTTAGGTTTAAATATAAGATAACCGGTAGGGCCAGTGTTAGGGTTTGCTCTTTGCTTAGGTTCAGGATTAGACCTAGGGTTATTGTTTGTGTCAGAATAAGGGTCAGGGTTAGCGTTAGTGTGTGGGATAAGAATAGAGCTAGAATGAGGGCTAGAGTCAGGACTACTAAAAGGGTTAGAATTTTGGTTAGCCTAATAATTAGGAATAGTTCTAGGGTTACCATTAGTATTAGAGTTTTGCTTAGGGAAAGGGATAGGGATAGAGTTAGGGTTAGGGTTAGGGTTGAAGCTAGGTTGAGAGCTTTAATTAGGGCAAGTTTTTGTTGTAGGGTTAGGGCAAGGGTTAGGGCAATGGCTAATGTAAGATCTAGGGTTACCTTTAGGGTTAGTTTTAGGGTTAGGGTTAAGAATAAGTCTAGTGTTAGGGTTAGATTTAAGGTTAGAGTGATATTTAGAGCTAGGGTTACTGTTAGGATATGATGAGGGCCAAAGTTAGGGTTAGGACTCAAATTAGGGATAGGGTTACTGGTAGATTTTGGTTTAAAGTTAGGATGGGGTCTAGAGCTAGGGTGAGCGTTAGGATACGAGTCTGTGTCAGGGTTACTTTTAAGGTTAGGGTAAGGAGTCAAATTGAGGGCTAGGGTTAGGTGTAGATGTAGTGTTAGGGTGGGTTAAGTTAAGGTTTAGGGTTAGGGCTATTGTTTGGTTTTCTTTTACTGCTAGGGTTAGGGTTAGTGCTAATTTTATTATTAGCATTAAATTTAGGGCTAGTGTTGTGTTAGGGTTCAGCTTAGGTTTAGAATTAGATTTAGATTTAGGGTTTAATCTAGGTTTAGGGTAAGGAATGAGGATAAGGAAAGGGCTATGGCTAGGGTAAGATTATGGTATGTAATAGGGTTAGAACTAGGGATAGGGCTAGTGTGAGTTAGAGTTAGTCTTAGGACTTGGGTTAGTGAAATGGATAAATTAGGGCTAGGATTAGAGCTATGGTTAGTGTTCAGCTTAAATATAGAGTAGGGTTTGAGTTAGTATTAAGTTTAGTGTAAGGGTTAATGTTATAGCTAGGTTTAGATGTAGGGTGATATTTAGAATTAGGGTTAGAGCTTTGGTTATGGTTAGGGTTAGGATTAAGGCTAGTTTTAGTGCTAGGATGAGGGCTAATTTTTGTTTTAGGGTTAGGACTAAGATTTGGTGTATGGCTAATTTCAAGTCTAGAATTACGTTTAAAGATAATTTTATGTTTAGGATTATGGCTACGTATAGTGTAAGTGTTCGGTTTATGGGTAGGGTCAGGTCTAGGGCTAGGGGTATTATTATGGACAAGGTCTGGGTTAAGCTTTGGGATAGGGTAAGGTCTAAAGTTAGGGATTGAATTAACATTAGGATTGGGGTTAGAGTAATGATAGGGTTAGTATTAGGGTCCAGGTTAGCTTAAGAGTTATGGATAGAAATAGGATTAGAGATAGCATTAGGTTTAGACCTAGGGTTAGCATTAGGGTTATGTTTATGGTAATGGATAGGGTTAGACTAGGTTAGGGCTACAGTTATGGTGATGATTAGTGCTAGGGTTATGTTTAGGGCTTGGGTTAGGTTAAAAGCTCAGGATAAGGCTCAGATTATGACTAAGTTTCAGGTTAATTCAGTGCTAGGGTTAGGGTTATGGCTAATGTTAGTACTAGAGTTACATTTAGGGCTAATTTTAGGGTTAAGGTTATGACTAGGTTGAGTATTAGGGTTAGGTTTAAGGTTAGGGTGATGTTTAGTGCTAGGGTTAATGTTAGTGTCAGAGTCAGTGCCAAGTTATATTTAGGGTTCGGCTTAAAACTCGAATTAGGTCTAGGGTTAGGGATAGGTGTATGGTTAGGTTTTCGTATACTTTAAAGATTAGTGTTAGAGCTATGGCTCAGTTTTGCTTTAGGCTAGGGCTAGGGCTAGGTTTAGGGCTAGTTTTAGGATTAATGTTAGGCTTAGGGCTAGTGTTTGGGTTAGGCTTAGGATTCATTTTAGTGTTAGAATTAGAGATAGGTGTTGATCTAAGGTTAGTGCTAGGGCTAATGAGAGAGCAAGGGTTAGTACAATGGTTAGGGCTAGGATTATGTTTATGGTAAGGAATAGGGTTGGAACTAATGATAGTTCTAATGTGAGAGTTAGAGTTTGTCTTATACTCTAAGTTTAGGGTTATGGTTATGGATAGGGCTAAATTAGGACTAGTGTTAGTGTAAGGTTTAGGCCTAGGTTTAGGGTTAGTGTTAGGGTTACGTTTAGATAAATGAATGGGTTATAGCAAGATTGAGGGCTTGGCGAGGGTTAATATTGTTGTTAGGGCCAGGGTTACAGTTAAGGTTATGATTAAGGCTAGGGTTTAGGGCTAGGATTAGGGCTAGTGTTTGTATTAGGTTTAGGGATAGTATTAGGTCTAGGGCTAATGTCAGGTCTAGGATCACAATTAGGGATGCATTTAGTCTTAGGATTCTGGCTTAGACCAGGGTAAAGGTTAGGTTCAGAGTAAGGGTCAGTTTTAGAGCTAGGGTTATTATTAGGGTCAGAATCAAGTTTAGGGTTTGGGTTAGGTTAGGGTTTAAGTTTAGGGCTAAAATTAACGTTTGATTTAGTGTTAGGGTAATGACAGGGTTAGGTTTAAGGTTTAGATGTGGTTTAGTGTAATGGGTAGGGTTAGGGTTAGGCCTAGGGTGAGTATAAGTGTTAGGATTATCATTAGGGTATGCATAGAGTTAGACCTAAGTTTAGGGCTAAATTATGTATAGAATTAGGGATTTATTGAGTTAGTGTTAGGTTTAATTTAAGGGTTAAATCTAGGATAAAGACTCTGATTAAGGCTAGGTTTTGGTTTGGGTTAGGGCTAGGGTTAAAATATGGCTAATGTACAAAGTAAGGTTATGATTAGCACTATATATAAGATTAGGGTTAATGCTAGGTCTAGTGTTAGGGTTAGATTTATGGTTACAATGATTTTAGAGCTAGGTTTAGTGTTAGGGTCAGAGTCAGAGTCAGGGTTAGTTTTCAGGTTAGGGTTAGGACTAGAATTAGGGATACGGTTAGGGATAGGGTTAGGGCTAAGTGTAAGGTTAGCATTTGGTTTAGGTTGAGGGTTAGGATTAAAGCTATACCTCTGTTTTGTTTTAGGGCTAGGGCTAGGATTAGGGCTAAGATTAAGTCTTGGTTTAGGGTGATGGTAAGGGAAAAGGTTAGAATTACCCTATATGTCTAACGCAAGAGTTATAGTTTATCTTAGGGCCAGGGTTATGTATAGTGTTAGGGATAGGGCTAAGATAGGTCTGGGATTAGGGAAAGTGTTAATGTTAGAGTTAGGCCTAGGGTTAGGGCTAGGTATAGTGTTAGGGTTTGGATTAGGGTTAGTTTTAGTGTGAGGGATGAGTTTATGCCTAGTTTTAGGGATGTGGGTTAATGTTTATGTTAGGGTTAGGACTAGGATTAGAGCTAGGGCTAATGTCAGGCCTAGAATTAGAGTTAGGGATAGTTTTAGGGTTAGGTTTATATCTAGGTCTATTGTAAGGGTTAGGTTTAAGGTTAGGGTCAGGTTTAGAGCTAGGGGTATTATTAGGGTCAGAGTTAGGGTTTAGGTTAAGTTATGGTTTATGGTTAGGGCTCAAATTAGCATTAGGTTTAGTGATAGGTTAACAATAGTTTTAGGTTTACGATTCAATTTAGATATAGGGTAATGGATAGGGTTAGGGATGAGCATAGGATTAGGTTTTGGTCTAGGGTTAGCATAAGGTTTAGGGTTATCCTTAGGGTAATGGATAGGGTTAGAGCTAGGGTCAGGGATAGGGTTATGCTTATGATTTGATCTAATGTTAGGCTTAGGCTTAAGTTTAGGGCTATGGTTAGCATTTAGGTTAGCTTTAGTGTTAAAGATAGGATAGGGCTTGGATTAGGGCTAGGTTTTGCAATAGGTTAGGGCAATGGCTAAATTAAGAACTTGTTATTATTAGGGCTAATTTTAGGGTTAATGTTAGGGCTAGGTATAGTTTTAGGGTTAGGGTGATGTTTAGAGCTAGGTTAGTGTTAGTGTCAGGGACAGTGTTCAGATTAGGATTATGGTTAAAATTAAAGCCAGAATTAGGACTAGGGTTAGGTCTAGGGGAAGAGTTAGTGTTTGGCTCAGACTAAGGGTTATTATTAGGGCTAGGTCTAGGTTTTTATTTATGTCTAGGGCTAGAGTTATGGCTAGATTTAGGATTAGGTTTAGGTCTAGGGTTAGTGTTATAGTTTGGTTTAGAGTTAGGTTCAAGTTTAGACCTATGATTAGTGTTAGGGTCAGAATAAGGGTCAGGGTTAGGGTTAGGGATTGGGTTATGGTTATAGCTAGAATGAGGGCTAGAGTTAGGACTAGTAATAGGGTTAGGGTTTGGGTTAGGTTAAGGATTATGGTTAGAATTAGGATTAGAATTAGTGTTAGGTTTTGGCTTAGGGTAAGGGATAGAGTTAGAGCTAGGGTTAGGGCTAGGTTTAGGGTTAAAGTTAGGTTTAGAGCTCAGATTAGGGCTACATTTTGTGTTGGATTAGGGCTAGGGTTAGAGTAACAGTTAATGTAAAAACTAGGTTTTCAATTAGGGTTAATTTTATGGTTATGGTTAGGGGTTAGACCTCTAGTGTTAGGATTAGTTTTAAGGTTAGGGAGATATTTAGAGCTAGTGTTAGTGTTAGGTTAGTAGTAAGGGTCAGGGTTAGTTTTAAGGTTAATGTTAGGACTCAAATTATGGCTAGGGTTACTCTAAGTGTTTGGTTTAAGGTTAGGATGGTGTTTAGAGGTAGGGTGAGTGTTAGAATATGAGTCAGAGTAAGGGTTAGTAATAAGGTTAAACATAGGACTTGAATTAGGGCTAGGGTTTGGTCTAGGTGTAATATTAGGATTTGGTTTAAGTTAAGGTTTAGTATTAGGGCTATTGCTTGGTTTTGATTTACTGCTAGAGTCAGGAATAGGGCTTGTTTTATGAGTAGTGTTAGGGTTAGGACTAGTTTTTATGTTAGGCTTAGGCTTAGGGATAGTGTTAGAATTAGAGTTAGTGATAGATCTAGGGTTCCATCTAGGAATAAAACAGGGCAAGATTTATGACTAGGGTTAGAGCTAGGGTTAAGTTTATGGTGATGGATAGGGATCAAACTAGGGATAGAGCTAGTGTGAAACTTAGAGTTAGTCTTAGGGCTAGGTGAGGGTTAGGAATAGTTTTAAATTATGGCTACAATTAGGGCTAGGGTTTTTGTTCAGCTTAGGCCTAGCATTAGGTTTAGGGTTAGGGTTAAGTTTAGAGTAAGTATTGGCATTATAGCTAGGTTTAGAGGTAGGGTGAGGGTTAGAATTAGGGTTAAGCCTATGGTTAGGTTTAGGGGTATGATTAAGGCTGGTTTTAGGGCTAGGATGAGGGCTAGTTTTTTTTTTTTTTTTTTTTTTTTTTTTTTTTTTTTTTTTTTTTTTTTTAGTTTAGGGCTTGGATGATTAGGGCTAGGACTACTATCAGGTCTAGGGTTATGGTTAAAGATAGATTTAGGGTTAGGTTTATGGATACAGGTAGTTTAAGTAGTATGTTTAATTTTAGGTCAGGTTTAGAGCTAGGGGTATTATTAGGGTCAACACCTTGGTTAGGGTTTGGGATAGGCTATGGTTTAAATTTAGGGCTTGAATTAGCATTAAGTTTAGGGTTAGGGTAATGATAGGTTGAGCTTTAGAGTTTAGGTTTGGTTTAGGGTAATGGATAGGGTTAGGATTAGAGATAGGGTGAGTTTTAGGCCTAGGGTTAGCATTAGTGTTTGGGTTATAGTTATGATGATAGATAAGGTTAGAGCTAGGGTTAGGGCTAGGGTTATAGTTATGATTGGGGCTAGGGTTAGGGTTAGTGTTAGGGTTAAATCTTGAGTTATGGCTTGAATTAGAGCTAAGTTTTGTGTTAAGTTAGTGCTAGGGTTAGAGTTACGGCTAATGTAAGTAACCAGGGTTACATTAAATCCTAAATTTATGTTAAGGGTAGGGGCTAGGTCTAGTTTTAGGTTTAGGTTTAGGGTGAGGGTGATATTCAGAGGTAGGCTTTGTGTTATGGTCAGATTCAGGGTCAGGGTTAATTTTTGGTTCAGCTTAAAACTCAAATTAGGGCTAAGTTTAGGGTTAGGCTTAGGGTTTGGTTTAGGTTAAGGATTAGGTTTAGGGCTATATCTGGGAATTTTTTTTTTTAGGGCTAGGGCTAGGATTAGGGCTAGTTTTAGAATTAGCATTAGTGTTTGGGCTAGTGTTAGGTTTAGGTTTAGGCTTAGGGTTAAAGTTTGATTTAGAGTTAGAGTTAGATCTAGGTTAGGGCTAGTGTTAAGGATAGGAATAGGCTTAGGTCTAGAATTATTGTTCCAGTAAGGAATAGGGTTAGAACTAGGGATGGGGCAAGGGTGAGAGTTAGAGTTAGTCTTAGGTCTAGGGTTAGGGCTAAGGTTAGGGATAGATGTAAATTAAGGGTAAGATTAGTGTTAGGTTTAGGGCTAAGATTAGGGCTAGGGTTAGTGTTAGGTTTAGGCCTAAGGTTAGGGTTAGGTTTAGGATTAAGGCTAGGTTCAGGGCTCGGATAAGGGCTGGAGTTTGTGTTAGGGTTAGAGCTAGGATTACGGCTACTGCTAATGTCAGATCTAGGATTACAGTTGGGGATAGATTTAGAATGTTTTATGGCAAGGTCTAGTGTAATGGTTAGGTTTAGGGTAAGGGTCAGGTTTAGAGTTAAGGGAATTATTAGGGTAAGGTTCAGGGTTAGAGTTTGTTTCAGGTTAGGGTTTAGGGTTATGGCTCTAATTAGCTTTAGGGTCAGGGTTAGGGTAATGATAGGTTTTTGTTTAGGGTTCAGTTTAGGTTTAGGGTAATTGATAAGGTTAGGGTTAGCAATAGGGTTAGGGTTAGGTCTAGAGTTAGCATTAGGGTAAGGATTATGGTTAGGATAATGGATAGGGTTAGAGCTAAGCTTAGGGCTAGGTTTATGGTTAGAAATATGTCTTGAGTTAGGGTTAGGGATTAGGGTTAGATCTAGATTTATGGTTAGGGTTATGTTTAGTGTAACAGTTTGGTTTTGAGCTGGGTTTAGGGCTAGGGTGAGGGTTAGGTTTAGGCTTAGGTCTAGGATAAGATTACAGCACAGTTAGGGTTAGGGTTAGGGTTAGGGCTACGGTCATCATTAGGGGTAGTGTTAGGGTTAGGGTAATGGATACGATTAGATGTAGGTTTAGGTTTATGGTTAGAGTTAGAATTCGGTTTAAGCTTAGGTTAAGGCTATTGTTATGGTTATGTTTGTGATAAGGGTTAGGGTTTGAGCTAGGTTTATGTCTATGGTGAGGGTGAGGTTTAGGGTTAGGTCTAGGATTAGGTTTCTGGTTAGGTTTAGGGTTAGGGTTAGGTCTAGGGTTATCAATAGAGTTAGGGTTATTTTTAGGGTAATGGGTATTTTTAGAGCTAGGTTTAGTGCTAGAGTTAAGGTTAGGATTAGGGCTATGCTTAGGGTTAGATTTAGGGATAGGTGTAAGTTTATATTTAGGGTAAGGTTTAGGTTTTGAGCCAGGGTTAGGACTAAGGTGAGGGTTAAGGTAGGGTTAGGGCTATGGTTTGTGTTAGGGTTATGCCTAAGGCTAGGTCTAGGCCTAGGATAAGATCTAGGTTTTGTGTTAGGTTTAGGCCTAGGGTTTTGGCTATGGGTAATATAAGAGCTAGGGTTATGATTAGGGCTAGTTTTAGGGTTAGAGTTATGGCTAGGTCTAGTGTTAGGTTTAGATGTTAGTTAAGCTCAGGTTTAGAGATAGGTTTATTGTTAAAGGTAAGGTCAGGGTTCAGGTTAGTCTTACGGTTAGGGTGAAAGCCTGAATTAGGACAAGGTTAGGTTTAGGGATACGGTTAGTGTTCGTTTTAGGTTAAGGGTTATTGTTAGGGCTAGGACAGAGTTTTTGTTCAGGTCTAGGGCCAGAGTTATTGCTAGATTTAGGATTTGGTTTAGGTTTAGGGATAGTGTTAGGGTTAGGTTTAGGTATACGGTTACTATATGGCTTGTTTCAGGGTTTGGTTTAGGGTTAGGTTCAGGTTTAGGCCTATAATTAGTGTTAGTTATAAATGAGGGTGAAGGTTATGGTTAAGTTTTGGGTTAGAATTAGAGCTAGAATGAGTGCTTGTTTTAGGACTAGAAATAGGATAGGTTAAGGATTAGGATTAGGACTAGGGTTAGCATTATGGATAGGGTTTGGCTTAGGGTAAGGAATATGGTTAGGGCTAGAGTTAGGGTTAGGTTTAGGACTAGTATTAGGATTAGGGTTAGTGTTAGGGTTATGGTTAAATCTAATGTTAGGGCTCGGATTAGGGCTATTGTTGTGTTAGGGTTAAGGCTAGAGTTAGGGCTAAGGTTAATGTAAGAACTATGTTTACAATTAGTGTTAGTTTTAGAGATGGGATTTGGGCTGGTCTAGGGTTAGCATTAGCTTTAGGGTTAGGGTGATATATAGAGCTAAGTTTAGTTTTTGGCCTAGGACTAGAATTAGAGCCAGGGTTATGGCTAGTTGTAAGATTCAGATTTGGTTTAGGTTAAGGTTTAAGCAATGGCTCGGTTTTGTTTTAGTGGTAGGACTAGGGTTAGGGCTAGTTTTAGGATTAGTAATGGTATTTGGGATAGTGGTAGGTTGAGGTTTAGGCTTAAGTTTAAGGTTAGATTTAGAGTTATGGTTAGATTAGGGTTAGGGTCATGGCTACGATGAGGGCTAAGGTTAGGGCTAAAGTAACGGAAAGGGTAAGAAATAGAAATAGGGGGGAAGCCCAGGCCGCCCCGGGGGCGGGGGGGAGGGAGGGACGGAACTAGAGGCCTGCCAGGCTCGGGGTGGGGGCGCCCTGTGAGGAACGGGCGGGGGGGGAACTCGCGCTGAGGAGGCCTGGACCACAGAGTGGGGGGCCTTCCTCCCCCCCCCCTGTCCCGCCACTGGGCCTCGGATACACAGCGGCTGCATCCGACCAGGAAGGGAGCAGCTCCTAGCGTGAATCCCGATTCTCCTCCGTGGGGACTGGTGCCCTGCGCCCGGGAGGAAGGCGTCGCGGGCGCTCTGCGAGCCAAGTTCGAGGCGGGGGAGGCAACCTCGGGCGCGCCCGGCTTCTCCGCGGGGGGGGCGGACGGCGGTGCCCAGAGACCTCGGCCGCCCTGCGCCAAGCCACACAAGGAGGCCGTGGGGCCGCCGGAGTTCGAGAGCCCGCGGCCACCGCAGCTGCCCGGCGCTGAGGGCCCGGCCGTCAGCGACGGAGAGGAGGGCGGCGGCGAGCCGGGCGCTGGCGGAGGAGCTGTCGGAGCCGCGGGCGCCAGGCGCTGAGACTTCGTGGAAGCCCCCCCGCCCAAGGTGAACCCGTGGACTAAGAACGCGCTGCCGCCGGTCCTGGCCACCGTGAACGGACAGTCCCCTCCAGAACATTCTGCTCCAGCCAAGGTGGTGAGGGCAGCTGCTCCTAAACAGCGCAAAGGCAGCAAGGTTGGTGATTTTGGAGATGCAATCAACTGGCCTACACCTGGAGAGATAGCCCACAAGAGTGTGCAGCCACAGTCTCACAAGCCTCAGCCTGCCCGTAAGCTGTCACCCAAGAAGGACATGAAAGAACAGGAGAAAGGAGAGGGGAGCGATAGTAAGGAGAGCCCGAAAACCAAATCAGATGAATCAGGGGAGGAGAAGAATGGGGATGAAGACTGCCAGCGAGGCGGGCAGAAGAAGAAAGGGAATAAACATAAGTGGGTTCCCCTGCAAATAGACATGAAGCCCGAAGTTCCCAGAGAGAAACTTGCCTCATGCCCCGCTCGCCCACAGGAGCCGAGACATACACCTGCCAACCATGGGGAGATCAAAGGGTCTGAGCCTGCCACCTACATGCCTGTGTCTGTGGCCACCCCCACCCCAGCCTGGCAACCAGAGACCAAACCGGAGCCTGTCTGGCACGACCAGGACGAAACATCGACCCATTTTGACTACCAATTTGGCTATCGAAAGTTTGATGGTGCAGAGGGGCCTCGAACCCCCAAGTACATGAACAACATTACCTACTACTTTGACAATGTCAGCAGCACTGAGCTTTACAGCATGGACCAGGAGCTGCTCAAAGACTACATCACGCGACAGATTGAGTACTACTTCAGCGTGGACAATTTAGAGCGAGATTTCTTCCTGAGAAGAAAAATGGATGCTGATGGTTTCCTTCCCATCACCCTTATTGCTTCCTTCCATCGTGTGCAAGCCCTTACCACTGACATTTCACTTATTTTTGCGGCCCTCAAGGACAGCAAGGTGGTGGAAACTGTTGATGAGAAAGTCCGAAGGAGGGAAGAGCCTGAGAAGTGGCCTCTTCCTGGTCCCCCAATAGTGGATTATTCCCAGACTGATTTTTCCCAGCTTCTCAACTGCCCTGAATTTGTTCCCCGCCAGTACTACCAGAAAGAGACGGAGTCGGCGCCTGGCTCTCCCCGTGCAGTCACCCCAGTGCCAACCAAAACGGAGGAGGTCAGCAACCTAAAGACACTGCCTAATGGCCTGTCTGCCAGCCTGCCTGACCTGGATTCTGAGAACTGGATTGAAGTGAAGAAACCATAAATTATTGATAGTTTGTCTGGATTACCAAAATCACTCTTCAGCCCTGCCCTTGGCTGATATGCCGCAACCCTGATCCCCACCCACAGCCTCTTCTTGCTCCCCCCCAAGCCAACTATGCAGCCCACCAGAAGGCCCTGTGGGCCCTGTTGCCCAGCACTGTCCCGTGGAAGGCTCTGACAGCGCCTGGGCCCCAGGAGCACTAGCCCCTGCCTATGTGGGGTTTGCCATCACCGTGTTCTCTCCCTGCTGTCCCTACCATGCCCTTCTGCCATCTTCTGGGAGAAGGAAACCAAAGAATCTAAAAGTGGGGGTTGGGGGAGGTTTCAGCCTCTCCCACTCCCCTTTCCCCACACCCCTTACTCCCCAGCCCAGAGAGACGCTGCTCATACCAGAAAAGACTATTGAAAGATGATTTATTTTATTTTTCTCTGACCTTTCCATCCTTGGAAAAACGGAAAAAAGAAAAAAAAAAGACAAAATAGACCATAAAAAAAAAAGAAAAAAGAAAAAAAAAATCAGAAAACCCCCACCTAATCCATAGAAAGTGATGTCTTTCCCCTCTCCTTGGAATTTTTTTTGTTTGTTTTGTTCTTGGAAATAATATTTTTTTTTAAAGTTGCCTTATTGTGGAGCGGGAATCTGAAATAATACCCAAATGCCTGTTTTCCTCCGTGGAGTCAACCTGAAGAGCTCCTACCTTCTATGGATGTGCCTGGGCTTGGACTGGCTGGATCTTTCTCTGGACTGAGTTGCATGTACAGTGCCTCCTGCCTGGAGGCAAGAGAGTTGGGGGCGGCTGTCAGAGCCGTGCCCAAAATATCCCTGCTGTTGCATCGTTGAAGCTGACGTCCTGTGTCTGTACACTGCTGCCACTTTCGTGTCCTTGCTCTGCTTGCTGTTGCCTCACGCCAGGCCCCATCCTGCCGTGACACCCTTCATCCTACCCTTGGAATCCCAAGGCCAAGTTTGCTTCAAACTGTTCGAAAACAGAGTTGGCCTGGATCTGGAACACACTTGTCCTCAGCCCGAGCGTCTTCCCCATGCCAGAGGGGAAAGGGGAACACCTGGTAGCTGAGGCTTGGATATGTTTCTCACATTGTCCTGAAACATCACCGAGACCTCAAGGAAGTTTTATGTCTCGTGAAAGGTGGAGAAAGGTGCCGTTCTTTTCCGAGGGTCTGGTGGGGTCTCCCCATCTTGCATCCCCCCCCCCTCTGCAAGCCATCTCTGCCCACCCTCTCTCTGATCAACCCCAAATGGGAATGAGACCCCGCCTGGGAACGAGGGATGAGGAGGAATTGGGGGCTGGGGGGAATCCTGCCAGTTGGTGAAGCCCTGTGGCAGGAAGGTATATGTGGACATAGAGTATACCTAACTTCTCTTCTCCAGCCACTGACTGCTTGAGTTGGGCTGTGAATGACAATGGAATGGCTGGAGTCTACTGTCATCAGAAGCTAGGGAGGGTGACCGACTGACCCGCACAGACTGGGATGTGTGTCAAGTACGGGCATGACTGCATGTTCACCCCCAACTGGGCAACACGGAGAAGTTTGCAGTCTTGTTGCTCAATTACTGAAACTTCGTTGGCCCTCCTTTTCAACAGGTTTCTCTGTTGGCCCAAAGGTTGGGAATAGGAGACAGTATCCCAGGCTGACAGGGGCTCACTTGCCCTCTGTCTTTGGGTACCTCATTGCTTTTAGTTTGTGTGCCCATCTCACTTCCTGTGACCCAGTCGTCTTGAACCAAGGATCAATGTCTGGTCTCTGCTATGACAATGGGATCTGAGGCCTCTCCCTAACCAGTCTGGTGTGCCTGCCCCACATTGTCCCAGACACTGGACTCCTGGACCTCCTTCTCCCTCCCTTTCCCCCTTTTTTTCCTTTGGGTCACTCAGCCCTGTATTGTATCCAGCACCACAAAAACCTCAGTGTTTGACCCTTGCTGGGTTTGGGGACACAAGGAAGCCTTGGAGGTGGGAAAAGGCTGCTCTCGTCTAGTTACTCCCAGGCCAGGGGCTGCCATCCTCTCCCTGATCCTCTCAGATATCCCTGAAGGAGGAAGCACCTTTGGGGTGAATAAGTGAGAACTTCATCTCAACATAGGCTGAGGAGGGGTGAGGGGCTATTTTCTTTAATATTTTCTTTCTTTCTTTTTCTTTTTCTTTTTTTTTTTTTTGTAACATGTTAGTAGTTAATGTTGCAAAGAGTAGTTTACATCTTCACTTTCTGAAGACACTTGAATTTAGGACCGATGTATCTGTGACAAGTATGAGTGGAAGGGGCCATCAGGACTAGCCACTTCACATCCACCACCTTCCCATGGGAATCTTCAGACCTGAGACACAAAGCAACAGCCTGCCCCAACCCCCTGTTTATTCTCTGCCCTTATAAGGTTGGTCCACACCAGAATGACCTGTAGGTGTCAAACAGAAGGTCTGTGTGTGCCTAAGCCCTGATGAGGGACAGGTTTTTCTTGTGCCCTCTCCAGAACCTGAGATACATGCACTATCAGTAGAGAAGGCTACCCAGTCCTGCCTCAGCCTGGACCCCTAGGGCTCAGAACGACAGCAAAAGGCACTGAGCCCCCATGTCAAAGTTAAATGTTTTTGTTTCATTGTAGCTCTTCCCCCCCCCCTTTTCTGATGATTGATTTACAAAAGAAAGTAAGCTGCTCAGGAGGCTCTGGAAGTGGGGTGGATGAAGCAAGAAGACTAGCCTTTGGGAGAGCTAGGGGTGTTTTGCCAAAAGCCTGGGTAGAGTGGTCTGGATCATCTGGCACCCTCCCAAATGGGAACCTCAAAGTACCTCTTGTGTGGAAGGGTTCCTGGATTCTCCCCAGCCCCACCCTCTCCTTCACCCATGTTGATGGCAGAGGCAGAGAAGATAAGAACTTACAGCCCAATTCTCACTGGAGAGGAAAACTTGTCATCTGGCTTTGCGAAGAAAGTTCCACCTTACGCTCGTAGTACATTATCTTTACCATGTGCTAGGATATCACACTTAAAAGGACAAAAAAAATGTAAAATACTTGAATGAGCTTGTATTATAACATTAATATTATTGAGAGTATCTGCTTTCCAGGCTGAAGTGATTCATTCATTATTCTAGTCCTGCTTTAGTCCTTTGTAATTTGTGGTAATTATGCTTTTCTTTTTAATACAAAAAAAATCTATAAAAATAAAAATTTGAAAAGGCAAAAAAAAAAAAAAGAAATAGAAATAGGGCTAGGGGGACAGTGAGTTAGTCTTAGGAGCATGGTTAGAGGTAGGATTAGGATTAGGGCTAAATTAGGGCTAGGATTAGTGCTAGGGTTAGTGTTAGTGTTAGGCCTATGGTTAAGGCTAGTGTTAGGGTTTATGTAATTGTTAGGATTAGGGTTAGTTTTAGGGGATGTGATGGGCTTATATTTAGGTTCAGGGCTCGGTTGAGGGTTAAAATTAGGGATAGAGCCAGGGTGAGGGTTTGGATTAGAATTAAGGCTAGGTTTAGGGCTAGGATGAGGGCTAGGTTTTGTGTTAGGGTAAGGGCTAGAATCAGGGCTAGGAATAGTGTCAGGTCTAGGGTTATGGTTATGGTTAGGTTTATGGCTAGGGCTAGTGTAAGGGTTAGGTTTAGGGTAAGAGTCAGGTTTAGAGCTGGCTACATTATTAGGGTCAAAGTCCACATTAGGGTTTACTTTAGGTTAAGGTTTAGGGTTAGGGCTCAAATTAGCATTAAGATTAGGGTTAGAATAATGAATGGTATTAGTTTTAGGGTTCATATTAGTTATAGAGTAATGTATAGTGTTAGTTTTAGGGATAGTGTTAGGTTTAGGCCTAGGGTTAGCATTTGGGATAGTCCTATGTGTGTGGTAATGGATAGAGTTAGTGCTAGTGTTAGGGATTGTGTTAAAGTTAGGATTAGGATTAGGGTTAGGGTTAGGCCTAGGGTTAGTGTTAGGTTTAGGTTTAGGTTAAGTGTTTATGGTTAGGGCTAGGGCGAGGTTTAGTATTAGAATCAGGGCTATGGTTAGAATTAGGATTAGAGTTAGGGCTATGGTTAGCATAATGTTAAGGTTATATTTAAGGTAATGGATAGAATTTGAGGTAGGATTTGTGCTATGGTTACAGTTAGGATTAGGGCAAGGGATAGGGTTAGGGTTAGGTTTAGGGTTACATTTAGGGTAAGAGTTAGAGTTTGAGCTAAGGTTAGGACTAGGCCTGTGTGAGGGTTAGGCCTAGGGCTAAGGTTAGGATTAGGTCTAGAGCTAGTTTTAGTGCTACATTTAGGGCTAGGTTTTGGGGGGAGGTTTATGGCTAGTGTTAGGACTATGGGTAACATAAGAACTAGGATTATGGTTATGGCTAGTTTTAAGTTTGGGGTTATGGATAGGTCTAGTTTTAGGGGTATGTTTTGGATTAGGATAAGGTTTAGTCAGAACTAGGGTTTGTGTTAGGGTAAGGGTCAATGTTCAGGTTATCATTGGATTTATGGTTAGGAGCACAATTTTACTAGGGTTAGTTCTAGGGGTATTGTTAGTAATTGCGTTAGACTATGGTCATATTTAGTGCTAGAGCTAGGTTTTGTTCAGGGCTATATCTAGAGTTATGGCTATATTTAGGATTAAGTTTAGGTCTAGTGTTAATATTATGGTTAGGTTTAAGTATAGGTTTACCCATAGGGCTAGTGTTAGTGTTTGGTTTAGGGTTAGGGTCAGGCTTAGACCTAGGGTTAGTGTTCGGGTCAGAATATGGATCAGGGATAGACTTAGTGTTTGGGTTAGGGTTAGAGATAGAATGAGGCCTAGGGTTAGGACTAGTAATAGAGTTAGGCTTTTGGGTAGGCTAAGGATTAGGGTTAGGACTTGGTTAACATTAGGGTGAGGGTTGGCATAGGGTAAGCGATAGGATTAGAGCTAGGGTTGGGTTTAGGGTTAGTGTTAGCGTTAGGTTTAAAGCTAGGGTTAGATTAAGGATAGGTTTTTTGTTAGGGTTAGGGTATTGCTAATGTAAAACCTGGCATTACGATGAGGGCTAGTTTTAGGATTAGTGTTAGGGTAGGTTTAGTGTTCGGGTTAGGTGTAGGGTTAGGGTGATGTTTAGAGCTAAGGTTAGTTTTAGAATCAGAGACAGGGTCATTATTAGTTGTACGGTTAGGTTAAGGACTCAAATATATTAGGGCTAGGCTAAGGACTAGGTGCAATGTTAGGTTTTGGTTTAGGTTAAGGTTTAGGATTAGAGCTGTAGCTCACTTTGATTGAATGCTATTGCTATGGTGAGGGATAGTTTTCAAATTAGCATTAGGAGTAGTCCTAGTTTTAGTGTGAGGTTTAGGTTTAAGATTAGGGTTTGATTTAGAGTTAGGGTTAGATCTAGATTTAGGGCTAGGGCTAAGTTTGAGGCTAGGATTAGGGCTAGGCTTTGGGTCTTGGTAAGGGATAATATTAGAACTAGGGCTAGGGGTACGGCAAGAGTTAGAGTTAGTCTTAGGGCTAGGGATATGACTAGATTTAGGGTTAGTGCTAAATTAGTTGTAGGATTAGAGCTAGGTTTAGTATTAGGGCTAGGCCTTGGTTTATTGCTAGGGTTAGAATTAGGGTTATTGTACAGTATGATATTATAGCTAGGTTAATGTCTAGGGTGAGGATTCACTTTAGGGTTAGGCCTAGTGTTAGGGTTAGGGTTTGGATTAAGGCTAGGTTTAGGGTCAGGAATAGGACTTTTGTTTAGCATAAGGGCTAAAATTAGGGCTAGGGCTAATGCCAGGTCTAGGGTTATGGTTAGGGATAGTTTCAGGGTTAGGATTATGGCTCTGTATAGTGTAAGGGTTAGGTTGAGGGTTAGGGTCACTTTTAGAGATATGGGTATTATTAGGGTCAGGGTAACAGGGTTTGTTTAGGTTAAGGATTAGGGTTAGGGCTCAAATTAGGTTAGGATTATCTTTAGGATTAGGATAATGGACATGGTTAGGTTTAGGGTAATGAATAGGGATAGGGTTATGGATAGCTTTAGGGTTATCCTAGGATTAGTATTATGGTTAGGGTTAGGGTTAAGTTAATAGATAGGATTAGAGCTAGAGTTATGGCTAGGTTTATGGTTAGGATTAAGGCTAGGGTTAGGATTAGGTTTAGAGTTAGGTTAGGGTTAAAGCTAGTTTTAGAGTTAGGGTTAGGGCTAGATTTTAGATTAGTTTAGGGTTAGGGTAGGGCTATGGGTAATATATAAGAACTAGGTTTATGATTAGGGCTAGTTTTAGGGTTAGGGTTAGGGCTAGATTTTAGATTAGTTTAGGGTTATGGTAGGGCTATGGCTAATAATATAAGAACTAGGGTTACAATTAGGGCTAGTTTTAGGGTTAGGGTTAGTGCTAGGTCTAGTGTTAGGGTTAGGTTATGATTAGAGTGATGATTTGAAATAGGGTTAATGTTAGGGTCAGAGTCAAGGTCAGTTAGTTTTAGGGTTAGGGATAACACTCAAAATAAGGCTAGAGTTATGGGAAGGTGTAGGGTTAGGTTTTGTGTTAGGGTTAGGGCAAGAATTAGGGCTAGGTCTAATTTCAGGTCTGGTGTTACAGTTAGGTTAGTGTTAGGGCTAGGGGTCAGTTTTGTCTTAAAGCTACAGCTAGGTTTAGGACTAGTTTTAGGATTAACGATAGTGTTAAGGCTAGTGGTAGTGTGAGTTTCAGGCTTAGGGTTAGGCTTATATTTAGAGTCATGGTTAGCTCTAGGGTTAGGACTTGGGCTAGGTTTAGGTGTTAGGTTAGGGCAAGTGTTAGGGTTATGGTAACAGAATTAGTACTAGAAATAGGTGTAGGGCAAGACTTAGAGTTAGTCTTCAGCGTAGGGTTAGAGTTTGGGTTATGATTAGCACTAAATTAATGCTAGGATTAGAGCTAGGGTTAGTGTTAGGGTTAGGTTAGGGTTAGCGTTAGTGTTAGTGTTGGATTAGGATTAGGGTTAGGGGAAGGGATGTGGTTATTCCTAGGTTCAGAACTAGGGTGAGGTTTGAAATTAGGGATTGGGCTAGGGTTAGGGTTCAGGTTAGGATTAAGGCTAGGTTTAGGTTTAGGATGAGGGCTTGGGTTTGTGTTAGGTTTAGGGCGAGAATTAGGTCTATGGCTAATGTCAGTCAGGGTTATGCTTAGGGATAGTGTTAAGGTTAGGTTTATGGCTAAGTCCGTTGTAAGGTTTAGGTTTTAGGAAAGGGTCCAGTTTAAACCTAGGTGTGTTGTTATGGTAAGTGTCTTGTTTAGGGTTTGGTTAAGGTTATGGTTTAGGTTTAGGTCTTGATTTGGCATTAGGGTTAGGAATTGGGTTCGAGTAATTAATAATGTTAGGTTTAGTGTTCGGGTTAGTTTTAGGAAATGGATAGGATTAGTGTTAGAGATAGATTTAGAGTTAGGCCTAGGGTTAGCATTTGGATTAGGCTTATGTTTAGGGTAATTGATAAGTTTAGGGCTAGAGTTATGGTAAAAGTTAGGGCTAGGTTTAGGGTTAGGGTTAGGGTTAAGCTGAGGGTTAGTGTTAGGGTTAGGGTTAGGGTAAGTGTTAGGGTTTGAGCTATGGTTAGGGCTAGGGCAATTGTTAGGGTTAGTGTGACTTCTAGGTTTAGGGTTAGGGTTAAGTTTAGAGCTAGGTTTAGCATTAGGGTTAGGGTTATGTTTATGGTGATGGATAGAGTTAGAAATAGGTTTTGGTTTTGGTTATGGTTAGGATTAGGACCAGGGTTATGGTTAGGGTTAAGTCTAGAGTTATATTTGGGTAAGGGTTAGTATTTGAGCTAGGGTAAGTGTTAATGCAAGGGTTAGTGTTAGGGTTAGGTATAGGGTTATGGTTAGGGTTACACTTAGAGCTAGGTTTTGTGTGAGGCTTAGGGCTAACGTTAGGGCTATATGTAATGTAAGAAGTAGAGTTAGGGTTATAGCTAAGTCTAGTGTTAGGGTTTTGTCCAGATTTTGGGTTAGCATAAAGTTTAGAATATGTGTTACAGGAAGGGTCACTGTTTGGGTTAGGGTTATGGCCAGAATTAGGACTAGGTTTAGTTCTATATGTAGAGGTAGTGTTTGGTTTAGGTTAAGAGTTATTGTAAGGGCTAAGGCTAGGTTTTTGTTTATGGCTAATGCTAGAGTTATGGCTAGATTTACGATTAGTTTTTTGTCTAGGTCGAGTGTTAGGGTTAGGTTTAGGTATAGGGTTATCCATAGTGTTAGTGTTAGGTTTCAGTTTAGGGTTAGGGTCAGGTTTATTCCTAGGGTTAGACTTAAGGTCAGAATAAGGGTCAGGGTTAGGGTTAGGATTTGAGTTAGGGTTAGAGCTAGAATGACGGATAGGTTTAGGACTCGTAATAGTGTTATTGTTTGGAGTAGGCTAAGGATTAGGGTTAGGACAAGGTAGCATTAGGGTGAGGTTTTTGTCTTAGGGTAAGGGATAGAGTTAGAGCTAGGGTAATGGCTAGTGTTAGGGTTAGGTATAGGTCTAGGTTTTGTTTAGGGTTAAGTTTAAAGCTGGGTTTAAGTCTCTGATTACAGCTAGCTTTTCTGTTAGCACAGGACTATGGCTAATGTAAGAACTGGTGTTTTTATTGGGGCTAGTTTTAGGGTTAGTTTTTGGGCTAGGTCTAGTGTTCTACTTAAGTTTAGCATTAGTGTGATGTTTACAGCTAGGTTTATTGTTACAGTCTGAGTCAGGGTCAGAGTAATTTCTAGAGTTAGGGTTAGGACTGAAATTAGGGCTAGGGTTAAGGCTAGATATAAGCTTAAGTTTTAGTTTAGGTTAAGAATTAGTGTTAAGCCTATGACTCGGTTTTGTTTGAGTGGTAGGACTAGGGTTAGGGCTAGTGTTAGATTGAGGTTTAGACGTAAGTTTATGGTTTGATTGAGGAATAGGGGTAGGTCTAGGGCAAAAGTAGGAATGGGGTTGGGGCTAGGTTTAGGTCTAGGATTTGTGTTATGGTAAGGAATAGATTTAGAACTAGGGTTAGTGCTAGGGTGAGAGTTAGGGTTAGGTTTAAAGTTAGAGTTAGGTTTAGGACTAAATTTGTGCTAAGATTAGTGCTAGGGTTAGTTTTAGGTCTAGGCATACATTTACGGCTAGGGTTAGGGTTAGGGTTAGTGTGAGGTATGATGTTATAGCTAGGTTTAGGGTGAGATACAAAATAGGGTTAGGGTTAGGGTTAGGGTTAGGGTTAGGGTTAGTATGAAGCCTAGGTTTAGGGCTAGGTTTAGGGTTAGGGTTAGAATTAGTCCTTGAGCTAATGTCAGGTCTAGGTTTATGGTTAGGGTCAGTTTTAGGGTTAGGTTTATAGCTAGTTCTAGTGTAAGGTTTAGGTTGAGGGTTAGGGGCAGGTTTAGAGATAGGGTTATTATTAGGGTCACTGTCATGATTAAGGTTTGAGTTAGGTTAAGTTTTAGGATCAGGGCTTTCATTAGCATTAGGGTTAGTATTAAGGTTAGGGAAATGTTTATGGTTAGGTTTAGGTTTCAGGTTGGTTTAGGGTAATGGATAAAGTTAGGGTTAGAGATAGGGTTAGGGTTATCCTAAAATTAGCATTACAGTTAGGGTTATGGTTAGGGTAATGGATAGGGTTAGAGCTAGGCTTAGGGCTAGGATTATTTTAGGATTAAGGCTAGGGTTTGGTTTAGGTTTAGGGCAAATTTTAGTGTTAGGGTTAGGTTTAGGGTAATGGTTAGGGCTGTGTTAGGGTTAGGGTTAAAACAGTTGTAGGGCTCAGATTAGTGCTAGGTTTTGTGTTAGGTTAGGGCTAGGATTAGGGCTATGACTAATGTAAGAATTAGGGTTATGATTAGGGTTAATTTTAGGGTTAGGGGTAGGTATAGTTTTAGGGTTAGGTGTAATTTTCGGGTGATCTGAGAGCTAGAGTTAGTGTTAGGGTCAGAATCAGGGTCAAGGTTAGTTTTAGCATTAGTGTAGGACTTTAATAGTTCTAGGGTTAGGGCTAGGTGTGGGTTAGGTTTTGGTTTAGGTTAAGGGATAGAGTTAGGCTATAGCTTGATTTTATTTTTCTTAAGGCTAGGTCTAGGTTAGGGCTAGTTTCAGGACTAGCATTAGTGTTAGGGCTAGATTTAGTGTGAGGTTTAGGCTTAGGGTTGAGGTTAGATTTAGAGTTATGGTTAGATTTAGGGTTAATGTTAGGGCTAGTTTTAGGGCTAAGGGTTGAGCAAGTGTTAGGGGTATGGTAAGCAATAGGGTTAGACCTAGAAATAGGGCTAGGGCGATAGTTACATTTAGTATTAGTGCTAAGTTTAGGATTAGGGTTAGGGATAAATTAGAACTAGGATCAGGTCTAGGATTAGTGTAATTGTAAAATCTAGGATTAGAGTTAGGGTTAGATTTACGGGAAGGGTTGGGGTTATATCTAGGTTTAGATATAGGGCGAGAAATAAAATTAGGGATAGGGCTAGAGTTAGGGTTTGGGTTAGGATCAAGACTAGGTTTAGGGTTAGAATGAGGGAAAGCATTTTTGTTAGTGTTATGGCAAGAATTAGGGCTAGGGCTAATATCAGGTCTAGGGTTACGGGTAGGAATAGTTTTAGGGTAAGGTTAATGGCTAGGTCTATATTCAGAGTTAGTTTTAGGGTAAGGTTCAAGTTTAGACCTAGGGGTATTATAATGGTCAGTTCAGGTTTTGGGTTTGGATTAGGTTGAGGTTTAGGGCTAGCACTCAAATTAGCATTAGGTTTAGAGTTAGTGTTAGTGTAAGGGATAGGGTTAGGTTTAGGCTTCAGGTTAGATTTAGGGTTCATATTAGGTTTAGGTTAATGGATAGGGTTAGGGTTAGGCCTAGGGTTAGCATTAGGTATATGGTTACTGTTTGGGTAATTGATCGATTTAGACCTATGGTTAGGGTTAGGATTATGTTTAGGATTAGGGCTAGAGTTAGAGTTAGGCTTATGTTTAAGGCTAGGGTTAGGGTTAAAATTAGGATATGGGTTAGGGTTTAAGCTAGGGTTAGTGCTAAGTATAGGGTTAGGTTTAAGGTTAGGTCAAGGGTTAGGGTTAGATCAAGGGTTAGGGTTAGTATTAGGTCAGGGTTATGGTTAGGGTTTGGGTTATGGTTAGAGCTAGAATGAGGGCTATAGTTAGGACTAGTCATAGGGTTAGGGTTTGGGTTAGGATAAGGATTAGTGTTAGAATTAGGATTAGAATTATTGTTAGAGTTTGGCTTAGTGTAAGGGATAGTGTTAGAGCTAGGGTTAGGCTATGTTTAGAGTTAAAGCTAGGTTTAGAGCTCAGATTAGGGCTAGTTTTTGTGTTAGGATTATGGGTATGGTTAGAGTAACAGCTAATGTAAGAACTAGGGTTACAATTAGGATAAATTTTAGGGATATGGTTAGGGGTCACACCTCTAGTGTTAGGATTAGGATTAAGGTTAGGGTGATATTTAGAGCTAGTGTTAGTGTTAGGTTAGTACTCAGGGTCAGGGGTACCTTTAAGGTAAATGTTAGGACTCAAATTGTGTCTAAAGTTACTGTAAGTGTTTGGTTTAAATTTAGGATGGTGTTTAGAGTTAGGGTGAGTGTTAGGATATGAGTCAGGGTCAGGGTTAGTATTAAGGTTAAGTTTAGGACTTGAATTAGGGCTAGGGTTAGGTCTAGGTGTAGTATTAGGAATTGATTTAAGTTAAGGTTTAGTATTAGGGCTATTGGTTTTGATTTACTGCTAGGGTCAGGGTTAGGGCTAGTTTTATGAGTATCGTTAGGGTTAGGACTGGTTTTTATGTTAGGCTTAGACTTAGGGTTAGTATTAGATTTAGACTTATTGATAGATTTAGGGTTACAGCTAGGAATAAGGACAGGGCAAGGTTTATGACTAAGGTTAGAGCTAGGGTTAGGGATATGGTAATGGATAGGGTTAGAACTAGGGATAGGGCTAGTGTGAAATTTAGATTTAGTCTTAGTGCTAGGGTTAGGGTTAGTGATAGAGTTAAATTAGGCTAGAATTAAAGCTAAGGTTATTGTTCAGCTTAGGCCTAGCATTAGGGTTAGGGTTAGGGTTAAATTTAGGGTACAGATTGGCATTATAGCTAGGTTTAGAGGTAGGGTGAGGATTAGAATTAGGGTTAGGTCTATGGTTAGTGTTAGGGTTATGATTAAGGCTGGTTTTAGGGATAGGTTGAGGGCTAGGGTTTGTTTTGGGGTAGGGCTAGGAATAGAACTAGGACTAATATCAGGCCTAGGGTTATGGTTAAAGATAGATTTAGGGTTAGGTTTATGGACACAGGTAGTTTATGGGTTATGTTTAGTTTTAGGTCAGGTGTAGAGCTAGGGGTATTATTATGGTCAGGGCCTCGGTTAGGGTTTGGGATAGGCTATGGTTTAAATTTAGCGCTTGAATTTGCATTAATTTTAAGGTTAGGGTAATGATAGGGTGAGGATTAGGGTTTCGGTTTGGTTTAGGGAAATGGATAGGGTTAGGATTAGTGATAGGTTTAGCTTTAGGACTAGGGGTAGCATTAGTTTAGGGTTATAGTTATGGCGATAGATAGGGTTAGAGATAGGCTCAGGTCTAGGGTTATGGTTATGATTAGGGATGGCATTAGTGTTAGTGTTAGGGTTAAAGCTTGGTTTAGGGCTTGAATTAGAGCTAGGATTTTGTGTTAAGTTAATGCTAGGGTTAAGGTTATGGCTAATGTAAGTACCAGGGTCACATTTAAGGCTAAATTTATGTTTCAGGTTGGGGCTAGGATTAGCATTAGGATTAGAGCTAGTGTTAGGTTTAGGTTTAGGCTTAGGGTTAAAGTTTGATTTAGAGTTAGAGTTAGATCTAGGTTAGGGCTAAGGCTAAGGATTAGGGCTAGTGTTAGGGCCAGGATTATTGTTCCTGTAAGAGATAGGGTTAGAACTAGGGATGGGGCAAGGGTGAGAGTCAGAGTTATTCTTAGCACTAGGATTAGGGCTAATGTTAGTTATACGTGTAAATTAGGGGTAAGATTAGGGCTAGGTTCAGGGCTAAGATTAGTGTTAGGGTTAGGCCTAAGTTTAGGGTTAGGGTTAGGATTAAGGCTAGGTTCAGGGCTAGGATAAGGGCTGGGGTTTGTGTTATGGTTAGAGCTAGGATTAGGGCTACCGCTAATGTCAGATCTAGAGTTACAGTTGGGAATAGATTTAGAATATTTTTTGGCTACGTCTAGTGTAATGGTTAGGTTTTAGGTTAATGGTCAGGTTTAGAGTTAGGGGAATTATTTGGGTAAGGTTCGGGATTAGAGTTTGTTTGAGTTTAGAGTTTAGGGTTAGGGCTCTAATTAGCTTTAGGTTAAGGGTTAGGGTAATGATAGGTTTTTGTTTAGGTTTCAGTGTAGGTTTAGGGTAATTGATAATGTTAGGGTTAGCAATAGGGTTAGGGTTAGGTGTAGCGATTGCATTAGGGTAAGGATTATGGTTAGGATAATGGATAGCGTTAGAGCTAATCTCAGGGCTAGGTTTATGGTTAGAAATAGGTCTTGAGTTAGGGTTAGGGTTAGGTTTAGATCTAAGTTTAGGGTTGAGGTTATGTTTTATTTTATGTTTTTGGTTTGAGCTGGGTTTAGGTCTATGGTGAGGGTTAGGTTTAGATTTAGTTCTAGGATAAGGTTACAGTACAGTTAGGGTTAGGGTTAGGATTGGGGCTGAAGTCATCATTAGGGGTTGTGTTAAGTTTAGGGAAATGGATACGATTAGATGTAGGTTTAAGTTTATGGTTAGAGTTAAATTGAGTTTTAGGCTTAGGTTTAGGGCTATGGCTATGGTTAGGTTTATGATAAGGGTTAGGATTTGAGCTAGGGTTAGGTCTATGGTGAAGGTGAGGTTTAGGGTTAGGTCTAGGATTAGGTTTCTGGTTAGGTTTAGGGTTAGGGTTAGAGTTAGGCCTAGGGTTATCAATAGAGTTAGGGTTATGTTTAGGGTGACGGGTGTCTTTAGAGCTAGGTTTAGTGCTAGAGTTAAGGTTAGGATTAGGGCTAGTTTATGGTTAAATTTAGGGATAGGTGTAAGTTTATATTTAGGGTAAGGTTTAGGTTTTGAGCCTGGGTTAGTGTAGGTTAGGGCTACGGTTTTTTTTAGGGTTACGCCTAAGGCTAGGTCTAGGCCTAGGATAAGATCTAGGTTTTGCGTTACGTTTATGCCTAGGTTTAGGGCTATGGGTAATATAAAAGCTAGGCTTATGATTAGGGCTAGTTTTAGTGTTAGAGTTATGGCTAGGTCTAGTTTTAGGTTTAGATGTTGGTTAGGCTCAGGTTTAGAGATAGGTTTACTGTTAAAGGCAAGGTCAGTGTTCAGGTTAGACTTAGGGTTAGGGTGAAAGCCAGAATTAGGACAAGGTTAGGTTTAGGGGTAGGGTTAGTGTTTGTTTTAGGTTAAGGGTTATTGTTCGGGATAGGACAAAGTATTTGTTTAGGTCTAGGGCTAGAGTTATTTCTAGATTTAGGATTTGGTTTAGGTTTAGGGATAGTGTTAGGGTTAGTTTTAGGTATATGGTTACTATACGGCTTGTTTCAGGGTTCGGTTTAGGGTTAGTTTCAGGTTTAGACCTATAATTAGTGTTAGTGTCAAAATAAGGGTGAAGGTTAGGATTAGGTTTTGGGTTAGAATTAGAGCTAGAATGAGTGCATGTTTTAGGACTAGAAATAGGGATAAACTAAGGATTAGGATTAGGACTAGGGTTAGCATTATGGATAGGGTTTGGATTAGGGTAAGGGATACTGTTAGGGCTAGGATTATGTTTAGGATTAGGGCTAGAGTTAAAGTTAGGCTTATGTTTAAGGCTAGGGTTAGGGTTAGGTTTAAGATTAGGATATGGTTTAGGGTTGAAGATAGGGTTAGTGCTAAGTCTAGGGTTAGGTTTAGGGTTAGGTCAAGTGTTAGGGTCAGTTCAAGGGTTAGTATTATGCTTAGGGCCAGGGTTAGGGTTAGTGTTAGGCTTAGTTTTTTTCTTACTGTTAGGTTAAGGGTAAGGCTCATAGATTTAGTAAGTGTTAGGGCTAGGTTGAGGTTTCAAGTTAGAATCAGAGCTAAGGATAAAGTTAGATTTAGGGTTATTAGAGCTAGGGTTAGCATTGGGTTTAGGGTTATGGGTAGGGTAATGGATAGAGTTAGAGCTAGGGTTTGGGCTATGGTTATGGATAGGACTAGGGCTAGGATTAGGGTTAAGGTTTGGGCTAGGGTTTGTTTTTGGTAAAGATTAGGGATTGAGCTAGAGTTATGTCAAGGGCTAAGTTTTGGGTTAGGTTCAGCGTTAGGTCTAAGGAAAAAAATACGGTAGTTTTAGGGATAGGGTTAGGGTTAGGGTTATGTTTATCATTAGTGTTAGGATAAAGGTTAGGGTAATGGATATGGTTAGATGTAAGTTTAGGTTAAGGTTTAGGGTTAGGTTTAGTTTTAGGGTTAAGGTTAAGGCATGCTTAGGTTTAGGTTTCTGGTACAGGTTAGGGTTTGAGCTAGAGTTAGGGTTATGACAAGTGTTAGGTTTAGTGTTAGGTCTAGGGTTAGTTTTCCAGTTAGGGTTAGGGTTATGGTTAGGGTAATAGGGATATGGTTAAATTTAGGTTTAGGAATAGGATTAAGGTTAGAGTTAGGGATAAGTCTAAGTTTATATTTAGGACAAGAGTTAGGCATTGAGTAAATTTAAGACTAAGTCTACAGTTAGAGTTAGGATTAGGGCTAGGGATAGGGTTAGTGTTACACCTAGGGCTAGGTTTAGGCCTAGGATTCACTCTAGGTTTTTTGTTAGGTTATAGTGTAGGGTTAGAGCTATGGGTAATGTAAGAGCCAGGATTATGATTAGGGAAAGTTGTAGGGTTAGGATTATGGCTAGGTCTAGTGTTAGGTTTAGATTTTCAGTTAGGGTCAGGTTTAGAGATATCTTAGTGTTAAATCCAGGTTCCATGTTCAGGTTAGTGTTAGGGTTAAGGTCAAATCCAAAATTAGCACTAGGTTTATGTCTAGAAGTAGGGTTAGACTTTGCATTAGATTAAGGATTATTGTTAGGGCTATGACTAGGTTTATGTTTAGGTCTAGGGCTAGAGTTAAGGCTAGATTTATGATTAGGTTTAGGTCTAGAGCTAGTGGTAGAGTCAGATTTAGTATAAAGTTACTGGTAGGGCTAGTGTTAGAATTTGGTCTAGGGTTAAGGTCAGGTTTAAACCTAGGTTTAGTGTTATAATCAGAATAAGGGTCAGGGTTAGGGTTAGGGTTTGGGATAGGTTAGAGCTAGAATGAGGGATAGATTAAGGACTATTAATAGGGTTAGGGTTTTAATTAGCCTAAGGATTAGGGATAGGTCTAGATTTACCATTAGAGTTAGGGTTTTACTTAGGTTTAGGAATAGAGCTAGAGCAAGTGTTAGGGGTAGGGTTAGGGGTAGGGTTAGGGCTAGGGTTAGTGTTAATGCTAGGTTTAGGGCTCCAATTGGGGCTAGATTTTGTGTTAGCATTAGGGCTAGGAATAGGGCAACAAGTAATGTAAGAATCAGGGTTACAATTAAGGGTAGCTTTAGGGTTAGTGTTAGGGGTAGTTCTAGTGTTAGGGTTAGGTTTAAGGTTAGGATGAATTTAGAGCTAGGGTAATTGTTAGGATAGGATTCAGGGACAGAGATAGTTTTAGGATTAGTGTTTGAACTAAAATTAGGGCTAGGTTTACTGTTATGGTTTGGTTTAAGATTAGCATGGTGTTTGAGAGCTAGGTTGAGTGTTAGGGTACAAGTCAGGGTCAGGGTTAGTTTTAAGGTTAGGGTTAGGACTCAACTTAGGGCTAGGATTAGTTCTAAGTGTAATTGCAGTTTCATTTAAGTTATGGTTTAGGGTTAGTCTATTGTTCATTTTGTTTTATCCCAGGAATAGTGTTAGCACTAGTTTTATGATTAGCATTAGTGTTAGGTCTAGTGTTAGTGTTAGGGTTAGAGTAATTGTTAGGGTTACATTTAGAGTTAGGCTCAGATCTAGGGTTAGGCTAGGACTAAGGATAGGGCACGGGTTAAGGCTAGGGTCAGAGATTGGGTTAGAACTAGGAATAGGGCTAGTGTGAGAGTTAGAGTTTGTCTTAGGGCTAGGGTTATGGTTAGGGTTTGGATAAGGATTAAGTTAAGGCCAGGATTAGGGCTAGAGTTAGTGTTCAGTTTAGGCCTAGCAATAGGGTTACTATTAGGTTTATGTTTAGGATAAGGGATGAAGTTATAGCTAAGTTTAGAGTAGGGTTATAGTTAGAGTAGGGATAGGTGTAGGTGTAGAGTTAGGGTTATGATTAAGGCTAGGTTTAGGGCTAGAATGAGGGCTAGTGTTTTGTTTTGTTTTTTGGTTTAGAACTAGGTTTAGGGTTAGGGATAATATCAGGTCTAGGGTTATAGTTAAAGATAATTTTAGGGTTAGGTTTAGTTCTACATCTAATGTAAAGGTTAGGCTTAGGGTCATGGTCAGGTTTACAGCTAGGGGAAATTTTAAGGTTAAGGTCAAGGTTAAGGTTTTTTTTAAGTTGGGATTTAGGTTTAGGCTTGAATTAGCATTAGGGTTAGATTTAGGGTAATGATATGGTTTAGTTGAGGGTTCAGGTTAGGTTTAGGTAATTGATAGAGTTAGCATTAGCCATACGGTTAGGGTTAGGCTTAGGGTTAGCGTTAGGGTAAGGGTTATGGTTATGGTATTTGGTCGGATTAGAGCTTAGGTTAGATGTAGGATTAAGGTTAGGAATATGTCTTGAGTTATGGTTAGGGTTAGGTTTAGAACTAGGGTTAGGTTTAGGGTTATGTTTAGTGTAAGGTTTAGGTTATGAGCTAGGGTTATGGCTAGGAAGAGGGTTAGTTTTAGGATTAGGTCTAGGGATAAGATTATGGTAGAGTTAGTGTTAGGGTTAGGGTTAGGGCAAGAGTTATCATTAAGGTTAGGTTTAGGGTTAGGGTAATGGATAGAGTTAGATATAGAGTTAGGTTTAGAGTTAGATTTTGGTTTAGGGTTAGAATTAAGGCTATGGTTATGTTTAGGTTTATGGTTAGGTTTAGGGTTTGAGTTAGGGTTAGGGCTATGCTGAGTATTAAATTTAGGAATATGTCTATGGTCAGTTTTCTGTTTATTTTACCCTAACACTGTACCTAGTCCTAGCCCTAATCCTATAACTAGCCCAAATCGTAACCCTAGTTCATACATTGGCTGTAATTTTAAACCTAGCCCTAACTCTAACCAAAACCTAGCTCTAAACTGAGACCTAAACTTAGCTTTAACCCTACACTAACTCTAACACTAGTCCTAACCCTAACCCTAAAAATAGCCCTAACCCTAGCTCTAACCATATCCCTTACCCTAAGTTAACCCTAACCCTAATGCTAACAATAGTCTTAACCTTAATCCTAATTTTAACCCAAACCAAACCCTATTAGTAGTACTAACCTTAGCCCTCATTCTAGCTCTAACCATGACCCAAACCTGACACTTATTCTGACCCTAATGGTACTGTAGTTCTAAACCTGACCTAAAATTAAACTGAACCCTAATACTAGCAGTAGCAATAAACCTATGCCTTAACCTAACACTAGCCCTAATTTAGCCCTAACCCTAACCCTACCCCTAGCCCTAAGTCTAACTCTAACTCTCATACTAGTCCTATCATTAGTTCTAACCCTATCCCTTACCATAATCCTAAACCTAACCCAAACCTTGGTCCTAACCCTTGCCCTATCCTTAGCCCTAGCCCTAACCATAGATCAAAACCTAACTCTAAATTTCACCCTAACCCGAAGCTTAAGCCTAATCATTATAAATACATTTATATTTAGACTCTGTGTCTACAGATGTTGGCTTTAAGTATTATTTAGAATATAGTCATTAGTTTCATAAAAGGCATACCATTTCTGGTGGTGTATAGAGAACTGAGGGACAGGGGTAGGATGCTATGTTAAGGGGGAAAGGAATGAGGGTATGTGAATTAATCTAACTTAGCAACTTTGGAGGAGAACTCTAATGAATAGACAGGGGGAATTTAGGGAAGAAGGTATAAATTCAAACTCCTTATCTGTATTCATAAAAAAACCCTATGTATAAATATTAAAAGTTAGGAGGCTGAAAGTGGGATAGAGGGAGAAAGAAAAAAGAAGAAAAAATAACAAGGAAGCAAAGAAAGAAAGAGAGAGAGAGAAAGAAAATAAGAGCAAATAAAGAGGTGGTGAGGTGGGGCCTATGCAATTCCTCTATAATATACAATTCTAGTGATTCAATACTTAAAGTCCAATATCACGGAAAGTTCTTGGTTTCACTTATGTTGAGGTTGTGAGGACCAAGTGTATAGGAGAATGGATGAGAAAAGCAAGAAAAGAAAAGTAAGAAAGAAAAAAAGTCTCTCAGAACTCTGTTTTCTTTTCTTGCATTAGGTGGAGTTGTCTAATCCTAGCTTGAGTCTCTGTGCTCAGGGTGGTGGAAGTAGCCAGGGTGAGAGGGCTTGAGCTTCTACCTGGAGCCTCCATACTCTTATATCTGAATTTGAACCAGGTGCCTGTAGAGTTGTTGTTCCGCATTGATAGCTACATCCCCCAAAACCTGTGAGAAAAATCTTGAGTTTTCACAGCTGGAGGTAGGTGAGTTGAAACTGGATACCTGATAAGCTGCAGAGCCAAGCTGGTAGCCATACCCACTGATAGATGGCAAGTAAGGTTTTGCAAGATGGATTCCATCTATTACCCATGTATGGTGTTTGGTGAGATGGGTGGTTCTGGAGTGACCTTGTGCTGTGTCAAGAGCTCAGTCTGGTGATCCACAAGCAAAGTCTCTGTTCTGTGCTGCCTTCCGTCTGAGCCAAGAGCACCCATGCAGCCCTAATTTTCATCAAATTTCTATGATCCTGGGCAGGATTCATCTTTTACTTAGCCTTACTACGCTCCACAGGTTTGGACCTTGACGGTTCAATGGTTCACTGTCAGGAACAGTTTGTATTTTAAGGTTTCCCTTCATTATGGCTTATTGATATAAATGAAAATTGAGCTGGAAATCAAACAGTGTTTGCAGGAGGTGCTTGAAACTTCACACAATCAGTTCTCAGTGGACACTCTCTGGTTTCTTTCTTTTGAAGGTAGGACAAAGATGAAGCATGCAAAAGAAAGTGTATCCGAGAGCCCTTAAGGAGAAAACAGAGAAACATATATGTACTGAAATAAGTCTCCCAACAATTTGAACAGATTTCTTTGATACTACACAGTATTCATCTTTTAGCTGGCTCCACTAGGCTCCCCAAGGTTGGCACTTCTAGGATCAATGGTTCTCTAAACAGGTAAGTGTTAGTGTTATGGTTAGGGTTAGGGCTAGCTTTAGAGCTAGTGTTAGAGTTAGAGTTTGTTTTGTTCAAATTTCTTTGATACTGGGAAGATTTATCTTTTACCTAGCCTTACTATGTGCCCCAGTTTGGGGCCTTCTCGGTTCAATGGTTCGCTGTTGGGAATAGTTTGTTTTTAATGTTTCACTTCATTTTGACCTATATGGGTAAATGAGAATGGAGCTGGAAATCAGACGGTTAGTGCTAGCTGGTTGAAACTTCACATACTCAATCAGTTGTCTATGGGCACTCTCTGTTTTCTTCTTTAAAAGTAGCGATAAGCTGAAGCATGCAAAACAAGTTTATCCAAGAGCACTTTAGGAGAAAAGAGGGCAATATGCATGTTCTGAAATACCTCACCCAATTATTTGGTCAGATTTCTTTGATACTGTGCAGGATTCATATGTAAGCTTTCCCCACTAGTCTCCCCAAGTTAAAAACTTTTATGATCAAAGGTTCTCTTAACAGGTTAGGCTTAGGGTTATGGTTAGAGTTAGGGTTAGAATAGCGTTAGGGTTAGTGTTAGTTTTACTCACCCTTTTGGACACTAGGCAGGATTTATTTTTTTCCTATTCTTAGCATGCTCTCCATGTTTGGGAATCCTAGTAAAAGGGTTTGCTCTCAGGAGCAGTTTTAATTTTCATGTTTCGTGTTTGCCCTATAGGGGTGAATGGAAATGGAGCTGGACTCAAACAGGGTTTTTGCTAGATGCTTGAATCTTCACACACTTAATCAGTTCTCAGTGCACATTTTCTCATTTGTTTCATGTGGTAGTAGCCCAAAGCTGAATTAGAAAGGAACAGCTTTATCTGTGAGTACTTGAGAAACAAGCTTCATATTTTTTTGCATGGATTACTTTGAGATTGTACAAGATTCTTCCTTTTCCTAGTCTTAGTAGAATCTCCAAGTTTGGGTTTTCAAGGTTTGCCAGTTCACTGTCAGTAACAGTTTGAATTTTTAGCTTTCACTTTATTATGACATATAGACGTGAATGAAAGTGGAGCTGGAAATCAAACAGAGTACTAGCTGCTTGAAACTTCACACACTCAATCAGCTCTCTGTTGGCACTCTGGTTGTTCCTTGTGAAAGTACCTTAATCTAAAGCATGAAAAACAATTTAAACATGAGCACTTTAAGGAAAAACAGGGAAATATGAATGTAATGAAATACCTCCCACAATTTTTCATCAAATTTATTTGATACTACACAAGATTCATCTGTTAAGTTGTGCCTCTAAGCTCCCCAAGTTTGGGACTTCTATGATCATAGGTACTCTAAACAGGTTAGAATTAGGTTAGGGTTGGGTTACCTCTAGTGTTAGAGTTAGAGTGAGTTTTGTTCAAATTCATTTGATGCTTGGCATAATTCGTCTTTTACCTAGCATTACTATTTTCCCCAGGTTTGGGCCTTATCCCTTCAATGGCTTGCTGTCAGGAACAATTTGTATTTTAAGGTTTCCTTCATTTTAACCTATACGGGTAAAAGGAAATTGAACTTGAAATCAAACAGGTTTGGTGCTCACTGCTTAAAACTGCACACACTCAGTCAGTTCTATATGGGCACTCTGGTTTCTTCCTTGTGAAAGTTTCCCAAAGCTGAAGCATGCAAAAACATCTTTATCCAAAAGTACTGTTGGAGACAACAGGGAAATATACATGTACTTAACTACCTCCCGAAATTATTTGGTCAGAATTCTTTGATACTGCACAAGATTCATCTGTTAGCTTGCCCCACTAGGCTCCCTTAATTTGGGACTTCTATGATAAAGGGTCCTCTAAATAGATTAGGGTTAGGTTTATAGTTAGGGTAGGGGCTAGGTTTAAAACTTGTGTTAGTGTTACAGTCAGTTTTGTTCATGTATCTTTGATACTGAGCAGGATTCATCTTTTACCTAGCCTCACAATATTTCCTGATTTGGGCCTTCTCAATTCAATGGTTCACTATCAGGAACAGTTTGTATTTTAAGGTTTCACTTTATCTTGAAATATTTTGTTGAAAAGAAATGGAGCACAAAATCAAACATGATTCGTGCTATCTGCTTGAAACTGCACACACTCAATCAGTTCTCTGTGGGCACTCTCTGGTTTGTTCCTTGTGAATGTTGCCCTCAGCTGAAACATGCAAAGCTACTTTATCCCAGAGCACTTTTGGAGAAATCAAGGAAATACGCATGTACTGAAACACTTCCCCCAATTATTTGCTCAGATTTCTTTGATACTGTGCAGGATTCATCTGTTAGCTGTTCCCACTAGGCTCCCTTAGTTTGGAATTTCTATGATCATAGGTTCTCTAAAGAGGCTAGGGTGAGCTGTAGGGTTAGGATTAAGGATAGATCTACTGTTAGGTTTACAGTAGTTTTGTTCAAATTTATTTGATACTAGGCGGGATTTATCTTTTACCTAGCCTTATTATGTTACCCAGGTTTTGCATTCTAGGTTCACTGGTTTGCTGTCAGTATTTCAGTTTTTATTTTAAGGTTTCACTTCATTTTGACCTATATGGATAAAAGGAAATGGAGCTGGAAATCAAACAGGGTTTTGCTAGCTGCTTGAAAGTTCACACACTCAATCATTTCTCTGTGAGGACACTCTGGTTTTATCCTTGTGAAAGTATCCCAAAGATGAGGCATGCAAAAACAACGCTTTGCAAGAGCATTTTTGGAGACAACAGAAAAATATGCATGTTCTGACCTACCTCCCCCAATCCTTTGGTCAGATTTCTTTGATACTGGGCAGGATTCATCTGTTAGCTTGCCTCACTAGGCTCCTCAACATTGAGACTTCTATGATCAAAGGTTCTCTAAACAGGCTAATTTAGAGTTAGGTCTAGTGTTTTGGTTAGAGTTTGTCTTGTTCAAATTTCTTTGATACTGGGCAGGATACATTTTTACCTAGTCTTACTATGTTCCCCAGGTTTCGACCTTCTCAGTTCAATACTTTGCTGACAGAAACAATTTGTATTTTATTCATTCACATCATTTTGACCTACATTGGTAAATGGACATGAAGCTGGAAATCAAACAAGTTTGGGGCTAACTGCTTGAAACTTCACACACTCAATCAGTTCTCTGTGGGCACTCTGGTTTGTTCCTTGTGAAATTAGTAATAAGCTGAAGCATGCAATACAAATTTATCTGAGAACACTTTAGGAGAAAACAGGGAGATATGCATGTACTGAAATAGTTTTACTAATCATTTTGTCAGATTTCTTTGGATTTTTCCATTATTCATCTGTAAGCTTGCCCCACTAGACTCTGCAATTTCGAAACTTCTATGATCAAAGGTTCTCTAAACAGATTAGGTTTAGCGTTAGATTTAGTGTTAGGACTATGTTTAGACCTGGTGTTAGGGTTAGAGTTTTTTTTTTTTTTTTAATTTCTATGATACTGGGGAGGATTCCCCTTTTTCCTATTTTTAATATACCCCAAATGTTTTGGCTCCTACATAAAAGGGTTTTCTCTCAGGAACCATTTTATTTTTCATGTTTCTCTTCTTTTTGCCCTGTAGGGGTGAATGGAAATGAGCTGGAAATCAAACAGGGTTTGTGCTAGCTGCTTGAAATTTCACACACTCAATCAGTTCTCAGTGATCCTTCTCTGGTTCGTTTCCTGTGAAGTATCCCTAAGATGAAGTAGAAAGAAACAACTTTATCTGTGAGTGCTTTAGGACCAAGCAAAATACACATGTACTGAAAGAGCTTCAAATTTTTTTGGTCAGATTACTTTGATACTGTACAGGATTCATCTTTGACCAACCTTAGTAGGCTCCCCAAGTTTGGGCCTTCAAGGTTCAATGGTTCAGTGTCAGGAACAGTTTGAATTTTTAGTTTTCATTACATTATGGCCTATATGTGTGAATGGAAATGGAGCTGGAAATCAAACAGTGTTGGTGCTAGCTGCCTGAAACTTCACACACTCAATCACTTCGCTGTGGGCATGCTCTGGTTTGTTTCTTGTGAAAGTACCTTAAGCCAAAGCATGAAAAACAATTTATCAAGAGCTCTTTAGGAGAAAACAGGGGAAATAGGCATGTACTGAAACACCTTCCCCAATTATTGGTCAGAATTTTTGATACTGGGCAGGATTCATCTGTTACCTTTCCCTACTCGGCACCCCAAGTTTTTGACTTTTATGATCAAGCTCTATAAACAGGAAAGTTTTAGTTTTAGGATTAGGGTCAGGGCTAGGGTTAGAAGTAATATTTGGGTTAGAGTTAGTTTTGTTCAAATTTCTTTGATACTGGTTAGAATTCATCTTTCACCTTGCATTAACATGTTTCCCAGGTTGGGCCTTCTCAGTTCAAGGTTCACTGTCAGGAACAGATTGTGTTTTAAGGTTTCACTTCATCTTGACCTCTATGGGTTAGGGTTAGCGTTAGAGCTATTGCTCGTTTTTTGTTTGTTTGTTTATTTGTTTTTTTTTTTGTTGTTGTTGTTTTTGTTTTTTTGGGGGGAGTCTAGGACTAGGGTTAGGGCTGGATGTTGAATTAGTGTTAGGGTTAAGGCTAGTGTTAGGGTGAGGTTTAGGCTTAGGGTTAGGGTTAGATTTAGAGTTAGGGTTAGATCTAGGGTTAGGATTAGGGCTAGCGTTAGAGTTACTGTAAGGGATAAGGTTAAAACTACAGAAATGGCTAGGATGAGAATTAGATTTACATTTAGGACTAGGCTTAGGGTTAGGGTTAAAGCTAAATTATGGCTAGGATTAGGGCTAGGGTTAGTGTTAGGGTTAGGCCTAGTGTTAGGGCTAGGTTTAGGATTAGCATTGGGATTAGGATTAAGTTTAGAGCAATGGGTGGGGTTATAGCTAGCATTAGGGCTAGGGTGAGGGTTAGAATTAGGATTAGGGCTAGGGTTAGTGTTTAGATTAGGAATAAGGCTAGGTTTAGGGCTAGGGTTTCTGTTACATTCAGGGCTAGAACTAGGGCGGGGGCTAATGTCAAGTCTAGGGTTGTGATTAAAGAGAGTTTTAGAGTTAGGTTATGGCTAGGTCTAGTGTCAGAGCTATGTTTAGGGTAATTGTCAGGTTTAGAGTTAGGGGTATTCTTAGGGCCATAGTCAGGGTTAGCATTTGATTTAGGTCAATGTTTAGTGTTAGGGCTTAAATTAGTGTTAGGTTTAGGCTTAGGGTTAGGGTAATGGATAGGGTTAGGTTTAGGTTTTAGTTAAGGTTTAGGGTAATGGATGGGTTAGGTTTAACAATTAGTGGTTAAGTCTAGCATTAGGTTAGGGTTATGTTTAGTATAATGTATATATTTAGAGCTAGGGTTATGGATAGGTTATGGTTTGGATTAAGTCTAAAATTAGAGTTAGGATTAGGGATAGGACTAGGTTTGTTTACGGTGTTAGGTTTAGGGCTAGTGTTATGGTTAGGTTAGGGTAAGGGTTAGTGTTTGAGCTAGGGTAATGGCTAGGGCGAGGTTTAGGTTTATGTTTAGGTCTAGGGATATTTTTATTGTTAGGGTTTTGTTTAGGGTTTGGGTTATGGTTAGAGATTTCATTACAGTTATGGTTAGGTTTAGTGTAATGGATAATATTAGATTTAGGGTTAGAATTAGGGTTAGTGTATGGATTTGGCTAGTCTTAGGATTAGGTTTAGTGTAAGGCTTAATGTTTCAGCTAGGGTTAGGGCTATGGTGAAGTTTAGGTTTATGGTTAGGTCTTGGATACATTTATGGTTAGGGTTAAGTTTAGTGTAAGGGATAGGGTTACAATTAGGTTTAGGATTAGGGTTAGGGTAATTGACAGGTTTATAACTATAGTTTGAGCTAAGTTTAAGCTTAAGATAAGAGCTATGGTTACACTTATGGTTTATTATAGGGCTAGGGTAATATTTAGGGTAAGGGTTTGGCTTTGAGCTAGGGTTAGGTCTAAGGCAATTGTTAATGTTGTGGTTAGTGTTAGGGCTAGGGTTAGGTTTAGGGTTATACTTAGGTCTAAGTTTAGGCCTAGGATTATGGCTAGGTTTTGTGTTAGGTTTAGGGCTAGGGTTAGGACTATGGTTATGGTTAGGGCTACTGTTAGGGTTAAGTTTAGTGTTAAAATAGGGTTAGGGCTAGGGTTATGTTTAGGGCTAGTATTAAGGTTAGGGCTATGGCTAGGTCTAGTGTTAGGACTAGGTTTTGGGTTAGGGTCAGGTTTAGAGATAGGTTAATGTTAGGGTCAGGGTCAGTGTTCCAGATAGGATTAGAGTTAGGGTTAGAGCCAGAGTTAGGACAAGTGTTAGGTATTGGGGTAGGATATGTGTTTAGTTTAGGTTAAGGTTTATTGTTAGGGCTAGAGCTAGGATTTTGTTTAGGTCTAGGGCTAGAATTATAGCTATATTTAGGATTAATTTTGGGTCTAGATCTAGTGTTAGGGTTAGGTATAGGTATAGGCTTACTGGTAGGGCTAGTGTTAGAGTTTGGTTTAGGGTTAGGGTCAGGTTTAGACCTAGGGTTACTATTAGGATCAGGATAAGGGTCAGGGTTAGGGTTAGAACTAGAATGATGGCTAGGGTTAGGACTAGTAATAATGTTAGTGTTTAAGTTAGGCTAAGGATTAGGGTTAGGTCTAGAGTTAGCCTTTGGTTTAGGGTTTGGCTTAGGGTAAGTGATAGTGTTAGAGCTAGGGTTAGGGCTCGTGTTAGGGTTAGGGTTAGCGCTAGTGTTAGGGTTGAGATTAGGGTTTAACCTAGGGTTAGGACTAGAAATTAGGGGTAGGATTTGTGTTGGGTTAGAGCTAGGGTTATGAGAACAATGAATATACAAACTAGGGTTACGATTAGGGCTAGTTTAGGGTTAGGTTAAGGCTAGGTCAGGTGTTAAAGTTAATTTAAGGTTAGGGTGATGTTTAGAGTTAGAATTAGTGTTAGAATCAGTGTCAGATTCAGTGTTAGTTTTAGAATTAAGTTTAGGGCTAGGTGTAGGCTTATGGTTTGGTTTAGATTAAGGGTTAGGGTTAGGGATATGGCTTGGTTTTGTTTTAAGACTAGGGCTAGGGGTAAGGCAAGTTTTAGGATTAGCATTATTGTTAGGGCTAGTGTTAGGGTTTGGTTTAGGATTGTGGTTATGTTTAAATTTACAGTTAGGTTTAAATTTAGAGTTAGGTTTAGATCCAGGTTGGGCTAGGGGTAAAGATAGAACTAGGGATAGGGCTAGGGCAAGAATTAGAGTTAGTCTTAAGGCTAGGTTTAGAGTTAGGATAGGACTAAATTAGGGTTAGTGCTAGGCTTATTGTTAGGGTTAGGCCTCGGGTTAGGGAAACGGCTATGGTTATGTTTAAGATTATGGTTAGGTTTAGGATTATGGTTAGGTTTAGGGTAAAGGACGGGGTTATATATAGGTTTAGGTCTAGGTCGAGTGTTAGAATTAGGGTTAAACTTCAGGTTATGATTTGGGTTACGATTAAGTCTAGGTTTAGGGCTAGGGTTAAGGCTAGGGCTAATTTCAGGTCCAGCTTTACAGTTAAAGATAGTTTTAGGGTTAGGTTAGATGTTGTGTAAGGGTTAGGTTTAGGGTTATTATCAGGTTTAGAGCTAAGGGTATTGTTTGGGTCAGGGTCGTGATTAGTGTTTGGGATAGGTTAAGGTTTAAATTTAGGGCTTGAATTAGAATAGGGTTAGGATTAGTTTAACGATATAGTTAGGTTTAGGTTTCAAGTTAGGTTCAGGGTAATGATAGGGTTAGGATTAGGGATATAGTAAATTTTAGGCCTAGAGTTAGCATTAGGTTTAGGATTATAGTTAGGGTAATGGATAGGGTTAGAGCTAGGGTTGGAACTAAGGTTATGTTTATTATTAGTGCTAGGTTTAGGGTTATGGTTAGGGTTAGGGTTAAAGCTCGGTTTAGGGCTCAGATTAGGCTAGGTTTTGGGTTACGTTAGGGCTAGGGTTAGGGTTATGGCTAATGAAAGTACTAGGGTTACAGTTAGGGCTAATTTTGGGGTTAGGGTTAGGGTTAGGGCTAGGGCTAGTGTTATGTTTAGGGTTATGTTTAGGGTGATGTTTAAAGCTAAGGTTAGTGTTAGCATCAGAATCAGGGTAAGGGTTAGTTTTAGGGTTCAGCTTAAAACTAGAATTAGAGCTAGGGTTAGGGCTAGATATAGGGTTAGGGTTTGGTTTAGGTTAAGGGTTAGTGTTAGGGCTATGGCTCGGTTTTGTATTAGGGATAGGGCTAGAGTTAGGGCTAGTTTTAGGAGTAGCATTAGGGTTAGGGTTAGGGTTAGATTTAGGCTTAGGATTTGCATTAGGGTTAGATTTAGGGTTAAGGTTAGATCTAGGGTTAGGGCTAGGGCTAAGGAAATGGCTAGGGTTAGGACTAGGGTTAGGGTTAGGTTTAGAGTTCAAGTAAGGGATAGGGTTAGAACTAGTTTTACGGCTGGGGGAGAGTTAGACTTAATTTTAGGGCTAGGGTTAGGGTTTGGGTTAGGGATATGGCTATGTCTAAGATTAGGGATACAGTGAGTTTTAAGTTATGCCTAGGTTTAAGGTTAAGTTTAATGCTAATATGGGCTATGGTTTGTGTTCAGGTTAGGGCTAGGATTATATCTAGGTCTAATACTAGGTCTAGGGTTATGGTTATGGATAGTTTTAGGGTTAGGTTTTGGCTAAGTCTAATGTAAGGATTAGGTTTAGGGTAAGGATCAGCTTAGAGCTAGGGGAATTATTAAGGTCAGGGTCATGGTTAAGGTTTCTTTTAGGTTTGAGTTTAGCCTTAGGGCCCAAATTAGCATTAGCATTATGGTTAGCGTAATGATAGGGTTAGATTTAGGGTTCAGGTTAAGTTTAGGATAATTGATACGGTTGGGGTTAGTGATAGGTTTAGGGTTAGGCCTAGGGTTAGCATTAGGGAAAGAGTTATGTTTAGGGTAATGGATACAGTTAGAGTTAAGATTAGGGCTAGGGTTATGTTTAGGATTAGTTCTTGAGATAGGGTTAGGCCTAGAATTAGCATTAGGGTATAGGTTATGATTAGGGTAATGGATATAGTTAGAGCTAAGGTTATAGCTAGACATATGGTTAGGATTGGGTCTTGAGTTAGTGTTAGGGTATGGGTTAGAGCTAGGCTTATGGTTAGTGATATGTTTAGTGTAAGAGTTAGGTTCTGAGCTATGATTAGGGTTAGAGCAAGGATTAGGTTCAGGATTATATTTAGGGATAGGATTACTGTAAGTATAGGGTTAGGGTTAGGTTAGGGGAATGGATATCATTATGTTTAGGGTTAGGGTTAGGGTAATAAATATGGTTAGATGTAGGTTTAGGATAAGGGACAGAGTTAGATTTAAGGTTATGGTTAGGATTAAGTCTATGGTTATGTTTAGGTTTATGGTAAGGGTTAGGGTTTGATCTATGCTTAGGGCTATAGTGAGTATTAGTTTAATGTTAGCTCTAGTGTTAGTCTTCTGTTTAGGGTTTGGATTATTGTCAGGGTTAAGGATAGCATTATTATTAGGGTTAGTGTTAGGTTTAGGGTAATGGTTAGGTTTAGAGCTAGGGTTAGGGCTAGTTTTAAGGTTAGGATTAGGACTAGTTTTAGGTTTAGATTCAGGGATAGTTCTAGGTTTATGTTTATAGTAAGGGTTAGTTTTTGAAGTAGGGTTAGGAGTAAGGTGATGGTTAGGTTTGAGTTAGGGTTAGGGTTATGCTTAGGGCTAGGTTAAAGCCTAGGATTAGCTCTAGTTTTTGTGTTAGGTTTAGGCCTAGGGTTAAAGCTGTGAGTAATATAAGAGCCAGGGTTATGATTAGGCCTAATTTTAGGGTTAGGGTTATGCCAAGGTCTAATGTTAGATGTAGATTTTCAGTTAGGTCAGGTTTAGAAGTAGGTTTACTTTAAAGCAGAGTCAGTGTTTGGGTTAGAGTTCAAGTTAGGGTTACAGTCAGAATTAGGAGTAGGTATAGGTCTAGGGGTAGGGTTAGTGTTTGTGTTAGGATAAGGGTTAATGTTAGGCCTAGGACTTGGTTTTTGTTTAGCTCTAAGGCTAGAATTAAGGCTAGATTTAGGATTATGTTTAGGTCCAGAGCTAGTTTTAGGTTTTAATCTAGTATTAGGGTCAGGTATAGAACTAGGGTTTGTGTTAGGTGCAAGATAAGAGACAGGGTTAGAGTTCGGGTTTGGGATAGGATTAGAGCTACAATGAGGGCTAGGTTCCAGACTATTAATAAGGTTAGGATTTTGGTTAGCCTAAGAATTAGGCATAGGTCTAGGGCGACCATTAGTGTTAGGGTTATCCATAGGATAAGACATAGCCTTAGAGCTAGGGTTTGGGCTAGAGTTATGGTTAGGTTTAGGGCTCAAATTAGGGCTCATTTTTGTGTTAGGGTTAGGGCTAATGTTAGGGCAATGGCTAATGTAAGAACTAGCGTTACAATGAGGGTTAATTTTAGGGTTAGGGTTAGGGGTAGGTCTAATGTTAGGGTTAGGTTTAAGGTTAGGATGATATTTAGAGCTAGAGTTAGTGTTAGGATATGAGTCAGGGTCAGGGTTAGGGTTAAGACTCGAATTAGGAATAGGTTTACTTTAAGGTTTCAGTTTAAGGTTAGGAGGGTGTTTAGATCTAGGGTGAGTGTTAGGATATGAGTCAGGTCAGGGTTAGATTTAAGATTAGGGTTAAGACTCGAATTAAGGCTATGGTTAGGTCTAGGTGTAGTATTAGGGTTTGGTTTAAGTTAAGGTTTATGGTTAGGGCTATTGCTCAGTTTTTTTTTTTTTTTTTTTTTACTGCTAGTGTTAGGGTTAGTGCTAGTTTTACAATTAGCATTAGGGTTAGGGCTAGTTTTAGTGTTAGGCTTAGGCTTAGGGTTACCGTTAGATTTTGAGTTAGGGTTAGATCTAGGGTTAGGGCTAGGACTAAGTATATGGCAAGGGTTATGTCTACGGTTAGGATTATGGTAATGGATAGGCTTAGAACTAGGGATAGGGATAGTGTGAGAGTTAGAGTTAGTCTTAGGTCTAGGGTTAGGGTTACGTTTAGGTATAAGTTAGCATTATGGCCAGTGTTAGGGTTTGCTCTAGGTTGAGGGTCAGTTTTAGACCTAGGGTTTGTGTTAGGGTCAGAATAAGGGTCAGGGTTAGTGTAAGGGTTTGTGATAGGATTAGAGCTAGAATGAGGGCTAGGGCCAGGACTATTAATAGGTTTGGATTTTGGTTAGGATTAGGGTAAGTCTAGGTTTACCAGTAGGGTTAGGGTTTCACTTAGGGTAAGGAATTCAGTTAGAGATAGGGTTAGGGCTAGAGTTAGGGTAGGGTTAGGGTTAAAATTAGATTTAGTGTTCTGATTAGGCTAGTTTTCTGTTAGGGTTAAGACTATGGTTATGGCAATCACTAATATAAGAACTAGGGTTACAATTAGGGTTAGTTTTAGGGTTAGGGGTAGGGGTAGTTTTAGTGTTATGGTTAAGTTTAAGGTTAGGGTGACATTTACAGCTAGGGTTAGTTTTAGGATATGTGTTAGGATCAGGGTTAGGGTTAGGACTCAAATAATGGTTAAGGTTACTGTTAAGTTTGGTTTAAGTTTAGGAAGGTGTTTTGAGCTAGGGTGAGTTGAGCATATGAGTCAGTGTCAGGTATACTTTTAAGGTTAGGGTTAGGACTCAAATTAAGGCTATGGTTAGGCCTAGGTGTAGTGTTAGGGTTTGGTTTAAGTTAGGTTTAGGATTAGGGCTATTGCTCAGTTCCATTTTACTGCTAGTTGTAGGTTTAGGTCTAGTTTTATGATTAGCTTTAAGATTAGGTTTTGTGTTAGTGTGAGCCTTAGGCTTAGGGTTAGGGCTAGCACTAAGGTTGGGCAAGGGTTAGGGCTAGGGTTAGGGTTATGGTAAGGGCTAGGATTAGAACTAATGACAGGGCTAGTCTGATAATTATTGTTAGTCTTAGGGTTAAGCTTAGGGTTTGGGTTAAGTATACAGCCAAATTAGGACTAGGCTTAGGTCTATGGTTAGTGCTCAGTTTAAGTATAGAATTAGGGTTAGATTTAGGATTTAGTTTAGGGTAAGCTAGGTTAGTTTTAGAGGTAGGGTGATGTTTAGAATAAGGGTTAGGATTAGGGTTATGATTAAGGCTAGGTTTAGGGCTCAGATGAGGGCTAGGGTTTTTTTTAGGGTTAGGAATAGTATTAGGAGTATGGATAATTTCAAGTCTAGAATAGTGTTTAAAGATAGTTTTAGGGTTAGTATTATGGGTACATCTAGTGTAAGGTTTATGTTTAGGTTTAAGGTCAGGCTTACGGTTAGGGGTATTATTAAGGTAAAGGTCTATTTTAGGGTGTGGAATAGGTTAAGGCTTAAATTTAGAGATTGAATTAGCATTATGGTAAGGGTTTGGGTAATAATAGGCTTAGAGTTAGGGTTCATGTTAGGTTTAGGATAATGGATAGGGATAGGATTAGAGATAGGGTTAGGTTTAGGCCTAGGGTTAGCCCTGGGGTTAGCATTAGGGTTAGAGTTATCTTTATGGTAATGTATAGGGTTAGGGCTAGGTTTATTGTTATGATTAGGGCTAGGTCTAGCATTAGTGTTAGGGTTAGGGTTAAAGCTCAGGTTAGGGCTCAGATTAGGGCTAGAATTTGGGTTAAGTTAGTGCTAGGGTTAGGATTACAGCTAATGTAAGTACAAGGGTTATGATTAGGGCTAATTTTAGGGTTAAGATTAGGGCTAGGTTTAGTGTTCGGGTTAGTGTTAGGATTAGGGTGATGTTTAGAGGTAGGATTAGTGTTAGTGTCAGAGTCAGTGTCAGGGTTAGTTTTAGGTTTTCTGCTTAAAACTCGAATTATGGCTAGGGTTAGGTGTAGGTATATGGTTAGGGTTTGGTTTAGTTTAAGGGTTAGGGATAGAGCTTATGGCTCAGTTTTGTTGTAGGTGTAGGGCTACTATTAGGGCTAGTTTTAGGATTAGTGTTAGGGTTAGGGCTAGTGTTAGGGTTAGGCTTAGGCTTAAGGTCAGGGTTAGATTTAGAGATAGATTATAATCTAAGGTTAGTGCTTGGGCTATGGATAGGGCAAGGGTTAAGACTAAATTTAGGGCTAGGATTAGGGTTACATTAAGGGATAGGGTTAGATCTAATGATAGGGCTAGTGTGAGAGTTAGATTTATTCTTAGGTCTAGGGCTATAGTTAGGTTTAAAGATAGGGTGAAATTAGAACTAAGATTCAGGCTAGGTTTAGTATTAGGGTTAGAGCTAAGGTTAGTGTTAGGGTTAGGATTAATCTAGGTTTAGGGCTAGGATGAGGGCTGGGGTTCCTGTTAGGGTTAGGCTAGGATTAGGGCTAGGTCTAATGTCAGGTGTGGGGTTACAGTTAAGGAGAGGACAGTTTTAGGATTAGGTTTATGGCTAGGTCTAGTATAAGGGTTAGGTTTATGGTTAAGGGTCAGGTTTAGAGCTAGGGGAATTATTAGAATTTGGTTAAGGTTAGGGTTTAGGTCAGAATTTGGTTGAGGTTAAGGTTTAGGGTTAGAGTTCAAATAAGCATTAGGCTCAGGGTTTGGGTAATGATAGGTTTTGTTTAGGGTTCAGGTTTGGTTTTCGGTAATTGATAGGGTTAGGTTTAGTGACAGGGTTTGTGTTAGGCTTAGGGTTAGCACTAGGGTAAGGGTAATGGTTAGGATAATGGATAGGGTTAGAGCTAAGGTTAGGTCTAGGGTTATGGTCAGGAATAGGTCTTGAGTTATGGTTATGGTTAGGGTCAGGGTTAGATCTAGTGTTAGTGTTAGGGTTATGTTGAGCATAAGGGTTAGGTTTTGAGTTAGGATTAGGGTTAGGACGAGGGTTAGGATTAGAGTTAGGTCTAGGATGAGATTAGAGTGTGGTTAAGGTTAGGATTGGATTAGGGCTAGCATCATCATTAGGGGTAGGGTTAAGGTTAGAGTAATGGATATGGTTAGATGTAGGCATAGGGTTATGGTTAGTGTTAGATTGAGGTTTAGGTTTAGGGTTAGTGCTATGGTTATGTTTAGGTTTATGGTAAGGGTTAGGATTTGAGCTAGAGTTAGGTCTATGGCAAGTGTGAGGTTTAGGCTTAGGTCTAGTGTTAGTTTTCTGGTTAGGTTTAGGGTTAACGTTAGGCTTAGGGCTATCAATAGGTTTAGGGTTAGTTTTAGGGTAATGGGTAGGTTTAGAGCTAGGTTTAGGGCTAGGATTAAGTTTAGGATTGGGGCTAGTGTTAGGGGTATATTTAGGGATAGATGTAGGTTTATGTTTAGGATGAGGGTTAGGCTTTGAGCTAGGGTTAGGACTAATGACATGTTAGGTTAGGGTTAGGGTTAGGTTTATGATTAGGCCTAAGACTAGCTCTAGATTTGTGTTAGGTTTAGGCCTAGGGTTAGGGATATGGGCAATGTAAGAGCTAGGGTTATGATTAGGGCTAGTTTGAGGGTTAGGATTATGCCTAGGTCTAGTGTTAGGTTTAGATTTTTTGTTAGGGTCAGGTTTAGAGGTAGGTTACTCTTAAATGCAGAGTCAGTTTCTGGGTTAGAATTAGAGTTAGGGTTACAGTCAGAATTAGAACTAGGTTTGGGTCTATGGGTAGGGTTAGTACTTGTGTTAAGTTAAGGGTTACTTTGAGGGTTAGGGATAGGTTTTTGTTTAGGTCTAGGGCTAGAGTTAAGGATAGATTTAGAATATGGTTTAGATCTAGGTATAGTGTTATGGTTTTGTCTAGGGTTAGGGCCAGGTTTAGAACCAGGGTTAGTGTTAGGGTGAAAATAATGGTCAGGGTTAACATTAGGGTTTGGAATAGGGTTAGAGCTAGAGTGAGGGTAGGGTTATGACTATTAACAGGGTTAGGGCTTTGGTTAGCTTAAGGATTAGAGATAGGTATATGGTTACCATTAGGGTTACGGTTTTGCTTTAGGTAAGGGATAGCTTAGAGATAGGGTTAGGGCTAGAGTTAGGGTTAGGGTTAGGGTTAAATCTAGGTTTAGGGCACAGATTAGGGCTAATTTTTGTGTTAGGGTTAGTGCTAGTATTATGGCAATGGACAATGTAAGAACCAGGGTTACAATTAGGGTTAGGTTTAGGGGTAGGTCTAGTGTTAAGGTTAGGTTTAATGTTAGGGTAATATTTATAGCTAGGTTTGTATTAGGATATGATTCAGAGACAGTGTTAGTTTTAGGGTTAGGGTTAGGACTCAAATAAGGGCTAGGATTACTTTTAGGGTTCAGTTTAATGTGAGGGCGGTCTTTAGAGCTAGGGTGATTGTTAGGATATGTGTCAGTGTCAGGGTTAGTTTTAAGGTTGGGATTATGACTTGAATTATGGCTAGAGTTACTGTTAGAGTTTGGTTTAAGTTTAGGGTGGTGTTTAGAGCTAGGGTGTTAGGATATGATTCGGGCTCAGGGTTAGTTTAAGGTTTTGGTTAGGACTTGAATTAGGGCTAGGGTTAGTTCTAGGTGTAGTGTTAGGGTTTGGTTTAAGTTAAGGTTTAAGGTTAGGACTATTGCTCTTTTTTGAGAAAGAGAGAGAAAATTTATATATATATATATATATATATATATATATATATATATATATATATATATATAGTTTTTTTGTGGACACAACATCATTTTTTCTTTAATTATATTTTTATTGTTGCCGAGGATCGAACCCAGCATCCTGCGCTTGCAAGACCAATGAGCTACTGCTTCAGCCACATCCTCAGTCCCTATTGCTCATTTTTGTTTTAATCCTAGGTTTAGGGTTAGGGCTAGTTATATGATTGGCTTTAGGGTTATTGCTAGTGTTTGTTTTAGGCTTAGGCTTAGGTTTAGGTTAAGACTTGGAGTTAGGGTTAGATCTAGGGTTAGGGTTAGGTCTAAGGAAAGAGCAAGGGTTAGGGCTAGTTTTAGGGTTATGGTAAATGATAGGGATAATAGTAGGGATAAGGCTAGGGCGAGAGTTAGAGTTAATTTAAGGGATAGGGTTATGGTTAGTTTTAGGGATAGGGCTAAATCAGAGCAAGAAATAGAAGTAGGATTAATATTCAGCTTAGGCCTAGCATTAGGGTCAGCTTTATGTTTAAGTTTAGTGTAAGGGATGTGTTATGGTTAGGTTTAGAGGTACAGTGAGGGTTAGAATTAGGATTATGGCTAGGGTTAGAGTTAGGGTTATGATTAAGGCTAGGTTTAGGGCTAGGATGAGGGCTAGGGTTTGTTGTAGGGTTAGGTCTAGAATTAGGGCTAGGGATAATGTTAGGTATAGTGTTACAGTTAGGAGTAGATTTAGGATTAAGTCTATGTCTTAGCCTAGTGTAAGTGTTTAGTTTAGGATAAGGGTCAGTTTTAGAGCTAGGGTAATTTTATGTTCAGGGTCAAGGCTATGGTTTGTATTATGTTAAGATTTAGGGATAGGGCTCAAATGAGCATTAGGGTTAGTGTTAGGTTTCAGGTAATGGATAGGGTTAGATTTAAGGTTCAGGGTAGGTTTAGGGTAATGGAGAGATTTAGAGTTTGCAATAGGGTTAGGGTTAGGCCTAAGGTTAGCATTAGGAATAGAGTTATCATAAGGGTAATATATAGGGTTAGGGTTTGGGTTATTGTTAGGGATAAGGCTAGGGTTATGTTTAGGCCAAAGTTTAGGCTTTGAGCTATGCTTAGGTATAAGGTGAGGGTTAGGTTTAGGATTAGGGTCAGATTTAGACCTATAATTAATGTTATGGTCAGAATAAGGGTGATGGATAGAGTTATGCTTTGGGTTGGGTGTAGACAAGAATGAGGACTAGGGTTTGGACTGGTAATAGGGTTAGTGTTTGATTTATGCTAAGGATTACAATTAGGACTAGGGTTAGCATTATGCATAGGGTTTGGCTTAGGATAAGGGATAGGGTTAGAGCTTGGTTTAGAGCTAAGGTTAGGGTTACCTTTAGGGCTAGGGTTATGGTTAGAGTTAGGGTTAAATCTGGTTTTATTGCTCAGATTAGGGCTATTTTTGTTTTGGGATTAAGACTAGGGTTAGGACTATGGCTGATGTAAGAACTAGGGTTATTATTAGGGTTAGTTAGGGTTAGGATTTTGGCTAGGAATGGTGTTAAGATTTGCTTAATGGTTAGGGTGGCAGATAGAGCTAGGTTTAGTGTTTGGATATGAGTCAGTGTAGGGTTAGTTTTAGTCTTAGGACTCGAATTTGAGCTAGGTTTATTGCTAGTTGTAGGGTTAGGGTTTGGTTTAAGTTAGGTTTAGGGTTAGGGTAATGGCACAGTTTACTTTTAGAGCTAGGGCTAGCGTTAGGGTTAGTTTTATGATTAGTGATAGTGTTCAGCTACAGGTAGGGTGAGGTTTGGGCTTAAGGTTATGGTTAGATTTAGAGTTTATAACCATAATTTGGAGTTATGGTTAGATCCAGGGTTAGGGATAAGGTTATGGCTAGTGTTAGGGTTACAGTAATGGACAGGTTTAGAAATAGAAATAAGGCTAGGTTGAGAGTTAGAGTTATTCTTAGGGCTAGAGTTAGGGATTTGCTTAGGGTTAGGGCTAAATTAGGGCTAGATTAGCTCTAAGTTTAGTGTTAGGGTTAGGCCCATGATTAGGGCTAGAATTAGGGTTAGTGTTAGGGTTATGGTTAGTTTTAGGGGAAGTGATGAGGTTATGGCTAGGTTCAGGGGTAGGGTGAGGGTTAAAATTAGGTATAGGAATAGGGTGAGTGTTCAGGTAGGATTAAGGCTAGGTTTAGGTCTTGGATGAGGGCTAGGGTTTGTATTAGGGTTAGAGCTAGGATTAGAGGTAGGGCTAATGTCAGATCTAGGGTTATGGTTAGAAATAGTGTTAACTTTATTTTATGGCCAGATCTACTGGAAAGTTAGGTTTAGGGTAAAGGTCATGTTTAGAGCTAGGTGTATTATTATGGTCAGGTCCAGTTTAGGATTTGGTTTAGGATAAGGCTTATGGTTAGGACTCAAATTAGCATTAGGGTTAGGGTTAAAGTAATGGATAGTGTTAGGTTTAGGGTTCAGGTTTGGTTTAGAGTAATAGATAGGGTTAGTGTTAATCATAGGATTAGAGTTAGGCCAAGGTTAGCATTTGGGTTAGGTTTATGTTTAGGTTAAAGGATAGGTTTAGTGCTGTGTTAGGGCTTGTGTTAAAGTTAGGATTTTGGCTAGGTTTAGAGATAGGCCTAGGATTATTGTTAGTGTTAGGTTTAGCAAAAGTGTTAGGGTTTGAGCTAGGGTTAGGTCTAGGGTGAGGGTTAGAGTTAGATTCAGGGCTACGTTTAGGGTTAGTGTTAGGGTTATGGCATTGCTTAGCATTAGGGTTAGGGTTATGTTTAAGGTAATGGATAGAGCTTGTGCTAGAATTTGTGCTAAGGTTACAGTTAGGATTAGGGCTAGGTTTAGGGTTAGGTTGAGGGTTAAGGCTATTTTTATGTTTAGGGTAAGGATTACAGTTTGAGTAAGGTTAGGGCCAGGGCCAATGTTTGGGTTAAGGTGAGTGCTAGGGATAGGGTTAGGGTTACACTTAGGTCTATTTTTAGGGCTAGGATTAGGGCTAGGTTTTGTGTGAGGTTTAGGGCTAGTGTTAGGTGTATGGGTAATGTAAGAGCTAGGGTAATGGTTATTGTTAGATTTAGGGTTTTTCTAGTGTTAAGGTTAGTTTTTCAGTTAGGATAAGTTTTAGAGCTAGGGTTTGTTTTAGGGTAAGTGTCTAGGGTTAAGTCTAGGGTTATGGTTAAATATAGATTTAGGGTTATGTTTATGGTTGTTAGGTCTAGTGTAAGGATTAGATTTAGGGTAAGGGTCAAGCTTAGAGCTAGATGTATTATTAAGGTCAGGGTATGGCTTATGGTTCAGTTTAGGTTAAGGTTTAGGGTTAGGGCTTTAATTAGCATTAGGTTTAGATTTAGGGTTAGGGTAATGAATAGGTTTAGGATTAGGGCACAGGTTAGTTTTAGGGTAATGGATAATGTTAGAGATTGTGATAGTGTTAGGGTTAAGTCTAGGGTTAGAATTAGGGTTAGGATTATGTTTAGGGTAATGGATAGTATTAGAGCTATGGTTCAGGCTAGGGTTATGGTTAGGATTAGGGCTAGGGTTAGGGTAGTGTATAGAATTAGAGCTATGATTAGGGCTATGGTTAAGGGTAGGATTAGGGTTAGGGATAGGTTGGGGTTTGAGATAGGGCTAGGGTTATCTTTTGGGTAAAGTTTAGGCTTTCACCTAGGGTTATGTCTTAGGGGAGGGTTAGGGTTAGGTTTAGGGCTCGGGTTAGTTTAGGGTTACAATTATTGCTAGAATTAGGCCTAGGATTAGGGCTAGGTTTTGTGTTATTTTAGTCCTAGGGTTAGGGCCATGGGTAATTAAGAGCTAGGGTTATGATTAGGGCTAGTTTTAGAGTTAGGGTTATGGCTAGTGTAGTGTTAGGATTAGGTTTTGGGTTAGGATGAGCTTTGGAGCTAGGTTTATGTTAGGGTCATGTTCACTGTTCAAGTTAGAGTTAGTGTTGGGGTTAGTGCCAGAATTAGGACTAGGGTTAGGTCTAAAAGTAGGATTAATGTTTGGGTTATTTTAAGGGTGATTGTTAGGGCTAGGGCAAGGTTGTTGTTCAGGTTTAGGGCTAAAGTTATGGCTAGATTTAGGATTAGGTTTAGGTCTAGGACTACTGTTAGGTTTAGGTTTAGGTATAAGATTACTGGTAGGGCTAATGTTAGGGTTCGAGTTTGGGTTAGGGTCAGGTTTAGACATACAGTTAGTGTTAGGGTCAGTATAAGTTTCAGGGTTAGTATTAGGGTTTGGGTTATTGTTAGAGCTAGAGGTGAGGGCTAGGGTTAGGACTAGTAATAGGGTTAGGATTTTGATTAGGCTATGGATTAGGGTTAGGACTAGGGTTCACATTAAGTTTAGGGTTTGGCTTAAAGTAACAAATAGGATAAGAGCTAGGGTTAAGGGAGGGTTATGGACTGGCTTATGGCTAGCATTAGTTTTAGGGTTAGAGCTAGGATTAATGCTCAGATTAGGGCCAGGTTTTGGCTTAGGTTAGGGCTAGTGTTAGGGCTACAGCTAATGTATGAACTAGGGTTATGATTAGGGCCAGTTTTTAAGTTAGTGTCATGGCTAGGTCCAGTGTTAGGGTTACGGTTAATGTTAGCATGATGTTTAGAGCTAGAACTAGTGTTTGGGTCAGGGTAAGTGTTCAGGATAGAGACAGCTTTAGGGTTAAAACCAGAATTATCACTAGAGTTAAGTCTAGGGTTAGGGTTAGTGTTTGTTTAGATTAAGGTTTATTATTAGGGCTAGGGCTAGGTTTTTGTTTATGTCTAGGGCTTGAGATATGGCTAGATTTAGGATTAGGTTTAGGTCTAGGGCCAGTGTTAGGGTTAGGTTTAGGAATAGGTTTTACTTCTCTTGCTAGTGTTACGGTTCAGTATAGGGTTAGGGTCAGGTTTAGACCTACAGTTACCATTAGAGTCAGAATAAGTGCCAGGTTTGATTTATGGTTAGAGCTAGAATGAGGGTTAGGGTTAGGACTAGTAATAGGATTAGGGTGAGGACTAGGGTTAGAATTAGGGTTAGGTTTGGCTTAGGGTAAAGGACAGGGTTAGACCTAGGGTTAGGGCTACATTTAGGGTAGGGTTAGAGCTAGTGTTAGGATTAGGTTTAGTGTTAAAGCTGGGGTTAGGTTTCCTATTAGGGCTAAGTTTTGGTTAGAGTAAGGGCTAGGTTTAGAGTTATAGCCAATATTTGCAGTAGAGTTACAATTTGGGCTAGTTATAAGATTGTGTTTAGGACTAGGTCTAGTGTTGTGGTTAGGTTTAATATTAGGGTGATGTTTAGAGCTAGGGTTTGTATTAGGGTCAAAATTAAGATTTGGGTACTTTTAGGGTTAGGGTTTGGACTCGAATTAAGGATAGGTTTAGGGCTAGGTGTAGGGTTAGGTTTTGGTTTCGGTTAAGCTTTAAGGTTAAGGCTATGGCTTCATTTTGTTTCAGGGCTAGGGCTATGGTTAGGGCTAGTTTTAAGATTAGCATTAGGTTTAGGACTAGTGTTAGGGTTAGGTTTAGTCTTAAGTTTAGAGTTAGATTTAGAATTAGGATTAGATCTATGGTTAGGTCTGGAGCTAAGGATATGGTTAGCATTAGTTCTAGGTTTATATCTAGGATTAGGGTTATGATAAAATAGGGTTAGAACTAGGGATAGGGCTAGGACAAGAGTGAGAGGTAGTCTTAGGGCTAGGCTTAGTGTGTGGTTAGGTATAGGACTTAATTAGGGCTAGGAATAGGGCTAGGTTTATGTTTATGTTTAGGCCTAAGGTTAGTTTTGAGCTTAGGGTTATGTTTAGTGTAAATAATGGGGTTAGAGCTCAGTTTAGGGCTAGGACAAATGTTAGAATTAGGTTAGGGCTAGGGTTTCATTAGAGTTATGATTGAGGCTAGGTTAAGGGCTAGGATGATGGCTAGGGTTTGTGTTTTGGTTAGGGCTAGGATTAGTGTTAGGGCAAATGTCAGTTCTAGGGTTACGGTTAGAGATAGTTTAGGGTTAGGTTTATGGTTATGTTCCGTGTAAGTTTTAGATTTAGGGTAAGGGTCAAATTTACAGCTAGGCTTATTATTAGGGTCCGGTTCATGTTTAGGGTTTTGATTAGTTTAGGGTTTAGGGTTAGAGCTCAAATTAGCATTAGAGTTTGGGTTAGGGTAATGATAGGGTTAGGTTTAGGGTTCAGGTTAGGTTTAACATAATGGATAGGGTTATGGTTCGGCATAGGGTTAGGTTTAGGCCTAGCTTTAGCATTAGAATTAGGGCTATGTTTAGGTTAATTGGTAGGGTTAGAGCTAAGTTTAAGGCTAGGGTTATGGATAGTATTAGGGCTAGGGTTAGGGTTAGGGTTAGGGCTATGGTTTGTGTTAAGGTTAGGGCTAGGATTACAGCTAAGGCAAATGTCAGGTCTATGGTTATGTTAGGAATAGTTTTAGGGTTAGGTTTATGGCTAGGTCTAGTAAAAGGGTTAGATTTAGGAGTAGGGTCTAGGTTAGAGCTTGGTATATTATTACAGGAAGGGTAAGGGTTAGGGTTTGGCTTAGGTTAAGTTTAGGATTAGGGCTCAAATTAGCATTAGGGTTAGAATTAGGGTAATGACAGGCTTAGGTTTAGGTTAATGAATAAGATTAGTGTTAGTGATAAGTTTAGGGTTAGGCCTAGGATACCATTAGGGTTATGGTTATGGTTATGGTTATGGTAATGGACAGGGTTAGAGCTAGTGATAAATCTAGGGTTATGGTTAGGATTCTGGCTAGGGTTAGGGTAAGGTTAAGGCTAGGTTTTGGGTTAGGGTTAGGTTTAAAACTAGGGTTAAGTCTCAATAATGGCTAGGTTTTGAGTTTGGATAGGGCTAGGGTTAGGGCAATGGCTAATATATGAACTAGTCTTACAAATAGTGCCAATTTTAGGTTTAGGGTTAGGGTGATGTTTAGAGAAAGGGTTATATTTAGGGTCAGTGTCAGGGTCAAGGTTAGTTTTAGTGTAAGGTTTAGGACTCAAATTGGGGCGGGCTAAAGTTAGTACTAGGTGTAGGGTTAGGTTTTGGTTTAGGTTAAGGATTATGGTTAAGCTATGGCTCAATTTTGTTTTAAGGCTAGGGTTAAGGTCAAGGCTAGATTTTGGATTAGCATCAGGGTTAGGGCTAGTGTTAGAGTGAAGTTTAGGCTTCGGGTTAGGGTTAGATTTAGAGTTAGGGTTGATCTAGGGTTAGGGCTCATGCTAGGGTTTGGGCTAGTGTTAGGGTTATGGTAAGGAATATAGTTAGAAATAGGGATATGTCTAGGGTGAGAATTAGAGTTATTCTTAGGAGTAATCTTAGGTTGAGGGTTAGGGTTAGGGCTAAATTAGGGCTAGGATTAGGACTAGGTTTAGTGTTAGGGTTAAGCCTAGGGGTTGGGCTAGGGTTAGGTTTAGCACTGGGGTTAGGGTTAAGTTTAGGGAATGGGTGGGGTTATAGCTAGGTCTAGGGCTAGGGTGAGAATTAGAATTAGGATTAGGCCTAGGGTTATGGTTCAGTTTAGGATTAAGGCTAGAATTAGGGCTAGGATGAGAGGTAGGTTTTCTAATAGGGTTAGGGTTAGGACTCGGCTAGGGATAATATCAGGTCTAGAGTTATGGTTAAGGATAATTTTAGGGTTAGGTTATGGCTAGGTCTAGTGTAAGGGTTAGGTTTATGTTAAAGGTCAGCTTTAGATCTAGAATTATTATCTGTGTCATGGTCGGTGTCAGGGTTAGTGTTTGGTTTACATTAAGGTTAAGGGGTTAGGGCTCGAATTAGCATTAGGGTTAGGTTTAGAGTCAAGGTAATGAAGGGTTTACTTTAGGTTTTAGTTAAGGTTTAAGGTAATGAATGGGTTAGGTTTCAGCGATTGGGTTAGGGTTAGCATTAGGGTTAGGGTTATGTTTAGTGTAATGGATAGTTTTAGAGCTAGGGTTAGGGCTAGGTTATGGTTTGGATTAAATCTAGGATTAGGGTTAGGTTTAGGGATAGGGCTAGGATTTGGTTTAGTGTAAGTGTTAGGGTGAGGGTAAGTGTTAGTTTAGGGTTAAGGTCATGGTTAAATTAGGATAAGGGTTAGTGCTTTAGCTAGGGTTAGGGTTAGTGTAAGGGTTAGGTTTAGATTCCCTTCTGAGTTCCAAATTATGGTTAGAGTTAGGTTTAGTGTTAGGGATAGGGTTTTAATTAGGGTTAGGGTTAGGTTTAGGGTAATGAATATGGTTAGAGTTAAAGTTTGGGCTAGGGTTAGGGTTAGAATTAGGGCTAGGGTTAGGATTACGATTTAGGATAGGGCTAGGTTTATGTTTAGTGCAAGGGTTAGGCTTTGAGCTAGGCTTAGGTCTAAGGAGAGGTTTAGGTTTAGAGTTAGGCTTAAGGTTAGGACTAGGCTAAAGTTTATGCTTAGAGCTAAGTTTAGGCCTAGGATTAGCTCTAGATTTTGTGTTAAGTTTAGGGCTAGGGTTAGGACTATGGGTAATGTAAAAGGTAGAGTTATATTTAGGGCTAGTTTTAGGTTTAGGGTTATAGATAGGTCTAGTGTTAGGTGTAGGTTTTGGGTTAGTGTCAGGTTTAAAGCTAGTTTCAGTGTTAGAATCAGGGTCAGTTTTTGGGATAGCGTTAGGTTAAGGGTTAGAGACAGAATTAGGACTAGGTTTAGGTCTAGGGATAGGGTAAGTGTTTGGTTCAGGTTAAGGATTATTGTTAGGGCTAGTGCTAGGATTTTGTGTAGGTCTAGGGCTAGAGTTATAGCTATATTTAGGATTAGCTTTGGGTATATGTCTAGTGTTAGGCTTAGGTATAAGTATAAGGTTACTGGTAGGTCTAGTGTTAGGTTTTGGTTTAGTTTTAGGATCAGGTTTAGACCTAGGCTTACTTGTAGGGTCAGATGAGTGTCAGAGTTAGGTTTAGAGGTAGAATGTGGGCTAGGGTTAAGACTAGAATATGGTTAGAGTTGATATTATGCTAAGGATTAGGGTTAGCATTTGGGTTAGGGTTTGGCTTAGGGTAACGGTTAGGGTTAGAGCTAGGGTTAGGGCTAGGTTTAGGGTTAAGTTTAGGACTAGTGTTAGGGTTAAGATTAGGGTTAAAGCTAGGTTTGGGGCTCTGATCCAGGGTAGGATTTGTGTTAGGGTTAATGCTAGGGTTAGACAACGAATAATGTAGGAAATAGGGTTACATTTAAGGCTAGTTTTAGGGTTATGGTTATGGCTAGGTCTAGAGGTAGGGTTAACTTAAGTTAGAGTGATGATTAGAGCTAGAATTAGTGTTAGGTTCAGCATCAGGGTCAGAATAATTTTTAGAGTTATGGTTAGAGCTAGGTGTAATATTTGGGTTTGGTTTAGGCTAAGGGTTTGAGTTAGGGATATGGCTTGGTTCTGTTTTATGGCTAGGGCCAGGGCTAGGGCATGTTTTAGGATTATCATTATGGTTAGGGGTAGTGTTAGGGTTTGGTTTGGTTTATGATTACAGTTAAATTTAGAGTTAGGTTTAGATCTAGAGTTAGGAAAGGGCTAAGGATAGAACTAGGGCTAGGGCTAGGGCAAGAGTTATAATTAGTCTTAGGGCTAGGGTTAGGGTTAGGATAGGATTAAATTAGGGCTAGGATTAGTGCTAGGCTTAGAGTTAGTATTAGGCCTAGGTTTAGGGCAGGGGTTAGGGTTAGGTTTAGGGTTATGGTTAGGTTTATGGTAAGCGATGGGGTTATATGTAGGTTTAGGGCTAGAGTGAGTGTTAGAATTAGTGTTAGGGCTCGGTTATGGTTCGGGTTAGGATTAAGACTAGGTTTAGGGCAAGGATTATGGTTAGGGCTAATTTCAGGTCTAGGGTTATGGTTAAATATAGCTTAAGTTTAGTTTGATGCCTACGCCTTGTGTAGGCTTAGAGTTAGGGTCAGGTTTAGAGATACGGGTATTATTAGAGTCATGGTCACGATTAGTGTTTTGGATAGGTTAAGACTTAAAGTTAGGACTCGAATTAGCATTAAGTTTAGGATCAGCATAATGATGGGGTTAGGTTTAGGTTTCAGAAGACATTTAGGGTAATGGATAGGGTGAAGATTAAGGAAGGGGTTAGATTTAGGCCTAGGGTTAGCATTAGGGTTAGGGTTATGGTTAGGGTAATGGATAGGGTTACAGCTAGGATTATGGTTACAATTAGTGACGGGGTTAGAGTTAGGTTTAGGGTTAAATTTAGGGTTAGGGCTCAGAATAGGGCTAGGATTTTGGTTAAGTTAGGGCTAGGGTTAGGGTTACAGCTAATATAAGTACTAGGGTTTTGATTAGGGCTAATTTTAGTGTTAGGTGTAAGACTAGGTCTAGTGTTAGGATTAGGTTTAGGGTGATGTTTAGACCTAGGGTTAGTGTTAAGGTCTGAATCAGGGTGAGGGTTAGTTTTAGGGTTTGACTTAAGACTCATATTATTGCTAGGGTTAGGGCTAGGTGTAGGATTAGGGCTTCATTTATGTTAAGCATTGGGGTTAGGTCTATGGCTCGCTTAGGCTTACTTTTAGGTTCAGATTTAGAGTTAGGGTTAGATCTAGAGTTATGGCCAGAGATATGAATAGGGCTAGTATTAGACCTAAGGTTCAGTGTAGGATTAGGCTTCCAGTAAAGTATAGGGTTAGAAATAGAGTTAGGGCTAGGATTTGATTTAGAGTTAGTCTTTGGACTAGGGTTAGGGTTAGGGTTAGGGTTAGGGCCATATTAGGGCTAAGATTGGGGCTAGGGTTAGTTTTAGGGTTAGGCCTAGGGTTAGGGTTAGGGTTATACTTAAGGCTATTTTTAGGGCTAGGATAAAGTCTAGGGTTTTTGCTAGGGTTAGGGCTAGGATTATGGCTAGGGCTAAAGTCAGGTCTAGGGTTATGGTTAGGGATAGTTTTAGGGTTAGTTTTATGGCTAAGTCTAGTGTAAGGATTAGGTATAGTTAATAATCAGGATAAGAGCTAGGGGAATTATTAATGTCAGGGTCAGTTTGGGGCTTTGGTTTAGGTTTGAGTTTAGGGTTAGGGCTCAAAATAGCTTTAGGGTTAGCATTAGGGTAATTATATGGTTAAGGTTTGGGTTCAGGTTAGATTTAATGTAAATGACAGTTTAGGGATAGTGATAGGGTTAGGGTTAGGCCTAGGGTTACATTAGCGTAAGGGAAATGTTTAGGGTAGTGGATACAGTTAGAGTTAAGGTTATTGCTAGGGTTATGGTTAGGATTAGGTCTTGATTTAGGATTAGGTTGAGGGTTAGAAATAGGGTTAGGTGTAGGGTTATGTTTTGCATAAGGGTTACGTTCTGAGCTGTGTTTAGGGCTAGACTGGGAGTTAGCTTCAGGGTCAGGTCTAGGGATAGGATTACCATAGGTTTTGAGTTACAGTTAGGGTTAGAGTTAGACCTAGGATTAGTGGTAGGGTCAGGATAAGGGTCAGGGTTAGGTTTAGAATTTGTGATAAGTTTAGAGATAGAATGAGAGCTAGGTTAGTGCTATTAATAGAGTTAGGGTTTTGGTTAGCCTAAAGATTAGGGATAGGTCTAGGGTTACCTTTAGCTTTAGAGTTTTGCTTAGGGTAAGTGATTGGTTTAGAGCTAGGTTTAGGGCTATGGTTAGGATTAGAGTTAGAGTTAAATCTAGGTTTAAGGCTCAGATTAGAGCTAGTGTTTGTGTTAGGGTTAGGGATAGGATTAGGGCCATGGCTAATGTAAAAACTATGGTTAAATTTAGGTTAGTTTTAGTGTTATGGTTAAGTTTAGTGTTAGGGCTAAGTTTAAGTTTTGGGTGATATTTATAGCTAGGGTTTGTGTTAGGATAAGAGTCAGGTCAGGGTTCATTTTAGGGTTAGGGATAGGACTTGAATTATTGGTAGGGTTATTCTTAGCATTGAGTTTAAGGTGAGGGTGGTGTTTAGAGCTAGGATATGAGTCAGAGTCAGTGTTAGTTTCAAAGTTCGTGTTGGAACTCGAATTAGGACTAGGGATAGGTCTAGGTTTAGTGTTAGGGTTTGGTTTAAGTTAATGTTTAGGGTTATGGCTATTGCTTGGTTTCGGTTTATCCCTAGGGTTAGGTTTAGGGATTGTTTAAGTGTTAAGCTTAGGCTTAGGGTTAGGGTTAGATTTGGAGTTAGGGTTAGATCTACGGTTAGGGCTGGGACTAAGGATATTGCAAGGGTTAGGGCTAGGGATAGGGTTATTGGTAAGGGATAGGGTTAGAACTAGGGATAGGTATAGGCCGAGAGTTAGAGTGAGTCTTAGGGCTAGGGTTAGTGTTAGGGTTGGAGATAAGGCTAAATTAGTGGTAGGATTAGGGCTAGATTTATTGTTTGGCATAAGCCTAGAGTTAGGGTTAGGGTTAGGTTTAAGTTTTGGGTAATATATGGCATTATAGCTATGTATAGAGGTAGGGTGAGGGGTACAATTTGGGTTAGGAGTAGGGTTAGGGTTAGGGTTATGATTAAAGCTAGGTGTAGGTCTAGGATGAGGGCTAGGGTTTGTTTTAGGTTTAGGACTAGGATTGGGGCTAGGGCTAATTTCAGGTCCAGAATTATGGTTAAAGGTAGTTTTAGGGTTAGGATAATGGCTTCGTCTAGGGTAAGGGTTAGGTGTAGGGTTGTGTTCAAGTTTAGAGCTAGGGGTTTTATTAGGGTCAAGGTCAGGGTTAGGGTTTGGGATAGGTTAACATTTAAAGTTAGGGCTTGAATTAGTGTTAGTGTTAGGGTTAGGGTAATGATAGGGGTAGGTTTAGATTCAGGTTAGGTTCAGGGTAATAGATTGGGTTAAGAATAGGGTTCATGCCTAGGGTAAGCATTAGGGTTATGGTTTTGGTTATGGTAATGGATAGAGTTAGAGATCAGTTTAGGGCTAGGTTTATGGTTATGAATAGGGCTAGGTTTAAAGCTAGGATTAGGGGTATATTTGGGGTTAAGTTAGGGATACGGTTAGGGTTAGCGCTAATGTAAGTACTAGGATGATGTTTAGGGTGAGTTTTAGTGTTTTAGGGCTAGAGTTAGTGTTAGGGTTAGGTTTAGGGTTAGGGAGATATTTAGAGCTAGTAGTGATAGGGTCAGTGTCAGGTTCAGGGTTAGTTTAAGGGTTCGGCTTACAACTCATATTAGGGCTACAGTTAGGGCTAGTTTTAGGATTAGTGTTATGGTTTGGGCTAGTGTTAGGGTTTGGCTTATTCATCAGGTTAGGGCTCGATTTAGAATTAGGTTTTGTCTAATGTTAGTACTAGGGCAAAGGATAGGGCAAGGGTTAGGGCTAGAGTTATGGTTATTGTAAGGGATAGGATTATAACGAGTGAAAGGTCTAATGTGAGAGTTAGAGTTAGTCTTAGGAGTAGTGTTAGTGATAGGGCTAAACTAGAGCTAAGATTAGGGCTAGGATTAGTGTCAGGGTTAGGCCTAGAGTTTGGGTTAGGATTTTACTTAAGGCTATGTTTAGGGCTAGGATAAGTTCTAGGGTTTGTGTTAGGGTTAGGGCTAGAATTTTGGCTAGGTCTAACATCAGGTCTAGGGTTACAGTTATGGATAGTTTTAGGGAAAGTTTTACAGCTAGGTCTATTATAAGTGTTAGGTATAGAATAAGATTCTAGGGGAATTTTTAGGGCCAGCATCAGTGTTAGGGCTTGGTTTAGGTTTGAGTTTAGGGTTACAGCTCGAATTAGAGTTAGGGTTAGTGTTATGGTAAAGATAGGGTTAGGTTTAGGGTTTAGATTAGGTTTTGGGTAATTGATACTTTGGAGATAGTGATAGGGTTAGGGTTAGTCTTAGGGTTAGCATTAGGATAAAGGTTATGTTTAGGGTAATGGATACAGGTAGAGTTAAGGTTAGGGCTAGGGTTATGGTAAGGATTAGGTCTTGGGTTGGGGTGAGGATGAGGGTTAGGATTAAGGCTAGGTTTATGGCTCAGATGAGGGTTTGTGTTAGGGCTAGTGCTAGGATTAAGGCTAGGGCCAATGTCAGGACTAGCATTACATTTAAGGGTAGTTTTAGGGTTTGGATACGAATAGGTCTACTGTAAGAGTTAGGTTTAGGGTAAAGGTCAGGTTTAGAGCTAGGTGTATTAGCATGGTCAGGGTCAGGATTCGAGACTGGTTTTGGTTAAGGTTTAGGGTTAAGACTCAAATTAGCATTAGGTTTAAAGTAATGGATATGGTTAGGATTAGGGTTCAAGTTAGGTTTAGGGTTTTGAATATTCTTAGGGATAGCTATACAGTTAGTTTTAGTCCTATTTTTAGCGTTTGGATTAGGCTTAAGTTTACGGTAAAAGATAGTATTACAGTTAGTTTTAGGGCTACTTTTATGGTTAGGATTAGGGCTGGTGTTAGGGTTAGGGTTACAATTATGGTTAGGCCTAGGGTTAAGGTTAGTTTTAGGGTAATTGTTATGGTTGGAGCTAAATTTAGGGGTAGGGAGATGGTTAGTGTTAGAACAGGTCTAGGGTAAATGTTTGGGTTAGGGCTACGTTTAGCATTAGGGGTAGGGTTAGAGTTATGATAATGGATAGATTTAGAGCTAGGGTTTGGGCAATGGTTAAAGTGAAAATTAGGGTTAAAGTTAGGGTTAGGGATAGGGCTATGTTAATGTTTAGGGTTACAATTAGGGCTCAGTTTAGAGGTAGTGTTAGGGTTAGAGTTACTTTATTCAAATTTCTTTGATACAATCCAGGATTCATCTTTAACTAACTTTACTCGGTTTCCCAGGTTTAGGCATTTTGGTTCAACGTTTTGGTGTCTGGAACAGTTAATATTTTCATTTTACTTCATTTTGACCTATATGAGTAAATGTAAATGGACCTGGAAATCAAACAGGGTTTATGCTAGCTGCTTGAAACTGCACACACACCCTCAATTCTTTCTTTGGACACTCTGGTACATTCCTTGTGAGTGTAGGCCTAAGATGAAGCATGCAAAAACAATTTTATCCGAGAGCCCTTTAGGAGAAAGCAGGGAATATGCATGTGCTGAAATTACTTCCATAATTATTTTGTCAGATTTGTTTGATACTGAGTAGGATTCATTATTTAGCTTGCCCCACAAAGGTCTCCAAGAGTAGGACTTCTAGGATTAATGGTTCTCTAATCAGGTTAGGGTTAGTGTTAGGTTTGGGGTTAGGGGTAGGGTTAGATGTAGTGTTAGGGTGAGAGTAAGTTTTGTACAAATTTCTTTGATACTTGCAAGGAGTCATCTTTGACCTAGCCTTAATATGCTCCTCAGGTTTGGGCCTTCTAATTTCAATGGTTCGCTAACAGGGATACTCTGTATTTTAAGGTTTCACTTCATATTGTCCTATATAGGTAATTGAAAATGAAGGTTGAAATCAAACCAGGTTGGTGCTAGCTGCTTGAAACTTCAAACACTGAATCAGTTCTCTTTGGGAACTCTCTGGTTTGTTCCTTGTGAACGTAGCCATAAGATGAAGATGGCAAAAACAACTTTATCTGAGAGCCCTTTAGCAGAAAACAGAGAAATATGCATGAACTGAAATACCACTTCAATTATTTGGTCATATTTCTATGATACTGCATAAGATTCACCTAATAGCTTAGCCCACTAGGCTCCCCACATTTGGGAATTCTAGGATCAATCGTTTTTCAAACAGGTTTGGGTTTGTGTTAAGGATAGTGTTAAGGATAGTGTTAAAGCTAGTATTAGGATTAGAGTTAGTTTTGTTCAAGTTTCTTTGATACTGGGCAGGATTCATTTTTCTCGTACCCTTACTATACTCCACATGTTTGGGACTCCTAGATTCAATGGTTCACTGTAAGGAACAGTTTGTATGTTAAAGTTTCAGTTCATTTTGTCCTATACAGGTAAAAGGAAATGGAGCTGGAAATCAAACAGCATTAGTGCTAGCTGCTTGAAACGTAACACTCCATCAATTCTCTGTGAGCAATCTCTGGTTTGTTCTTGTGACAGTAGGCCTATGCTGAAGCACGTAAAAACGACTTTATCCAAGAGTTCTTTTGGAGATAACAGAGAAATATGCATGGACTGATATACTCCATCAAAGTTTTGACAGATTTCTTTAATACTGTTCAGGATTCATCCCTGATCTTGCCCCACTAGGCCGCCTATTTTTGGAAATTCTACTGTCAAAAGTTTCATTAAAAAGTTAGGGTTAGGGGAAGAGCTAGGGTTAGAGCTAATGTTAGGGTTAGAGTTAGTTTTATTCAAAATTCTTTGATACTTAGCAGGATTTATCTTTTAGCTCGATTTACTCTGTTCCCCAGGTTTAGGCCTTCTCCATTCACAGGTTCGCTGTCAGGAACATTTTGTATTTTAAGATTTCACTTCATTTTGACCTATACGGGAAAGTTAATGGAGTTGAAAATCAAATGGGGTTTGTGCTAGCTGCTTGAAACTTCACACACTCCATCAGTTCTCTGTAGGGACTTTGGTATGTTCCTTGTAAAAGTAGGCCTATGCTTAAGCATGCAAAAACAACTTAATCTCAGAGCCCTTTAGGAGAAAACAGGAAAATATGCATGTACTGAAATACCTGCCATAATTATTTGGTCAGATTCGTTTGATGTTGCGTAGGATTCATCACTTAACTTTCCCCACAAGGCTCCTCATGGGCTTGAATTCTAGGATCAATGGTTCTCTAATCAGGTTAGGTTTAATGTTAGGTTTAGGGTTATGGCTAGGGCTAGGCTTAGAGGTAATATTAGAGTGAGAGTTAGTTTTGTTCAAATTTCTTTGATACTGGGCAGGAGTCATCTTTTATCTAGCCTTCGTATGCTCCCAAGGTATGTTCTTCTCAATTCAATGGTTCACTATTATGAACACTTTGTATTTTAAGGTTTCACTTCATTTTGAACACCTATGGGTAAGTGGAAATGGAGGTGGAAATCAAACAGGCAGCCCTTCCCCTAAACCTAACCCTAAACCTAACCATAAAAATAGCCCTAATCTTAGGCCTAAGCATAACACAAATCCTAGACCTATTCCTAGCTCTAATTTAGCCTTAACCCTAACCCAAACACTTGCTGTAAGACTAACTCTAACTGTTGCCATAGACCTGTTCTTAGTTCTATCCCTATCCTTTACCATAACCCAAACACTAGCCATAATCTTAGCTCTAACACTAGCCATAGCCCTAACCCTAGAATTAGCCATGACTCTAAATCTACTCCTATGCCTAAACTCACCCTATCAGTAGCAATAATACTAATGCTAATCATAAAACTACCCTTAACTTTAGCTTTAGTCCTAAAACAAAACTGAGCCATAAGACTAATCCTAACCCTTAACCTAAACCAAATCCTAACCCTATATCTAGCACTAAGCCTATCCCTAATTTGAGTCCTATCCCTAACCATAAAATAAATTGTAATTCTGACTCAGACCCTAACACTAACCCTAGTTAAAAACATCAACCTAAACCTAAACAAAATTCTAAAACTAGACTCAGTCCTAAATGTAACCCTAAAACTACAGCTAATTGTATCTTTAGTTCTTACATTAGCCATATCCCTAAGAAGAGCCCTAACATAACCCAAAACCTAGCCCTAATCCAAGACACAACCCTAACTTTAACCCTAACATGAACGCTACACCCAGCCCTAACCCTTACTCTAAACCTAACCATAACTTTAATTCTTGCACTAAACCTAAACCTAACCCTACCTGTAGACCTTACTCTAACCATAACCCTAGCCCTAACCTTAGATCTAACTCTATACATTACCCTAACCCTAACCCTAACCCTTATTCTAATCCTCAGCAGGACACTACCACTAACCCTAATCCTAACCTATCCATTACCCTAAACCTAACCTGAACCTAACCCTAAAAATATCATTACCCTAACTGTAACATTAACCCTAATACTAACTCAAGCCCTAAACCTAACACGAAACCTAACCCTAACCATAACGCTATCCCTGACACTAACCCTAATCTTAACACTAACCTTAAAAGTAACCCTAAACCTAACATTAATGCTAACCCTAACTCTAACACTAAACGTAACACTAACCCTAACATTAACACTAACCCTATCCCTAAGCCTAACCCTAAACATAACACTAACCCTAACACTAACCCTTAACCTATACCTAACCCTAACCCTAACTCTAACCGTAACACAAATCCTAAACCTAACCCTAACAATAACCCTAACACTAACCCTAACCCTAACACTAACACTAATCCTAAACCTAATCCTAATCCTAACACTAACCCTAACACAAACCCTCACCTTAACCCTAAAATTAACCCTAATCAAAACCTAAAGATAACCCTAACACTTACAATAACATTAACCATATGCAAAACCTAACACTAACACTAATCCTAATCCTAATCCTATACTAACCATAAACATACCCTAACACTGACCTAACACTAACCCTAACACAAAATTTAACCCTAAACTTAACCCAAACACTAAGGCTAACCATAACATTAACCCTAAACTTAACCCTAATGCTAACCCTAACACTAACCCTAACCTTAACCCAACCATAACCATAACACTAACCCTAACACTAAACCAAATCCTAACCCTAAACTTTACCTTAATACTAACCCTAACCCTAAACATAACACTAACCTAACACTAACACTAACACTAACCCTAACTCTAAACTTAACCATAAATATAAAGGTAACACCTACCTTAATCCTAAACTTAACATGAACCCTAAACCTAATCCTAAACCGATCCTAACCCTAACACTAACATTCCACAAAACACTAACCCTAACCCTAAAACTAACAGAAAACCTAAACCAAATCCTAACTTTAACATAACCCTTACCCTAACACTAACCACAACCCTAACCCTAAACCTAAAGCTAACCCTAACCCTAACACAAACCCTAAATCTCACCCTAACCCTAACCCTAAACCAAACAATAACTCTAAATGTAAACCTTACACTAATCCTAAACCTAACTCTAACCCTTAACGAAACACTAGTCCTAACCCTAAACCTAACCGTAACATAACACTAACCCCAACCCTACTCCTAGCCGTAACCCTAATCCTAACCCTAACCCTAAATGTAACATTAACCATAATCCTAACCCGAACCATAAAACTTACCCTAAACTTCACCATAACCCAAACACTTACCCTAACACAAATCTAACCCTAACCCTAATCCTAACACTAACCCTAACCCTAAACCTAACCCAAAACCTAAAGCTAAACCTAACCCTAACCCAAACCTTAAACTTAACCCTAACACTAATCCTAACACTAACCCGAACCCTACCTGCAACCCTATCCCCAACCCTAATCCTAAACCTAATTTTAAACCTTACCATAACCCTAACCCTAACCCTATCCCTAATGTAACACTAACCCTAACCCATACTTTATACCTAACAATAACCCAAACTCTATCTGCAACCCTAACGTAACCATATCCTAATCCTAACCCTAATTTTAACACCAACCCTAACCATAAAACTAACCATAATTCTAACCCTAAAACTATCCCTATCCCTAAAGCAAACACTAATCCTAAACTTAACCCAAACACTAATACTAACCCTAACCCTAAACTTAACCCTAACAATAACCTTAACACTAACCCTAACCATAAACCTAACCCTTACCCTAATTATAACCCTGTGAATAACACTAACCCTTACCATAACCATAACTCTATCCCTAACCCTAAACCTAACACTAACACTAACCATAAACATAACCCTAACACTAACCTTACACAATAGTAAACCTAATGATAACTCTAACCCTCACCCTCAACAATATCACTAAACCTAACCCAAACACAAACCCTAACCGTACCACTTACCAGAACCTAACTCTAACATTAAACCTCAGCGTAAAACTAAACCTAAACCAAACCATAATACTCTCCCTAACCCTAAACCTAACATTAACACTAACACTGAACCTAACCCTACCCCTAACCCTCACCCTAACCCTTACCATAACATAATCCCTAACCCTAACCCTAACCCTAACAATAATCCTAACCCTTACCCTGAAACAAACCTTAACCTACAAGTAACCCTAAAACGAACCCTAAACCTAATCCTAAGCCTTACTGTAGCCCTAATCCTAAACATAACCCTAACCCTTACCCTAACACAATCTTTATCCCTCACACGAACACTAATCCTAACACTAACCCTAACTCTAACTTTAAAACTACTTCTAAACCTAATCCAAACCCTAACCCTAGCCCTAGAACTAATCCTAAACATAACCCTAACCCTAATCTTAAAATGAACTCTAACCCTAACCCTAAATCTAACATAAGCTTAATCCTAAACTTAGCTGTAACCCTGACACTCTCCCTAACCCTAACCCTAACCCTAATCCTAACAGTAACACTAAATCTAACACTAAACCTAACCCTAACCTTAACACTAACCCTGAAACTAATCCTAATCTTAACACACTAACACTAAACCTAACTCTAAACCTAACACTAACTATAACACAAAACATATCCTAATCCTAACCCTAACAAATAACCTAATACTAAACCTTACCCTAACACAAACAATATCCCTTACACAAACACAATCGTAACACTAAATCTAACCCTAACCCGAACTCTAAAACTAAACCAAACTCTAACCTGAATCCTAAAAATTACTGTAAAAGTAAAACTAATCCTAAGCATAACCCTAACCCTAAGCCTAAAATGAAACCAAAAACTAACCCTAACCCTAATTATAACACTAACACTAACCCTAACCGTAGCCCTATCCCTAAAATTATCACTAACCCTAACACTATCCCTAACCCTAACCCTAACACTGACACTAAAGCTAACAATAAACTTAACCCTAACTCTAACACTAACCCTATCCCTAACACTAACACCAACCCTAAGTTTAACACTAACCCTAACCCTAACCAATATACTAACCCTAAAACTAACCATAAACCTAACCCTAACCCTAAATCTAAACATAACCTTAACCCTAACCCTAACACAAACCTAACCCTAACCCTAACCCAAGCCCTAACCCTAAAACTAACCCTAACCTAACCCTAACCTTAACACTATCCCTAATCCTAACACAAACACTAACCCTAACCCTTACAATACCCCTATACATAACCCTAATCCTAACACTTACTCTAACCCTAATGCTAACACTAAGCCTCAAACTAACTCTAACACTAACCCAAACACTAATCCTAAACCTAACTTTAATTCTAATGGTAACACTAACCATAATCCTAACCATAAACCTACAACTAACTCTAACACTAACCCTAACAAAAAATCTAACACAAAGTCTAAACCTAATCCTATCAGTACACCTAACACTAAACCACACCCTAACCCTAACACTAACCCTGACCCAACCCTAACCCTAAACCTAACACTAATACTAACCCTAAACATAACCCTAAGCCTAACCCTAAATCTAACTCTAATCTTAACCATGAACCTAATGATAACCTTTACCATAAACCTATCACAGACACTAATCTACCCCTAAGTGTAACCCTAACAGTAATCCTAACACTAACCCAAAACCCAACCCTAATCCTAACTCTATAACTAACACTAACCGTAACCTAAACAATAACCCTGAACCTAACCCTATCACAAACACTAACAGTAACCATAATACTAAACCTAACCCTAACCCTAACCCTAATACTAACCATAAATTTAACCATAACCTAATCTGAACTGTAAATCTAACCCTAAAGCAAACCCTAATCATAACACATACCCTAAAACTAAACTTAACACTAACCCTCAACCTAAGCATAACCCTAATCCTAACAGTAAACCTAACCCTAACCGTAAGCCTATCCTTAACCCTAGCCCTAAAACTAACCCTAACCCTAACCCTAACCCTAACATCAATCCTAAAGATTACTGTAACCCTAAACCTAACCCAAACACTAACCCTAACTATAACCATAAACCTAACACTAAACATAATATTTAATCTAACCCTAACAATAACCCAAACATTAAACTAACCCTAACCCTAATGCTAATACTAACCCTAACATTAACTCTATTCCTAATGCTAACCATAACACTAACCCTAAACCTAACCCTAACGCTAACCATAACACTAAACATAATCCTAACCCAAACCAAAAATATCCCTAACACCAAACGTAACCCTAACACCAACCCTAACCCTAAGCCTAACCCTAACTTTTACAATACTCCTAATCCTAACCTTAACGCTAACACTAACTCTAACCCTATCCATAACCATAATAATAACCTTAACCCTAACCCTTTCCCAAACACAAACCCTAACCCTTTCCATAACAATAACCTTAACCCTAACCCTAACACTAATCCTAACCCTAACACAAACAACAATGCAAACCCTAACACTAACCATTACTATAACCCTAAATCTAACCCTAACACAAACCATAACCTAACACTAAACCTAACCTTGTCCATAAACCTAACACTGTAACTAAACCTAACACTAACCCTAAGCTTATCTGTTACCCTAAAACTAACACTAACCCTAAACCTAAACCTAACACTAACCCTAAACTTAACTATAACCCTAACCCAAACACTAATGCTAACCCTAAACTTAACCCTAACACTAAAGCTAACCCAATCTGCAACCCTAACCCTAAATGTAATCCTAACATTAACCCTAACCCTAACCCTAACCCTAAAGCTAACCATAACGCAAACCCTAACCCAAACACTAACCAGAACACTAACCCTAATCCTAACACTAACCCTTACCCTAAAACTAAACATAAACCTAACCCTAACACTAACCCCAGATCTCAAAATAAATCTAATTCTAACCTTACACTAAATCTAATCCTAACCCTAACACTAACAATATAACTAACTGTAACCTAACCCAAACACTAATCATAACCCAAACCCTAACCCTATTTGTAACACTAACCGTAAACTTAATTGTAAACCTACACCTTACCCTAACACTAACCCCAAACCTAACCTTTACATGAACCCTAACCCTAATGCTAACCGTAACCCTAACACTAACCCACATCCTAACAATAACCATATTACAAACCCTACATGTAACTCTAAACCTAACAAAAACCCTAATCCTAACCCTAACGCTAACCTATCCCTAACCTTAATAACACTAACCCTAACACTAACCCTAACACTAATATTAACTCTAAACCTAACATAAATCCTCACTCCAAACATAACTGTATAACTAACACAAACCCTATCCCTAAGCCTAAACCTAACACTAACCCTAAACCTAACCCTTACCATAACTACTCAAATTACTCCTAAACATAACCCTAACCATAACCCGAACCATAACACTAACCCTAACCCTAATCCTGACACTAAATCTAACCCTAACTCTAACCCAAAACCTAACCCTAACACAACTCCTAACCCAAAACCTAACACTAACCCTTACACTCAACCTAAACTTAACCCTAACTCTAAAACTAACCCTAACCCTAACCTGAAACCTAACCCTAACACTAACCCTAAATTTAAGGCTAAGCCTAACCCTAACCCTAAATGTAACCCTAATCTTAACTGTAGACCTGGCCATAAACCCAAACCTAAAACTATCCCTAACCATAACCCTAGAACTGACATTAGCCCTAGACCTAATCCTAGTCCTAACCCTAACACAAACCCTACTCCTAATCCTAGCCCTAAGACTAGACTTAATCCTTATCCTAACATTAACCGGAGCCCTAACCCTAATTTTATTCCATGCCCTAGCCCAAAATGTAGCTGTAACATCATACCTTACCCTAACCCTAACGCTAACCCTAACCCTAGCCCTAATTCTAGGCCCAAACCTGAGAGTAACCCTAGGGCTAATCCTAGCCCTAATTTAAACCTAATCCTAAACCTAATTCTATCCCTAGTCCTAAGACTAACTCTAACTCTTGCCCTAGCCCTATCCAAAGTTCAAAACCTATCCCTTACCATAACCCAAACCTAGCCTTATCCCTAGCCCCAACCCTAACTCTAACCATCACCCTAGCCCTAAACCTGGTTGTAAACCCTAACCTTAAGCCGAAACCTCACCCTAACACTGGCCCTAAACCTAATGCTAATTGGAAAACTAGCCCTAACCCTACCCTAGCCCTAAAACAAAACTAGGCCATAACCTAACCCTAACTCTTACCCTAAACCAAACACAAACCTTACACCTATTCCTAAGCCAAGAAGTAGCCCTAATCAGAAATTAAGTTCTTTCATTAGCTGTAGCCCTAATACTAACACAAATTTTAGCTCTAACACTATCCCAAACCCTAATCCTAATCCTGACCCTTATTCGGACTCTCTAACACTAAACCTAGGTCTAACCCTAACCCCAACCCTAATCCAAAATTTACCATAATACTACCCCTAAACCTAACTCTGAACCTAACTCTCAGCCTAGCCCTAACCATAGCTCAGAACCTAACCCTTACACTAAACATAACCACAAACCTAATTCTAGTTCTAACCCTCACTTTAACCCTAACACAAGACCTAATTTTAACCATAACCCCAGCCCTAACCTTAATTCTAACTGTATCCATTCCACTAAACATAACCCTTACCATAATGCTCACCTTAAGCTCAACCCTAACCTTATTGCTTCCCCAAAACCTATTAATTACCCTAACATACCCTGAACCCTAATTCTAATACACTCATTATGCTAACCCTAACCCAAATGCTAATCCGTGCCATAATCATAATCTCAAAACTAAACCAAACCCTTACACTACCCATGATCCTAATAGTTCCCCTAGCTATAAACCAACTCTTACCCTACCTAACCCTTACATAAGACCTAGCCATAAACCTAACCTAAAACTATTCCTAACCTTAACCCTAGATGTGATATTAACCATAGTCATAATCCTAGCCCTAACCCTCACACGAATCCCAGCCCTTATCCCAGCCCTAAACATAGCCTTAATTTTATCCCTAACCCAAACCTAGGCCTAACCCTAACACTAACCTTAGCCCTAATCTTAGCTCTAATTTAGCCCTATTACTAAACCTAATCCTAACAATAACCCAAAGACTAACTCTAACTCTCATCCTAACCCTAACCCTAGTTCCAACCGTATCCCTTACTAGAACCCTAATCCTAGCCCTAACCCTTGGTCTAACCCTAGCCCTATTCATGGCCCTGGCCATAACCCTAGATCTAATCCTAACTCAAAATCTAACCCTAAACCTAAGCCTAAACCTAAACCTAACACTACCCCTAATACTAGTGCTAATCCTAAAACTAGCCCTAACACTAGCCCTAGCCCTAAAACAAAACTGAGCCATAGCCATAACCCTAACCCTTATCCTAAACCAAACCCTAACCCTACACCTACCCTAACCATAACCTAATTCTAGTCCTAACCCTAACCCAAAAACTAACCCTGACACTGACTCTTACCCTAACACTAACCCTGGCTCTAAACATCATATTCAACATAAACCTCAACTTAACACTAGACGCAACCCTAACCCTAACCCTATAAGTAGCGCTAATCATAACCCTTACTTCATACATTAGCCATAGCCTTAAACGTAGCCCTAACCTAACCCCAAACCTAGTTTAAACCAAGTAGTAAACTTAGCTTTAACACTAAAGTTAAACTTAACCCTAACCCAAAACTAGCCTTAACCCTATACATAATCCTAGCCCTAATATCAGGTCTAAACATATCCATTACCCTAACAATAACCTTAACCAGTAAGCTAAACCTAGGCCTAACTCTAAGCCTATCCATTACACTAAACCAAACCTAAACCCTAAAACTAATCCTGTCATTACACTAAACTTAAACCCTAACCTATCCCAAACCCTAACCCTGACCCTGACCCTAAAAATAACCCTCAATATAAACATGAATCTTACCCTAAACCTAATCCTTACACTGTACCAAGCCATAAATCTAACACTAAATCTAGCCCTAACTATAACCCTAGACCTGACATTAGCCCTAGCCCTAATACTATCCCTAATACTAACACAAACCCTAAACCTCATTCTAGCCATAAACCTAGCCTTAATCATAACCCTAGCCCTAACTCTAGCCCTAACTCTAATACTAACCCTTGCCATTGCCCTAAACATAGCCAAAACCACATCCCTTACCCTAAACATAACCCTAAGTCTAACCCTAACCCTTTTCATTACAATTGCCCTATCCTTAGCCACAGCTTTAACACTAGATCGAAACCTAACTTTAAATCTAACCCTAACTCGATGCCTAAGCCTAAAACTAGCCCTATCCCTGATGCTAATTCTAAAACTAGCTCTAACTCTAGCCCTAACACTAACCCTAACCGCAATTTAGCCCTATCTCTAACCCTAAACCTAACCCTAGCCCTGAGAATAACTCTAACTCTCACACTGGCCCTATCACTCCTTCTAATCCTATCCCTTCCCAAAAACCTAAACCTATCCCAAATCCTAGTCCTAACCCTTGCCCTATCCTTAGCCCTAGCACTAACCTTAGATAAAAACCTAACTATAAATTTAACCCTAAACCGAAGCCTAAGCCTAATTCTAAAACTAGACCTAACCCTAACACTAATCCTAAAAATTTCACTAACCCTAACCCTAGCCCTAAAACCAAACTGAGCCAAAGCTCTAACCATAACCCTTAAGCTAAACCAAGCCCTAACCCTACACCTAGTCCTGACCCCAGCCCTAATTCAATTTTTAAGCCAAACCCTAAAAATAACCCCGACCCTTACTCTGACCATGACACTACCCCAAGGTGTAAACATCACCCTAACCCTAATCCTAAACCTAATAGTAAACCTAGCCCTAAAACACTAAAATTAGCTGTAATCATATCCCTAGAACTTCATTAGCCGTAACCCTAAACCTAGCACTAATTTAACCCATACCTAGCCCTAATCATAACCATAACCCTAGCCCTAAATTGATTACCAACTCTATCCATTACTATAACCATAACCACAACCGTAATGCTAATTTAAGCCCTAACTTTAAACCTTAACCTATCCCAAACCCTAACCCAGACCTTGACCCTAATAATACCCCTAGGTGTAATCCTGATGCTAACGCTAAACCTAACCCTTACATTAGAGGTACCCATAATCCTAATCCTAAAACTATCTTTAACTATAATTCTAGACCTGAAATTAGCCCTAGCACTAATACTAGCCCTAACCCTAAAAAAAAAAAAAAAAAAAAAAAAAAAAAAAAAAAAAAAAAAAAACCTAGCCCTCATCCTAGCCTTAAACCTAGGCTTAATCATAACTCTAGCCTTATCCACAGCCCTAACCTTAATTATAACCCTCACCCTACCTCTAAACCTAGCTATAAAGACATCCAATATCACAAACTTTGCCCTAATGCTAAACCTAAACTCTAAACAAAAACTGTAAACTCTAACCCTATCCCTAACCCTAACCCTAGGCTTAAACTACACACTAGACCTAGCCCTCATCCTAGCCCTAATTTAGCCCTATCTCTAACCCAAACCCTAACCCTAGCCCTAAGACTAACTCTTGCCCTAGCCCTATCCCTAGTTCTAACCCTATCACTTACCATAACCCTAAACCTAGCCATAAACCTTGCCCTATCCTTAGTTCTAGCCCTAACCCTAGATCTAACCCTAATTCCAAATTTAACCCTAACATTAAGCCTAAGCCTAATACTTACACTAGCCCTAACCCTAACCGTAGGACTAAAACAAAACCTAGCGTTACCCCTAACCCTATACCTTAACTTAAACCAAATCCTAACACTACTACTAGACCTAACCCTAGCCCTAGTTTGAGTCCTAACCCTAATCTTAAAACCAACCCTGATGCTAACTCATATCCTAACACTCAGCCTGGCTCTAAACACCGCCCTCACCTTAAACTGAACCCTAACCGTAACCCTAGCCCTAATTTGAGTCCTAACTCTAACCTTAAAACTAAGCCTGACCCTGACTCGTATTCTAACACAAACCCTAGCTATAAATATCACCCTAACCTTAAACCTAACCCTAACACTAAACCTAACACATACCCCAACAGTAAAACCAACCCTAATTGTAACCCTAGTTCTTACAGTAGCAATTGACTTAACGCTACCCCTAACCCTAACACAAAACCTAGGCCTAATCTCAGCCCTAAACCTAGCTTTAACCCTAACTCTAACCATGACCATAGCCCTGACCCTAGCTCTAAACCAATCCCTTACTTAAGCAAAACCTTAAACCTAAAGCTAACACTAGACCTATCACTAATCCTTAGGCTAACCAAAACACTAACCACTCCCCTTATTAATAGCCCTTACCCTTGCCCTTATTCTAGATCTAACCCTATCCAAAACCCTAACACTAACCCTGACCCTTTTACTGACCTTACCATTAATCCTAGGTCTAATCCTAACCTTAACACTAACACCAAACCTACCATAATCTTATCCCTAGACCTAATCCTGAAGCTAACACTCAGCCTAGCCCTAACCATAGCTCAGAACCTAACACTTACACTAAATATAAACTTAAACTAACCCTAGTTCTAACCCTCACCCTAACCCCAAATCAAGATCTAATTAACTCAAAATGGATCAAGGACCTAGATATCAAATCAGAGACACTGCGTCTGATAGAAGAAAAAGTTGGCTACGATCTACATACTGTGGTGTCGGGCTCCAAATTCCTTAATAGGACGCCCATAGCCCAAGAGTTAATAACAAGAATAAACAAATGGGACTTACTTAAACTAAAAAGTTTTTTCTCAGCAAGAGAAACAATAAGAGAGGTAAATAGAGAGCCTACATCCTGGGAACAAATTTTTACCACTCACAGTTCAGATAGAGCCCTAATATCCAGAATATACAAAGAACTCAAAAAAAATAACAATAAGATAACAAATAACCCAATCAACAAATGGGCCAAGGACCTGAACAGACACTTCACAGAGGAGGACATACAATCAATCAACAAGTACATGAAAAAATGCTCACCATCTCTAGCAGTCAGAGAAATGCAAATCAAAACCACCCTAAGATACCATCTCACTCCAGTAAGACTGGCAGCCATTATGAAGTCAAACCACAATAAGTGTTTGCGAGGATGTGGGGAAAAGGGTACACTTGCACACTGCTGGTGGGACTGCAAATTGGTGAGGCCAATTTGGAAAGCAGTATGGAGATTCCTGGGAAAGCTGGGAATGGATCCACCATTTGACCCACCTATCACCCTTCTAGGACTATTCCCTGAGGATCTCAAAAGAGCGCACTATAGGGATACTGCCACAGCAATGATCATAGCGGCACAATTCACAATAGCTAGACTGTGGAACCAACCCAGATGCCCTTCAATAAATGAATGGATTAAAACAAATGTGGCATGCCACAGTCTTGCTGGGCACAAATGCCACAGTCTGGCTGGGCACACAATCACGAGCCACCACACCGCTTGTAGATTCAAACAGCAACTCTTTATTCCCGAACTCACACCAGCCGTCTACAATCACGTTCTGGGGAAATCCACGTTCTCTGCCCAAATCCACATTCTCTTCCCAAATCCACACCCACTGGGCTTCAATCTCCCAAAATATACTGTCTGAATCCCGTGAGAACTCAAGGGGAACTCAGGCAGCAGGATACGCCCTATTCCCAGCAGGAATAATCTTAAACCTTAAACCTGGAACCTAAACTGGGAACACCCTAAACACGATTATCTTAAAACCGGGAACACCCTAATCTGCCTTGGTCCTTGAGCAAGGTCACCTACATTCAATGTCACTTCAACATGTCAGCAACATGGGGTACGCTGGCAAGGAAATTGTCATACCTACTTGGCTAATGGCTCCCAGCAGTGGCATCTATACACAATGGAGTATTACGCAGCACTAAAAAATGACAAAATCATAGAATTTGCAGGGAGATGGATGGCATTAGAACAGATTATGCTAAGCGAAGATAGCCAATCCTTAAAAAACAAATGCAATCTGTGTATGGGGTGAAGGTGGGAGTTCATAACCCACTTGAATCAAAGTGTGGAATATGATATGTCAAGAACTTTGTAATGTTTTGAACAACCAACAATAAAAAATTAAGAAAAAAAATGCCAAATGTCTTCTTTGATACAAAGAGAGCAACTAAGAACAGAACAGAGAGGAAGAGCATGAGGAAAAGATTAACATTAAACAGAGACGAGTGGGGGGAGAGAAATGGAGAGAGAAGGGAAAGCATATGGAAATGGTAGGAGACCCTCAATGTTACACAAAGTTACATATAAGAGGTTGTGAGGGGAAAGGGGGGGGGACAAGGGAGAGAATTAAACAACAGCAGATGAGGTAGAGAGGGAAGATGAGAGGGGAGGGGAGGGGGTATAGTAGGGGATAGGAAAGGCAGCAGAATACAACAGTCACTAATATGGCATTATGTAAAAATTACAAATGTGTAACTGATGTGATTCTGAAATTTGTATTTGGGGTAAAAATGGGAGTTCATAACTCACTTGAATCAAATGTATGAAAGATGATATGTCATGAGCTTTGTAATGTTTTGAACAACCAATAAAAAATACAAATAAAAATAAAAAGACCTAATTCTAACCATAACCCTAGCCCTAAACTTATGTCTAACTGTATCATTAACCTAAACATAACCCTTACCCTAATGCTAACCCCAGGCCTAACCCTAAATGTATCAATATCCCCAAACTTATCAATTACCCTAAACCTACCCTGAACCCTATACCTAATCCAATCATTACCCTAACTCTAAACCTAATGATAATTCGAGCCCTAACCCTAAACTCAAACCTAAACCACACCCTAACACTGACAATGACCTTAATAATTTCCTTAGCTCTAAACCTCACTCTTACCCTATACCTAACCCTAAAAATAACCACAAAATTATCCCTAAGCATAACCCTAGACCTGATGTTAGCCTTAGCAATGATACTAGCCCTAACCCTAACACAACCCCTAGCCCTTATCCTAGTTCTAAACATAGCCTTAATTATAACCGTAGCCATTTAACCTAGGCCTAACTCTAACACTAACCCTAACCCAAATCTTAGAACTAATTTAGCCCTGTCCCTAACATTAACCCAAACCCTAGCCCAAAGACTAACTCTAACTATCACCTTAGTTCTAACCCTAGTTCTAACCCTATACTTTACTGGAACCCTAAACCTAGCCCAAACCATAGGTCTAACACTAGCCCTATTCATAGCCCTAGCAGCAACCCTAGACTTAACCCTAACTCTAAATATAACCCTAACCCTTATCCTAAATCTAAACCTAACACAAGCCCTAACCCTAAGGCTAATCCTAAAACTAGGACTAACCGTAGCCCTAAAACAAAACCAAGCCATAACCTAACCCTAACCCTTAATAAAAACTAAGTCCTAACCCTACACTTAGCCAAAACTGTAGGCCTAATTCGAGTTTTACGCCAAACCCTATAACTAACCCCAACCCTGACTCTGACCTTGACACTAACCCTAGCCTAAACATCACCCTAACCTCATTCCTAAACCTAACAATAGACCTAGCCCTAACCCTAACCCTGAAATTAGCCCTAATCACAACGATGGTACTTACATTAGCCGTTACCGGAAACCTAGCCTTAACTTAACACTAAAACTAGCCTTATTCTGAGCACTATCCCTAGATTTACACCTAACCCTAATCCAATCACTAATCGTAACTATAACCCTAGCTGTACCCATATCTCTAACCTTATCCATTACCCTAAATCTAATCTGAAACCTAAAGCTAGCACTATCTTTACCCTAATTCTAACTCTAATGCTAATTCAAGCCCTAACATTAAACCTTAACCAAGACAAAACACTAATTGTGACCCTGACCCTAAGAGTACCCTTAGCTCTAAATCTAAACTTAAACTTAAACCTAAACCTTACATTAGACGTAGCCATAAATCTAAACCTAAAGCTATTTTAATCTTAACACTAGACCTTTAATTAGCCCTAGCCATAATCCTAGCCCTAAACCTAGGCTTAATCCTAGCCCAAACCATAACCCTTGCCCTAACTCTAATTCTATTCCTCACCCTATCCCTAAACCTACCTATAACCTCATCCTATACCCAAAAACTAACCATAACCCTAAACCTAACACTAACCTTCCCACTAATCTAGGCCTAACACAAAGCCTAGTGCTAATCCTAGCCTTTATTTAATCCTATCCTAACCCTAAACCTAACCATAAGACTAACTCTAACTCTTGCCCTAGCCCTAGCCCTAGTTCTATCTTTAGCCTTAATCCTAATCCTAGATCTAACCCTAAGTCTAAATCTAAACCTAACTCTAAATTTAACTGTAACAATAAGCCTAAACCAAACCCTAACACTACCCCTAACCATAATGCTAATCCTAAAACGTGCTCTATCCCTAGCCCTAGCCCTAAACAAAAACCAAGCCATAGCCCTAATCTTAAACCTTAAACTAAATCAAACCCTAACCCTACAACTAACTCTAAAACTAACTCTAAAACTAACCCTGACCCTGACACTGACCCTAACACTAATCCTAGCTCTAAACATCACCCTAATCTTAAATTAACCCTAAACTATATCTAGCCTTAACCTAACCCTAAAACTACCCTTAATCATAACCCCAGTTAGTACTTTAGTCAATGTCCTAACCGTAGGCCTAAACCTAACACAAATTCTACACCTAATCCGAGCCCTAACCCTGGCTTTAACCATAATACTAGTCATAACTCTAACCCTAACACTAGCCCAACCATATCTCTAACCCTATTCCTTACACTAAGCCAAATGCTAACCCTAGTCCTAATCCTAATCCTTAGCCTAACTTAAACTCTAACCATAATACTAATCTTAACCCTAGCCCTCATTCTACTTCTAAACCTAACCCTGACCCTCATCTGACCCTAACAGTAACCCTAGATCTAAACCTGATCTTAACCCTAAACCAAACCCTAACACTAGCCCAACTGGTAACCCTATACTTATATGTAAGCCTAACACAAGACCTAGACCCAAAGATAATCTTAAATATAGCTATAACTCTAACCCTAGACCTAAACAAAAACCTAGCACTAGCCCTAACAATAATCCTTAACCTAAACCAAAATCTTACCCTACCCCTAAACCTAACCTAGTCCTAATTCTGGCTCTCACCCTAACCCTAACCTGATCCCAAAAACTGACCCTAATTCTAACACTGAATCTAGCTTTAAACATGACACTAACTCAAAACCTAGACCTAACACTAGACTTATCCAAAACCCTAACCCTAAAACTAGCCCTAATCTAAGCCTCACCTTAGACCTAACCCTAGCTCAAAGCCTAATCTTTACACTAAACATAACCCTAGCTCTAACCTAAACCCTATCCCTAACCCTAGCCCTAATCCTAACATTAAACCTAGCCTGAACTTTAGCTCTAACCATATCCATTACCCTAACCCTAACCTTATACCTAATTAAAACACCATCCCTAACACTAAACCTAACTATAACCATAAATGTAAACCTAGATCTAAACCTAAACCTAACCCTCACCTTAGCCCTAACCCTAGCTCAAACACTAACCCTTACCCTAACCTAACTATAACAATAGCCCTAAACTTAAAACTTATCCTAACCCTAAAACTTACCCTAAATCACATAATGCTATCCCTAAACCTATCCCTAAACCTAGAGTTAATCCAAACCCTATTCTAGCCGTAACCCTAGCTCTAAAAGTATCCATTACACTAAACATAATCCTAACCCTAATGGTAACCCTAACCCAATTGCTAAACCTAACTTATCCATTACCCTAAACCGTACCTGAAACCTAAACTAAACCCTATCTATTACCCTAATCCTAAACCTAATCCTATACCCTAAACCATTAGCTAAACCAAATGCTAACCCTGACCCTGACCCTAATAATAACCCTAGCCCTAATGCTGACCTTTAACCTAAACCTAACTCTTACAATAGACCTAGCATAACATAACCCTAAAACTATTTTTAACATTAACCCTAGACCTGATATTAGCCCTAGACCTGGTCTTAGCCATAACCCTAACAGGAACCCTAGCCCTTAACCTAGCCATAAACCTAGCCTTAATCCTAAACTGAAATATAACCCTAGGCCTAATCCTAATTCTAAACCTCACCCGATCCCTAAAGCTAGCCATAACCCCACCCATTCCCCTAAACTTAACCTTAACACCAATGCTAACCATGACTCTAGCCCAACTTCTTAGTCTAATCCTAACACTAACACTAGCCTTAATACTAGGCCTAATGTAGCCATAACCCTAACACTAACCCTAGCCCTAAACCTAACCCTAATTTACCTCTAACCTTAACTCTAGCCCTAATCCTAGCCCTAATTTAGCCCTAACTCTAACACTAACCCTAGCCCTAATCCTAGCCCCAATTTAGCCCTAACCCTAGCCCTAATCCTAGCCCTAATTTAGCCCTAACCCTAACCCTAACCCTAAGACTACTACTATGACAAACTCTAATTCTCACCCTAGCTGTATCCCTAGTTCTAACCATATTCATTACCATAACCTACCTCAACTTAACCCTAGACCTATCCCTAGCCCTAACCCTAGATGTAACCCTACCTCTAAATCTAATCCTAAACCTAAACCTATACCTCAACTCTAAATCTAATCCTAACCCTAAGCCTATACCACAACCTAACACTAGCCCTAACACTGATGCTAATCCATAATCTAGCTGTAACCAAAGCCCTAGCCCTAAAACAAAACCAACCTATATCCCTAACCGTTAACCTAAAAAAAACCCTAACCGTACAACTACTACTAACTTTAGCCCTAATTCGAGTTCTAACCCTAACCCTAAAACGAACCCTGACTCTGACACTAACCCTAACAATAAACCTTGCTCTAAATATTGCCCTAACCCTAAAACTAACCATAACACTAGACATAGCCCTAACCCTAACCTAAAACTAGCAATAATTGCAACCTAGTTCATACATTACCAAAGCCCTAATCCTAGCCCTAACCAAACCCAAAACCAAGCCTTAACCCTAGCTTTAAACATAGCACTAAACCTAACCCTAACCCAGAACATAGCCCTAAACTTTACCCAAATCCTAGACAGAATTCTAACCCTGACCCTACCACTATCTCTAATCCTATCCATTACCCTAACAATTACCATAACTCTAATGGTAACCCTAGGACTAACCTTAAACTTATCCCTAACCCTAACCTATTTCATTAACCTAAACCTAACCTGAACCCTAAACCTAACCGTATCATTACCCTAACTCTAACCCTAATGCTAATTCAAGCCCTAAAACTAAACCTTAACCCAACCCAAACCCTAAACTCTGCCCCTTCCCATGATAATATACCTAGTTCTAACCCTGACCTACCCCTAATCTAACCCTTATACTAGACCTTACCATACACCTAACCCTAAAAGTATCCCTAGCCATAATCCTACACCTGACATTTTCCCTAGCTGTAATTCTAGCCCTAAACTTAACCCCAAAAAATCCATAACCATAACCCTAACCCTAGCCCTAATCCTATCCATAACCCTAGCCCTAAATTTAGCTCTCACCTTATCAATTACCATAAACATAACCCTAATTATAATTCTAACCCTAGGCCTAAATCTAATCCTATGCCTAAATGTAACACTATCCATGATGCGAAATCTAACCTGAATCCTAAACCAAACCCTATCATTACCCTAACCCAAAACCTAATGGTAATTCGAGCCCTAACCCTAAACCCTAACCTAAAGAAAACCCTAAACCTGACCCTCACCCTAATAATACCCCTAGCTCTAAACTTGATCCATCCCATAAACCTAACACTTACACTAAACTTAGCCATCAACCTAACCCTAGAACTATCCCTAACCATAACCCTACATCTGACATTCGCCCTAACACCAATCCTAGCCCTAACCCTAACACAAACCCTAGCCCACATCCTAGCCTTAAACCTAGTGTTAATCATAACTCTAATGAAACACTAGCCCTAACCCTAATTCTAAATTTCACCCTAAACCTATCCCTAGCTCTAACCCCATTGCTTACACTAAACCTAACCATAAGCCTAAAACTAAACCTAGGCCTAAACATAACCATAAACCTAGCCCTATTACTAGCCCTAAGTAAGCCGTATACCTAACCAAACACTAAGCTTAGCCATAAGACTAACTCTCACTCTCACCTTAGCCCTATTTCTAGTTTTATTCCTTAACCTTAATCCTAGCCATAAACCAAGACTTATAAGTAGCCCTATCCTTAGCCCTAGACCTAACCCTAGATTTAATCCTAAATCTAAATCTAATTTTAACCCTAAGCATAAACCTAAACCTAACACTAGCCCTAAACATAATGCTAAGCCTAAAACTAGCCCTAACCTTAGCCCTAACCCTAAAACAAAACCGAGCCATAACCCTAACTTTAATACTTAACCTCAATCAAAATCTAACCCTACATCTAGCCCTAACCCTAGCCCTAATTCGAGTCCAAACCCTAACCCTAAAACTACTCTGACCTTGAATTTGACCCTAACACCAACCCTAGCTCTAAACATTGTACCTAACCCTACCACTAGACCTAGTCCTAACCATAATCCTATAACTAGCCCAAATCATACCTGTAGTCTATATGTTGGCCATAACTCTAAAACTAGCCCTAACTCTTAACAAAACCTAGCCTTAATGCAAGACCTAACCCTAGCTTTAAGCAAAAACCTAAACCTAACACTAGCCCTAACCCTAACTCTAAACATAGCCCTAATCCAAGCTCTAATCCTATCCCTTACCCTAAGCTAACCCTAACCCTAATGCTAACCCTAGGCTTAACACTCACCCTATCACAATCCCTAAACCTTTCCATTGCCCTAAAACTAACCTGAACCCTAATCCTAAACCTATTCATTACCCTAACCCTAACTATAACCCTAATTCTAATTCGAGCCCTAAACCTAAACCTTAACCTAAACCAAACCTTAAGCCAAACACTGACCCTAATAACATACATAGGTGTAAACTTGAACGTTATCCTTATTCTAACCCTTACACTAGACCTAACAATAAACATTAACCAAAACCTATCACTAACTGTAACCCTATACCTGAAATTAGCCCTAGCCCTATTGCTAGTCCTAATCCTAACACGGACACAAACTCTCATCCTAGCCCAAAACCTAGCATTAATCATAACCCTAACCCTAATTCTAACCCTTTCCCTAGCACTAAACCTAGTTATAACTCCACTGCTTACCCTAAAACTAACCCAAACCCTAACCAAAACAGTAAACTTAGCCCTAAATTTAACCCTAACACTAACCCTAGCCCTAATCCTAAACCTTACCCTAATCCTACAATTAAGACTCACTATAACTCTCGCACTAGCCCTAGCCCTAATTCTAACCCTATCACTTACCGTAACCTTATTCCTAGCCATAGCCTAGAATAACCCTAGCCCTAACCTTACAACTTGCCCAAACGTAACTCTAAATCTAAACCTAATTCTATACCTAAACCTAACCCTAACACTAGCCCTAACCCTAATGCTAATCCTAAAACTAGCCCTAACAATAAGCTTAGCCCTTAAACAAAACTGAGCCATAACACTAACCCTAAACGTTTACCTAAACTAAACCCTCACCTTATATCTAGCCCTAAGCCTAGCCCTAATTTGAGTCCTAATCTTAACCCTAAATCTACCCCTTACCTGTCTCTGACAATAACACTAATCCTACCTCTAAACACCACCCTAAACCTAAACCTTAAGCTAACACTAGACCTGGTCCTAACCATAATTCTAAAACTTGTTTTAATCATAGCCCTGGATCATACATTAGCAGTAACCTTAAACCTAATGCTAACCCAAACCTAGCCCAAATCTGATACCTAAACCTAACTTTCACCCTAACCCTAACCCTAACACTAGCTCTAACCCAAACCCAAACTCTAGCTCTAACCCTAGCTCTAACCTTATACTTTACCCTAGCTAAACCCCAAACCTAATGCTAATCTTAGTCCTAAAATTAATACTTAGTGTAACCCAAACCCTAAACCTATTACTAGTCCCAACCCTAGTCCTCATTCTTGTTATAACCATAACCCAAATTCTAACCCTAACCCTGACCCTTATTCTGACCCTGAACCTAAACCATACCCTAACACTAGACCTACCTATAACCCTATATCTAAGCCTAACACTAACACTAGACCTAAATTAAACTTAATCCTAAATCTAGCCATATTTTTAACGAAGACCTAAACAAAAAACTAGCCCTAGCTTTAATGATAAGCCTTAACCTAAGCCAACCACTAACCTTACCTATAGACCTAACCAATCCTAATTCTGGCTCTAGCCTTAACCCTAACCCTAATCTAAACACAGACCCTAACACTAACACTAACCCTAGCTATAAAACTGACCCTAAGCAAAATCTAAACCTAACACTAGACCTAGCCATAACCATAAACATAACCCTTACATTACCATAGCACTAAAACTAGCTCTAAAGCTAACACAAAACCTAGCTTTAATCCTAGGCCTAAATCTAGCCCAAAGTGTAACCCTAACCCTAACCTAACCTTATGCCTTACCCTAAGCCTAACCTTCACGTTAAGCCTAACAATCACCTTAGACCTAACCCTAGATAAAACCGAAAACTGAACCCTAAACATAACCCTAGAACTATCCCTAAATCTAATCCTAATCCTAGCCCTAATCATAATGTTAACACTAGCCCTAATACTATCTCTAAAAGTATCCATTACCCTAAACCGAACATTAACCCTAATGATAACACTAGCTCTGATCCTAATTTTAAACCTAATCCTAGACCTAACCCTAAACCTAACCCTCATTGTAGCCTTAACCCTAGATAAAACCCTAACCCTTACTCTAACAAAACTCTAGCCCAAGAAAACTATAGAACTAAATAACACAATTAATAACCTAGACTTAATTTACATATATAGAATATACCACCCAACATCAAGCAGTTACACTTTTTTCTCAGCAGCACATGGATCCTTCTCAAAAATAGATCATATATTATGTCACAGGGCAACTCTTAGACAATATAAAGGAATAGAGATAATACCATGCATCTTATCTGATCATAATGGAATGAAACTGAAAATCAACAATAAAAGAAGGAAGGAAAAAGCATACATCACTTGGAGAATGAACAATAGGTTACTGAATGATCAATGGTTTATAGAAGACATCAAGGAGGAAATTAAAAAATTCTTAGAGATAAATGAAAACACAGACACAACATATCGGAATCTATGGGACACATTGAAAGCAGTTCTAAGAGGAAAATTCATTGCTTGGAGTTCATTCCTTAAAAAAAGAAAAAAAAAAAACAACAAATACATGATATCATACTTCATCTCAAAATCCTAGAAAAAGAAGAGCAAAACAACAGCAAAAGAAGTAGAAGGCAAGAAATAATTAAAATCAAAGCTGAAATTAATGAAATCGAAACAAAAGAAACAATTGAAAAAATTGACTAAACTAAAAGTTGGTTCTTTGAAAAAATAAATAAAATCGACAGACCCTTAACCATGCTAGTGAAGAGAAGAAGAGAGAGAACTCAAATTACTAGCATACGGGATGAAAAAGGCAATATCACAACAGACACTTCAGAAATACAGAAGATAATCAAAAATTATTTTGAATCCTTATACTCCAATAATTTAGAAGATAGTGAAGGCATCGATAAATTTATTAAGTCATATGATCTGCCCAGATTGAATCATGAGGATATAGACAAACTAAACAGACCAATATCAATTGAGGAAATAGAAGAAACCATCAAAAGACTACCAACTAAGAAAAGCCCAGGACCGGATGGGTATACAGCAGAGTTTTACAAAACCTTTAAAGAGGAACTAATACCAATACTTTTCAAGCTATTTCAGGAAATAGAAAAAGAGGGAGAACTTCCAAGTTCATTCTACGAGGCCAACTTCACCCTGATACCTAAACCAGACAAAGACACTTCAAAGGAAGAAAACTACAGACCGATATCTCTAATGAACCTAGATGCAAAAATCCTCAATAAAATTCTGGTGAATCGGATACAAAAACATATCAAAAAAAATTGTGCACCATGATCAAGTAGGATTCAACCCTGGGATGCAAGGCTGGTTCAATATAAGGAAATCAATAAATGTTATTCACCACATCAATAGACTTAAAAATAAGAACCATATGATCATCTCGATAGATGTGGAAAAAGCATTCAACAAAGTACAGCATCCCTTTATGTTCAAAACTCTAGAAAAACTAGGGATAACAGGAACATACCTCAATATTCTAAAAGCTAAGCCTGACGCTAGCATCATTCTGAATGGAGAAAAATTGAAGGCATTCCCTCTAAAATCTGGAACAAGACAGGGATGGCTTCTCTCTCCACTTCTGTGCAACATAGTTCTCGAAACACTGGCCAGAGCAATTAGACAGATGAAAGAAATTAAAGGCACAAAAATAGGAAAAGAAGAACTTCAATTATCACTATTTGCAGTTGACATGATTCTACACACAGCAGACCAAAAAGAGTCTATAAAGAAACTATTAGAACTAATAAATGAATTCAGCAAAGTGGCAGAATATAAAATCAACACGCATAAATCAAAGGCATTCCTGCATATCAGCGACAAATCCTCTGAAATGGAAATGAGGACAACCACTCCATTCACAATATCTTCAAAAAAAATAAAATACTTGGGAATCAACCTAACAAAAGGCGTGAAAGACTTATACAATGAAAACTACAGAACCCTAAAGAGGGAAATAGAAGAAGATCTTAGAAGATGGAAAAATATACCCTGTTCATGGATAGGCAGAACTAACATCATCAAAATGGCGATATTACCAAAAGTTCTCTATAGGTTTAATGCAATGCCAATCAAAATCCCAATGGCATTTCTTGTAGAAATAGAGAAAGCAATCATGAATTTCATATGGAAAAATAAAAGACCCAGAATAGCAAAAACAATGCTAAGCAGGAAGTGTGAATCAGGCAGTATAGCGATACCAGACTTCAAACTATACTACAGAGCAATAGTAACAAAAACAGCATGGTACTGGTACCAAAACAGGCGGGTGGACCAATGGTACAGAATAGAGGACACAGAAACCAATCCACAAAACTACAACTACCTTATATTTGATAAAGGGGCTAAAAGCATGCAATGGAGGAAGGATAGCATCTTCAACAAATGGTGCTGGGAAAACTGGAAATCCATATGCAACAAAATGAAACTGAATCCCTTTCTCTCGCCATGCACAAAAGTTAATTCAAAATGGATCAAGGAGCTTGATATCAAATCAGAGACACGCTGTCTGATAGAAGAAAAAGTTGGCTACGATCTACATACGGTGGAGTCGGGCTCCAAATTCCTCAATAGGACACCCATAGAACAAAAGGTAATAACTAGAATCAACAAATGGGACTTACTCAAACTAAAAAGTTTTTTCTCAGCAAAAGACACAATAAGAGAGGTAAACAGGGAGCCTACATCCTGGGAACAAATCTCTACTCCTCACACTTCAGATAGAGCCCTAATATCCAGAGTATACAAATAACTCAAAATATTAGACAATAAGATAACAATCAACAAAGGGGCCAAGGACCTGAACAGACTGTTCTCAGAGGAGGACATACAGTCAATCAACAAGTACATAAAAAAATGCTCACCATCTCTAGCAGTCAGAGAAATGCAAATCAAAACCACCCTAAGATACCATCTCACTCCAGTAAGATTTGCAGCCATTATGAATTCAAACAACAAGAAGTGCTGGCGAGGATGTGGGGAAAAGGGTACACTTGTACATTGCTGGTGGGACTGCAAATTGGTGCAGCCAATTTGGAAAGCAGTATGGAGATTTCTTGGAAAGCTGGGAATGGAGCCACCATTTGACCCAGCTATTCCCCTTCTCAGTCTATTCCCTAAAGACCTACAAAGAGCATGCTACAGGGACACTGCTACATTGATGTTCATAGCAGCACAATTCACAATAGCAAGACTGTGGAACCAACCTAGATGCCCTTCAATAGACAAATTTATAGAAAAAATGTGGCATTTATACACAATGGAGTATTACTCTGCATTAAAAAATGACAAAATCATAGAATTTACAGGGAAATGGATGGCATTAGAGCAGATTATGCTAAGTGAAGCTAGCCAATCCCTGAAAAACAAATGCCAAATGTCTTCTTTGATGTAAGGGGAGTAACTAAGAACAGAGTAGGGACGAAGAGCAGGAGAAGAAGATTAACATTAAACAGGGATGAGAGGTGGGAGGGAAAGGGAGAGAGAAGGGAAATTGCATGGAAATGGAAGGAGAGCCTCAGGGTTATACAAAATTACATACAAGAGGAAGTGAGGGGAAAGGGAAAAATAATACAAGGGGGAGAAATGAATGACAGTAGAGAGGGTAGAGAGAGAAGAGAAGAGGGGAGGGGAGGGGAGGGGGGATCGTAAAGGATAGGAAAGGCAGCAGAACACAACAGACACTAGTATGGCAATATGTAAATCAATGGATGTGTAACTGATGTGATTCTGCAATCTGTATATGGGGTAAAATGGGAGTTCATAACCCACTTGAATCAAAGTGTGAAATGTGATATATCAAGAAATATTGAGGGGAAAGGGAAAATAATACAAGGGGGACAAATGAATGACAGTAGAGGGGGCAGAGAGAGAAGAGGGGTGGGGTGGGGAGGCGAGGGGGATAGTAGAGGATAGGAAAGGCAGCAGAACACAACAGACACTAGTATGGCAATATGTAAATCAATGGATGTGTAACTGATGTGATTCCGCAATCTGTATATGGGGTAAAAATGGGAGTTCATAACCCATTTGAATCAAAGTGTGAAATATGATATATCAAGAACTATGTAATGTTTTGAACAACCAACAATAAAAAATTTTAAAAAAAGAAATATGTAATGTTTTGAACAACCAACAATAAAAAATTTAAAAAAAAGAAATATGTAATGTTTTGAACAACCAACAATGAAAAATTAAAAAAAAAAAGCTGAAGGGATTGAAGGCAAGGCAGAAGCTGGGATGGCAACTTTAATGTTTTTGCAATCTGACCCCAGACTGGACACCAGGCCTTGCTCCACCCCATAAGAGTATTGAGGTGTTGGTCATTTCCTAATCTCTGCACATTGCAGCTGTCTCTTCTGTATTATATGTAAATATAAAGTTTTGGAAATAAAAAGCAAGAGTCAAACTGTGAAAAAAAATTGTAAACCTAAACTTACCTTTATAATTAGCCCTAAAACATAACTAGCCATAGAACTAACCCTAACCCTTAACCTAAACCAAATCCTAACCCTACGTCTATCCCTAAGCCTACCCCTAATTTGAGTCCTACCCCAACCCTAAAACTAACCCTGAACCTGACTCTGAACCTAATACTAACCCTAGCTCAAAACATCACCCTGAACTTAAAACTAACCATAAAACTAGACTTAGCCCTAACCGTAACCCTAAAATTAGCCCTAATCGTAACCCTAGTTCTTAAATTAGCTGTATCCCTAACACTGGCCCTAATGTTACCCAAAATCTAGCCCTAATGTGAACCCCAACACTAGCTTTAACCCTAACACTAAACCTAAACCAAGTCCAAATCTTACCCTAAACCTAACTCTAACTTTAATCCTTTTACTAACCCTAAACCTAACACTAACCCTAACATTAACATTAACCATAAACTTAGCTCTAACCATATCCATTACCCTAACCTTAACCTTAATCCTAACCCTAATGCTAACCCTCGGTCTAACCCTAACACATTTGCTAACCCTAACCTATCCATTATCCTAAACATAACCAAAAACGAAACCTAACCAAACACTAAACCTAGACATAACACTAACTCTAAAACTAGCCGTAATTGTAACCCTAGTTCTTACATTAGCCATAGCCCTAAAGCTAACACAAAACATAGCCTAGCCCTAATTCAAGCTCTAACCCTAGCTTTAACCCTAATCCTAAACCTAACCCTCACTCTAACCCTAACAATAGCCCTAACACTAGCACTAACCCTATCCCTTACCCTAAGCCAAACTCTCACCCTAAAGCTACCCTAGTCCTAAACCTAATTCTTAGCCTAACCCAAAACCTAAATCTATTACTAGTCCTAAAACTAATCCTCAATCTAGCTCTTTCACTATCCCAAACCATAACCCTAAACCTGACCCTATTCAGATCCTAACACTAACTATAGGTCTAAACCTGACCCTAACCCTAAACCGACCCCTAACATTGGCACTACCTGTTACCCTATAAATAATCCTTATCCTAACACTAGACCTAGACCTACACTTAATCATTTACCTAGTGATAGCTCTAGGCCAAGCCCTAAACAAAAACTTAGTCTTAGCCCCAATAATAACCCTTAAACTCACTCAAACACTAACGCTACTCCTAGACCAATCCTTAGTCCTAATGGTGGCCCTAACAATAAAACTAACCCTAAACAGAACACTGACCCATACCCTAACACAAACCCTAGCTCTAAAACTTATCCTAACAAAAAACATTACCCTAACACTAGACCTAGCCATATCACTAACCCTGAAACTAGCCAACACCATAGGCCAAAACCTACTTCTAACTCTATCCATTACCCCAACTCTAACCCTAACCCTAATGCTAACCCTAGCACTACCTTCACACTGACTCTAAACCTAATCCTCATCCTAGTCCAAACACTAGCTCAATACCTAACCCTTAAACTTAACCTAACCCTAACACTAACCCATGGCCTAAACCTAAACCTAACCTTTAACCTAGCCCTAATCCTAACCTTAATCCTATCCTTAACCCTAGCTCTAAGCCTACATATTACCCTAACACTAACCCTAATCTTAATGATAACCCTAGCCCTAACCCTAGCTCTAACCCTACCCATTAACATAACCCTAACCCTAACTGTGATGATAACCCTAGTCCTTACCCTAAATCTACCCTTACCCTAAAGCTAGACATAACCATAAACCTAACACTTGCCATAGAGCTAACCCTTGCTCAAACTTTAAACATTACACTAAACTTAACCCTAAACCTATCCCTAACCATAACCTAAGCCTAAACCTAACCCTAACCCTAAACCGAACACAACATCAAACCCTATCTAATACCCCAAACCTAATGATAACCCTAGACCTAACCTTAACACTAACCTTGACCCTAACTGTAACTATAACCTAGACCTAACTCTAAACCTAACACTTGCCCTAGTGCTAACCATAGCTCAAACTCTAAACCATATTTGAAACCTAAACCTAACCCTAATGCTAGGCCTAACCCTAACTCTAACTCTAATAATAACTATAACACTAGCCCTAACCCTATCCATTACCCTAAGCACAACCATAAACCTAAAGCTAACCCTAGGCCTAACCATAACCCTTTTGCTAACTCTAACCCTATCAAATACCCTACACCTAACATGAACCCTAAACCCAAACCTATCATTACCCTAACGAGACCCTAATGCTAATTCAAGCTCTAAACCTAAATCCTAACCTAAACAAACTGAAACCTAATTCTAACCCTAATAATACCCCTATCCCTAAACCTGACCCTTACCCTAACCAAACTCTTACACTAGACCTAGCCATAAATCTAACCCTCAATCTATCCCCAATGTAAGCCTAGAGCTGACACTTGCCCTAGCCCTAATTCTTTCCATAACCCTAAAACAAACCCTAGCCCTAAACCTAACCTTATTACTAAATCAAACAATAACCCTAGCCCTAAATGAAATTCTAACATTCGACCTAGCCCTAAAATTAGCTCTAACCCCATCCCTTCTCCTAAACATAACCCAATCCCTAAACCTAAACCTAAGCCTAAAGTAGGCCTAACCCTAATGCAAACACTAGACTTAATCTTAGCCCTAATTTAGGCCTAAACCTAACCTAACCCTAGCCCTAACACTAATTCTAACTCTCGCCCTAGTGCTATTTCTAGTTATAACCCTATCCCTTACCATAATCCTATCACTTGCCTTTACATTAGCTCGAAGCCTAGCTCTAGCCCTAATCCTATATCTAATCCTAACTCTAAATCTAACCCTAACCCTAAGATAAACCTCTTACTAACACAAGCCATAACACTAACACTAATCCTAAAACTAGACCTACACTAGCCCTAGCCCTACAAAACAACTGAGCCATAGCCCTAACCCTAACCTTTAACATAAGCCAAACCCTAAGCCTACACATAGCCCTAAACCCAGCTCTAACTCAAGTCCTATCCCTAACCCTAATACAAACCCTTACCCTGACTCTGACCCTAACCCTAACCATAGATCTAAACATCACTCAAAACCTAAACCTAAACCTAACCCTACACCTAGCCCTAACCCTAACCCAAAAACTAGTTCTAATGTAACGCTAGTTCTTATATTGGCTGTAGTCCTAAAACTAGCCCTAATCTAACCCAAAACCTAGTCCTAATCATAGCCCTAACACTACCTTTAACCCTAAACATAATCCAAATTCTAGCCCTAACCTTTACCTAAATCTAACCCTAATCCTAAACCCTGGCATATCCCAAAACCTAACCATAACCCCAGCCTTAATCCTAATCATAAACCTAGCCCTAACCCAAGCTGCAACCATATCTATTACCCTAATCCTAATCCTAACCCTAATGCTAACACTAGGATAACACTAAACCTATTCCTAACACTAAACTTATACATTACCCTAAACCTAACCTGAACCCTAAACCTAACCATATCCATAAACCTAATCCTAACCCTAATAATCTTAACCCTAAAACTATGTCTAACAAAAACCCTAGACCTGACATTAGCCCTAGCTCTAGTGAAGCTGTAGCCCTAAAACAAACTCTAGCCCTAATCCTAGACCTAATTTTAGCCTTAATCCTAAACCTAACCCTAACCTTAGAACTAACCTTAATTTTAACCATAGCACTAGTTCTAAAGCTAGCTATAACATCATACATGAACATAACAATAACCATAACCCTAGCCAAAAACCAAGGCTCAGCCTTAATACTAACCCTAGCTCTAATCCTAGCTCTAATTAAGCCCTAAGTCTAACCCTAAATCTAACCCTAACACTAAGACTAACTCTAACTCTTGCCCTAGCCCTATCCCTAGGTCTAACCCTATCCCTTATGATAACTCAAACCCTAGCCCTAACATTTGCTGTAGCCCTAAACTTAAATATAACCCTAACTCTAAATCTAACCCTAACCCTAAGCCTAAACCACAACCTAACACTAGCTCTAACCCTAACGCTAATTTGAAAACTGGCCCTAACCCAAACCCTAGCTCTCAAGCACAACCAAATCATTTCACTGACCCTAAGCCTTAACCTAAACCAAACCCTAACCCTACAGCTAACCCTAACCCAGCCCTAATTTGAGTCCTAACCCTAACCCGAGTACTAATACTAACCCTGACTCTGAATTTAACACTAACCCAGATCTACATATCACCCTATCCCTAAACCTAAACCTAACTCTAGACCTCAACCTAAACCTAACCCTAAAACTAGCTCTAATCGTAATGTCAGTTCTTAAATTAGCCAAACACCTAAACCTAACACAAAACCTAACCCTAATCGAAGGCCTAACCCTAGCTTTAAACCTAACCATAACCCTGGCCCTAACCCTAACCCTATCCCTAGTCCTAATCCCAGCTCTAATCCTATTTCTTACACTTAGTCAAACCCTCACCCTATTGCTACCCTAGTCCTAACCCTAATTCTATGCCTATCTCAAACGCTAACTCTATTACTAATCCTAACCCAACCCTCATTCTAGCTCTAAATTTAAACCAAACCCTAACTCTAACCCTGACCCTTATTCTGACCCTAACACTAAACCTAGGTTTAATCCTGATCCTAACCCTTATCCAAAACCTAACACTAGCCCTACCATTAACCCTAAAACTAAACCTAACAATAACACTAGCCCTAGACCTAAACTTAATCCTAAATATAGCCATAACGCTAGCCTTGGCCCTAACAATAACCCTAAACCTAAACCAAACACTAACTCTACACCTAGACCTAAACCTAGTCCACATTCTGGACCTAACCTTAAACCTAATCCTAACCTGAAACCTGAAACTTACCCCCCCCAAAAAAAAAAAAAAAAAAAAAAAAAAAACTAGTTCTAAACCTTATCCTAACTCAAAAAACTAACCGTAATACTGGATGAACTCTAAATCCAGCCATAACCATAATTCTAGCTCTTACATTACCCATATACCTAAAACTAGTCGTAAACCTCATACAAAACCTAGTCCTAATTACAGCCCTAAACCTAACCCTAAGCATAAATCTAACCCTAAACCTAGCCCTAACCCTAACCCTAACCCTTGTTCTAGCCTTAACCATAGCTCAAACACTAAACCTTACCCTAAAATAATGCTAGCCCAAACCCTAAACCTCACCCTAACTCTAGCCCTAATCCTAACTGTAACCATTGCCCAAATCCTAGCTCTAATTCTATTCATTATACTAATTATAACCCTAAAACTAATGCTAACCCTAGCCCTAAACCTAACCCTAACCCTACCCTAGCAGAGACTGTAACCCTAATCCTCGCCAAGCCCTCAACCTAGATCAATCCCTAACCCTTACACTTAACTTAATCATAACATTAACCCAAGTCCTAACCCTAAACCTAACTCCAGCCCTAATCCTAACCTTAACCCTAGCCCTAACCCTAACCCAAACCCTACCCATTACTCTAACCCTAAACTTAACCCTAATGAAAACACTAGACCAAAAGCTAAACATACCCTAACCATAAACATAAACCTAACCTTAGAACTAACAGTGAACCTAACCCTAACCCTAAACCTAAGCTAGCTCAAATGCTAACCCTAATCCTAAACCTAAACCTAATGCTAACCTAAACCTAAACCTATCTTTAACCTGACATCTAAACCTATTACCCTAACCTTAAAGATAACCATAGCCCTAATTGTTACACAAACTATGACAATAACCCTAGACCAAACCATAAATTAATCTTAGCCATATCAAAAATCCTAGCTGAAATCCTAAACCATCCCCTAAACTTAATCCTAAGTGTAACCCTCGCCCTAACCCTGACCCTAACCCTAACTCTAGCCTTAATCCTAACCATCATCCTAGCCCTAACCCTATGTCTAACCCTATAAATTACCCTAATGATAACCATAACCCTAATGCTAACTCTCTGCCTAACCCTAAACCTATCACAAACCCTAACCATATTCATTACCTGAAACCTAACCTAACCCTAAACCTAACACTATCCATTACCCTAACGCTAATTCTAAACTTAATGCTAATTTGAACCTTAACCCTAAACTTTAACCTAACCCAAACCCAAAGTTTGACCCTGACCCTGATAATACCCCAGCTCTTATTCTCCCTTTCCCTAAACGTAACACTTTAATTTGACCTAGCCATAAACCTAACCCTAAATATATCACTAACTATAAACCTAGACCTGACATTAGTCCTAGCCCTAATTCTTGCCCTAAACCTAACACAACCCTAGCCCTAATCCTAGCTTTAAATCTAGCCTTAATCCTAAACCTAACCATAATCCTAGCCCTAACCCTAAAGCTAATCATAAAGCTAGCCCTAACCCTAACCATAGCACTAAAACAAAACAGAGCAACATGCCTAACACTAACCTTAACTTAAACCAAATTCTAGGACTACACCTAAATCTAACCCTAACCCTAATTCGAGTCCTAATCATAACCTTACAAATAATCCTATTTATCCTATATCCCAACACTCATCCTAGCTCTAAATACCACCCTAACCCTAAACCTACCGTAATCCTAACCCTAGACCTAACCCTAAACCTAGCACTAACCCTAGCTCAAAACCTAACCTTTATGCTAAACATAACCCCAAACCTAACCTTAACCCTAGTTCTAATACTAACTCTAACCCTAACTCAAGGTATGTTCCTAACCATAACTCTAGTTCTAACCTATGCTCTAACCCTATCAACTACCCTAACCATAACCCTTACCCTATTGTTAACCCTAAGCCTATCCCTAGCCCTATCACTACCCCAAACCATATCAATTACACTAAACCAAACCTGAACCTTAAAACAAACACTAACTATACCCTAACTCTAACACTAATGCTAATTTGAGCCATAAACCTAAATCCTTACCTAAGCCAAATCCTAACCCTAATAATTCCCTGAGCTCTAAACCTGACCCTTACCCTAAACCCTAACCTTTACACTAGATGTAGCCATAAGCCTAACCCTAAATCTATTTTTTAACCATAACCCTAGACCTGATATTAGCCCTAGCACTAATCCTAGCCCTGAATCTAAAACGAACACTATCCCTCATCCTAGCTCTAAACCTAGCTTTAATCATAACCCTAACTCCAAACCTAGCACTAACCCTAACTCTAACTCTCACCCTACATCTAAATATAGCTATAACATTATTCTTATTCCTAAACTTAAACCTAACCTTATCCCTATTGCTAAACCTAAGCTAAATACTAACCCTAGCCCTAATTCTACCCCTAATTTAAACCCATCCCAAACCCTAAATCTAATTTTAGCCCTATCACTAACTCTAACTCTCACACTAGCCCTATCCCTAGTTCTAATCCTATATCATACCATAACTCTAACCCTGGCCGTAACTCTTGCCCTATCCTTAATCCAAGCCTAATCCTAGATCTAAAACTAACTATAAATGTAACCCTAACCATAAGTCTAAGCCTAACACTAACACTAGCCCTAACCCTAATACTAATTGTAAAACTAGTGTAATTGTAAAAATATACTAGTTGTAAAACTAGCCCTAACACTAACACTAACCCTAACCCTAGGACTAAAAAAAAACAGAGCAATAGACCTAACCCTAAACCTTAACTTAAACCGAACCCTAAACTACTATCAGAACTAATCTTAGCCCTAATGGAATCCTAAATCTAACCTTAAAACTAACCATGACCCTGATTCATTTCCTAACACTCACCCTAGCTCTAAACATGATGCTAACCTTAAAAAGAACCCTAAAAGTAAACCTAGCCCTAATTCAAGTCCTAACTCAAACCCTAAAACTAACCCTGACCCTGACTCCTATCTTAAAAATAATTCTACCTCTAAATATCACCCTAACCTTAAATCTAACACTAACACTAGAACTACCCCTAACCCTAACCCTAAAGCTAATCCTAATTGTAACCCTGGTTCTTACATTACCTGTTGCCCTAACCCTAGCCCTAATACTAACACAAAAACTAGCCCTAATCTGAACCCTAAACCTAGCTTTAACCCTAACCCTACCCCTACACTAGCTCTAACCCTATCCCTAACCCTAAGCAAAACCCTAACACTAATGGTAACCCTAGACCTATCTCTAATCCTCAGGCTAATCAAAATTCTCACCATATTGATAGTCCTAACCCTAGCCCTCATTCAAGCTCTAACCCTATCCCAAACCTGAACCCTAACCCTGACCCTTATTCTGACCATAACTCTAACCTAGTTCTAAACCTTACTCTAATGCTAGACCAAACGGTAACACTGGCCATACCAGTAAACTTATACTTAAGCAGACCCTATCACTAGCCATAGACCTAAACTTAATCCTAAATATAGCCTTAACTCTAGCTCTACACCTAAACAAAATACTAGCCTTAAACAATAACCCTTAATTTAACGCAAAGACTAACCCTACCCATAGACCTAAACCCAGTCACAATTCTGGTTTTAATCTTAACTCTAACAATAACCTGAACACTGACCTTGCCTTTAAAAATAAACCTACCTATAAACCTGACTCTAATCAAAAACCTAAACCTAACACTAGACGTAGCCATAACCCTAACCCTACAACTAGCCCTAATCATAATACTAGCTCTTTTATTACCCAAAGCCCTAACTCTACGCCTACACCTAACACAAAACCTACAGTGAATTCTAGGCCTAAATCTAGCCCTAAGAGTAACCCCAACCCTAACCCTAGCACTAACCCTAACCCTAAACCTAACCCTAGCCATAGGCTTAAACCTTACTCAAAGCCTAAACCTTGCCATAAATATAAACTTAGACCTATACCTTACTCTAAACCCTAACCCTAGCCGTATCCCTAAACTTAACCTTATCCCTAAATCTAGCTCTAAACCTACACCTTACCCAACCCTACACCTAAGTGTATTGATAACCTTAGCCTTAACCCTAACCGTAACCCTAACCCTAACCAGAAAACTAACAATAGACCTAACCCTAAAACTAACACTCACCATAGCCCTAACTGTAGATCAAAACCTAACCTGTACCATAAACCTATACTAACCGTAGCCTTAACATTAACCATAAAACTAAATCTAACCCTAAACCTAAACCTAAATCTATATCTAACCATATCCATTACATTAACCTTTATCCTAACCCTAATGATAACCTTAGCCCTAACACTAACCCTAACCCTAAACCTACCATATCCTGTCCCTAGACCTAAGGCTGAACCTAATCCTCGATCCAGTCCTATCACTAACACTAGCTCAATCCCTAGCCCTTACCCTAAACATAATCCTAGCCCAAACCCTAACCCCAATCCTAGCCCTAATCTTAAACATAACCGTAACCCAAATCCTAGCTCTAACTCTATTCATTACCCTAATCATAACCCTAAACCTAAGTCTAAACCTAGCCCTAACCCTAACCCTAATTCTATTCCTAGCCCTTATTCTAACCTGAAGCCTCAACTTAGCCCTAACACTCACTAATTCCCTGAACCTTACCTTTAATCCAACTGTAAGAAAATTATAAGCCTAACCCTAACACTAACCCTAGCCCTAATCCTAAACTTAAAACTAGACTTGACGTCAGCGCTAACCCCACCCATTACCCTAACCCTAACCATCAAAGTCATGATAACCTTAGCCCTAAACCTAAACCTACTCTAACACTAACTATAAACATAACCCTAGACCTAACCATGAATCTCACCCTTGCTGTAGTCCTAACCCTTGCTCAAATTCTAATAATTATGTTAAACTTAACACTAACTTTAAACCTAATCCTAAACCTAACCCTAACCCTAACCCGACATCTAAACCTGTCCATTACCTTCAACCTAATGATAACCCTAATCCTAACCCAAGACCCAATCCTAAACCTAACCCTATCCTTAGCACTAACCCTAGCTCAAACCCTAACCCATACCCTAAACCTAACACTAGCCTTCATCCTATCCCTAATCCTAACTCTAGCCTTAATCCTAAACATAGCCCTATACCTAACCCTAGCTCTAACCCTATCCATTACCTTTATGATAACCATAAACCTAATGCTAACTCTAGGCCTAACCCTAACCCTATCAATTACCCTAAACCTAAACTGAGCCCTAAACCTAACATGAAGCCTAAACCTAACCTTATCCATTACTCTAACCCTAACTCAAACCTAATGCTAATTTGATCCATAACCCTAAACCTCAACCTAACCCAAACCCAAAACCTGACTCTGACTATTATCATACCCCTAACTCTCAACTTGAACCTCATCTTAAACCTAACTCTGAAACTAGACCTAGCCATAAATCTTACCAGAAAACTATCCCTAACCATAACCCTAGACCTGATATTATCCCCAGCCCTAATACTTGCCATAACCCTAACACAAACACTAGCCTTCATCCTAGCCCTAAACCAAGCCTTGATCCTAACCCGAACCCTAAATCTAGCCCTATCCCTAATTTTATCCCTCGCCCTAGTTCTTAACCTTGCTATAACCCCATCCCTTCCCCCAAATCTAACCCTAACTCTAACCCTAGACTATCACTTACACTAATCTTAGACATGATCCTAAACCTAATTACAACCTAACCCTACCACAAGCACTAAGATTAACTCTAACTCTCACTCTAGCCCTATTCCAAGATCAAGCCTATCCCTCCCCATAACCCTAACACTTGCCCTAACCTTAGCCCTAACATTAGCCCTAGCCCTAACCCTAGAACTAACCATAACTCTAAGTACAACCCAAAACCTAAGCCTAAACCTCACACTAACACTAGCCCTAACACTAACACTAATTCTAAAACTAGCCCTAATCTAGTCCAAGCCCTAAAACAAAACTGAGTCATAGCCCTAACCCCAACCCTTAACCAAAACCATAATCTAACCCTACACCTACCATAACCTGAGCCCTAATTCCAGTCCTAACATAACCCTAGCACTAACCTTGAGCCTGATTCTGACCTTACACTAACACCAGCTCTAAAATCACCCTAAAAGTATACCTAACCCTAAAACTAGAACTAGCCCCAACTGTAGACCTAAAAGTAGCCCTAATCATAATTCTAGTTCTTACATTAGCCAGAGCCCTAATCCTAGCCCTAACCTAACACAAAGACTAGCCTAAAACTGAGCCCTACATCTTGTTGTAACCGTAACCCTACACCAAGCCCTAACATCATCCTAAAACTAAACCTAACCCTAAAACTGGCCCTAACACTAAACCAAATTCTAGACTTAATCCTAACCATAATCCTAGCCCTAACTCTAGCTCTAACCCTATCCATTACCCTAAACATAACCCTAACCCTAATGCTAACCCTAGCCTTATGCTTAACCCTAATCCTAAACCTAGACCTGACACTAACCTTAACCGTTGCCCTAGACCTAACCATTGCTCAAACCCTAACACTTACCCTAAACCTAACCCTAACACTAAAACTAGGCCTAACCCTAACACTAACCCTAGCTGTAATCCTAACCATAACACTAGACCTAAACCTATCCATTACCCTAAACATAAGCCTAAACCAAACATAGTTCTAAACATAGCTCTAACCCCACCCATTTCCCTAACCCTAACTATAAATGTCATGATAACACTAGCCCTAACCCTAAAACTACTCTAACCCTAACTGTAAACTTAACCCTAGTTCTAACCCTAAACCTATCCTAACTGTAAACCTAACCCTAGACCTAACCATAAACCTAATACTTGCCAAAGTCCTAATCCTAGTTCAAACCCTGACAATTACGCTAAACCTAACACTGAACCTATTCCTAAACCTAAATCTACCCTATCCATTTAGGCTTAACCCTAAACCTATCGCTAACACTAACCCTATCCATTATCTAACCTAACCTGAACACTAAACCTAACCCTATCAATTATGCTAAACCTAACCCTAACCCTAATGCTAATTTGAGCCCTAAAACTAAACCAAAACCTAACCCAAACTCTGAAAAAGACACTAACTCTAATAACACACCTAGCTCTAAACCTGTCCCTTACCCTAAACATAACCCTTAAACTAGACCTAGCCATAAAACTAACCATAACTGTATCCCTAACCATAACCCTAGACCTCACATTAGCAGTCTACCTAATTATTGCCTTAAACCTAACACAAGCCTGAGCCCTCTTCCTAGCCCTAAAACTAGCCTTAATCCTAATCTGAATGCTATCCCTAGCCTAAACCCTAATTTCAACCCTTGACCTATTTCTGAATTTAGATATAACCACATCCCTTCCCCTAACCCTAACCCTAACTCTAACCCTAACACTGTCATTAACACTAACCATAGCCCTAACCCTTGGCCTAATCCTAACACTAACCATAGCTCTAATCCTAGACATAATTTAATGCTAACTGTAACCCTAACTCTAACCCTAGCCCTAAGACTAACCCTAACTCTAGACCTAGACCTATTTCTAGTACTAACCTTATCTATTGCCTAACCCTAACACTAGCCCTAACCGTGTCCTAACCCTAGCCCTAGTCCTAAACCTAGAACTAAACCTAACTCTAAACCTAACCCTAAATCTAATCCTAAACCTCATCCTAACACTAGCCATAACCCTAATTCTAATTTGAACTAGCCATAGCCCACAAACAAAACTGAGCTGTGGCCCTAATACTAAAACTTAACCTAAACCAAGTCCTAACACTAAACCTAGTACTAACCCTATCCCTACAAATAATACTGAACGTGACTCTAACCCTAAAACTACTTCTAAACATCACCCTAACCCTAAACTTAACCCAAACAGTAGACCTAGCCCTAATCCTCACCCTAAAACTATCTCTAATCATAAAGCTAGTTCTTAAATTAGCCATAGACCTAACACTAACACAAAAACTAGACCTAATCTGAGCCTCAACCCTAGATTTAACCCTAACCCTAACCCTAATCCTAACCCTAACACTAACCCAAACCCTAGCTCTAAACCTATTCCTTACCCTAAGCCAAACTCTCACCTTTATGCTACCCTAGTTCTAACCCTAATCCTTAGCTTACCCCAAACCCTAACTCTATTACTAGTCCTAACCCTAGCCCTCATTCCATCTTTAACCCTAACCCGAAGCCTAAGCCTAACCCTTATCCTTATTCTGACCCTAACACTAACCCTACATCAAAGCCTGACCTTACCACTAAACCGAATCCTAACACAAGCCCTGCCAGTAAACCTATACATAAACTTAACCATAAAATTACCACTAGACCTAAACTTAATCCTACATATAATCTTAACTCTAGCCCTAGTCCTAAACAAAAACCTAGCTGTAGCCCTAAAATAACCATTAACCTAAGGCAAAGACTAACCCTATCCCTAGAGCTAACCCTAGTTCTAATGCTAGCCCTAACAATAAAACCCAATGCTAACCCAAACACTGATGCTTACCCTAACAGAAACCTTAGCTCTAAACTTTAATTCAAAACTTAAACTTAACACTAGACATATCTATAACCCTAACCCAAAAAACTAGCCATAACCATAATCCTAGTTCTTACATTACCCATAGCCCTAACACTAGCCATAAAGCTAGACCTAAGCATAACCCTAATCCTAATCCTAGCCAAAACCCTAAACCTAATGCTTGCCCTAGACCTAACCCTACCTCAAAATCTAACCCTTACCCTAAACATCACCCTAGCTCTAACCCTAACCCTAAACCTATCTCTAATCCTGACTGTAACCATAGCTCAAATCTTAGCTCTAACTTTATCCATTACCTTAAACATAACCCTAACCCTAATGCTAACCCTAGTCCTAACCCTAAACCTAACCCTAAGCCTAAACCTAACCACATCCATGATTCTAATCCTAACCCTTGCCTTCGCCCTAACCCTAGCTCAAACTCTAACACTTACCCTAAACCTAACCCTAACACTAACCCTAGGTGTATCTCAAACCCTAGCCCTAATTCTAACCTTAACCTAAGCCCTAACACTAGAACTAAACCTATCCATTACTCTAAACATAAGCCTAAACCAAATGCTGACCCTAGGCCTAACCCTAACCCTATCCCTAACACTAACCCTATACATTAGTCTAAACCTAACCTGAACTGTAAACCTAACTCTATCCATTACTCTAACCCTAACCTTAATGCTAATTTGAGCCCTAACCTTAATCCTTAACCCAAACCAAACCCTAACCCAGACTCTGACCCCACTAATAAACTAGCTCTATACCTAACCTCTACCCTAAACCTAACCCTTACACTAGACTTAACTATAAATCTATCCCTAACACTTTCCCTAACCATATTCATAGACCTGACATTAGCCCTAGCCCTAATCCTAGCCCTAACCAAAACACAGACCCTAGCCCTCATCCTAGCCCTAAACGTAGACTTAATCCTAACCCGAACCCTCACCCTAGCCCTATCCATAAATATAATCCTCTCCCTAGCACTAAACCTAGCTATATAACACCGTCTCTTCCCCCCAAAACTAACCCTAACCCTAGATCTATCCATAGGCCTAACCCTAACACTTTTCATAGCGCTAATCCTAGCCCTATTTGAATCCTAACCTTAACCCTACCCCTAACCGTAGCCCTAAGACTAACTCTAACTCACATGCTAGCCCTATTTCTATTTATAACCCTATTCGTTACTATAACTCTCACAATAGTCTTAACCTGAGTCCTTACACGAGCCATAGTCCTAACCCTAGATCTAACGATAACTCTAAATCTAACTCTAAACTTAAGCCTAAACGTCATTCTACCACTAGCTCCAACACTATTGCTAATCAAAAACTAGCCGTAATCCAAGCCCTAGCCCCTAAAACAAAACCGAGCCATTGCTCTAAACCTAAAACTTAACCTAAACCAAACCCTAACGCATAACTAGCCATAACCCTAGCTCTATTTCGAGTCCTAGGCCTAAAACTAACCCTCACCCTGACTCATATCCAATCACAAACCCAGCTCTAAATATCACCCTAACCCTAAAACTAATGCTAACACTAGAGGTTTAACCCCTAACCATAACCCTAAAACTAACCCTAAAAACCATAGTTCTTACATTAGCCATTGCTCTAACCGTAGCCATAACCCTAATACAAAAACTAGCCCTAATTTGAGCCCTAAACCTAGCTTTAACCCTAACCCTAGCCCTAACCCTAGATCTAAACCTATCCCTTACCCTATGGCAAACCCTAAACCTAATGCTAATGCTAATCCTAGTCCTAATTATATTCCTTTACATAACCCAAATCCTAACCCTATTAGTAGTCCTAACCCTCGTCCTCATTGTAGCTCTAACCATAAGCCAAACCCTAACCCTAACCCTGACCCGTATTCTGACCCTAACACTAATCATAGGTCTAAACCTGAACTTAACCCTAAACCGAACCCTAACACTAGCCCTACTTGTAGCTTTATACCTAAACCTAACCCTAACACAAGCCATAGACCTAAATCTAATCCTTATCTATCCATAACTCTAGCACTAGACCTAAAGTAAAAACTAGCTCTAATAATAACCCTTATAGTAAAGCCAAAAACTAACCATTCCCCTAGGCTTAAACCTAGTCCTAATTCTGGCTTTTACATTAACCACAACCCTAAACTGAACACTGACCCTGACACTAACACTAACCATAGCTCTAAACATCACAGTAACCCTAAACCTAACCCTAAAACTATACTTAGCTCAAACATTAACCCTAAAACTAGCCCTAATCATAACAAAGGTCTTACATTTGCCATAGCTCTAACCTATTGGAAAACCTAGCCCTAACCCAAGCCCTACCCTAGCTTTAACCCTAAAGCTAACCATAAGCCTAAACTTAGTCCTAACCCTAAACCTAGGCCTAACCCTAGACCTAATCCTAAGCATAACACTACCCCTAACACTAGCTCTAACCCTATCCATTACCCTAATGATAACCCTAATGCTTCTGCTAACCTTAGGCCAAACCCTAATGCTATACTTAACCCTAACTCTATCCATTGCCCTATACCTAACCTGAACTCTAAACCTAAAACTATCTTTAACCTATCCCTAACCATAATGATAACTCGAGCCTTAACCCTAAACCTTAATCTAATAAAAATCCTAACCCTGACCCTGACCCTAATAATATCCATAGCTCCTAACCTGACCCTAACAAGAAACCTGACCCTTACAATAGACCTAGCTATAAACCTAACCCTAAAACTCTCCCTAACTGTAACCATAGACCTGACATTAGCCCTAGCTCTAATCCTAGTCCTAATCCTAACACAAACCTTAGTCCACATTCTAGCCATAAACCTTACCTTAATCATAAACCTAGCCCTAAACATAACCCTAAATCTAATCCTCACCCTAGTCCTAAAAGTAGCTATAACCCCATCCCTTAAGCTAAACCTAACCCTAACCCTAACAGTAACACTAACCCTACCCTAAACCTAGGCCTTACTCTAACACTAACCCTAGTCCTAATCCCAGCCCTAATTTAGCCCCATCCCTAACCCAACCCTAACCCTAGCCCTAAGACTAACTCAAACTCTCGCCGAAGCCTTATACCTAGTTCTAACCCTATCCCTTACCATCACCCTATACATAACAGTAAACTTAGCCCTAATCCTAGCCTTATCCTTACCCGTAGCTCAAAGCCTAGATCTAAACATAAGTCTAAATCTAACCCTAAACCTAAGCCTAAACCTCACACTAACATTAGCCCTAATCCTAAAACTATCCCTAACTTTATCCCTAGCCCTAAAATAAATCCGAATCATAATCCTAAACCTACATCTAGCCCTAATCCTATCTGTAATTCTAGTCCTAACTCTAACCTGATATCTAATGTGGACTCTGACCCTAACATTAAACCTAGCTCTAAACATCTTTGTAGCCATAAATTTAACCCTAACACTAGACACAGACATATCCCTGACCCTATCACTAGCTCTAATCATAACGCTACTTCGTACATCAGCCATAGCCTTAAACCTAGCCCTAAACTAACTCCAAATCTTGCCTTAGTCCGAGTCCTAAACCTAGTTTTTTAAAATATTTTTTTGTAGATTTCGGTGGACACAACAACTTTATTTTATTGGAATGTGGTGCTGAGGATCAAACCCAGCGCCCTGCGCATGCCAGGTGAACACGTTACTTCTTGAGCCACATACCCAGCCGCTAAACCTAGCTTTAACCCTAAACGTAAATCTAACCCTAAGCCCCCTCCCCCCAAAAAAGCCCTAATCCTATACATAAACCTACCCCTAAGCTTAGGTCTAACCATAACTATTACCCTAATGATAACCCATTATGCTAACCCTAGGCCTAACCCTAACCCTATCCATTACACTAAACCACACCTAAACACTAACCCTTACACAAACAAAAGCCCTAATCCTATATATTCATACCCCTAATCTTAGTTCTAACCCTATCCATTACCCTAATGATAACCCTTATGCTAACCCTAGGCCTAACCATAACCCTATCCATTACACTAAACCACATCTAAACCCTAAACCTAACCCTTTCATTACCTTAACCCAAAACCCTAATGATAATTCAAGCCCTAATCCTAAACCCTAACCTAACCCAAACCCTCACCTTGATCCTGACCCTAATAAAACCCTAGCTCTAAAACTGACCCTTAGTATAAGCCTAACCCCTACACTGGAGCAAGCCATAAACCTAATTCTAAATCTATCCCTAACTGTAACCCTAGACATGACATTAGCCCTAGCCCTATTACTAGCCCTAACCCTATCATAAACATTAGCCCTCATTCTAGCCCTAAACCTAGCTTTAATGATAACCCTAAACCTAACCCTAGCCCTAACCCTAATACTAACACTTGACCTAGACTTCAGACTAGCTATAACCAAATACCTTACCCTAAATGTAATCCTAAATCTAACCCTAACCCAAGGCCTAAACCTAACACTAACACTAGCCCTAATTTAGCCCTAGCCCTAACCCTAACCCTAACCCTAATCCTAGCCCTAAAACTAACTCTAACTCTCATAGTAGCCCTATCACTAGTTCTAACCCTATCCCTTATCATAATCCTAAACCTAACCCAAACCTTAGTCCTAACCCTTGCCCTATCTTTTGCCCTAGCCCTGACCATAAATCAAAACCTAACTCTAAATCTAACCCTAACAAGAAGCCTAAGCCTAACCATTATGAATACATTTATATTTAGACTCTGTGTCTACAGATGTTAGCTTCAATTATTATTTAGAATATAGTCATTAGTTTCATAAAAAGCATACCATTTCTGGTGGTGTATAGAGAACTGAGGGTCAAGGGTAGGATGCTATGTTAAGGGAGAAAGGAATGAGGGTATGTGATTAATCTAACTTAGCAACTTTGGAGGAGAACTCTAATGAATTCATCTTTTATCTAGCATTACCATGTTTCCTAGGTTGGACATTCTCAGTTCAAGGTTCACTTTCAGTATCAGTTTGTGTTTTATGGTTTCACTTCATCTTGACTGCTATGGGTTAGGGTTAGGATTAGGACTATGGCTTGTTGTTTTTTTTTTTTTGTTGTTGTTTGTTTGTTTGTTTTTAGGGCTAGGACTAGGGTAACAGCTAGATTTTGAATTAGTGTTAGGGTTAGGGCTAGTGTTAGGGTGAGGTTTAGGCTTAGGGTTAGGGTTAGATTTAGAGTTAGGGTTAGGGTTAGGGTTAAGGTTAGTGTTACAGTAAAGAATAGGGTCAGAACTAGGGGAAAAGGCTAGAACGAGAGTTAGATTTAGATTTAGGACTAGTCCTATGGTTAGGGTTAGGGTTAAAGATAAATTAGGGCTAGGATTAGGGCTAGGATTAATGTTATGGTTAGGCCTAGGGGTAGGGCTAGGTTTAAAATTAGCATTGGGGTTAGGATTAAGTTTAGGGGGTCTAGGGATGTGGCTCAAGCGGTAGCGCGCTCTCCTGGCATGCGTGCCGCCTGGGTTCGATCTTCAGCACCACATACAAACAAAGATGTTGTGTCCGCCAAAAAACTAAAAAATAAATATTAAAAACTCACTCTCTCTCTCTCTCTCTCTCTCTCTCTCTCTCTCTCTCTCTCTCTCTCTCTTTCTCTCTCTCTCTCTAAAAAAAGTTTAGGGGAATGGGTGGGGTTATAGCTAGCTTTAGGGCTAGGGTGAGGGTTAGAATTAGGATTAGTGGTAGGGTTAGTGTTTAGGTTAGGATTAAGGCTAGGTTTAGGGCTAGGGTTTCTGTTAGGTTCAGGGCTAGAACTAGGGCTAGGGCTATGTTTAGGGTAAGGGTCAGGTTTACAGTTAAGTATATTATTATGGTTAAGGTCAAGGTTAGCATTATATAAGGTCAATGTTTAGGGTTAGGGCTTAAATTAGTGTTAGGTTTAGGCTTAGGGTTAGGGTAATGAATAGGGTTAGGTTTAGGTTTCAATTAAGTTTACGGCAATGGATGAGTAAGGTTTAGCAATATGGTTAAGGTTAGCATTGGTTAGGATTATGTTTAGTATAATGGATAGATTTAGAGCTAGTGTTAGGGCTAGGTTATTGTTTGGATAAAGTCTATGATTATATTTAGATATAGGGATAGGGCTAGCTTTTGGTTTACGATAAGTGTTAGATTTAGGGCTAGTGTTATGGTTAGGTTAGGGTAAGTGTTAGTGTTTAAGCTAGGGTTAGGGCTAGGGCGAGGGTTAGGTTTATTTTTAGGTCTAGGGATATGTTTATGGTTAGATTTTGGTTTAGGGTTCGGGTTATGGCTAGAGTTTTCATTACAGTTAAGGTTAGGTTTAGGGTAATGGATAATGTTAGATTTAGAGTTAGGGTTTGGGTATAGATTAGGGCTAGTTTTAGGATTAGGTTTACTGTAAGGCTAAATGTCTCTGCTAGGGTTAGGGCTATGTTGAGGTTTAGGTTTATGGTTAGGTCTTGGGATATGTTTAGCTTTAGGGTTAGGTTTAGTGTTAGGGATAGGGTTATAATTAGGGTTATGGTTAGGTTTAGGGTAATTTACAGGCTGAGAACTAAAGTTTGAGCTAGGATTAAGGTTAGGATAAGAGCTAGGGTTACGGTTATGGTTTAGGATATGGCTAGTGTAATGTTTACAGTAAGGGTTTGGCTTTTAATTAGGGTTAGGTCTAAGGCAAGGGTTAATGTTAGGGTTAGTGTTAGGGCTAGGGTTAGGGTTAGGGTTATGCTTAGGGCTAAATTAGGCCTAGGATTATGGCTAGGTTTTGTGTTAGGTTTAGGGCTAGGGTTAGGACTATTGTTAGGGTTAGGGCTACTCTTAAGTTTAAGATTATGGTTAAAATAGGGTTAGGGTTAGGGTTATGTTTAGGGCTAGTATTACTATTAGGTTTATGGCTAGGTCTAGTGTTAGGATTAGGTTTTGAGTTTGGGTTAGGTTTAGAGATAGGTTAATGTTAGGGTCAGGGTCAGTGTTCCGGATAGGATTAGGGTTAGGTTTAGAGCCAGAATTAGGATTAGTGTTAGGTCTGGGTAGGGTAAGTGTTGTGTTTAGGTTAAGGGTTATTGTTAGGGCTAGAGCTAGGATTTTGTTTAGGTCTAGGGCTAGAATTATAGCTATATTTAGGATTATTTTGGTGTCCAGATTTAGTGTTTGAGTTAGGTATAGTTATAGCATTACCAGTAGGGCTAGTGTTAGGGTTTGGTTTAGGGTTAGGGTCAGGTTTAAATTTAGGGTTACTGTTAGAATCAGAATAAGGATCAGGGTTAGGGTTAGAACTAGAATGAGGGTTAGGGTTAGGACTAGTAATACTGTTAGTGTTTAAGTTAGGGTAAGGATTAGTGTTAGGACCTGGGTTAGCATTTGGTTTAGGGTTTGGGTTAGGGTAAGAGATAGTGTTAGAGCTTGGGTAGGGCTAGTGTTAGGGTTAGGGTTAGGGCTTGTGTTAGGGTTATGATTAGGGTTTCAGCTAGGTTTAGGACTAGAATTAGGGGTAGGTTTTATGTTAGGGTTAGGGCTAGGGTTATGACAATGACTAATGTACAAACTAGGGTTACGATTAGGGCTAGTTTTAGGGTTAGGGTTAAGGCTAGGTCTAGTGTTAGGGTTAATTTAAGGTTAGGGTGATGTTTAGAGCTAGGATTAGTGTTAGGATCAGCGTCAGGTTCAGGGTTATTATCAGAGTTAGGGTTAGGGCTAGGTTTCGGTTTATGGTTTGGCTTAGGTTAAGGGTTAGGGTTGGGGATATGGCTTGGTTTTCTTTTATAGTTACGGCTAATGGTAAGGAAATATTTAGGATTAGCATTATTGTTAGGGCTAGTGTTAGAGTTTGGATTAGGATTATGGTTATGGTTAAATTTAGAGTTAGGTTTAAATTTAGAGTTAGGTTTAAATCCAGGGTTGGGCTATGGCTAAGGTTAGAACTAGGGATAGGGCTAGGGCAAGAGTTAGAGTTAATCTTAAGGCTAGGTTTAGGGTTATGTTTAGGTTTAAGATTATGGTTAGGTTTAGGGTTATGGTTAGGTTTAGGGTAAGGGATGGGTTTATAGATAGGTTTAGGGCTAGGGCTTGGGTTAGAATTAGGGTTAAACCTCGGGTTATGATTTGGGTTAGGACTAAAGCTAGGTTTAGGGCTAGGATTAGGGCTAGGGCTAGTTTCAGGTCCAGCTTTACAGTTAGAGACACTTTTAGTATTAGGTTAGATGTAGTGTAAGGGCTAGGTTTCGAGTTAGGGTCAAGTTTAGAGCTCAGGGTATTGTTTGGGTCAGGGTCGTGATTAGTGTTTGGGATAGATTAAGGTTGAAATTTAAGGCTCGAATTAGCATAGGGTTAGGATTAGGGTAATGATATAGTTAGGTTTAGGTTTCAAGTTAGGTTTAGGGTAATGGATAGGGTTAGGATTATGGATCTGGTAAGGTTTAGGCTTAGGGTTAGCATTAGGGTTAGGATTATGGTTAGGGTAATGGATAGGGTTAGGGTTAGGGTTAGAGCTAAGTTTATGGTTATTCTTAGTGCTAGGTTTAGGGTTATGTTTATGGTTAGGGTTAAAGCTCGGTTTAGGGCTCAGATTAGGCTAGGTTTTGGGTTAAGTTAGGGCTAGGGTTAGGGTTATGTAAGTACTAGGGTTATAATTAGGGCTAGTTTTAGAGTAAGGGTTAGGGTTAGGGCTAGGTCTAGTGTTATGTTTAGGGTTATGTTTAAGGTGATGTTTAAAGCTAGGGTTAGTGTTAACATCAGAATCAGTGTTAGGGTTAGTTTTATAGTTCTGCTTAAAACTAGAATTAGGGCTAGGGTTAGGGCTAGGTGTACGGTTAGGTTTTGGTTTAGGTTAAGGGTTAGGGTTAGGGCTATGGCTCAGTTTTGTTTTAGGGCTAGGGCTAGAGTTAGGGCTAGTTTTAGGAGTAGCATTAGGGTTAGGGTTAGGGTTAGGTTTAGGCTTAGGATTTGCCTCAGGGTTAGATTTTGAGTTAATGTCAGATCTAGGGTTATAGGGCTAAGGAAATGGCTAGGGTTAGGCCTAGGTTTAGGGCTAGTTTAGGAGTTCCAGTAAGGGATAGGGTTAGAACTAGTTTTAGGGATAGGGAGAGAGTTACACTTAATTTTAGGGCTAGGGTTAGGATTAGGTTTAGGGTTAGGGATAGGGCTAAGTTATGTCTAAGATTAGGGATACGGTTGGTTTTAAGTTAGGCCTAGGTTTATGGTTAAGGTTATGATTAAAGCTATGTTTAGGGCTAATATGGGCTAGGGTTTGTGTTTGGGTTAGGGCTAGGATTATATCTAGGGCTAAGTCAGGTCTAGGGTTATGGTTATGGATTGTTTAAGGTTAGGTTTTGGCTAGGTCTAATTTAAGGATTAGGTTTAGGGTAAGGGTTAGGTTAGAGCTAGGGGAATTATTAGGGTCAGAGTCATGGTTATGGTTACTTTTAGGTTTGAGTTTAGGGTCAGGGCTCAAATTAGCATTTGGGTTATGGTTAGGGTACTAATAGGGTTAGATTTATGGTACAGGTTAGTTTTAGGGTAACTGATAGTGTTGGGGTTAGTGATAGGTTTAGAGTTAGGCCTACGATTAGCATTAGGGAAAGTGTTATGTTTAGGGTAATGGATACAGTTAGAGTTAAGTTTAGGGCTAGGTTTATGGTTAGGATTAGGTCTTGAGATAGGGTTAGGCCTAGAGTTAGCATTAGGGTATGGGTTATGATTAGGGTAATGGATACAATTATAGCTAAGGTTATAGCTAGACTTATGGTTAGGATTATGTCTTGAGTTAGTGTTAGGGTATGAGTTAGAACTAGGATTAGGGTTAGTATTATGTTTAGTGTAAGAGTTAGGTTCTGAGCTATGATTAGGGTTAGAGCAATGGTTAGGTTCAGGGTTATGTTTAGGGATAGGATTCCAGTAGCTTTAGAGTTAGGGTAAGGGTTAGGGAAATGTTTATAATTAAGTTTAGGGTTAGGGTAATAAATACTGTTAGATGTAGGTTTAGGGTTAGGGACAGGGTTAGATTTAAGTTTAGGTTTATATCTACGGTTATGTTTAGGTTTATGGTAAGGGTTAGTGTTTGATTTATGGTTAGGGCTATAGTGAGTATTAGTTTAGGGTTAGGTCTAGGGTTAGTTTTTTGTTTAGGGTTAGGATTATGGTTAGGGTTAAGGATAGGGTTACAATTAGCATTCGGGTTAGGGTTAGGGTAATGGGTTTATAGCTAGGATTAGGGCTAGTGATAAGGTCAGGATTAGGACTAGGTTTAGGTTTAGATTCAGGGATAGTTCTAGGTTTATGTTTATAGTAAGGGTTAGATTTTGAGCTAGGGTTAGGACTAAGGCGAGGGTTAGATTTAGGATAGTGCTAGGGTTAGGGTTAATGTTATGCTTAGGGCTAGGTTAAGGCCTAGGATTACCCCTAGGTTTTGTGTTAGGTTTATGCCTAGGGTTAAAGCTGTGGGTAATGTAAGAGCTAGGACTATGATTAGGGCTAGTTTTAGGGTTAGGGCTATGCCAAGTTCTAGTGTTAGGTTTAGATTTTCCATTAGGGTCAGGTTTAGAAGTAGTTTTACTGTTAAAGGCAGAATCAGTGTTTGGGTTAGAGTTAAGGTAGGGTTACAGCAGGAGTAGGTTTAGGTCTAGGGATAGGATTAGTGTTTGTGTTAGGATAAGGGTTATTGTTAGGCCTAGGACTAGGTTTTTGTTTAGGTCTAGGGCTAGAGTTAAGGCTAGATTTAAGCTTAGGTTAGGTCCAGTGCTATTGTTAGGTTTTAGTCTAGTGTTAGGGTAGAGTTTAAAACTAGGGCTTGTGTTAGGGTCAGAATAAGGGGGTCATGGTTAGCGTTCATGTTTGAAATAGGAATAGAGCTAGAATGAGGGCTAAGGTCAGGACTATTAATAAGGTTAGGATTTTGGTTAGCCTAAGGATTAGGCATAGGTCTAGGGCTACCATTAGAGTTAGGGTTATTCATAGGGTAAAGGATAGCCTTAGAGCTAGGGTTAGGGCTAGAGTTAGGGTTAGGGTTCAATCTAGAGTTAGGGCTTGGATTAGGGTTAGTTTTTGGGTTATGGTAGGGCTAATGTTAGGGCAATGGCTAATGTAAGAACTAGGGTTACAATGAGGGTTAGTTTTAGGGTAAGGTTTAGGGTTAGGTGTAGGTCTAGTGTTAGGGTTAGGTTTAAGGTTAGGATAATATTTAGAGCTAGGGTTAGTGTTAGGATATGAGTTAGGGTCAGGGTTAGATTTAAGGTTAGGCTTAGGACTTGACTTAAGGACTCGAACTAGGAATAGGTTTACTTTTAGGTTTCAGTTTAAGGTTAGGAGGGTGTTAGAGCTAGGGTGAGTGTTAGGATATGAGTCAGGGTCAGGGTTAGATTTAAGGTTAGGTTTAGGACTCAAATTAAGGCTATGGTTAGGACTAGGTGTAGTGTTAGGGTTTGGTTTAATTTACGGTTTAGGGTTAGGTCTATTGTTCATTTTGTTTTACTGCTAGGGTTAGGTTTAGGGCTAGTTTTACAATTAGCATTAGGGTTAGGGCTAGTTTTAGTGGTAGGCTTTGGCTTCGGGTTAGGGTTAGATTTTAAGTTAGGGTTAGATCTAGGGTTAAGGCTAGAACTACGTATAGGGCAAGGGTTAGGTGTAGGGTTAGGCCTAAGGTTAGGGTTACTGTAATGCATAGGGTTAGAACTAAGGATAAGGCTATTATGGGAATTAGAGTTAATCTTAGGGCTAGGGTTAGGGTTAGCTTTAGGTATAAGGTTATGTGTAGGGCCAGTGTTAGTTTTTGCTCTAGGGTTACGGTCAGGTTTAGACCTAGGGTTTGTGTAAGACTCAGAATAAAGGTCAGGATTAGCATTAGGGTTTGGGATAGGATTAGAGCTAGAATGAGGTCTAGGGTCAGGACTATTAATATTGTTAGGATTTTGGTTAGCCTAAGGATTAGGGATACGTCTATGGTTATCATTAAGATTAGAGTTTCACTTAGGTAAAGGATAGGTTTAGAGCTAGGGTTAGGGCTAGGGTTAGGGTTAGGGTTAAAGCTAGGTTTAGGGCTCATAATAGAGCTAGTTTTTGTGTTAGAGTTAAGGCAAGTGTTATGGCAATCGCTAATGTAAGAACTAGGGTTAAATTTATGGTAAGTTTTAGGGTTAGGGTAGTTCTAGTGTTAGTATTAGGTTTAAGGTTAGGGTGATAATTAGAGCTAGGGTTAGTGTTAGGATATGAGTCAGGTTCAGGGTTAGGGTTAGGACTCAAATAAAGGCTAGGGTTACTGTTAGGTTTTGGTTTAAGCTTAGGATGGTGTTTAGAACTAGGGTGAGTTTAAGATATTAGTCAGGGTCAGGGTTAGTTTTAAGGTTACTGTTAGGACTCGAATTAAGGCTAGGGTTAGGTCTAGGTGTAGTGTTAGTGTTTGTTTTAAGTTAAGGTTTAGGGTTAGGGCTATTGCTCGGTTTTGTTTTACTGCTAGGGCTAGGGTTAGGGCTATTTTATAATTAGCATTTGGGTTATGTTTAGTGTTAGTGCTAGGCTTAGGCTTAGGTTTAGATCTAGGCTTAGGGCTAGGACTAACGGTAGGGCTAGGGTTAGAGTTAGGGTTAGGGTTATGGTAAGAGATAGGGTTAGAACTAGCAATAGGGCTAGTGTATGAATTAGAATTAGTCTTCGAGCTAAAGTTAGCATTAGGGTTAGTGATAGGGCTAGAATTAGGGCTAAGATTAGGGTTCAGCTTAAGCATAGTGTTAGGGTTAGATGTAGGATTAATTTGAGGGTAAGGGATGATGTTATAGCTAGGTTGATAGGTAGGGTTATGTTTAGAATTATGGTTAGGGTTAGGGTATTGATTAAGTTTAGGTTTAGGGAAATATAAGGGCTAGAGTTTGTTTTACAGTTAGGCCTAGGATTAGACGTATGGCTAACTTCAGGTCTAAAATTATGTTTAAAGATAGTTTTAGATTTAGGATTATGGCTACATCTAGTGTCAGGTTTAGGTTAGGGTCAGGTTTAGGGATAGGTCTATTATTAAGGTCAAGGTCTGTGTTAGGGTTTGGGATAGGTTAAGGCTTAAAGTTAGGGATATAATTAGCTATAGGGTTAGGGTTAGGATAATATAAGGCTTAATATTAGGATTCATGTTAAGTTTAGGGAAATGGATATGATAGGTAAAGAGATAGGGTTAGGTTTAGGCCTAGGGTTAGCATTAGGGTTAGGGTTATGGTTATTATAATGGATAGAGTTAGAGCTAGGGTTAGGAATAGGCTTATGGTTATGATTAGGGCTAGGGTTAGTGTTAGGGTTAGGGTTAGGTTTAAAGCTCGGGTTAGGGCTCAGATTAGGGCTAATTTTTGTGGTAAGTTAGTGGTAGGGTTAGGGTTATGGGTAATGTAAGTACCAGGGTTAGGATTAGGGCTAATTTTAGGGTTGAGATTAGGGCTAGATTTACTGTTAAGGTTAGGATTAGGGTTGGGGTGATGTTTAGAGCTAGGGTTAGTGTTAGTGTCAGATTCAGGGTCAGGGTTAGTTTTAGGGTTTGGCTTAAAACTCGAATTAGTGCTAGGGCTAGTGGTAGCTGTATGATTAGGGTTTGGTTTAGTTTAAGGGTTAGTGTTAGAGCTTTGGCTCAGTTTTATTTTAGGGATAGGGGTAGGGTTAGGGCTAGCTTTAGGGTTAGTGTTAGGCTTAGGGCTAATGTTAGAGTTAGGCTTAGGCTTCATTTAGGGTTAGATTTAGAGTTAGATTTTGATCTAAGGTTAGTGCAAGGGCTATGTACAGAGCAAGGGTTAGGACTAGGTTTAGGGCTTGGTTTAGGGTTACATTAAGGGATAGGTTTAGAACTAGTGATAGGATAGTGTGAGAGTTTGTTAGTCTTAGGTCTAGGGTTAAGGTTAGGAATAGGGTGGAATTAGGGCTAAGATTAGGGCTAGGGTTAGTATTAGGGTTAGGGCTAGGGTTAGGGTTAGGGTTAGGATTAAGGCTAGGTTTAGGGATAGGATAAGGACTGGAGTTTTTTAGGGTTAGGGCTAGGATTAGGGCTAGGGCTAATGTCAGGTCTAGGGTTACAGTTTAGAAGAGTTTTAGGGTTATGTTTGTTGCTAGGTCTAATGTAAGGTTTAGGTAAGTGTAAGGTTCATGTATAGTGCTAGAAGAATTATTAGGGTCAGGGTCAGGGGGTCAGGGTTAGAGTTTGGTTGAGTTTAGGGTTTAGGGTTAGGGCTCAAATTAGCTTTAGGGTCAGGGTTAGGGTAATGATAGGGTTTTGTTTACGGTTCAGGTTACGTTTAGGGTAATTGATAGGGTTAGGGTTAGCAATAGGGTTAGTGTTAAGCCTAGGGTTGGCATAGGGTAGGGGTAATGGTTAGGATAATGGATAGGGTTAGAGCTAAGGTTAGTGCTAGGGTTATGGTTAGAAATAGGTCTTGAGTTAGGGTTAGGGTTAGGGTTAGAACTAGGGTTAGTTTTAGTGTTATGTTTAGCATAAGAGTTAGGTTTTGAGCTAGGGTTAGGCCTAGGGCGAGTGTTAGGTCTAGAATTAGGTCTAGGGATAAGATTACAGTACAGTGAGGGTTAGAGTTAGGATTAGGGCTAGCGTCATTATTAGGGGTAGGGTTAGGGTTAGAGTAATGGATATGGCTAGATGTAGGTGTGGGTACTGTTAGATTGAGGTTTAGGTTTAGGTTTAGGGCTATGATTATATTTAGGTTTATGGAAAGGTTTAGGGTTTGAGCTAGAATTAGGTGTATGTCGAGTGCGATGTTTAGGGTTAGGTCTAGGGTTAGTTTTCCGGTTAGGTTTAGAGTTATGTTTAGGCCTGGGGTTATCAATAGGTTTAGGGTTAGGTTTAGGGTAATGGGTAGGTTTAGAGCTAGGTTTAGGGCTGGGTTAAGTTTAGTATTAGGATTAGTGTTAGGGGTATATTTAGGGATAGGTGTAGGTTTATGTTTAGGGTAAGGGTTAGGTTTGACCTAGGGTTAGGACTAATCGAATGTTAGGTTAGGGCTATGGTTAGGGTTACGCTTAGGGCTAGGTTTAGGCCTAGGATTAACTATAGGTTTTGTGTTAGGTTTAGGCCCAGGGTTAGGGCAGTGGATAATGTAAGAACTAGGGTAATGATTATGGCTAGTTTTAGGGTTAGGGTTATGGCTAGGTCTAGTGTTAGGTTTAGAAATTTGGTTAGGGTCATGTTTAGAGGTAGGTTTACTTTTAAAGGCATGGTCAGTGTTTGGAATAGAGTTAGAGTTAGGGTTACAGCCAGAATTAGGACCAGGTTTAGGTCTAGAGGCATAATTAGTGTTTGTGTTAAGTTAAGGTTTATTGTAAGGGATTTGGTTAGGTTTTTGTTCAGGTCTAGGGCTAGAGTTAAGGCTAGATTTAGGATTAGGTTTTGGTCTAGGGCTGTGTTAGGGTTTTGTCTAGGGTAGGGTCAGGTTTACACCTAGGATTAATGTTAGGGTCAGAATAAGGTTCAGGGTTAGAATTAGGGTTTTGGATAGGGTTAGAGCTAGAGTGAGGGCTAGGTTTAGGACTATTAATAAGGTTAGGGTTTTGGTTGGCCTAAGGATTAGGGATAGGTCTAGGGTAACCATTATGGTTAGGGTTTCACTTACAATAAGGGTAGGCTTAGAGCTAGGGTTAGGGCTAGAGTTAGGATTAAGGTTAGGTTTAGGTCTCGGATTAAGGCTAGTTTTTTGTTAGGGTTAGGACTAGGGTTAGAGCAATGGCTAATGTAAGAACTAGGGTTACAAGTAGAGTTAGGGTTAGGGGTAAGTCTAGTATTATGGTTAGGTTTAAAGTTAAGGTGATATTTATAGCTAGGGATAGTGTTAGGATATGTGTCAGGGACAGTATTAGATTTGGGGTTAGGGTAGGACTCAAATAAGGGCTAGGATTACTGTTAGGGTTCAGTTTAAGTTGAGGGCAATGTTTAGAGCTAGGGTGACTGTTAGGATATGGGTTGCGTCATGGTTAGTTTTAAGGTTAGGATTAGGACTCAAACTAAGGCTAGGGTACTGTTAGGGTTCTGCTTAAGTTTAAGGTGGTGTTTAGAGCTAGGGTGAGTGTTAAGATATGAGTCAGGGTCAGGGTTAGTTTAAGGTTAGTGTTATGACTCCAATTAGGGCTAGGGTTAGGTCCGGTTGTGTATTAGGGTTTAGATTAATTTAAGGTTTAAGGTTAGGACTATTGCTCAATTTTGTTTTAGTCTTAGGATTAGGGTTAGGGCTAGATATAAAATTAGTATTAGGGTTAGGTGTAGTGTTAGTGTTAGGCTTAGGCGTAGGCTTACATTAAGATTTGGAGTAAGGGTTAGTTTTAGGGTTAAAGTTAGGTTTAGGGTAATGGATAGGGTTAGTTTTAGGATTCAGTGTATGTTTAGGGTAATGGAAAGATTTAGGGTTTGTGATAGGGTTAGGGTTAAGCCTAGGGTTAGCATTAGGAATAGGGTTATCATACGGGTAATATATAGGGTTAGAGCTAGGGTTATGGTTAGGATTAGAGCTAGAATTTAGGTTAGAGATTGGATTAGGGATAGTAACCCTAGCTTAGAGTAGGGTTATAATTAGGTTTAGGGTAAAGGTAAGGTTTTTAGCCAGGGTTAGTTCTAGTGTGAGGGTTAGATTTAGTGTTAGGTCTATGGTTAGGGTTATAGTAATTGTCAGGGTTAGGTATAGGGTTAGGGCTAGGGTTTTCATTAGAGTTAGGTTTAGGTTTAGGGTAATAGATTGGATTAGATGTAAGGTTAGTTTTAGGGTTGAGTTTAGTTTTAGTGCTAGGTTTACTATTGTGTTTAGGGTAAGGGTTAGGTTTTGAGTTAGGGTGAGAGTTATGGCAAGGATTAGGTTTAGGTTTAGGTCTAGCGTTAGATTTATGGTTTGGATTAGGGTTTCGGTTAGGGTTAGGGCTAGGATTATCATTAGGGTTAGGGTTAGAGTTAGAGTAATTGTTAGGATTAGGGCTAGGTTTAAGGTTAGGTTTAGGACTAGGGTTAGGTTTATTGTTAGTGATAGGGCTAGGGTTTTGTTTAGACTAAGGTTTAGGGTTTGAGCTAAGTTTAGTACTAAGGTGAGGGTTAGGGTTAGGGTAGGTCTAGGCTTAGAGTTAGGGTTATGTTTAGGGTAAGTTTAGGCCTCTGATTAGGAGTAGGGTTTGTGTTTGGTTTAGGCCTAAGTTTAGTGCTATGGGTAATGTAAGGTCTAGGGTTATAATTGTGGTAGTATTAGGGATAGGGTTATGGCTAGTTCTAGTGTTAGGTTTATATTTTGTTTTAGGGTCATGTTTGTTGCTAGATTTATTGTTAGTGTCAGTGTCAGTGTTCAGGTTAGAGTTAGGGTTAGGGTGAAAGACAGAATTAGGACTAGGGTTAGGTCTAGGGGTAGAGTTAGTGTTTGGTTTAGGTTAAGGGTTACTGTTAGGGCTAGGACTAACTTTTTGTTTAGGGCTAGGGCTAGAGTTATCCCTAGATTTAGCATTAGGTTTAGGTCTAGGGCTAGTGTTAGGTTTAGGTTTATGTAAAAGTTTACTGGTATGGCTAGATTCAGAGTTCAGTTTAGGGTAAGGGTCAGGTTTAGACCTATAATTAGTTTTATTGTCAGAATATTGTGAAAGTTAGGGTTAGGTTTTGGGTTAGGGTTAGAGCTAGAATGAGGGCTAGGGTTAGAACTAGTAATAGGGTTAGTGTTTGGTTTAGGTTAATATTAGGATTGGGACTAGGATTAGCATTGTGGATAGGGTTTGGCTCAGGTTAAGGAATAGGGTTAGAGCTAGGGTTAGGGCTAGTGTTATGGTTAGGTTTAGGGCTAGGGTTAGGGTTCGGTTTAAGGTTAAATCTAGTGTTAGGGCTCAGATTAGGGTTTTTTTGTGTTAGGGTTAGAGCTAGGGTTAGGGCTATGACTAATGTAAGAACTAGGGTTATAATTAGGGTTAGTTTTAGGAATAGGGTTTGGGCTAGGTCTACTGTTAGCATTAGCTTTAGGGTTAGGATGATATTTAGAGCTAGGGTTACTGTTTTGATATGAGTCTGGGTCAGGGTTAGTTTTAGTCCTAGGACTCAAATTTGAGCTAGTGTTATGGCTAGTTGTAGGGTATGAGTTTGATTTAGGTTAAGGTTTAGGGTTAGAGCAATGGCTTGATTTTGTTTTAGGGCTAGGGCTAAGGTTAGAACTAGTTGTAGGATTAGCAATAGTGTTCACCAAGTGGTATGGTGAAGTTTAGGATTAAGGTCAGGTTTAGATTTAGAGTTATGGTTATATCTAGGGTTAGGGCTATGCCTGGGGTTAGGGCTAAGTTTAGGGCTAATGTTAGGGTTACAGTAATGGATAAGGTCAGAAATAGAAACAGGGCTAAGTTGAGAGTTAGAGTTAGTCTTAGGGCTATGATTAAGAGTTAACTTAGTCTTAGCACTAAATTAGGGATAGGATTAGCACTAGGTTTAGTGTTAGGGTTAGGGCTATGGTTAGGGTTAGCATTAGTGTTAGGTTTAGGGTTAGTTTTAGGGGAAGGGATGGGGTTATAGCTAGATTTGGGGTTAGGGTGAGAGTTAAAATTAGGGCTAGGGCTAGGGTGAGGGTTTGGGTTAGGATTAAGGCTAGATTTAGGACAAGGATGAGGGCTAGGGTTTGTGTTAGTGTTAGGCCTATATTAGGGCTAGGGCTAATATGAGGTCTAAGGTTATTATGATTAGGGATAGTTTCAGATTTAGGTTTATGGCTAGGTGTAGTGTAAGGATTAGGTTGAGGGATAGGGTCACATTTAGAACTAGGATATTGTTAGGGTCAGGGTCAGGGTTAGGGTTTGTTTAGGTTAAGGTTTAGTGTTATGTCTCAAATTAGCATCAGGGTTAGTTTTAGGGTTAGGGTAATGGATATGGTTAGGTTTAGGGTTCAGATTAGGTTTAGGGTAATGGATAGAGTTACGGTTATAGAAAGGGTTAGGGTTATCCTAGGGTTAGCATTAGGGTTAAGTTTAGGGTTAAGGTAATAGATAGGATTAGAGGTAGGGTTAGGGCTAGGATTATGGTTAGTATTACGGCTAGGTTTAGGATTAGGTTTAGGTTTAGTGTTAGCATTAAAGCTAATGTTAGGGCTTGGATTAGGGCTAAGATTTAGATTAGGTTAGGGCTAGGGTTTAGGCTATGGCTAATGCAAGATCTAGGGTTATTATTTGGGTTAAATTTAGGGTTAGTGTTTGGCCTAGTTCTAGTGTTAGCATTGTCTTTGGGATTAGTGTGATATTTATAGCTAGGGGTAGTGTTAGGATATAAGTCAGGGTCAGGGTTAGTTTTAGGCATAGGACTCAAATTAGAAAAGAAGTTATGGCTAGGTGTAGGATTACAGTTTATGTTAAAGTGTAGGGTTAGCACAATGGCTGTGTTTTGTCTTAGGGCTAAGGTTAGGATTAGGGCTAGTTTTAGGATTAGTGATAGTGTTAGGTCTAGTGGTAGGGTGAGGTTTAAGGTTAGGGTTAGGGTTAGATTTAGAGTTATGGATAGGTGTAGGGATTGTTTTGGGACTAGGATTAAGACTAAGGTTAGGGCTTGTGTTAAGGTTATGGTAACTGATAGGGTTAGAACTAGAAATAGGGCAAGTGTTAGAGTTAGTTTTTGGCCTAGGGTTAGGGGTAGGGTTAGGGCTAAATTAGGGCTAGGATTAGCGCCAGGGTTAGGCCTATGGTTAGGGCTAGAATCAGGGTTAGTGTTAGGGTAAGGGTTAGGGTTAGAGTTAGGGGAAAGGATGGGGTTATAGCTAGATTCAGGACTAATGAGAGGGTTAAAATCAGGGGTAGGGCTAGGCTTAGGGTTCAGGTTAGGATTAAGGCTATTATGAGGGCTAGGGTTTGTATTAGGGTTAGGGCTATTATTAAGGCTAGGGATAATGTCAGGTCTAGGTATATGGTTAGTGTTAGTTTTTGGGTTAGGTTGTGGCTAGGCTTAGTATAAGGTTTAGGTTTAGGATAAAGTTCAGGTTTAAAGCTAGGTATATTATTAGGGTCAGGGTCTGGGTAGAGTTTGGTTAAGGTTAAGGTTTAGGGTTAATGCTTGATTTAGTGTTAGGGTTAGGGTTACAGTTAGCATAATACATAGGGTTAGTTTAGGGTTCAAGTTAGATTAGAGTAATAAAAATGGTTAGTGTTAGAGATAGGGTTAGCATTAGGCCCAGGGTGAGCATTTAAGTTAGGCTTATCTTTAGGGTAATGGATAGGGTTAGAGCTAAGGTTAGGGCTAGGGTTAAGGTTAGGATTAGGGCTAGTATAGGGTTAGGCCTAGGGTTAATGTTAGGATTAGGTTTATGGTGTTAGCATTAGAGCTAGGGTTAGTGCTAGGGCAAGTGTTAGGGTTAGGGTTAGGTCTAGGGTTACAGTTAGGGTTACAATTAGGGCTAGATTTAGGGCTAGGATAATGGCTAGGTATTGTGGGAGGTTTATGGCTAGCATTAGGGCTATGGGTAATGCAAGAGTTAGGATTATGTTTATGACTAGATTTAGGGTTAGGGTTATGGATAAGTCTAGTGTTAGGGTTAGGTTTTGGGTTAGGATAAGGTTTAGAGCTGGGATTTGGGTTATGGTAAGGATCACTGTTTGGGTTAGAGTTAGGTTTAGAGTTAGGGCCAGAATTAGGACTAGCATTGATTCTAGGGATAGGGTTAGTCTTTGCATTAGGTTAAGGGTTATTGTTAGGGCTAGTGCTAGGATATTTTAGGGCTAGGGCTAGATTTATAACTCTATTTAGGATTACGTTTGATCCACTATTAGTGTTATGATTAGGTTTAGGTATAGTTTTACCGGTTGTGGTACTTTTAGGGTCCCATTTAGGGTTGGGGTGAGGTTTAGACCTAGAGTTAGTGTTAGGGTTAAAATAAGGGTCAGGGTAAGGGTTTGGGTTTGGGTTAGGGTTGGAGCTAGAATGAGAGCCAGGGTTAGGACTAGTAACAGAGTTAGGATTTGGGGTAGGCTAAGGATTAGTGTTAGGACTAGGGTAGCATTAGGGTGAGGGTTTGGCTTAGGGTAAGGTATAGTTTTAGAGGTGGGTTAGGGTTTGTGTTAGGTTAGGTTTAGCACTATGGTTAGGGTTAGGGTTTAAACTAGGGTTAAGGCTTGGATTAGGGTTAGGATTTGTGTTAGCATTAGGGCTATGGCTAATGTAAGAACTAGGTTTCCAATTAGAGCTAGTTTTAGGGTTAGCATTAGGACGACGTTTAGATATAGGTTTAATATTAGGGTCCGAGTCAGAGACAGGGTTATTTCTAGGGTTAGGGTTAAGGCTCAAATTAAAGCTAGGTTTAGGTCTAGGTGTAGGGTTAGGGTTTGGTTTAGGTTAAGGGTTAGGGTTATGGTTATGGCTCGGTTTGTTTTAGGGCTAGGGTAGGGTTAGGCCTATTTTTCCAATTAGCATTTGGTTAGAGCTAGTGTTAGGGTGAGGTTTATGCTTAATTTTAGGGTTTGATCCATGTTTAGGGCTAGGGTTAACGTTAGGGCTAGGGTTGGAGTTAGGGATAGGGCTAAGTTTTGGTTTATGGTAAGGGATAGGTTTAGAACTAGGACTAGGGCTAGGGTGAGAATGAGACTTAGTCTTAGGGCTGGGTCTAGGGTTAGGTTTAGGGTTAGGCTAAATTAGGGCTAAGATTAGCATTAGGGTTATTGTTAGGTTTAGACCTACGTTTAGGGCTAGTGTTAGGCTAGCGATAGGGTTAGGGTAAGGTATGATGTTACAGCTAGGTTTAGGGTTAGGGTAAGTGATAAAATTAAGGTTAGGGATAGGGTTAAGATTAGGATTAGAATTAAGGCTAGGCTTAGAGCTAGGATTAGAGCTAGGGTTCGTGTTGGGTTTAGGGCTAGGGCCAATGACAGGTCTAGGGTTATGGTTAGGAATAATTTTATGGTTAGATTCATGGCTAGGTCTATTGTAAGGGTGAGGTTGAGGGTTGGGGTCAGGTTTACAGCTAGCATATTATTAGGGTGAGAATCAGGGTTAGGGTATGGTTTAGGTTTACGTTTAGGGTTAGGGCTCACATTAGCATTAGGGTTAGGGTTAGGGTTAGTGTAATGATTATGGTTAGGTTTAGGATTCAGGTTAGTTTTAGGGTGATGGAAAGGGTTAGGGTTAGTGATAGAGTTAGGGTTAGGACTAGGGATAGAATTCAGTTAGGTTTATGGTTAGGCTAATAGATTTAGAGCTACACTTAGGGCTAGGGTTATGGTTAGGTTATGGCTATGATTAGGCCTTGGGTTAGAATTTGGTTAGGGTTATGGTTAGGGTAATGAATAGTATTCAAGCTAGGGTTAGGGCTAGGGTTATGGTTAAAATTAGGGCTATGGATCAGGTTAGGTCATGGTTAGGGTAATGAATAGGATTAGAACTGCAGTTAGGGCTAGGATTATGGCTAGGTTAAGGCTATGATTAGGGTTAGGCCTTGGATTAGAATTCGGGTAGGGTTATGGTTAGGGAAATGGATAGGATTTGAGCTAGGGTTAGGGCTAGGGTTATGGTTAAGATTAGGGCAATGGTTCAGGTTAGGTTTTAGGTTAGGACAGGTATAGGTTTAGGGTTAGGTTTAGGTTAAGTGTTAAGGCCCAAATTAGGGTTAGGGCTAGTATTAAAGCTAGGGTGAGGGCTCGAATTAGGGCTAGATTTTGGGTTAGGTTAGGGCTACTGTAGCACTATGTCTAACGTAAGATCTAGGGTTACGAATAGGGATAATTTTAGGGTTAGCATTAAATCTAGGTCTAGTGTTAGGGTTAGGTTTAGGTTCAGGGGGATGATTAGAGATAGCGTTAGTGTTAGGGTCAGGGACAGAATCAATGTAACCTTTAGGGTTGGGAATAGGACTTGAATTAGGGCTAGGGTTAAGGCTAGGTGTAGGGTTAGGGTTTGAGTGGGGTTAGGGAAAGAATTAGGGATAGGGCTAATGTCAGGTATAGGGTTAGGGTTACTGCTATGGCTCAGTTTTGTTTTAGAGCTAGGGCTAATGTTAGAGATAGCTTTAGGATTACCAGTTGCCACAGTCTGGCTGGGCACAATTCAGGAGCCACTTGTCAAAAGAAATGAACTTTATTTTTAGAACACACACCACACCACACAGCTCCTCATGAAAATCCTTCAGAGCCCAACTGCCGCCACTGGCTTCCCACAAGCCTCTGCCTCCCCCACTCCTCCTGCTCTTGAGGCCAATTGGCCGGGTCGTGTGGGTGGAGCCAACAAAAATCCCCCAATGAGCATCTCCGTGGTCTGAAAGGGTGGGGAAACAGCCCAATGAGCATCACTGCAGAGGAGACAATCAGTTGGCAGCTAGAAGTTTGCTGGGGCCCCTTTTGGCTGTGGCTCTCAACATCTCCCCCTCTCTGTTTAAACAACAAGCATGTGGCTTAGGGACCTTGCCTGCCTTAGGTTGTCCAATACTACATATGGTCCTTACCCGTCATCGGATGAGCTGACCTGAAGGCATCAGCCTCCTGCCTTAGGTTGGTACTATTGCAATTGGATCTTACCCGTCATTGACTACTGGTCCAGTATACAGTCACACCTGTGGATAGGTCTTTGTACCAGCGGGGAGGTGAGATTCTTTGCCTCACCTCTCTTGGCCCCCAAATTTTAGCTGAACGACCATCACAAGCAGAAGGGAGGAGGATACACCAAGCCAGTTGATGGCTCCTTTTGGAAAAATTGTACCACCTATGACACCATCAGCAAAAATACTGTTGAGAGCCACAGCCAAAGGGGCCCCAGCAAACTTCCAGCTGCCAGCAAACTTCCAGCTGCTGGCTGATGATTGGCTCACAGCGGCCCCAGCAACATCTAGCTGATTGGCTCCTCGGCCCCAGCAACATCTAGCTGATTGGCTCCTCTGCGGTGATGCTCATTGGACTGTTTCCCTGCCCTTTCAGACCACAGAGCTGCTCATTGGGGGACTTGTTTGGCTCCGCCCACGTGACCCAGCCAATCGGCCTCAAGAGCAGGAGGATTGTGGGAGGTGGAGAGAAGCTGGGGTGGGAGAGAGAAGCTGGGGTGGGAGAGAGAGGCTTGGGGAAAGCCGGTGGTGGCAGTTGAGGCTCTGAGGGTTTTTCCTGAGAGACTATTTTGTTTGTCGTGTGTGGTTCTAAAAATAAAGTTAGTTTCTTTTGACAAGTGGCTCCTGATTGTGCCCAGCCAGACTGCGGCATTTGGTGGCTCGCACGGGGAGCGACTGAGGGTAAGTGAACTGCTCGCCCCTGAGGGCAGGGCGAGAGGATGGGTAGCCATTTTAAGATTCTTCTTTTGTTATTTTGTTTCACTTTTGTTTTAAGTTGCCTGTCCCTGGAGATGTGTAAGATGGAAGAAAAACCGCTCACATCTGAGGAACAGATAGGGAGAAAGGACGGATGGACATTTCAGGAGGCTATTATAATGATTTTGTGTTGTTCCAATTTTGTTTCACTAAGTTTCAGTTTTGTTAGGCGTTATCTTGTTGGGTTGTATTATAGTAGAAATACGGTATCAGAAATTAGTAAAAAACAAACTGAAAGAGTGTTAAGTAAATTGTTAGAGGAAGGAGGCATCCCAGTAAAATCAAGAGCAGTCAGGGCATACGTTGATACAATACAAAAATGTAGCCCATGGCTTTTTAAGGAGGAGTTGTTAAATATATCACAATGGAACCATCATGGTGAAGATTTAAAAAGAATAGAAAAGAAAAGCCCAGGGACTCTGCCAGTTGGCACATTGCCATTGTGGACATTCGTATCTTGTTTGCTTAGTCCAAAGCCTTCAGTTCAGACAATGGTAGAGGAAGGAGAAGACATAATGATTCAAGTAAAAGAGAAGGTCTCTCAAGTTAGTCAGACAGAGGAAAAGATTCAAGTAAAAGAGAAGGCCTCTCAAGCTAGTCAGACAGAGAAAGAAAGTGTAAAACAGAAAAAGCCATCAGGGGGAAAGTTACAACAGGAGACTGCTACTAACACCTTTCTATCACCAGAGGGTGTAAGTGTCCAACCAACAGCACCACCTCTACAGGAGACTGCTACTAACACCTTTCTATCACCAGAGGGCGTAAGTGTCCAACTAACAGCGCCACCTCCATATGCTGGGAGGCCCCCAACCCCCGCAGTTGATAGTTGGGATCCTGAGACAAGATCTCAAATATTAACATGCCCTGTATTTGAGGCAGGAGGGCAGCGATTTTACCAAGTTTTAAATTTCAAAACAGTGAAGCAGCTAAAAGAGGCTGTAACAACCTATGGTCCTCAAGCACCCTTCACTGTAAGCTTGGTCGAATCCATTAACAACTTGAACATGACGCCAGCAGATTGGGCTAATATGTGTAAAGCTGTGCTAAATGGAGGACAATACCTGTTATGGAAGGTTGCCAATGAGGAATTTTGCAAGGAGACGGCTAGGCGAAATGCAGCAGCTGGTTATCCTCAGAGAAATCTAGATATGTTGTTAGGAAAGGGACCTTATGAGGATCAGCAGCAACAAATTGCATATGATCCTGGCGTATACGCACAAATTGCTGCAGATGCAATTAAGGCATGGAAGACTTTACAAGGACATGGAGGTTTACAAGGTCAATTATCTAAGGTAATACAAGGAGCTAATGAACCTTATGCTGAATTTGTAGATAGGCTTATTCAAACAGCTACCAGAGTTTTTGGGAATACAGAACAAGCAATGCCATTACTAAAACACCTGGCTTATGAGCAAGCGAATCGTTGGTGCAGAGATATCATTAGACCATGGAAACATGAAGATTTAAACACATATATTAAATTATGTAGAGATATTAATGAACAAGAGCAAGTCATGGCAGCTGCAGTAAAACAGGCTTTAGATGCCAGAGACATTAATGAACAAGGGCAAATTGTGGCAGCTGCAGTAAAACAGGCTTTAGATGCCAGGCCAAGAACATGCTACAATTGTGAACAAACAGGACATTTTAAAAGGAATTGCCCCATTGGAGGAGGGTTTAACAAAATTAGGTATCAAAGGAGTAGAATACCAGGTATTTGCCCACGATGCCGTAGAGGGAGACATTGGGCTAATGAATGCCGTTCTCAAACCACCATAGAGGGTACTCCATTATCAAAAAACGAACAAGGACCAGGTGTTTATCCACGATATCGTGGAGAAAGGCATCGGGCTCCATTGCCAAAAAATGGACAGGGGGGCCCAATGCTCCGGGGCCCAAAACCACAAATATACGGAGCACTGGAGGAACCCAGCAACCCCATCAGGGTAGTGCCCAGGACACATTGTCCATCAGATCCCTCATCAGACAAACCAGAGGGAGCGCAGGGTTGGACATCTGCGCCTCCGCCAGAGCAGTACTAACTCCAGAGATGGGAGTTCAAATCATTCCCACAGGGGTGAAAGGACCTCTTCCCAAAGGAACAGTAGGCTTATTATTGGGACGCAGCTCTTCTACTCTAAAAGGACTTATGATAAGTCCTGGGGTAATTGATCCCGATTATGAAGGTGAAATAAAAATTATAGCCAGTTCTCCAAAGGGTATATCAGTAATTTCACCAGGAGATAGAATAGCACAGTTACTAATAATACCCAGCCTACATGATAAATTTTCCAGTCGTACTGTAGAAAGAGGTTCCAAGGGATTAGGCTCCACAGGTGTAGATTGGGCTATGCTTTCTTTAAATTTAGATTCTCGCCCCATGCTAAAACTAAATATTCAAGGACATGAATTTAATGGGCTACTGGATACAGGTGCAGACCTTAGCATCATCTCTCGTCAAGAATGGCCAAAACATTGGCCATTACAACAAGCCACTCAAACGCTTCGAGGCCTAGGAGTGGCGACTAATCCCCATAGAAGTGCAATGGTATTAGATTGGAAGGATCCTGAAGGATGTGAAGGAAATATACAGCCATATGTATTGGATCATCTTCCCGTAAATTTATGGGGACGAGGTGTCCTAGATCAATTAGGTTTGACATTAACAAATAACATCAACCAAAATGCACCCACTATTATGACTAGACAAGGTTTTAGGAAAGGAAAAAGATTAGAAAAACAAGAACAAGGTATAGCAGCACCAATACAAATAGATCAAGGAACAGACAGACATGGGTTGGATTTTCAGAAAGGGCCACTGAGACAATAAAAATTACTTGGAAATCAGAAAGACCAGTATGGGTTCCTCAGTGGCCCCTGACTAAAGAAAAGACACAAGCAGCCCATGACCTGGTCAAACAACAATTAGCAGAAGGACATATACAACCTTCTGTATCTCCCCATAATACTCCCATTTTTGTCATCAAAAAGAAATCTGGTAAATGGAGATTATTGCAAGATTTAAGAGCCATTAATAATGAGATGGTTATTATGGGACCTGCTCAATCAGGGATTCCTCAGTTGTCTGCTTTGCCAAAAACCTGGTATGTTTTAGTTATAGATATTAAAGATTGTTTTTTTTCGATTCCAATTCATCCTGAGGATAGTCCACGTTTTGCATTTACTATCCCTGCACTGAATCATGAAGGTCCTGATCAGAGATATGAATGGAAAGTACTCCCTCAAGGGATGGCTAACAGCCCAACTATGTGTCAAATTTATGTTAACAAAGTAATCCAGCCACTTAGAAATCAAAATCCTGAACTACAAATATTTCACTATATGGATGATGTATTATTAGCACACAAAGATAAAAACACATTGCTAGAATGTTATGCCACACTTACAAACTTATTAAAAAATTATAATCTAGAGATAGCAATAGATAAAATACAATTAAATTTTCCAATTAATTATTTAGGAGTTCTATTATCCTCAACCATGGTCCGTCCACCAAAAATTCAAATACGAGTAGATCAACTCAAATCACTTAATGACTTTCAAAAGTTATTAGGAGACATAAATTGGATAAGGCCTTATTTAGGTATAGCAACAGGAGAGTTGGGACCTTTATTTGATATCCTAAAAGGTCCATCAGACTCAAATTCACCCCGAATGTTAACGCCTGAAGCAAGAAAGGCATTAAAAATCATTGAAACATATATGGAAAATATGCATTTGGATAGAATTGATATAAGTTTGCCTTTATTATTTATTGTACTACCAACAAAAAATATTCCTACAGGAGTATTTTGGCAAGAAGGTCCATTATTATGGATACATTTATCTTATTCTCCTAACACTATTCTTACTAGGTATCCTGAGGCTGTAGGACAATTAATACTCAAAGGAATAAAAGCAGCAAAGGGAGTGTTTGGAATTTCTTCCAATAAAATTATTACTCCATATACTATGAATCAAATTGATGAGTTAGCTAATGAGTTAAATACTTGGGCAATAATCATGTGCAAATCTAATGTTTCATTTGATAACCACTCACCATCTAATCCTTTATTGTCTTTTTGGTCATTGCATCCTGTAATTTTTCCAAAAATGACAAGAAAAACACCTATCATGAATGCTCCAAATATATTTACTGATGCGTCAAATAATGGTACAGCAGCAGTAGTTACCCCTGATCAAACTTTTACATTTTTAGTACCCAAACAATCAGCTCAAAAGGTAGAACTTAATGCAGTTTTACAAGCTTTTGTGATGTTTAAAGATTCTGTATTTAATTTATTTTCTGATAGTCAGTATGTAGTTAATGCTATAGTATCTCTTGAAGATGCTGGTAGTATTTCCCCTTCTTCTACTGTTTTCTCTTTGCTTTCCACTATACAAAGTCTAATCTGGGACAGAAAAGATCCATTCTTTATAGGACATATCAGGGCACATACAGGATTGCCTGGAGCCCTTTGTTTGGGCAATGATTTAGCAGATAAAACTACACATGACATACATATTTTTTCTACACTAGAAGAAGCTATAAATTTTCATAAAAAGTTCCATGTCAATGCTAATACTTTACAAAAGCGTTTTAAAATAACTAAGGAACAAGCTGGACAAATAATAAAACAATGTCAAAATTGTGTGACCTTTTTACCAAAAGTTAATCTTGGAGTCAATCCTAGAGGATTGATACCTAACCATATTTGGCAGATGGACGTCACACACTTGCCAGAATTTGGAAAATTAAAATATTTGCATGTTACAGTTGATACTTCTTCTGGATTTTTGATGGGCTCCATTCGTGCCGGAGAAAAAACTAAAGATGTTATAGCTCATTGCTTACAAAATTTTGCCACTGTGGGTGTTCCAAAACAGTTAAAAACAGATAATGCCCCTGGTTATACTTCTACCTCTTTTAAACAATTTTGCTCAACATTTGGGATTACTCATATAACAGGAATCCTATACAATCCACAGGGACAAGGCATAGTTGAAAGAGCTCATCAAACTATTAAAATGTACTTATTAAAGCAAAAAGAAGGAATTGAGAAGGGGTATATATTCCCCAAAGATAAACTTAAAATAACCCTTTTTACTCTAAACTTTTTAAATTTGGATTCATCAGGACTTAGTGCTGCAGAAAGGCATATGTGTCCAAAAAATGTACATAAGCCCAAGGTACTTTGGAAGGATATTCTAACAGGACAATGGAAAGGTCCTGACCCAGTAATTGTCTGGAGTCGGGGGTCTGTTTGTGTGTTTCCACAGGGAGAACAGCAGCCGATTTGGATTCCAGAGAGATTAACCAAGGTCCTGACCCAGTGATTGTCTGGAGTCGGGGGTCTGTTTATGTGTTTCCACAGGGAGAACAGCAGCCGATTTGGATTCCAGAAAGATTAACTAAAGCGATTTCTACAGACCAAAAAGAAGATGATTTGGTTCAAATCCATAACAACTGATATCCAAAACTCCAGTTTGGCTATTCTTACATCTGCAACAGAACCAGGATGCTTTTTTCAATATCTATTTTATTATTGCCCTTTGCCATATCATGAAGTTCTATTTTGTTTTTTGAGCTCATACAGACCTAGGTTAATGTTTTGCTGATCAGTTCTATTTTTTGACTATAGAGTTTTTAAGCATTGCAATGGAGATTTCACCTGTAAAAAGTTATAAGGCCTTTACTATAATGTTATGTGTTGTATGTATTATATTATGTGTGCACACTTGTGTTTTGTGTTATATGTTTGAATATACGTATGTCCATATATCATATATGATGAGCGCTCATGATAAAATGGATCCAAATATTTTTTTTCACGTGATTTATATGGTTTAATTTAAATTGGGTAAACAACTGTTGAGGATTGTTTTAATATGTAAACAAAAAAGAAAGTTAACAGATCTGTTTGTTTACTTTTACCTTTCCTTTTCATTATATTTAATAATTCTCTTAAAGATAATGTAAATTGTTAAGAAAATTGTTTTCTTTTAGTGCCTTCTGTAATGTTACATATTTTTTTCTTTAGCCATTATTGCCAGAATTCCTATCTTCATCCCAGTGCTAGTGAAGTCAAAGATAAAACCAATCTACAGCTTCTACAATAGCCATCACTGAACTGCTTGCAGAACTTGCCTGGACACATTGTGAGCTCACCTGTATGCATTGTGAACTATCTGTTGGTACAGCGAATTGTGGTAGTGCTGGAGTATTTTTGCTGATGGTGTCACCGGTGGTACAATTTAGGAGCCCTCAATTGGCTTAATGTCATGGCATTTTGCATCCTCCTCTACTAGTGATGGTCTAAAATTTGGGGGCCAACAGAGGTGAGGCAAAGAACCTCACCCCCCCACAGGTGCAAAGGCCTATCCACAAGTATGGCTGTATGCTGGACCGGTAGTCAGTGACGGGTATGATCCAATTGCAGTGGTACCAACCTAAGACAGGAGGCTGACGCCTAGAGGTCAGTTCATCCGATGACGGGTAAGGACCATATGTTGAATTGGACTGCCTAACAGGCACGGTCCCTAAGCCACATGCTTGTTGTTTAAACAGAGAGGGGGAGATGTTGAGAGCCACAGCCAAAGGGGCCCCAGCAAACTTCCAGCTGCCAGCAAACTTCCAGCTGCTGGCTGATGATTGGCTCACAGCGGCCCCAGCAACATCTAGCTGATTGGCTCCTCGGCCCCAGCAACATCTAGCTGATTGGCTCCTCTGCGGTGATGCTCATTGGACTGTTTCCCTGCCCTTTCAGACCACGGAGCTGCTCATTGGGGGACTTTTTTGGCTCCGCCCACGTGACCCAGCCAATCGGCCTCAAGAGCAGGAGGATTGTGGGAGGTGGAGAGAAGCTGGGGTGGGAGAGAGAAGCTGGGGTGGGAGAGAGAGGCTTGGGGAAAGCCGGTGGTGGCAGTTGAGGCTCTGAGGGTTTTTCCTGAGAGACTATTTTGTTTGTCGTGTGTGGTTCTAAAAATAAAGTTAGTTTCTTTTGACAAGTGGCTCCTGATTGTGCCCAGCCAGACTGCGGCAAATACCCCAACACTATCACAAGTCGCTGCATCAACAGATAATTCACAATGCATACAAGTGAGTTCACAATGCATACAAGTGATACATAGTCCAGGCAAGTTCTGCAAGCAGTTCAGTGATGTCTATTGCAGAAGCTATAGATTGGTTTTATCTTTGTCTTCACTGGCACTGGGATGAAGATAGGAATTCTGGCAATAAGGGCTAAAGAAAAAAAATATGTAACATTCCAGAAGGCACTAAAAGAAAACAATTTTCTGAACAATTTACATTATATTGAACAGAATTATTAAATATAATGAAAAGGAAAGGTGAAAGTAAACAAACAGATCTGTTAACCTCCTTTTTTGTTTACATATTTAAAAAATCCTCAACAGCTATTTACCCAATTTAAATTAAACCATTTAAATCACATGAATAAAAAATATTTGGATCCATTTTTTCATGAGCGCTCATCATATATGATATATGTACATACATACATACAAACATACAACATAAAACACAAGTGTGCACACATAATATAATACATACAATACATAACATAATAGTAAAGGCCTTATAACTTTTTACAGGTGAAATCTCCATTGCAATGTTTAAAAACTCTATAGTCAAAAAATAGAACTGTTCAGCAAAACATTAACCTAGGTCTGTATGAGCTCAAAAAACAAAATAGAACTTCATGATGTGGGAAAGGGTAATAATAAAATAGATATTGAAAAAAGCATCCTGGTTCTGTCGCAGATGTAAGGATAGCCAAACTGGAGTTTTGGATATCAGCTGTTATGGATTTGAGCCAAATCATCTTCTTTTTGGTCTATAGAAATCACTTTAGTTAATCTTTATGGAATCCAAATCGGCTGCTGTTCTCCCTGTGGAAACACACAAACAGACAATTACTGGGTCAGGACCTTTCCATTTTCCTGTTAGAATATCCTTCCAAAGTACCTTGGGCTTATGTACATTTTTTGGACACATGTGCTTTTCCGCAGCACTAAGCCCTGATGAATCCAAATTTAAAAAATTTAAAGTAAAAAGGGTTATTTTAAGTTTATCTTTGGGGAATATATACCCCTTCCCAATTCCCCCTTTTTGCTTTAATAAGTACATTTTAATAGTTTGATGATCTCTTTCAACTACGCCTTGTCCCTGTGGATTGTATAAGATTCCTGTTATATGAGTAATGCCAAATGATGAGCAAAATTGTTTAAAAGAGGTAGAAGTATAACCAGGGGCATTATCTGTTTTTAACTGTTTTGGAACTCCCACAGTGGCAAAATTTTGTAATCAATGAGCTATAATATCTTTAGTTTTTTCTCCGGCATGAAGGGAGCCCATCAAAAATCCAGAAGTATCAACAGTAGCATGCAAATATTTTAATTTTCCAAATTCTGGCAAGTGTGTGACGTCCATTTGCCAAATATGGTTAGGTATCAGTCCTCTAGGTTTGACTCCAAGATTAACTTGTGGTAAAAAAGGTCACACAATTTTGTCATTGTTTTATTATTTGTCTAGCTTGTTCCTTAGTTATTTTAAAACACTTTTGTAAAGTATTAGCATTGACATGGAACTTTTTATGAAAATTGTAGCTTCTTCTAGTGTAAAGAAAATATGTATGTCATGTGTAGTTTTATCTGCTAAATCATTGCCCAAACTAAGGGCTCCAGGCAATCCTGTATGTGCCCTGATATGTCCTATAAAGAACGGATCTTTTCTGTCCCAGATTAGACTTTGTATAGTGGAAAGCAAAAAGAAAACAGTAGAGGAAGGGGAAATCCTACCAGCATCTTCAAGGGATATTATATCATTAACTATATACTGACTATCGGAAAATAAATTAAATACAGAATCTTTAAACATCACAAAAGCTTGTAATACTGCATTAAGCTCTACCTTTTGAGCTGATTGTTTGGGTACTAAAAGTGTAAAAGTTTGATCAGGTGTAACTATTGCTGCTGTACCATTATTTGACCCATCAGTGAATATATTTGGAGCATTCATGATAGGTGTATTTCTTGTCATTTTTGGAAAAATTACAGGATGCGATGACCAAAAAGACAGTAAAGGATTAGATGGTAAGTGGTTATCAAATGAAATATTAGATTTGCACATGATTATTGCCCAAGTATTTAACTCATTAGCTAACTCATCAATTTGATTCATAGTATATGGAGTAATAATTTTATTGGGAGAAATTCCAAACACTCCCTTTGCTGCTTTTATTCCTTTGAGTATTAATTGTCCTACAGCCTCAGGATACCTAGTAAGAATAGTGTTAGGAGAATAAGATAAATGTATCCATAATAATGGACCTTCTTGACAAAATACTCCTGTAGAAATATTTTTATTGGTTGTACAATAAATAATAAAGACAAACTTATATCAATTCTATCCAAATGCATATTTTCCATATATGTTTCAATGATTGTTACTGCCTTTCTTGCTTCAGGCATTAACATTCGGGGTGAATTAGGATCTGATGGACCTTTTAGGATATCACATAAAGGTGCCAACTCTCCTGTTGGTATACCTAGATAAGGCTTAATCCAATTTATGTATCCTAATAACTTTTGAAAGTCATTAAGTGATTTGAATTGATGTACTCATATTTTAATTTTTGGTGGACAGACCATGGTTGAGGATAATAGAACTCCTAAATAATTAATTGGAAAATTAATTAAGTTAAATTTAAGGTTATGGTTAGGGTTAGGGTTAGGTTTAGGATTAGGGTTTGGTTTACATTTGGGCTTAGTGGAATGGTTAGTGTTACAATTTGTGTTAGGTTAGGGTTAGGTTTAGTTTCAGGGTTATTGTTACGCTTAGGATTAGGGTTAGGTTAGGTAATGGATAGCACTAGGTTTAGGTGTAGGGTTAGGGTTCGGTTTAAGGTTAGGGTTAGGGTTAGGTTTACTGTATGGTTAGTGTCAGGGTTAGGGTTAGGGATATGTTTAGTGTTAGGTTTAGTATTAGGTTTAGGTTTAGTGTTAGGTTTTGGTTTAGGGTTAAAGTTAGTGTTACTGTTAGGGTTAGGTTTGGTGTTTGGGTTAGTTTTAGAGTAAGGGTTACTGTTAGGTTTAGTGTTGGGATTAAGATTAGGGTTTCAGTTAGGGTTAAGTTTAGTGTAGGTTTAGGGTTAGGGTTTGTTTTAGGGTTAGGGTTAGGATTTTTCTTAGGGTTAGGGTTATGGTTAGGGTTATGGTTAAGGTTAGTGTTAGGGTTATGGTTAAGGTTAGTGTTAGGGTTTGAGTTAGGTTTAGATTAAGCTTAGGATTAGGGTTAGGTTTAGGCTTAGGGTTAAGTTAGAGTTTGATTTAGGGTTAGGGTTCGTGTTATGGTTTGGTTTAGGGTTAGTGTAAAGTTTAGGTTTAGGGTTAGGTTTAGGGTTAGTGTTAGGGTTAGTTTTAGGTTTAGGGTTTGGGTTATTGTTAGGTTTGTGGTTAGGTTTAGGGTGAGGATTGCTATTAGGTTAGTGTTTGTGTAAAGGTTAGGGTTAGGGGTAGGGTTATCGTTAGGGTTAGGCTTACAGCTGGTGTTTAAATTAGTATTAGGGTAATTGTAATGGTTAGGGTTAGGGTTAGGGTTAGAGTTACGTTTAGGGTTAGGGATAGGGTTCATGTTAGGGTTAATTTTAGGGTTAGGGTTATGGTTCGGTTTAGTGTTAGGGTTACTGTTAGGGTTAGGGTTACGATTGGGATAGGGACAGGGTTAGTGTAAAGGTTAGGATTAGTGTTAGAGTTAGGGTTATGGTTAGGTTTAAAGTTTGGGTTAGTTTTAGGGTTAGGTATGTGTAGTTTTAGGGTTAGGGTTTGGTTAGTGATAGGGTTAGGGTTAGGGTTCGGTTTAGGTTTCATGTTAGGTTTAGAGTTAGGATTAATGCTAGTGTTAATTTAGGTTTAGTGTTAGGATTAGTGTTAGTGTTCGGGTTACAGTTAAGGTTAGTGTTAGGGTTAAGGTTAAGATTAGGTTTAGGGTTAGTGTTATGGTTAGGGTTATGATTAGGATTAGTTTTAGTAATAGGGTTAGGGTTAGGGTTAATGTTAGTGCTACGGTTAGTATTCGTGTTAGAGTTAGGGTTAGTGTTAGGGTTATGTATAGTGTTAGAGTTATTGTTAGTGTTAGATTTACAGTTAGGTTTAGGTATAATGTTAGATTTAGGGATAGGTTTATGTTTAGTTTTAGGGTTAGCGTTAGAGTTCCCTTTAGTGTTATGGTTAAGTTTAGAGTTAGGGTTAGAATTAGTTTTAGGTTAGGGTTAGTTTTAGCTTTACTTTTATGGTTAGTGTTAGGGTTAGGGTTAGGTAAGGATATGGTTAGGGTTGGGTTAGGTTTAGGGTTATGGTGTGGGTTATGGTTTGTGTTAGTGTTAGGGTTAGAGTTAGGGTTAAGTTTAGGGTTAGTGTTAGGGTTAGTGTTAGGGTTAGGTTTAGGTTTAGGGTTAGGGTAAGATTTAGGTTAGAGTTAGGGTTAGGATTAGTATTAGTGTTAGGGTTAGGGTTAGTGTTATTGCTCAGTTTAGGGTTAGGGTTAAAACAAGATTTAGTGTTAGGTTTAGGTTTAAGGTTAGGTTTAGTGTTAGAGTTTGTTTTAGGATTAGGGTTTGGGTTAGTGTTAGGGTTAAATTTAGGCTTCGTGAAAGGGTTTCTGTTATGGTTAAGGTTAGTATTATGGTTAAGATCACAGTTCAGATTAGGGTTAGGTTTAGAGTTAGGGTTAATGCTAGTGTTAATTTAGGTTTAGTGTTAGGATTAGTGTTAGTGTTAGGGTTATGGTTAGAGTTGTGGTAAGGGTTAAGTTTAGGGTTAGTGTTAGAGTTAGGGTTAGGTTTAGGTTTTGGGTTAGTTATACGGTTAGTGTTAGGTTTAGTGTTAGTGTTAGGTTTAGGGTTAGGGTTTATATTAAGTTTAGGGTTAGGGTAAGTGTTAGGGTTAGGGTTAGAGTTAGGGTTAATTTTAGTGATTTGGTCAGTGTTAGGGTTAGGGTTATGGAAACTGTTAATTTTAGGGATAGATTTAGGGTTAGTGTTAGGCTAGGGTTATGGTTAGTGTTATGGTTAGGTTTAGGTCTAGGTTTAGTGTTAGTATTAGGGTTAGGGTTAGAAATAGGGTTAGTGTTATGGTAAGGGTTATGATTAGGTTAAGTTTACATTTAGGTTATGGTTAGTGTTAAATTTACATTTAGGTTTAGGGTTAGTGTACTATTAGGTTAAGGTTAAGGTTAGGGTTTTTTTCAGTGATAGGGTTAGGGTTGGTGATAGGTTTAGGGTTATGTTTAGGGTAGTGTTAGTGTTAGGGTTAGGGTTGGGGTAAGGGTTAGTGTTCGGGTTAGGGTTAGGGTTAGGGTTGGGGTTAGGGTTAGTGTATGGGTTAGGCTTAGGATTAGTTTTAGGGTTAGTGTTAGTGTTAGATATAGGGTTAAGGTTAGTGTTATGTTAGTGTTAGTGTTAGGGTGAGGGTTAGGGTTACGGTTAGTTTTAGGGTAAGTGTTAGGGTTAGGGTTATGGTTATGAATAGAGTTAGTGTTAGTTTTAGTGTTAGGTTTAAAATTAGTGTTAGGGTTAGGGACAAGGATAGGGTTAGGGTTAGTTTTAGGGTTAGTGTTAGGGTTTGTGTTAAGGTAAGTGATAAGGTTAGGGTTATGTGTATGGTTAGGATTCAGGTTTTGGTTAGGTTTAGTGTTAGGTTCGGATTGGGTTTGGGTAGGGTTAGATTTAGTGTTATGTTTAGTCTTAAGTTTATTGTTTATTATAGGATTTATTGTTTATTATAGATTTAGTGTTATGTTTAGTGTTAAGTTTATTGTTTATTATAGGATTAGGGTTAAGTTAAGGTTTGTGTTAGGGTTAGATTTAGTGTTATGTTTAGGGATAAGTTTATTGTTAGGATTATCTTTAGATTTAGGTTAAGGTTAGTTGTAGGGTTAGTGTTAGGCTTAGGTTAGGGTAAGTTTTAGGTTAGGTTTAGGCTTAGGGTTATGTTAGATTTAGGGTTACATGAGCGTTAGTGTTTGTGTCAGTGTTGGGTTAGTGTTAGGTTTATTGTTACAGTAAGGGTTATTGTTATGGTTAAGTTTCGGGTAAGGGTGAGAGATTTGTAGGGTTGGTGTTAGAATTAGGGTTAGGTTTGGTGTTTTGGTTAGGGATAGGTTTAGGGTTACTTTTAGAATTAGGGTTAGGGTTAGTGTAAAGGTTAGGATTCGGGTTAGGGTTAGGGATAGTGTTAATGTTAGGGATAGGTTTAGGGTTAGGGTTAGGGATAATGTTAATATTAGGGATAGGATTAGGGTTAGGGTTAGTGTTAAGGTTAGGGTTAGAATTACGTTTAGTGTTAGGGTTAGCATTAGGTTTAGGGTTAATGTTAGGGTTAGGATTAGGGTTGAGTTCAGTTTTAGGGTTAGTGTTAGGGTTAGAGTTTGTGATAAAGTTACGTTTAGGGAAATGTTTATGTTTTGTGTTAGGGTTAAGTTTAGGGTTCGTGTTATGTTTATGTTTAGGGTTAGGGTTAGGATTAATGTTTGGTTTATGTTTAGTGTTAGTGTAAGGGTTAGGGTGAGTTTTAGGGTTAGTATTAGCTTTCAGGTTAGTATTAGGTTTACGGTTAGGGTTAGGGTTAGGGATAGGGTTAGTGTTAGTTTTAGGGTTAGGTTTAGGGTTAGTGTTAGGGTTAAAATTAGGTTTAGAGTTTGTGTAAGGGTCAGTGTTAGGATTAGGGTTATGGTTTGGATTTGGATTAGGATTGGTGTTTGGGATAGTACTAGGATAATGGTTAGGGTTAGAATTAGTGTTAGTGTTATAGTAAGGGTTAGAATTTGGTTTAGGTTTAGGGTTTGTGGTAGAGTTAGGTTTAGGGTTCTTGTTAGGGTTAGGTTTAGGTTTAGGATTAGGGTTACTGTTAGGGTTAGTGTTAAGGTTAGTGTTAAGGTTAAATATAGGTTTAGGGTTAGTGTTTAGGTTAGGTTTAGGTTTAGGTTTAGTGTTACAGTTAGGATTAGGGTTAGGTTTAGGGCTAGTGATAGGGTTAGTATTAGTGTTAGTGTTAGGGTAAGGGCAAGGTTTAGAATTAGGATTTGTGTTAGGCTTAGGTTTAGTTTAGAGTTAGAGTTATGGTTAGTGTTAGTATTAGGGTTAGGCTTAGAGTTTCTGTTAGGTGAGGATTAGGGTTAGAGTTTCATTTAAGATTAGGGTTATCTTAGTGTTAAGGTTAGGGTTAGGGTTAGTGTTATGGTTAGGGTTAGGATTACAGTTAATGTTAGTGTTAGGTTTAGGGTTAGGGTTAGGCTTAGGTTTAGTGATAGAGTTAGGTTTTGGATTAGGGTTAATATATATATATATATATTTTAACCTAATGATATGTTAGGTTTATGATTAGGTAAAGGTTCGGTTTAGGGTTAGTTTAGGTTTAGGGTTATGGTTTTGGTGAGGATTCTTTGTTGTGGTTAGTGTTAGGTTTAGGGTTAGGGTTAGGTTTAGGGTTACTGTTAGAATTAGCGTTAGGGTTAGGTTAGTGTTCGGTTTATGGTTAGTGAAAGAGTTAGTGTTAGGGTTAGGATTAGTGTGTTAGGGTTATGGTTATGGTTAGGGTTAGGGTTAGAGTAGGTTAGAGTTAGGTTAGTGATATGATTAGACGTAGGGTTTGGTTTAGGTTTCCTCTTAGGGTAATGGTTAGGGTTAGTGTTAGGCTTAGGGTTTGGTATAGGTTTAGGGATAGTGTTAGGTTTTGGTTAGGGTTAGTGTTATTAATAGGGTTAGGTTTAGGTTTAGTTTTTAGGTTAGGGTTAGGGTTCATGATAGGGTTAAGGTTAGGGTTAGTGTTAGGGTTAGGTTTAGTGTTAAAATCAGTGTTAATGTTTGGGTTACGGTTAGGGTAAGGTATAGTGTATTGTTAGGGATAGGTTTAGGTTTGGTGTTAGGGTTAGAGTTATGCTTACTGTTATGGTTTGGGTTAGAGTTAGGGTTAGGGTTAGTATTAGGGTTAGGATTAATTTTAGCTTTAGTTTTATGGTTAGTGTTAGGGTTAGGTAAGGGTTTAGCATTAGAGTTTTGTTAGGTGTAGGGTTATGGATTCTATTAGGTTTTGTGTTAGGGTTAGGGTTAGGGATAGGGTTATGGTTAAGTGTAGGGTTAAGGTTAGGGTTAGGATTAGTGTTGGGTTTAGCATTAGGTTTAGGTTTGAATTAGTATTAGGGTTAGTGTTAGGGTTAGGGAAAGTGTTAGGTTTAGTGTGAAGGTTAGGGTTAGTTTTAGGTTAAGTGTTAGGGTTAGTGTGAGGGATAGGGTTAGGGTTAGTGCTCGGATTAGGATTAGGGTTAGGGTAAGGTTTAGGTTTAGGGTTAAATTTAGTTTTAAATCTAGGTTTAGTGTTAGGGTTTGGGTTAGTGTGAGGGTTAGGATATGGTTAGTATTAGGCTTAATGTTTAAGTTTGTATTAGGGTTAGGGTTAGTATTAGGGTTAGGGTTACAGTTGGATTATGTGTAGGGTTAGGGTTAGGGTTAATGTTAGGGTTAGGGTTAGGGTTAGCATTAGTGTTAGTGTAGGGTTAGATTTATGGAAAGGATTAGGTTTAGGTATAGTGTTAGGGTTGGGGATAGGGTTAGGGTTAGTTTTAAGGTTATGGTTAGGGTTCGTGTTAGGGTTTGAGTTATGGTAAGTGTCAAGTTTAGGGTTAGGTTTAGGCTTTAGGTTAGGGATAGTTTTGTATTTGGTTTTGGGTTAGGGGTATAATTATGGATAGAGTTACAGTTAGGGTTAGTTTTAAGTTTAGTTTTATGGTTACTGTTAGGGTTAGTGTTAGAGTTAGGTAAGGGTTAGGGTTAGGGTTGTCTGACATTTAGAGTTATGGTTTGTGTAATGGTTTGTGTTAGGGTTAGGGTGAGTGTTAGGATTACGGTTAGGTGTAGGCTTAGAGTTAAAGTTAGGGTTGGTGTTAGGGTTAGAGTTAGGTTTAGGGTTAGAATTAGTTTTAGGCTTAGCTTTAGGGATAGTGTTAGGGTTAGGATAAGTTCTAGCATTAGTGTTAGGGTTAGGGTTAGGGTTTGTGTTAGGGTTAGGGTTAAGTTTTGGGTAAGTGTTTAGGTTAGAGTTAGGGTTAGGGTAAGACTTAGGGTTAATGTTATGCTTAGGTTTAAATTTAGTTTTAGTGTTAGTGTTAGGGTTAGGGTGATTGTTAGAGTTAGTGTTAGGGTTAGTTTTAGTGTTTGAGATAGGGTTAGTGTTAGAGTTGTGGAAAGTGTTAGGGTGAAAGATAGGTTTAGAGTTAGTGTTAGGCTTAGGTTTACAGTTAGTATTACACTTAGGGTTAGGGTTAGGATTAGAGTTAGTGTTAGGGTTAATGTTAGGGATACGGTTAGTGTTAGGAAAAGTGTTAGTGTTAGGGTTAGGGTTAATTTTAGGTTTAGGTTTAGGATTAGGGTTAGTGTTACTATTAGTTTAGGGTAGGGTTAGGGTTAGTGTTAGGGTTCGGGGTAGGGTTACGATTAGGGTTAGTGAATGGTTTAGGGTTATGTTTAGAGTTAGTGTTAGAGATAGGGTTGGGTAGGGGTTAGGGTTAAGTTTAGTGATAAGTTAGGGTTAGGTTTATATGTAAGTTAGTGTTAATGATAGGGTTAGCATTGGGGTTAGTGTAAGTGTTCGGGTTAGGGTTAGGATTTGAGTTAGGGTTAGTGGTAGTGTTAGGGATAGGGTTAAGGTCAGTATTAGGGTTAGTGTTAGTGTTACGGTTAGGGTTAGGGTTAGGGTTAAGATTAGGGTTAGGGTTACTGTTAAGTTTAGGGTTACGGTTATGGATAGAGTTAGTGTTATTGTTAGGTTTTGTGTTAGGGTTAGTGTTAGGTTTAGGGTTAAGGTTAAATTTAGGGTTAGTGTTAGTGTAAGTGTTACTGTTTGTGTTAGGGAAAGGGTTAGGGTTAGGGTTAGGGTTGCGGTTAGGATTCAGAACAGGGTTAGGTTTAGTGTTAGGGTTAGGTTTAAGTTAGGGTTAGTATTAATGTTTGTGTTAGGGTTAGATTTATAGTTAGGTTTAGGGTTAAGTTTATAGTTAGGGTTATCATTAGATTTTGGTCAAGGTTAGTTTTAGTATTAGTGTTAGGATTAGGGTTAGGGTAAGGTTTATGTTATGTTTAGTGTTAGGGTTAGGTTAGGGTTAGGGTTATCACTAGCAATAAATTTGATTAGAAATTGGATTAGTGTTTGTGTTAGGGTTAGGGTAAGTTAGGGTTAGGGTTTGTGTTAGGGTTAGGGTTATGTTTATGGTTGGTAAAAGTGTTAGGGTTAGTGTACGTTTTAGGGATAGGTTTTGTGTTAGGGTTAGCGATAGAGTTAGGGTTACGGTTAGGATTAGATTCAGAGTTATTGTTTGGATTAGAATTAGGGTTAGTTTTAGGGATAGGGGTAGGGTTAGGATTAACGATAGTCTTAATATTAGGGATAGGTTTAGGGTTAGAATTAATTATAGGGATTGGGTTATGGCTAGGGTTAGAGTTACGGCTTGGGTTAGCTTTAGGTTTAGGGTTAGTGAAAGTGTTAGGGTTATGGTTAGTGTTAGGGTTAGGTTTAGTGTTAGGGTTAGGATTAGGTTTAGGGTTATTTTTAGTCTTAGGGTTAGGTTTATGGTTAGTGTTAGGTTTAGGGTTAGAATTAGGGTTCATGTTAGTGCTACAGTTATTGTTAGGGTTAGGGTTAGTGTTAGGGATATGTTTAGGTTTAGTGTTTGGTTTAGGTTTAGATTTAGGGTTAGGGTTATTTTTACTATTAGGGTTAGGCTTAAGTTTAATGTTTGGGTTAGGGTTAGTGTTAGGTTTAGTGTTGTTTCAGGGTTTGGGTTAATGAGAGCATTAGGTTTAGGGTTAGTATTAGCATTTTAATTGAGGTAAGGTTGAGGGTTAAGGTTAGGGTTAGGGTAAGGGTTAGTGTTAGGTTTAGGGTTAAGTTTAGAGTTAGGGTTAGTGTTAAAGTTAGGGTAAGGTTTAGAATTAGTGTTAGGGTTAGGGATAGGGTTATGGTTAAGGTAAGTTTTAGGGTTACTGTTAGTGTTAGGGTTAGTTCTCGGGTTAGGATTAGTGTTAGAATACGTTTGAGGGTTAGGGATAGGTTTAGGCTTAAGGTTAAATTTAGTGTTAGTGTTTGGGTTAGGGTTAGGGTTAGGGTTAGGGCGAGGGTTAGTGGTAGGGTTAGTTTAGGGTTAGTTTTAGGCTTACTGTTAGGGTTTATGTTAAGGTTAGTGTTAGTATTAGGGTGAGGGTTACAGTTCAGATTAGGGTTAGGTTTAGTTTTAGGGTTAGGGTTAGGGTTAGGGTTAGGGTTAGAGTTAGTATTAGGGTTAGGGTTAGGATTAAATTTATTGTAAGGGATAGGTTTAGGGTGAGTATATGGGTTAGGGTTTTGGTTACAGATAGTGTTAGTGTTAGGGTTAGGGTTAGTGTTAGGGTTAGGTTAGGATTAAGGTTAGGGTTAGGGTTAGAATGAGGGTTATGGTTAGGTCTAGTATTAGGGTTAGTGTTAGGTTTTCTCTTTGGGTGAGGGTTAAGGTTAGGTTTAGGGTTACAGTTAGGATTCAAGTTAGAGTTAGGGTTACGGTCAGGTTTGGGTTTGGGTTAGTGTTAAGGTTTGTGTTAGGGATATATTTAGGGTTAGGTTTTGGGTAGTGTTAGTATTAGGTTTATCCTTAGATTTAGGGTTAAGGTTAGTTTAAGGGTTAGTTTTAGGGTTAGGGTTAATGTAAGGTTTAGGTTAGGGTTAGGGTTAGGTTGTGGTTAGGGTTATTTTTAGCATTATGGTTTGTGTTAGGGTTAGATTTAGGGTTAGGTTTAGTTGTAGGGACACGGTTAGTGTTAGGGTTACATTTTTTTGGTAGGGATAGGGTTAGGGTTAGGTTTTTTGTTAGGTTTAGGGATATGGTTAGGGTTACAGTTAGGATTAGATTTAGAGTTAGTATTTGTGTTAGTGTTAGGGTGAGGGTTAGGATTAGGTTTAGTGTTTGTGTTAGGGTTTTTGTTAGTGTTAATGTTACAGTTAGGGTTTCGTTAGTTTTAGTGTTACAGTTAGGGTTAGGATTTATGGTATGGTTACGATTAAGTTTAGGATTTGCATTTTGTTTAGGGTTAAGGTTACTGTTAGTGTTTAGGTTAACATTAACCTTAGGCTTAGTGTTATATTTAGGGTTAGGGTTAGGTTTAGTGTTAGGGTTAGCATTATACTTAAGTTTAGGGTTAGTATTATGGTTAGCATTAGTTTCAGGTTAGTGTTAGGGTTAGTGTAATGATTAGGGTTAGAGTTAGTGTTATTTTTAGGTTTATATTTAGTGTTAAAGTTAGTGTTAGGTTTAGAATTAGGGTTACAGTTAATTATAGGGTTAGGGTTAAATTTATGGTTAGTAATAGGGTTAGGGTTAGTGTTTGTGTCAGAGTTTTTGTTAGGGTTACTTTTCGGGTTAGGGTTATTGTTAGGTTTAAGGTTATGGTTAGGGTTAGTTTTAGGTTTGGGTTAGGGTTACGGCTAATGGTAGGGTTGGGTCATGGTTAGAGTTAGTATTAGGTTTAGCATTAGTGTTAGGTTTAGGGTTAGTGTTAGGGTTAGGTTTAGGGTTAAATTTTGGGTTAGGGATATGCTTAGGGTTAGGTTTAGTGTTAGTGTTAGGGTTAGGGTTAATTTTAGCATTTGGTTTAGGGTTAGGGTTAGTGTTAATTTTAGGGTTAGTGTTAGTATTTGTGTTAGGGTTAGGGTTAGGTATAGTCTTAGGATTTTTTCTAGGGGTAGGGTTAGAGTTAGTGTTAGAGTTACAGTTAGGGTTATGGTTAGGATTAGGGTTGGTTTAGTGCTATGGTTAGTGTTAGTGTTAGGGTTAAGTTTAGGGTTTGTTTTATGGTTAGGTTTAAATTTAGTGTTAGGTTAGGGTTACAGGAAAGATTAGTATTAGGGTTAGGGTTAACGTTCATGTTAGGGTTTGCATTAGGTTTAGGGTTAGGGTTAGAGTTAGGGTTAGGATTATTGTTGAGATAGGGTTAGTGTTAGGGTTAGAGTTAGGGTTAGCAAAAGTTTTATATTTAGAGAGAAGTTTAGGGTTATGTTAGGGTTAAGGTTAGGCTTAGAGTTAGTTTTACGGTTAGCATTAGGGTTAGATATATGGTTATTGTTAGGATTACCATTAGAGTTAGCTTTAGAGTTAGTGTTTGAATGAGTGTTAGGATTAGGTTTAGGATTAGGTTTAGTGTTAGGGTTTGTGTTATAATTTGTGTTAGGATTAGGATTCGGGTTAGTTTTAGGTTTACCATTAGGTTTAGGGTTAGTGTTAGGATTAGAGTTAGTGTTAGTGTTTGCAAGGGTTATTGTTAGTGTTAGGGTTAGGGTTAGTGTAGGGTTTGTATTAGTGTTAGAGTTATGGTTAGTGTTAGTGTTAGATTAGAGTTAGGGTTAGGGTTAGTGTTATGTTTAGGGTTAAGGTTCATCTTAGTGTTAGGGTTAGGGTTAGGGTGAGTGTTAGGGTTAGGGTTAGGTTAAGAATTAGGGTTAGGGTTAGTGATAGGGTTAGTGTTAGGGTTAGGGTTATGGTTTGGGTTAGGGTTAAGGTTATGGTTAGTGTTAGGGCTAGGGTTACAGTTAGGATTAGTGTTAGGGTTAGGGTTTAATTTTGCATTAGAGTTATTGTTAGGGTTAGGTTTAGGTTGAGGGTTAGGGATAGTGTTAGGGTAAGGGTTAGGTATAATTTTGGGGTTAGTGTTAGGGTTAGGGTTAGGGTTTGCATGAGTGTTACAGTTAGGGTTATGGTTAGGTTTAGTGTTAGTGTTTAGGTTAGGGTTACATTTATGGTTAAGTGTAGTGTTAGTGTTAGGGAAAGGTTTAGAGGTAGTGTTAGGGTTAGGGTAAGGGTTAGTGTTATGGTTAGGTTTAGGATTAGTGTTAGTTTTAGGGTTAAGGATAGAGTTAGTTTTAGGCTAAGAATTAGGGTTATGGTTATGGTTAGCGTTAGGGTTAGTTTTAGGGTTAGGGTTAAGTTTAGGGCTAACTTTAAACTTAGAGTTATAGTTAAGGTTAGGGTTTGCATTAGGTTGAGTGTTGGGGTTTGAGTTCTGGTTTGCATTATGTTTAGGGTTATAGTTATGGTTAGAATTATTAATTGGATTAGGTATGGTGTTAGGTTTAGTATTAGGTTTAGGGTGAGGGTTAGTGTTAGGGTTATTATTAGAGTTACGGTTAGTGTGAGGGTTACTGTTAGGGTTAGGCCTAGGGTTAGGGTTAGAATTTGTTTATGGTTAGGGTTGGGGTTAAGGTTAGTATTAGGGTTGGAGATAGGGTTAGGGTTATCATTAGGTTTCGGATTAGTGATAGGGTTAGGGTAGGTTTAGTTTTCGGTTTAGTGTTAGGGTTAGGGTTATGAGTAGGGTTAGTGTTAATGTTAGGGATAGGGTTAGTGTTAGGGTCAGTGTTAGGGTTAGGATTAGGGTTAGTGTTAGGGTTAGGATTAGGGTTAGTGTTAGGGTTAGGATTAGGGTTAGTGTTAGGGTGAGGTTTTGTGTTATATTTAGGGTTAGGGTTTTGTTAGGGTAAGATCTACTGTTAAAATTATTGTTAGGGATAGGATTATGGTTAGTGTTAGTGTTAGTGTTTAGGTTAGGGTTAGGGTGAGTGTTAGGGTTACGGTGAGTGTTAGGGTTAGTGTTTGTGTTAGTGTTTGAGTTAGTGTTAATGTAAGGGTTAGGGTTAGGGTTAAGTTTTGTGTTATGATTAGTTTTAGGTTTGTGTTAGGGTTTGTGTTAGAGTTAGGGTTAGGTTTGGAATTATGGTTAGGATTACCATTAGGGTTACAGTTAGGGTTAGTGTTAGAATAAAGGTTATGGTTACGGCTAGTGTTAGGGTTTGGGTTAGGATTAGGGATAGTGTTAGTGTTGTGTTAGGATTAGTTTTAGTCTTAGGGTTAGCATTAGGTTTGGTTTAGTGTTAGTGTTATGGTTAGCCTTAGGGTTGGGGTTAGGGTAGGGTTATTGCAAGGATTAGGTTAGGGTTAGGGTTAGTGTTACGGTTAGGTTATGGTTAGGGTTAGTTTAGTGTTAGGGTTAGTATGAAGAAAAGGGATAGGGTTAGGTTTAGGGTTAGAGTTAGGGTTAGGGAAAGAGTTAGGTTTAGTGTTAGGTTTAGGATTTCTGTTTGTGTTAGGGTTAAGTTTAGGGTAAGACTTAAGGTTTGTGTTAGATTTAGAGTTAGAGTTAGGGTTAGCAATAGTTTTAGGATTAGGGTTACTTGGGGGTTGGTGATAGGTTTAGGGTTAGTTTTACGTGAACAGTTATGGTTAGGGTTAGGATTTCTCTTAGGTTTAGTGTTATGGTTAAGTTTAGAGTTAGTGTTAGTATTCAGATTAGGGTACTGTTTAAGGTTAGTTTAAGGATTAGGGTTTGGATAGGGTTTTGGTTACTGTCAGGGTTAGGTTTAGTGTTAGTTTTATGTTTAGGATTAGGGTTATTGTTAGTGTTAGGGTCAGGGTATGTGTTTTAGAATTAGTGATAGCGTTAGGTATATGGTTAGTGTTAGGTTAGTGTTAGGGTAAGAATTATGGTTTGTGTTAGGGTAAGGTTTAGGCTTAGGTTTTCTGTAAGTGTTAGGGTTAAAAGACATTTAGTGTTAGGGTTAGGGTTATTGTTAGTTTTACATTTAGGGTTAAGGTTAGGTTTAGGATTAGTGTTTGAGTTAGTGTTATACTTAGGTTTAGAGTTAGTGTTAGTGCTAGAGTTAGGGTTAGTGTTACAGTTAGGGTTATGGTTAGGAAGAGGTTTAGAGTGAGATGTAGGTTTAGGGTTAGGGTTTGTTTTATGGTTATGGGTAGGATAGGTATATTGTTAGGGTTAGGTTTAGTGTTAGAGTTAGTGTTAGGTTTAGGGTTAGGATTAGGGTTATGTTTAAGTTTAGAGTTAGATTTAGGATAGTGTTAGGATTAGGGTTAGTGTTAGGTTTAGGTTTAGTTCTAGGTTTAGGGTTAGAGTTAGTGTGTCAAGTTCCAAGCATCTAGCATAAACCATGTTTGATGTAGAGTTCCAACTGTGGGGAAAACCAAGTGAAACCTAAAAATTCAAAGTGTTCTTGGAAATGAACGCTTTAACATACAAGAATGAAATTTGGGGAGCCAAGTGAGGCTGTAGTACAGATGATTCTTGGAATGTGTCAAAAAGATCGGGTGAAAAAAGTATTTGCTAGGATTTCAGTAACCTCATAGTTCTGTGGAAGCTAGACAAACACTTTCAAATGAAAGTGTATTTTGTTTGCCTCTGCTAGGGCTTCTGCAAGAAGGAACAAAGCATAGAGACAGCACTGAGAACTAACGGAGTGTGTCAAGGATTAAGCAGCTAGCAAAAACCTTGTTTAATTTAGAGTTCCAAATGCATCTCTCTCTATAGGGGATAACGAAGTGAAACCTAAAAATTCAAACTGTTCCTGCAAAGGAATGCTTCAACCTAGAAGAACTAAATTTGGGGGGCCATGTTGGAATGGAGTACGGATCTTCACCACAAAATATCATCAAAATCGGGTGAAAAAAATATTTGCTGGGATTTCAGTACACTTGGAATTCTGAGGAAGCCTGGCAAGGCTTTCAAATGAAAGTGATTTTTCCTTGCCTCTGCTTAAGGCTAATGCAAGAGGGAAAAAATCATAGAGCTCGCACTGAGAACTAATTCAGTGTGTCAAGTTTCAAGAAGCTACCACAAACCCTGTTTGATATACAGTTCCAATGCGAGTATACATATTGGGGAAAACGAAACCTGAGAATTCAAAGTGTTCCTGGAAATGAATGCTTTAACATAGAAGAACGAAATTTGGGGAGCCAAGTGAGGCTGGAGTACAGATGATTCCTGGAATGCATCAAAAAGATTGGGTGAAAAAAATTTTGCTGGGATTTCAGTAAACTCGGAATTCTGAGGAAGCTTGGCAATGCTTTCAAATGAAAGTGATTATTCCATGCCTCTGCTTAAGGCTACTTCAAGAGGGAACAAAGCATAGAGATTGCTCTGAGATCTAATTAAGTATGTTGGATTTCAAGCAGCTAGCAGATACCTTGTTGCATTTAGAGTTCCAACTGTGAGTATACTTATAGGGGAAAACAAAGAAAAACCAAAAATTCAAAGTGGTCCCACAAATGAATATTTTAACCTAGAAGTATGAAATTTGGGGAGCCAAGTGTAGCTGGAGTACAGATGACTCCTGGAAATTATCAACAAAATCAGGTGAAAAAAAATATTTGCTGGGATTTCAGTAACTCAGAGTTCTGTGGAAGCTTGGCAAACACTTTCAAATAAAATTGTTTTTTTTTCCCTGACTCTCCTTTGGGCTACTTCCAAAGAAAACAAAGGATAGAGAGCGTACTGAGGACTAATTTAGTTTGTAAAGTTTCAAGAAGCTACAATAAACCATGTTTGATTTAATGAAGTGAAACCTAAAATTTCAAAGTGTTATTGAAAAGGATTGCTTCAACCTAGAAGATCGAAATTTGGGGACTCAAGTGCAACTGGAGTACTGATCATTATGGCCAAGTATCAAAAAGATCAGTTAATAAAAAATATTTGCTGGGATTTCAGTAAACTCGAAATTCTGTGGAAGCTTGGTAAATGCTTTCAAATGAAATTGTTTTTTCTCTGCCTCTCTTTTGAGATACTTCAAAAGGGAAAAAATCATAGAGCACACACTGAGAACTATTTCAGTGTATCAAGTTTCAAGCAGGTAGGACAAACTCTATTTGATTTTGAGTTCCAATTGGGGGTATACCTATTGGGGAAAATGAAGTGAAACCTAAAAATTCAAAGTGTTCCTGCAAAAGAACGCTTTAACATAGATGAACGAAACTTGGGGAGCCAAGTGCGACTGGAGTAAGGATGATTTCTGCAATGTAACAACAAGATCTGGTGAAAAAACATTCACTGAGATTTCAGTAAACTCTGAGTTCTGTGGAGGCCTTGCAAATGCTTTCAAATGAAAGTGTATTTTGCTTGCCTCTGCTTAGGGCTTCTGCAAGAGGCAATAAAGCATAGAGAGAGCACTGAGAACTAAAGGAGTGTGTCAAGGATTAAGCAGCTAGCACAAACAGTGTTTAATTTAGAGTTCCAAATGCATCTCTCCCTCTAGGGGAAAATGAAGTGAAACCTAACAATTCAGAATGTTCCTGCAAACAAACTCTTTAGCCTAGAAGGATGAAATTTGGGGAGCCAAGTGCAGATGGAGTACAGATGATTCCTGGAACGTATCAACAAGATCGGGTGAAAAAAAATTTTTGCAGGGATGTAAGTAAACTAGATGTTCTGTGGAAGCTTGGCAAACGCTTTCAAAGAAAAGTGATTTTTCCTTGCCTCTTCTTAAGGCTACTGCAAGAGGGAACAAAGCATAGAGTGCACTGACAACCAATTGAGTGTGTCAAGTTTCAAGCAGCTAGCACAAACCAGGTTTGATTTAGAGTTTTCACTGCATCTATCTGTATAGGGGAAAATGAAGTGAAACCTAAAATTTCAAAGTGTTCCTGCAAACGAATGCTTCAACCTACAAGAACTAAATTTGGAAGGCCAAGTCAGACTGGAGTACCGATCTTTACTGCCAACTGTCATTAAGATCCGGTGAAAATATTTTTGCTGCGATTGCAGGAAACTCGATATTCTGGGGAACTTGGAAAATGCTGTCAAATGAAAGTGATTTTTCCTCGCTTCTGCTACTTCAAGAAGGAACAAAGCGTAGAAAGTGCTCTGAGAAGAAATTCATAGTGTCAAATATCAAGCAGCTAGCAGAAACTCTGATTCATTTAGATTTCCTTCTGGGAGAAATCCTACAGGGGAAAACGAAGTGAAACCTAAAAATTCAAAATGTTCCTGCAAACAAATGCTTTCACCTAGAAGTACGAAATTTGGGGAGAAAAAGTGCGGCTGGAGTACAGATGATTCCTGGAACGTGTCAAGAAGATCGGGTGAAAAAAATATTTGCTGGGATTTAAGTAAACTAGATGTTCTGTGGAAGCTTGGCAAACGCTTTCAAATGAAATTGTTTTTTTCCCTGACTCTCCTTTGGGCTACTTCAACAGAAAACAAAGCATAGAGAGCACACTGAGAACTAATTTAGTGTGTAAAGTTTCAAGCAGCTACACAAACCATGTTTGTTTTTTTGTTCCAACTGAAAAGGAACGCTTCAACCCAGAAGATTGAAATTTAAGGGCCCAAGTGCGACTGGAGTTCTGATCATTATGGCCAAGCAGTGATAGGGTTAGGGTTAGGGTTAGTTTTAGTGTTAGGGTTAGTGTTAGGGTTCATGTTAGGGTTATGGTAAGGGTTACTATTAGTGTTAGAGTTAGTGTTAGGGTTAGGTTCAGCAATAGTGTTAGGGTTAGCGAGAGGTTTAGTGTTAGTGTTAGGGTTAGGGTTAGATTTAGGGTTAGTGTTATGTTTACAGTTAGGGTTAGGGTTAGTGTTCGGGTTAGGGTTATGTTTTGTGTTAGGTTTAGGTTTAGGGTAAGTGTTAGATTAGGTTTATGGGTAGGATTAGGGTTAATGTAAGGGTTAGTGTTAGTGTTAGTGTGTGTGTGTTAGGGTTAGGGTTAGTATTAGGGTTAGGGTTTGTGTTAGGTTTAATGTTAGGGTTAGCATTAGGTTTAGGATTAGTGATAGGGTTAGGGTTAGGGTTAGTTTTAGTGTTAGGGTTATGGTAAGGATTAGTGTTAGTGTTAGATTTAGGGTTAGGGTTAGGTTTAGCAATAGTGTTAGGGTTAGGGAGAGGTTTAATTTTAGGTTTAGTGTTAGGGTTAGGGCTGCTGTTATGTGTAGAGTTACTGTTAGGGTTAGAGGTAGGTTTAGCTTTAGGGTTAGGATTAGGGTTAGTTTTAGGATTAGTCATAGGGTTAATTATAGGGTGAGGGTTAGTGTTACATTTAGGATTATGGTTAGGGTTAGGTTTTGTCTTAGGGTTAGTGTTATGGTTAAGGTTAGAGTTAGGGTCAGTGTTCGGGTTTGGGCAAGTTTTAGGGTTAGGTTAGAGTAAGGTTTTTTAGGTTTAGTTTTTGAGACAGGGTTAGGGTTAGTGTTAGCGTTAGAGTTTGGATTAAGTTTAGGGTTAGGGTTAGGGTTAGTTTTAGGGTTAGGGTTAAGTGTTAGGTTACAGATTATGGTAGGATTAATGTTAGGGTTAGGGTTAGGATTTCAGGTATGGTTAGGGTTTGGGTTAGTGTTAGGGTTACGGTTACGGTTAAGATTAGGGTTTGGGTTAGGGCTAGTGTTAGTGTTAAACTTTGTGTTAGAGTTAGTGTTAGGGTTAGTTTTCGGGTTAGGTTTATGGTTACAGTTAGTGTTAGGGTTGGGGTTAGGGATAAGTTTAGGGTTAGTGTTAGGGTTAGGGTTAGGGTTCATGTTAGGTTTAGATTTAGCATGAGTGTTAGGGTTAGTGTTAGGTTTAGGTTTGGTGTTGGTGTTTGGGTTAGGGTTAGGGTTAGGGTTAGGGTTAGAGTTAGGGTTGGGGATAGTGTTAGGGTTAGTGATAGGTTTAGAGTTAGTGTTAGGGTTAGGGTTATGTTTAGTGTTATGGTTAGGGTTAGCTTTGGGTTTAGGGTTAGTGTTAGTGTTAGTTTTAGGGTTATGCTTAGTGTTAGCCTAAGGGTTTGGGTTAGGGTTAGGGTTAGGGTTAGGATTAGTGTTGGGGTTAGGGTTAGGATTAGGGTTAGTTTTAAAGTTACGGTTGGATTTAGGGTTAGGGTTAGTGTTAGGTTTAGTGTTAAGGTTATGTTTAGGATTTAAGTTAAGGTTAGGGTTAGTGTTATTGTGTCAGATAGGATTAGGGTTAGATTTAGGGTTAGGGTTAGGTTTAGTGTTGGTGTTATGGTTAGGGTTACAGTTAGTTTGAAAGTTACCGTTAGTGTTAGGTTAGGTTTATAGGTTTAGGGTGTGTGTTAGGATTAGTGTTAGGTTTAGTTTTCGGGTTAGGTTAGGGTTGAGTTAGGGTTAGTGTTAGGGTTAGGGTTAGGGTTTGTATTAGGGTTAGTGTTAGGGTTATGGTTAGGTTTAAAATTAGGGTTAGTGTTAGGGTTAGTGTTATATTTAGGGTTAGGTTTAACGATAGGGTTAGTGTTTGTGTTAGTGTTAGGCTTAGGGTTAGGGTGAGTTTTAGGTTTAGTGTTATGGTTAGGGTTGATGATAGGGTTAGTGTTAAGGTTACGGTTAGGGTTGGGATTCTAGTTCTGGTTAGGGTTAGGTTTAGCATTAGGATTAAGTTTATGGTTAGGTTTAGGGTTACAGTAAGTGTTATGTTAGGTTTAGAGGTAGGATAAGGGTTAGGGTTAGGGTTAGTGTTAGAGATAGGTTTGCATTAGGGTAGTGTTAGGGTTATTGTTAGGGTTAGGCTTAGGGTTGGGTTAATGTTAGTGTTAGTGTTAGGGTTAGGGTTTGTCTTAGATTTAGTGTTAGGGTTAGGATTAGATTTAGGCTTAGTGTTAGGGTTAGTGTTAGGGTTCGTGTTCGTGTTACGGTTAGGGTGAGTTTTAAGGTTAGTGTTAGTCTTAGGGTTAGGGGTAGGTTTAGCAATAGTGTTAGGTTTAGGGATAGATTTATGATCATTGTTAGGGTTAGGATTAGGGTGAGGGTTAGTGTTATGTTTAGGGTTAGGTTTAGGAATAGGGTTAGTGTTAGGGTTAGCCTTAGGATTATGTTTAGGTTTTGAGTTAGGGTTAGCATTATGGTTAGGTTTTGTGTTAGTTTTAGTGATAGTGTTGAGATTAGGTTGAGTGTTAGAGTTTGGGTTATGGTTAGGGTTAGGTTCAATGTTAGGGTTAGTGTTATGGTTAGTGTTAGTGTTAGTGTTAGGGATAGGGTAAGACTTAGAATTAGATTAAAAATTAGGGTTAGGTTTAGTGTTAGGTTTAGGTTTACATTTAGGGTTAGGGTTAGAGTTACTTTTGGGTTTTGGGTTAAGGTTAGTGTTAGGATTAGGATTAGTGTTACGGTTTGTGTTAGGGTTAGGGTTATTTTTATGTTTAGGGTTACAGTTAAGATTAGGTTTAGGTTTAGGGTTAGTGTTAGGGTTAGTGTTGGGGTTAGGATTAGGGTTAGGATTAGTGTTAGGGTTAGGGTTAAAGTTTGTATTAGGGTTAGGGTTATGGTTAGTGTTAGTTTTAGGGTTACTTTTAGGATTAGAGATAGTATTAGAATCAGTTGTAGTGTTAGGGTTTGCATTAGGGCTAGTGTTAGGGTTAGGTTTAGGGTTAGTGTTAGGTCTAGAATTAGTGTTAGGTTTAGGGTTAGGGTTAGGGTTAGCGTTAGTGTTATGGTTAGGGTTAAGGATGGTCATAGTGTTAGGCTTAAAGTTAGAGTTAGGATTAATGTTAAGGTTGAGGTTAGGATTAGTGTTTGGGTTAGGGTTAAGTTTAGGTATAGTGTTAGGCTTAGGAATATGTTTAGGGTTAGTTTTATGGTTAGTGTTAGGTTTAGGGTTAGTGTTATGGTTATGGTTAGGGTTAAGGATGGTCATAGTGTTAGGCTTAAAGTTAGAGTTAGGATTAACGTTAAGGTTGAGGTTAGGATTAGTGTTTGGGTTAGGGTTAGGTTTAGGTATAGTGTTAGGCTTAGGAATATGTTTAGGGTTAGTTTTATGGTTAGTGTTAGGTTTAGGGTTAGTGTTATGGTTATGGTTAGGGTTAGGGTTAGTGTTAGGGTTTGGGTTAGGTTTTGAGTTAGGGTTTGGTTTGGGTTAGGGCTAGGGTTACAGTTAGGATTAGGTTTTGAATTAGGGTTAGTGTTAGTGTTAAACTTTGTGTTAGAGTTAGTGTTAGGGGTAGTCTTAGGATTAGGTTCATGGTTATGGTTAGTGTTAGGGTTAGGGTTAAGGATAATTTTAGGATTAGGTTTATTGTTAGGGTTATGTCCACAGTTAGGGTAAGTGTTACGTTTAGGGTTAGGGTTCATGTTAGTGTTAGGTTTAGCATGAGTGTTAGGGGTAGGTTTAGGTTTAGGTTTGGTGTTAGTGTTTGAGTTAGGGTTACGATTAAGGATAGTGTTAGGGTAAGTGATAGGTTAACAGTTAGTGATAGAGTTAGGGTTATGGTTAGTGTTATGGTTATGGTTAAGTTTAAGTTTAGGCTTTGTGTTAGTGATAGTGTTAGTTTTAGGGTTATGGTTAGTGTTAGCCTAATGTTTAGAGATAGGGTTTGGGTTAATATTAGTGTTGGGGTTAGGGTTTGGATTAGGGTTAGTTCTAAAGTTAGGGTTGGATTTAGTGGTAGATTTAGTGTTATGGTTAGGGTTAGGGTTTTTTTAGGGTAAGGGTTAGGATTTAAGTTAAGGTTAGTGTTAGGGTGAGTGTTAGGGTTACAGATAGGATTAGGGTTAGATTTAGGGGTTTGGTTAGGGTTAGGTTTAGTGTTAGTGTTAGGGTTAGGATTAGGTTTAGTGTTACATTTAGGGTTAGGGTTATGGATAGGGTTAGTGTTAGTGTTAGCGTTAGGGTTAGGTTTAGAGTTAGAGTAAGGGTTAGCATTAGGCTTAGGGTTAGGGTTAGTTTTAGGTTTAGTATTACAGTTAGGGTTAGTGTTAGTGTCAGGATTAGGCTTAGGGTTAAAATTAGCAATAAGTTTAGTGTGAGGATTAGGTTTAGTGTTTGGGTTAGGGTTAGGGCTAGTGTTGGTTTTAGGGTTAGGGTTAGGGTTACTGTAAGGTTTAGAGTTAGTGTTATGGTTAAGGTTATAATTTGAATTAGGGTTAGGGTTAGTGTTAAGGTTATGGTTAGGCTTAGGCTTAGGGTTACGGTTAGGTTAAGTTTAGGGTTAGGGTAAGGGTTTGTGTTAGGGTTAGATTTAGGATTAGATTTATGGATAGTGGTAGGGTTTGTGTTAGGTTTAGGGTTAAGGTAAGTTTTAGGTTTAGGGTTAGAATTAGGGTTAGGTTTAGGGTTGGGCTTAAATTAGGGTTAGGGTTAGTTTTAGTGTTAGGGTTAGGTTTAGGGTTAGTGTTAGGGTTAGTGTTAGGGTTAGGATAGTGTTAGGTTATGTTTTATCTTTAGGGTAGGGTTAGGGTTAGGTTAGGTTTAGGGTTAATGTAGGGTTAAATTTCATTTTAGGGTTATGGTTAGAGTTTGCGTTAGGATTAGTATTAGGGTAAGGGTTAGGGTTAGTGCTAGGGTTAGGGTTAGGTTTAGGGATAGGGAAAGTGTTAGGGTTAGGGTTAAGGTATGAGTAAGTGTTAGGTTTAAGATTATCATTAGGTTTATTGTAAGGGTTGAGGTTAGGTTTTGGTTAAGGATAAGGGTTATGGTTAGGGTTAGATTTACAGTTGGTATTAGTGTTAGAGTTACAGTTAGGGATAGGGTGAGTGAAAGGTTTAGGGTTAGGGTTAGGATTAGGGTTAGTGTTATGGTTAGGGTTAGGGTTTCTTTAAGGTTAGGGTTAGGTTTATGTTTAGATTTAGTGTTAAATTTAGGATAAGGGTTAGGCTTAGGTTTTGGATATGGGTTAGGGTTAGGGTTATAATGGTGTTAGGTTAAGGGTTATTTTTAGGGTTATTGTTATGGTTAGGTTAGGTTTAGGGTTAGGGTTAGGTTGAGAGTTAGTGTTAAGGTTCGCTTTACAGTTAGGGTTAGGATTTGTCTTAGGGTTAGGTTTAGAGTTAGGTTAAGGGTTAGGGTTAGTTTAAGGGTTAGGTTTAGGTTTAGGGTTAGGGTAAGTGTTAGGCTTATGGTTAGGGTTAAGGTTAGAGTAAGTGTTAGGGTTAAGATTATTGTTAGGGTTATTGTAAGGGTTAGTATTAGGGTTAGGCTTAGGAATTGTGTTAGGGTTGGGGTTTTGGTTTGGGTTATGCTTATGGTTACATTTAGGATTCAGGTAATGGTTAGTGTTAGAATTAGGTTAGGGTTAAGGGTAGAGTTAGGGTTTGTGTTAGGTTTCAATTTAGGTTTAGGGTTAGGTTTAGTGTTAGTGTTAGGGTTAGGGTTAGTGTTAAGGTGAGTTTTAGGGTTAGTGTTAGGGTAGGGTTAAAGTTAGGATAGGGTTAGCATTAGTATTAAGTTCGGGTTTTGTTATGGTTAGTATTAGGGTTTGTGTTAGGGTTAGGTTTAGGGTTAGGCTTCGGTTTAGGGTAACTGTTAGGGTAAAGGTTAGGGTTAAGTTTAGTGTTAGGGTAGTGTTTGTGTTAGGGTTAAGGTTCAGGTTTTGTTTAGGGTTAGGGTTAGGTTTAGTGCTAGGGTTGGGGTTAGTTTTAAGGATAATGTTAGTGTCAGGGTTAGCGTTAGAGATAGGGTAAGAGTTATGATTAGGGTTAGGGTTACAGTTAGGGTTAGTTTTAGGGTTAGTGTTAGGGTTAGTGTTCGGGTTTGTGTTAGGTTTAGGGTTATGGTAAGTGTTAGTGTTAGCGTTATGGTTATGGTTAGAGTTTGTGCTAGGGTTAGGGTTAAGGGTAGGTTTAGTTTTAGGATTAGGGTTAAGGTTAAGTTTACAGTTAGTGTTATGGATTTGGTTAGGTTTTGTGTTAGGGTTAGGGTTAGGTTTAGGATTTCGGTCACAGGATTTGGGTTAGGGTTAGGGTTAGGTTAGGGTTTGGATTAGGGTTAAGGTTTGAGTTAGGGTAAGATTTAGGCTAAGGGTTAGGGTTAGGGTTTGACGTAGGATTAGGCTTAGGTTTAGGTTTAGGGTTAAGATTAGTTTTAGGGTTAGGTTTAGGTTTAGGGTTAGGTTAGGTTTAGGGTTAAGAATTGATTATGGTTAGAGTTATTTATAGGGTTAAGGTTAGGGTTTGTGTTAGGATTAGTGTTACATTTAAACTTAGGTTTAGGGTTTATGTTAGGGTTAGTGATTCAGTTAGGTTTAAGGTTAATTTTAGAATTAGGGTTAGGTATTGGTTTAGGGTTTGGTTAGGTTTAGGGTTAGGATTAGAGATTTTCCCTTGCTTCTGCTTATGGCTACTTCAAGAGGGAACAAAGGATGGAGTGTGCACTGAGAACTCATTTAGTGTGTAAAGTTTCAACCATTTAGCAAAAAACGTGTTTGATTTAGATTGCCACTGCATGTGTCCCTATAGGAGGAAACAAAAGGAAATTTAAAAATTGAAAGTGTTCCTGCAAATGAATGTTTCAACATAAAATAATGCAGTTTGAAGGGGCAGGTGCGTCCTGATTTCTGATAATTCCTGCCATGTATCAACAATATCAGCTGAAGAAAGTAGCACTTATCCAGTTGCACTTGCACACCCAAAGTTTGTTCTTCAAGTTTGAAGTGTTCGTTTGCAGAAACACTTTGAAATATTAGGTTTCACCTCGTTTTCCCCAATAGGTATACTCCCAGTTGGAACTCTAAATCAAACATAGTTTTTGCTAGCTGCTTGAAACTTGACACACTAAATTAGTTCTCAGTGGAAGCTCTACTATTTGGTCTCTCTTGAAGTAGCCTGAAGGAGATTGAGGGGAAAAACAATTTCATTTGAATGTGTTTTCCAAGCTTCCACAGTTTTCCAATTTTCCTGAAACCCCAGCAAATATTATTTTCACCCGAACTTTTTGATACGTGGCCAATCACACTTGCGCCCTAAATTTCAATCTTCTAGGTTGAAGCATTGCTTTGCAGGAACACTTTGAAATTTTAGGTTTCATTTCATTTTCCATATAGAGATAGATGCATTGGGAACTCTAGATCAAACATGGTTTGTGCTAGCTTCTTTGAACTTTACAAACTATATTAGTTCTCAGGGCACTCTCTATGTTTGTTCCCTTTTGAAGTAGCACTAAGCAGAGGCAAGGAAAAATAACTTTCACATGAAAGCGTTTTCCAACCTTCCCCAGAACACCGAGTTTACTGAAATACCAGCAAATATTGTTTTCAACCGATGTTGTTTATATGTTCCAGGAATCATCTGTACTCCAGCTTCACTTGGCTCCCCAAATTTTGCACTTCTAGGTTAAAGCATTCCTTTGTAGGAACACTTTGAATTTTTAGGTTTCACTTTGTTTTCCCTTATAGTTATACTCCCAGTTGGAACTCTAAGAGAAACAAGGCTTCTGCTAGCTGCTTGATATTTGACACTATGAATTTCTTCTCAGAGCACTGTCTATGCTTTATTCCCTCCTGAAGTCGCCCTAAGCTGAGGCAAGGCATATTCACTTTCATTTTAAAGTGTTTGCCAAGCTTCCCCAGAACAACGAGTTTCCTGCAAATCCAAACAAATATTTTTTCACCCAATCTTGTTGTTACCTTTCAGAAATCATCTGCACTCCAGCCGCACTTGGCTCCCCAAATTTCGTTCTTCTTCTATAAAGCATTCGTTTTCACGAATATTTTTAATTTTAGGTTTCACTTTGTTTTCCCCAATATGTATACTCCCAGTTGGAACTCTAAATCAAACACGGTTTTTGCTAGCTGCTTGAAACTAGACACAATGAAGTAGTTCTCAGTGCTGTCTCTCTGGTTTGTTTTCTCTTGAAGTATCCCTAAGCAGACACTTGGGAAAACCACTTTCATTTGAAAGCCTTTGCAAAGCTTCCACAGACTCTGAGTTTCCTGAAATCTAAGCAAATATTTTTTCACCCAATCGTGATTTCACTTGGCGGTAATGATCAGTACACCAATCTCACTCCCCCCCCCAATTTCGTTCTTCTAGGTTCAAGCATTCGTTTGCAGTAACAGTTTGAATTTTTAGGTTCACTCTGTTTACTCCTATAATGATACATGAATTTGGAACTCTAAATCAAACACGGTTTGTGCTAGCTTCTTGAAACTTGACACAATAAAGTAATTCTCATTGCTGTCTCTTTGGTTTGTTTTCTCTTGAGTAGCCCTCAGCAGAGACTGGGAAAAAAACACTTTCATTTGAAAACCTTTGCAAAGCTTTCACAGGCTCCAGGTTTCCTGAAATCTCAGCAAATATTTTTTTCACCCAATAGTGATTTTACTTGGCGGTAATGATCAGTACACCAATCCCACGTGCCCCCCCCAAATTTTGTTCTTCTAGATTGAAGCATTCGTTTGCAGTAACAGTTTGAATTCTTAGGTTTCACTCTGTTTTCTCCTATATTGATAGATGTAGTTGGAACTGTAAACCAAACACGGTTTTTGCTAGCTGCTTGAAACTTGACACCATAAAGTAGTGTTCAGTACTATCTCTATGGTTTGTTTCCCCTTGAAGTAGCCCTAAGCAGACACTGAAGAAAAAAAAAAAAACTTTAATTTAAAAGCATTTGCAAAGCTTACAAAAAACTAGGAGTTTCCTGAAATCTCAGCAAATATTTTTTCATCCAATCTTGATGATACTTGGTGGTAATGATCAGTACACCAAACCCACTCTGCCCCCAAATTTCGTTATTCTAGATTGAAGCATTCATTTACAGTAACAGTTTGAATTTTTAGGTTTCATTCTGTTTTCTCCTATATTGAAGATGTAGTTGGAAATCTAGATCAAACACGGCTTTTGCTAGCTGCTTGAAACTTGACACAATGAAGTTGTTCTCAGTGCTATCTCCATGGTCTGTTTTCTCTTAAGTAGCCCTAAGAAGAGACTAGATAAAAACACTTTCATTTGAAAGGTTTTGCCAAGCTTACAAAAAATGACGAGTTTCCTGAAATCTCAGAAAAAAGATTTTCACCCAATCTTCATGATCCTTGGCGGTAATGATGAGTACACAAATTCCACTTGGCCCCCAAAATTTCGTTCTTCTCCGTTAAAGCGTACGTTTTCAGTAACAGTTTGAATTTTTAGATTTCAAATGTGTTTTCTCCTTCAGGGAAAGAAGCATTTAGAACTGTAAATCAAACAGAGTTTGTGGTAGCTGCTTGATACTTGACAAAGAGAATGAGTTCTCAGTGCACTGTCTATGGTTTGTTTTCTCTTGAAGTATTGCAAACCCGAGGCTTGGGAAAAACACTTTCATTTGATAGACTTTGCAAAGCTTCCCCAATACTACAAATTTCCTGAAATCTCAGCAAATGTTTTTTCATCCAATCTTGATGATTCTGGGCGGTAAGGATCAGGACACAAATCCCACATGGCCCTCCAAATTTCGTTCTTCTAGGTCGAAGCATTCGTTTGCAGTAACAGTTTGAATTTTTAGGTTCCACTCTGTTTTCTCCTATATTGATAGATGTAGTTGGAACTCTAAATCAACCACGGTTTTTGCTAAATGCTTGAAACTTGACCCCATAAAGTAGTTCTCAGTGGTATCTCTATGGTTGGTTTCCCCTTGAAGTAGTCCTAAGGAGACACTGGAGAAAAACACTTTCATTTGAAAGCCTTTGCAAAGCTTACAAAAAAATACGAGTTTCCTGAAATCTCAGCAAATATTTTTTCACCCAATCTTGATGATACTTAGTGGTAATGATCAGTACAACAAGCCCACTTGCATCCCCAAATATCGATCTTCTAGGTTCAAACGTTCTTTGCAGTAAGAAATTGAATTTTTAGTTTTCACTGTGTTTTCTCTTTAGGGAGAGAAGCATTTGGAACTCTAATTCCAATGGGCTTTGTGCTAGCTGCTTGAAATTTGACAAACTAAAGTAGTTCTAAGTGTGCTCTCCATGATTTCTTAACTATTGAAATAGCCCTAAGCACACAATGGGGAAAAACAATTTCATATGAATGTGTTTGCAAAGCTTCCACAGACTCCAAATTTCCTGAAATCACAGCAAATATATTTTCACCCAATCTTGATGATACTTGGAAGTAATGATCAGGACACCAATCCCACTTGACCCCCCAAATTTAGTTATTCTAGGATGAAGTGTTCGTTAGCAGTAACAGTTTGAATTTTTAGTTTCAGTCTCTTCTCCAATAGTGATAGATGCAGTTGGAAATCTAAATCAAACAGGGTTTGTGCTAGCAGCTTGAAACTTGACACACTACAGCAGGGCTCATTGCTCTCTCTTGGTTTGTTCCCTCTTGATCTGGCCCTAAGCAGAGACTGGAGAAAAACACTTTCATTGGAAAGCGTTTACCAAGCTTCCACAAATCTACGAGTTTCCTGAAATGTCAACAAATAATTTTTCACCAAATCTTGATGATTCTTGGTGGTAATGATCAGTACACCAATCCTACTAGTGCACCCAAATTTAGTTCTTGTAGGATGAAGCGTTCATTTGCAGTAACAGTGTGAATTTTCAGGTTTCACTCTTTTCTGATATAGTGATACACGAAGTTGGAACTCTAAATCAAACATGGTTTTTAATAGCTGGTTGAAAGTTGACACACTAAATTATTTCTCATTGCTCTCTCCATGCTTTGTTCCTCTTAAAGTTCCCTAAGAAGGGATTGAGGAAAAACACTTTCATTTGAAATCGTTTGCCAAGATGCCAAGGAACTAGGAATTTCCTGAAATCCCAGAAAATATTTTTCCACCCACACTTGCTGGTACTTGGCAGTGATGATAAGAACACAAATCCCACTTGGCCCCCGAAATTTACTTCTTCTAGGTTGAAGCATTTGTTTGCAGTAACACTGAATTTTTAGGTTTCATTCTGTTTTCTCTGATATTGATAGGTGCAGTTGGAACTCTAAATCAAACAGGGTTTTTGCTACCTGATTGAAACTTGACACATGTCAAATTGCTATCTGATGGTTTTTCCTTCTTAAACTAGCCCTAAGCAGAGACTGGAGAAAAACACTTTCATTGGAAAGCATTTGCCAAGCTTCCACAAAACTGGGAGTTTCCTGAAATCTCAGCAAATAATTTTTTCACCCAATCTTGATGATTCTTGGTGGCAATGATCAGAACACCAATCGCACTTGGCCCCCGAAATTTAGTTCTTCTAGGTTGAAGCGTTCGTTTGCAGTAACAGTGTGAATTTTTAGGTTTCACTCTGTTTTCTCTGATAGTGATACGTGCAGTTGGAACTCTAAATCAAACAGGGTTTGTGCTAGCTGCTTGAAACTTGACACACTACAGCAGGTCTCATTGCTATCTCCTGGTTTCTTCCCTCTTTAACTAGCGCTAAGCAGAGATGAGACAAGAACTCTTTCATTGGAAGCGTTTGCAAGCTTCCACAAAACTACGAGTTTCTTGAAAGATCTGTAAATATTTTTTCACCCAATCTTGATGATAGTTGGCGGTGATGATCAGAACACCGATCGTACTTGGCACATGATATTTACCTCTTCTACATTGGAGTGTTCCTTTGCAGCAACAGTGTGAATTTTTAGGTGTCACTCTGTTTTCTCTGATAGTGATACATGCACTTGGAATGCTATATCAAACAGGGTTGGTGCTACCTGATTGAAACTTGACACATTTCAGCAGGTCTCATTGCTATCTGATGGTTTTTCCTTCTTAAACTAGCCCTAAGCAGATATTGGAGAAAAACACTTTCATTGGAAAGCGTTTGCCAAGCTTCCACAAAATTACAAGTTTCCTGAAATGTCAAAAAATAATTTTTCACCCAATCTTGATGACTCTTGGTGGCAATGATCAGTACACCGATCGCACTTGGCCCGCGAAATGTAGTTGTTCTAGTTTGAAGCATTCATTTGCAGTAACAGTGTGAATTTTCAGGTTTCACTCTTTTCTGATATATTGATACATGAAGTTGGAACTCTAAATCAAACACGGTTTTTAATAGCTGCTTGAAAGTTGACACACTGAATTACTTCTCATTGCTCTGTCTATGCTTTGTTCCTATTAAAGTTCCCTAAGAAGGGACTGAGGAAAAACACTTTCATTTGAAAGCATTTGCCAAGAAGCCACAGAACTAGGAATTTCCTGAAATCCCAGAAAATATTTTTCCACACAATCTTGATGGTACTTGGTGGTGATGATCAGAACACAAATTCCACTTGGCCCCCGAAACTTACTTCTTCTAGGTTGAAGCGATCCTTTGCAGTAACAGTGTGAATTTTTAGGTTTCACTCTGTTTTCTCTGATAGTGATAGATGTAGTTCAAAATCTAAATCAAACAGGGTTTGTGCTAGCTGCTTGAAACTTGACTCACTACAGCAGGTCTCATTGGTATCTCATGTTTTTTCCCTCTTGAAGTAGCCCTAAGCAGAGACGGGGCAAGAACACTTTCATTTGAAACATTTGCAAGCTTCCACAAAACTACGAGTTTCCTGAAATGTCAACAAATAATTTTTCACCCAATCTTGATGATTCTTGGTGGTAATGATGAGTACACCAATCCAACTTGTCCCCCCAAATTTCGTTCTTCTAGTTTGAAGCATTCGTTTGCAGTAACAGTGTGAATTTTTAGGTTTCACTCTGTTTTCTCTGAGAGTGATAGATGTAGTTGGAAATCTAAATCAAACAGGGTTTGTGCTAGCTGCTTGAAACTTGACACACTACAGCAGGTCTCATTGCTATCTCATGGTTTCTTCCCTCTTGAAGTTGTCCTAAGCAGAGACGGGGCAAGAACTCTTTCATTTGAAGCCTTTGCAAGCTTCCACAAAACTACGAGTTTCTTGAAAGTTCAGTAAATATTTTTTCACCCAATCTTGATGATAGTTGGCTGTGATGATCAGAACACCAATTGCACTTGGCCCCCGAAATTTAGTTCTTCTAGTTAGAAGCATTCATTTGCAGTAACAGTGTGAATATTCAGGTTTCACTGTTTTCTGATATAGTGATACATGGAGTTGGAATTCTAAATCAAACACGGTTTGTGCTAGCTGCTTTAAACTTGACACATTGAATTAGTTCTGAGTGCTGAATCTAAGCTTTGTTCCTCTTGAAGTAGCCCTAAGAAGAGACTGAAGAAAAAAAAAAACTTTCATTTGAAAGCGTTTGCCAAGCTTCCACAAAACTATGAGTTTCCTGAAATGTGAGCAAATAATTTGTCACCCAATCTTGATGGTTCTTGGTGGTAATGATCAGTACACCAATTGCACTTGGCCCACGAAATGTAGCTCTTCTAGGTTGAAGCGTTCCTTTGCAGTAACCGTGTGAATTTTCAGGTTTCACTCTTTTCTGATATAGTGATACATGAAGTTGGAACTCTAAATCAAACACGGTTTTTAATAGCTGCTTGAAAGTTGACACACTGAATTATTTCTCATTGCTCTCTCTGTGCTTTGTTGCTCTTAATGTTCCCTAAGAAGGGACTGAGGAAAAACACTTTCATTTGAAAGCGTTTGCCAAGTTGCCACAGAACAAGGAATTTCCTGAAATCCCAGAAAATATTTTTCCACCCAAATTTGATGGTACTTGGCGGTAATGATCAGTACACGAATTCCACTTGGCCCCCCCAAATTTCGTTCTTCTATGTTGATGCGTTCGTTTCAAGTAACATCTTGAATTTTTAGGTTTCACTCTGTTTTCTCTGATACTGATACATGCAGTTGGAACTCTAAATCAAACAGGAGTTGTGCTACCTGACTGACACTTGATAAACTACAGCAGGTCTCATTGATATCTCATGGTTTGTTCCCTCTTGAACTAGCCCTAAGCAGAGACGGGGCAAGAACTCTTTCATTTGATGCATTTGCAAGCTTCCACAAAACTACGAGTTTCTTGAAAGATCAGTATTTTTTTTTTCACTCAATCATGATGCTATTTGGCGGTGATGATCAGTACACCAATCCCACGTGGCCCCCCTGATTTTAGTTCTTCTAGGTTGAAGCGTTCGTTTGCAGTAACGGTGTGAATTTTTAGGTTTCACTCTTTTTTCTCGGTTAGTGATACATGCACTTGGAACTCTAAATCAAATAGGGTTTGTGCTACCTGATTGAAACTTGACACATGTCAGCAGGTGTCATTGCTATCTGTTGGTTTTTCCCTCTTGAACTAGCCCTAAGCAGAGACTGGAGAAAAACAATTTCATTTTAAGCATTTATTGATCTTCATTCAATAAAAGTACGAGTTTCTTGAAATGTCAGCAAATATTTTTTCACCCAATCTTGATGATTCTTGGTGGCAATGATCAGTACACCAATCCCACTTAGTGTCCCAAATTTTGTTCTTCTAGGTTGAAGTGTTCGTTTGCAGTAACAGTTTGAATTTTTAGGTTTCAATCTGTTTTCTCCTTTGTGATAGATGCAGTTGGAAATCTCAATCAAACACAATTTATACTAGCTGCTTGAAACTTGACACACTACAGCAGAGCTCATTGCTCTCTCATGATTTGTTCCCTCTTAAACTACCTCTACGCAGAGACTGAGGAACACATTTTCAATTGAGAGTATTTGCCTAGCTTCCTGAAAACTACGAGTTTTTGAAATCCCAGCAAATATTTTTTTTTTTTTTACCGAATCTTGATGATACTTGGCAGTGATGATCAGAACACCAATCCCACTTGGCCCCCAAAATTTAGTTCTTCTAGGTTGAAGCATTAGTTTGCAGTAACAGTGTGAATTTTTAGGTTTCACTCTGTTTTCTCCCAGAGTGATACATGCAGTTTGAACTCTAAATCAAACAGGGTTTGTGCTACCTGATTGAAACTTGATACATTTCAGCAGGTCTCATTGCTATCTGATGTTTTTTTTTTTTTTTTTTTCCCTCCTGAACTAGCCCTAAGCAGAGACTGGAGAAAAACACTTTCATCTGAAGCATTTGTCGATCTTCAACAAAACTACGATTTTTCTGAAATGTCCGCAAATATTTTTTTCACCGAATCTTATGATTCTTGTTGGTAATGATCAGTACACCAAACATACTTGGGCTCCCAAATTTCGTTCTTCTTTGTTGAAGCATTCGTTTTTAGTAACAGTTTCAAATTTTAGGTTTTCTCCGATAGTGATAGATGCAGTTGGAACTCTAAATCAAACAGGGTTTGTGCTAGCTGCTTGAAACTTGAAACACTAAATTATTTCTCATTGCTTTCTGTATGATTTTTTCCCTCTTGAAGAAGCCCTAAGCAGAGACGGGGGAAAAACACTTTCATTGGAAAGCATTTGCCAAGCTTCCACAAAACTACGAGTTTCCTGAAATGTCAACAAATAATTTTTCACCCAATCTTGATGATTCTTGGTGGTAATGATCAGTACACCCATCCTACTAGTGCTCCCAAATTTCGTTCTTCTAGGTTGAAGCGTTCGTTTGCAGTATCAGTGTGAATTTTTAGGTTTCCCTCTGTTTTCTCTGATAGTGATAGATGTAGTTGGAAATCTAAATCAAACAGGGTTTGTGCTAGCTGCTTGAATCTTGACACACTACAGCAGGTCTGATTGCTATCTCATGGTTTCTTCCCTCTTGAAGTAGCCCTTAGCAGAGACAGGGCAAGAACTCTTTCATTGGAAGCCTTTGTAAGCTTCCACAAAACTACGAGTTTCTTGAAAGTTTAGTAAATATTTTTTCACCCAATCTTGATGATAGTTGGCAGTGATGATCAGAACACCAATCGCACTTGGCCCCCAAAATTTAGTTCTTCTAGGTTGAAGCATTCGTTTGCAGCAACAGTGTGAATTTTCAGGTTTCACTCTTTTCCGATACAGTGATACACGCAGTTGGAACTCTAAGTCAAACATGGTTTGTGCTAGCTGCTTTAAACGTGACACACTGAATTAGTTCTGAGTGCTGAATCTAAGCTTTGCTCCTCTTGAAGTAGCCCTAAGCATAGCCTGGAGAAAAACACTTTCATTGGAAAGCGTTTCCCAAGCTTCCACAAAACTAGGAGTTTCCTGAAGTATCAGCATATATTTTCTTCACCCAAACTTGATGATTCTTGGTGGCAATGATCAGTACACCAATAGCACGTGGCCCCCGAAATTTAGTTCTTCTAGGTTGAAGCATTCGTATGCAGTAATAGTGTGATTTTTTAGGTTTCTCTCTGTTTTCTCCGATAGTGATACATGCCCTTAGAACTCTAAATCAAACAGGGTTTGTGCTACCTGATTGAAACTTGACACATGTCTCATTGCTATTGGATGGTTTTTCCTTCTTAAACCAGCCCTAAGCAGAGACTGGAGAAAAACACTTTCATTGGAAAGCGTTTGCCAAGCTTCCACAAAACTATGAGTTTCCTGAAATGTGAGCAAATAATTTTTCACCCAATCTTGATGGTTCTTGGTGGTAATGATCAGTAAACCAATTGCACTTGGCCCCCAAAATGTAGTTCTTCTAGGTTGAAGCATTCGTTTGCAGTAACTGTGTGAATTTTCAGGTTTCATTCTTTTCTGATATAGTGATACACAAAGTTGGAACTCTAAATCAAACACGGTTTTTAATAGCTGCTTGAAAGTTGACACACTGAATTATTTCTCATTGCTCTCTCTATGCTTTGTTCCTCTTAAAGTTCCCTAAGAAGGGACTGAGGAAAAACACTTTCATTTGAAAGCGTTTGCCAAGATGGCACAGAACTAGGAATTTCCTGAAATCCCAGAAAATATTTTTCCACCCAATCTTGATGATTCTTGGTGGTGATGATCAGAACATGAATCCCACTTGGCCCCCTAAATTTACTTCTTCTAGGTTGAAGCGTTCGTTTGCAGTAACACTGTGAATTTTTAGGTTTCATTCTGTTTTCTCCGATAGTGATACATGCACTTGGAACTCTTTAAACATGGTTTGTGCTACCTCATTGAAACTTGAAACATTTCAGCAGATCTCATTGCTATCGGATGGTTTTTCCTTCTTAAACTAGCCCTAAGCAGAGCCTGGAGAAAAACACTTTCATTGGAAAGTGTTTGCCAAGATGCCACAGAACTAGGAATTTCCTGAAATCCCAGAAAATATTTTTCCACCCAATATTGATGGTACTTGGCGGTAATGATCAGTACACGAATTCCACTTGGCCCCCCCAAATTTCATTTTTCTACATTGATGCATTCGTTTCCAGTAACAGTTTGAATTTTTAGGTTTCACTCTGTTTTCTCTGATACTGATACATGCAGTTGGAACTCTAAATCAAACAGGAGTTGTGCTACCTGATTGACGCTTGATACACTACAGCAGGTCTCATTGGTATCTCATGGTTTGTTCCCTCTTGAACTAGCCCTAAGCAGAGACGGGGCAAGAACTCTTTCATTTGATGCATTTGCAAGCTTCCACAAAACTACGAGTTTCTTGAAAGATCAGTATTTTTTTTTTCACTCAATCATGATGCTATTTGGCGGTGATGATCAGTACACCAATCTCACGTGGCCCCCCTGATTTTAGTTCTTCTAGGTTGAAGCATTCGTTTGCAGTAACGGTGTGAATTTTCAGGTTTCACTCTTTTCTGATATAGTGATACATGAATGTGGAACTCTAAATCAAACACAGTTTGTAATAGCTGCTTGAAAGTTGACACACTGAATTATTTCTGATTGCACTCTCTATGCTTTGTTCCTCTTAAAGTTCTCTGAGAAGGGACTGAGAAAAAACACTTTCATTTGAAAGCGCTTGCCAAGATGCCATAAAACAAGGAGTTTCCTTAAATCCCAGAAAATATTTTTCCACCCAATCTTGATGATACTTGGTGGTGATGATCAGAACACCAGTCCCACTTGGTCCCGAAATTTTGTTATTCTAGGTTGAAGCGTTCGTTTGCAGTAACAGTGTGAATTTTTAGGTTTCACTCTTTTTTCTCGGATAGTGATACATGCACTTGGAACTCTAAATGAAACAGGGTTTTTGCTACCTGATTGAAACTTGACACATTTCAACAGGTGTCATTGCTATCTTATGGTTTTTCCTTCTTAAACTAGCCCTAAGCAGAGACTGGAGAAAAACACTTTCATTGGAAAGCGTTTGCCAAGCTTCCACAAAACTACGAGTTTCCTGAAATGTCAACAAATAAGTTTTCACCCAATATTGATGATTCTTGGTGGTAATGATCAGTACACCCATCCTACTAGTGCTCCCAAATTTCGTTCTTCTAGGTTGAAGCGTTTGTTTGCAGTATCAGTGTGAATTTTTAGGTTTCCCTCTGTTTTCTCTGATAGTGATAGATGTAGTTGGAAATCTAAATCAAACAGGGTTTGTGCTAGCTGCTTGAATCTTGACACACTACAGCAGGTCTGATTGCTATCTCATGGTTTCTTCCCTCTTGAAGTAGCCCTTAGCAGAGACAGGGCAAGAACTCTTTCATTGGAAGCCTTTGTAAGCTTCCACAAAACTACGAGTTTTTTGAAAGTTCAGTAAATATTTTTTCACCCAATCTTGATGATAGTTGGCGGTGATGATCAGAACACCAATCGCACTTGGCCTCCAAAATTTAGTTCTTCCAGGTTGAAGCATTCATTTGCAGCAACAGTGTAATTTTCAGGTTTCACTCTTTTCCAATACAGTGATACACGCAGTTGGAACTCTAAGTCAAACATGGTTTGTGCTAGCTGCTTTAAACGTGACACACTGAATTAGTTCTGAGTGCTGAATCTAAGCTTTGCTCCTCTTGAAGTAGCCCTAAGCATAGCCTGGAGAAAAACACTTTCATTGGAAAGCGTTTCCCAAGCTTTCACAAAACTAGGAGTTTCCTGAAATATCAGCATATATTTTCTTCACCCAAACTTGATGATTCTTGGTGGCAATGATCAGTACACCAATCGCACGTGGCCCCTGAAATTTAGTTCTTCTAGGTTGAAGCGTTCGTTTGCAGTAACACTGTGAATTTTTAAGTTTCATTCTGTTTTCTCCGACAGTGATACATGCACTTGGAACTCTAAATCAAACAGGGTTTGTGCAACCTGATTGAAACTTGACACATTTCAGCAGGTCTCATTGCTATTGGATGGTTTTTCCTTCTTAAACTAACCCTAAGCAAAGACTGGAGAAAAACATTGTCATTGGAAAGCGTTTGCCAAGCTTCCACAAAACTAGAAGTTTCCTGCAATCTCAGCAAATAATTTTTCACCCAATCTTGATGATTCTTGGTGGCAATGATCAGAACACCAATCCCACTTGGCCCCCGAAATTTAGTTCTTCCATGTTGAAGCATTCATTTGCATTAACAGTGTGAATTTTTAGGTTTCACTCTTTTCTGATATAATGATACATGGAGTTGGAACTCTAAATCAAATACGGTTTGTGCTAGCTGCTTAAATGTGACACACTGAATTAATTCTGAGTGCTGAATCTAAGCTTTGTTCCTCTTGAAGTAGGCCTAAGAAGAGACTGAAGAAAAACACTTTCATGTGAAAGCTTTTGCCAAGCTTCCACAAAACTAGGAGTTTCTGGAAATCTCAGCAAATATTTTTTTCACCCAATCTTGATGATTCTTGGTGGCATTGATCAGAACACCAATCGCACTTGCCCCCCCCCCCCCAAATTTCGTTCTTCTAGGTTGAAGCGTTCATTTGCAGTAACAGTTTGAATTTTTAGGTTTCACTTTGTTTTCTCCGATAGTGATAGATGCAGTTCGAACTCTAAATCAAACAGGGTTTGTGCTAGCTGCTTGAAACTTGACACACTACAGCAGGTCTCATTGCTATCTCATGGTTTCTTCCCTCTTGAACTAGCCCTAAGCAGAAATGGGACAAGAACTCTTTCATTTGAACCTTTTGCAAGCTTCCACAAAACTACGAGTTTCTTGAAAGATCAGTAAATATTTTTTCACCCAATATTGATGATACTTTGTGGTGATGATCAGAACACCAATCACACTTGGCCCCTGAAATTTAGTTCTTCTACGTTGAAGCGTTCGTTTGTAGTAACAGTGTGAATTTTTAGGTGTCAATCTGTTTTCTCCGATAGTGATACATGCACTTGGAACGCTAAATCAAACAGGGTTTGTACTACCTGATTGAAACTTGACACATTTCAGCAGGTCTCATTGCTATCAGATGGTTTTTCCTTCTTAAACTAGCCCTAAGCAGAGACTGGAGAAAAACATTTTCATTCGAATGCGTTTGCCAAGCTTCCACAAAACTACGAGTTTCTTGAAAGATCAGTAAATATTTTTTCACCCAATATTGATGATACTTTGTGGTGATGATCAGAACACCAATCCCACTTGGCCCCCGAAATTTAGTTCTTCTAGGTTGAAGCGTTCGTTTGCAGTAACACTTTGAATTTTTAGGTTTCACTCTGTTTTCTCCTACAGTGATCGATGCAGTTTGCACTCTAAATCAAACACAGTTTGTGCTATCTGCTTGAAACTTGACACACTGAATTAGTTCTGTGTGGTGACTCTATACTTTGTTCCTCTTGAAATAGCCCTAAGAAGAGACTTACGAAAAACACTTTCATTTGAAAGCGTTTGCCAAGCTTCCACAAAACTCTAATTTTACCAAAATCCGATCAAATATTTTTCCCCATGTTGTTGAAATATTCAAGGAATCATCTGTATTCCAACAGCACTTGGCCACCCAAATTTCGTTCTTCTAGGTTGAAGAGTTCGTTTTCAGAAACAGTTTCAATTTTTTTGGTTTCACTTCGTTTTGCCTTGTAGATATACTCCCATCTGGAAATCTAAATTAAACACGGTTTCTGGTAGCTGTTTGAAATTTGCCACAGTTAATTAGTTCTCAGAGCACTCTGTATGCTTTGTTCTCTCTTGAAGTAGCCCTAAGCAAACATAAGAAAAAACCACTTTCATTTGAAAGCATTTTCCAAACTTCCCCATAACACCGAGTTTCCTGCAATCCCAGCAAAAATTTTTTCACCCGATCTTGATGATTCTTGGCAGTAAAGATCAGTGCTCCAGTCCCACTTGGACCCCCATATTTAGTTCTTCTAGGTTAGAGTGTTCGTTTCCAGGAACACTTTGAAATTTTAGGTTTCACTTCATTTTCCCCTATAGGGATAGATGCATTTGGAACTCTAAATCAAAGATGGTTTGTGCTAGTTGCTTGAAACTTGACACCCTGAATTAGTTCTCAATGCACTTTCTATGCTTTATTCCCTCTTGGTGTAGCTTTAAGTAAGGGTAAGAAAAATCATTTTCATTTGAAAGCGTTGCCAAGCTTCCTCCAAATTCCAAGTTTCCTGAAATCCCAGCAAATATTTTCAACCTGATCTTGATGATATTTTGTGGTAAGGATTGGTACTCCATTTCAACTTGGCTCACCAAAGTCAGTTCTTCTAGTTTTAGCGTTCCTTTGCAGAAATAATTTGAATTTTTAGTTCCAATTCGTTTTCCCCTATTTAGAGAGATGCATTTGGAACTCTAAACGAAACAAGGTTTTTGCTAGCTGCTTAATCTTTGACACACTCCATTAGTTCTCAGTGGTGACTCTATGCTTTGTTCCCTCTTGCAGTAGCCCTAAGCCAAGGCAAGCAAAATACACTTTCATTTGACAGCATTTGATACGCTTCCACAGAACTACAAGTTTACTGAAATCCCAGAAAATATTTTTTTCTTCTTGATACATTCTAGGAATCATCTGTACTCCAGCCTCACTTGGCTCCCAAATTTCGTTCTTCTAGGTCAAAACATTCATTTCCAGGAACACTTTGAATTTTTAGGTTTCACTTCGTTTTCTCCAATACATACACTCACAGTTGAAACTCTAAATCAAACAGGGTTTGTGCTAGCTGCTTGAAACTTGACACACTAAATTAGTTCTCAGTGCGAGCTCTATGATTTTTTTCCCTCTTGTAGTATCCCAAAAAAGAGGGAGGGGAAAAAACAATTTCAATTGAAAGCGTTTTCCAAGCTTTCACAGAATTCCGAGTTTACTGAAATCCCAGCAAATATTTTCTTCACCCAATATTTTTGATACTTGGCCATAATGACCAGTACTCCAGTCGCAATTGAGCCCCCAAATTTTGTTCTTCTAGGTGGAAGCTTTCCTTTTCAGGAACACTTTGAAATTTTAGGTTTCCCTTCATTTTCCCCTATAGTGATAGATGCAGTTGGTACTCTAAATCAAACAGAGTTTGTGCTAGCTGCTTGAAAGCTGATACACTCAATTAGTTGTCAGTGCACTCTCTATACATTGTTCCCTGTTGCAGTAGCTTACCCTAACCCTAACCATAATGCTAACACTAATACCAACACTAATACCAAGTTATAATCTAACCCTAACCCTAACACTTACACTTACCCTAAATCTAAACCTAACCCTAAACCTTACAATAACTTTAATAATAATTTTAAACCTAACACTTACTCTAACCTTAACCCTAACTCTAACACTTACCCTATCACTAAACCTAACCCTAACCCTAACACTAACCCTAACCCTGACCCTAAAACTAATCCTAACTCAAAACCAAACCATAATCATAAAATGAATCTTAAACCTACCCTAACCCTAACTCTAACCTAACCACAACCCTAACCCTAAACATAAACCTTATCTAACACTAACCTATCCCTAACCCTAATCCTAAACCTAACCCTAACCCTAACCCTAAAACTAACACTAACTCTAACCCTAACCCTAACCCTAACCTAACCATAACCCTAATCCAAACCCTATACCTAGCCCTTACACTAACCCTAACCCTAACCTTAACCCTAAAACTAATACTAACTGTAACTCTAACCCTAACCCTAACCCTCACCCTAAAACTAACCCTAAATATGACACCAACCCTGTTCTTATCACTAACACTAAGTCTAAACCTATCCCTTTTTCTAAATCTAACCCTAACACAAACACTAACCCTAATCACTAACACTAACCCTAAGCCTAAAGGTAACTATAACCTAAAAACTAATGCTAATACCAGAAATAGACCTAACCCTGACCCTAACCATTACCCTAAATCGAACACTAACCTTAACACTAACCCTAATCTTAACACTTACCCTAACACTAACCCTAACCATAACCCTCACCCTAACACAAATCCTAACCCTAACTCTAACACTAATTCTAACACTAACCCTAAATCTATAACTAAACCTAAACCTAACCCTAACCCTACCCTAACACTATCCTAAATCTAAGCCTAACCCTAATACTATACCTATCCTACCCATAAGTGTAAAACAAACCCTAACCCTAAACCTACGCCTCACTCTAAACCCTCTTCCTAACCATAACCCTAACTGTAACACTAACACTAACTCTAACATTATCACTAACCCTAAACCTAAGTATATTACTAACTCAAAAACTAATCCTAAACCTAACCTTAACCCTAAATGTAACACTAACCCTAACCCTAACACTAAATCTTTTAACCCTAACCCTTACAGAAAACCTAAACCTAAATCTTACCATAATACAAACCATAATTCTTATCCTAACACTAACCTAACACTAACCATATCCCTAACACTATGGCTAATTCTAAAACTAACCCTAACACTAACCCTTATCCTAAACCAAAAACTAACTTTAAACCTAACTCTAACCCTAACTCTAACATTAATCAAACCCTTACCCTAACATTACACTAATTCTAGCCCTAACCCCTAACCATAAAAGCAACCCGAAACATATCCCTAACTCTAACCCTAACCCTTACATTTAAGTTAAACCTAACCCTAATCCTAACCCTTACATTCCAGTTAAACCTAAACCTAAACCTAACCATAACACTAACCCAAAACTTAATCCTAAATGTAACACTAACCCCAACATTAACACTAACCCTATCTCTAAACCTATCCCTAAACTTAACAATATTTCTAACCCCAACCCTTACAATAAGACTAACATTAAGCCTAAACCTAAACCTATACCTAACCCTAACCCTAACCCTAATCCTAACACGAAGCCTAATCCTAACCCTAACACTAATGATAATCCTAAGCCTATTGTAAACACTAACCCTAAACTTAACCCAACCTTATATTAATCCTAACCCTAACCTTAAACCTGAACCTAAACCTAACACTAACCCTAACCCTAAATCCAACCCTAAAACAAACCCTAAACCTAACCCTAAAAATAACCTTAACAGTAACCCTAACACTAACCCTAAATAAACCTAACCCTAATTAAACCTAACCCTAACCCGAACACTAACACTAACCCTAACCCTATCCTTAACCCTAACACTAAACCTAACCCTATCCCTAACTCTAACTCTCAACCATAATCCAACCGTCACCTTATACCTAACTTCAACACAAATCCTAACCCTAATCCGAAACCTAACAGAAACCGTAAACCTAACCCTAACACTAACCCTAACACTGTCCCTAAACCTAACCATAACTCTGACACTAACCCTAACCCTAACTGTACACCTAACCCTAACCCAAACCATAACCTTAACCCTAACCCTATTCTAAAAATAACACTAACCCTAACCCTAACCCTAATCCTAAAACTAACCGAAATCTATACCTAATCCTAAACCTAACACTAACCCTAACCCTAAACCTAACCCTAACACGAATTTTTAACCTAACTGTAACACCAACCCTAACCCTAACACCAGCCCTAACCTTAAACCTTATGCTAACCAAAACACTAACACTAACCCTAATCCTAACCCTAAAACTAACATTAACCCTAATCATAACTCTAAACCTAACTCTAATCCTAACCCTAATCCTAACCCTAAATTTTACTCTAAACCTCACCCTAACCCTAACCCTGACAGTAACAAAACCTAAAACTAACTGTAACCCTAAGCGAAACACTAATCCTAACACTAACCCTAAACCTAACCCAAAACTTACACCTACCCTAACACTAAATCTAGCCCTAACCCTAACACAAAACCTAACACAAACACACAAACTAACCCTAAACCTAACACAAACCCTAACCCTAACCTTAACACAAATCATAACCCAAACCACAACCCTAACTCTAACCTAACCTTAACTCTAACCCTCACCTAACACTAACCCTAACCCTTACACTAACTTTAACCCTAACCCTAACCAAAACCAAACACTAACCTTAAACTTACCCTAACCCTCACGTAAAACGAATCCTAAACCTAACCCTAAACGAAACACTTACCTTAAACTTAACCCTAACCCTAACTGTAACACTAACCCGAACCCTACCACAAACCCTAAACCTATACCTTATCCTATAACTAAAATTAACACTGACCCTAACCCTAACACTAACCCTAACACTATCCCTAACACAAACTATAACCTTAACAGTATCCTAACCCTAAACCTAACCCTAATTCTCACCGTAACACTAACCCTAACCCTAACCATAAGACTAACACTAACATTAACCCTAACCCTAAATCTAACAAAAACCCTAACCCTAACCCTGACCCTAACCCAAACAAAAACCCTAATTCAAACCCTACAAGGAACCCTAAAACTTATACGAACCCTAACCCTAACCCAAAGCCTAACACTAAAAATTAAAGCTAAACCTAACACTAATCCTAATCCTAACCCTATCAATAACACTAATTCTAAACCTACTCCTAACCCTAACGCTAACCCCAATCCTTACCCTAACACTAACCCTAACTCTAACCCTAACCATCTAACACTAACCCTAACACTAACCCTAATGCAAATCCTAACACTAAAACTAACCCTAACCCTAACCCTAACAATAACTCTAACACTAACCCTAATGCAAACCTAACACTAACAGTAACCCGAACCCTAACCCTAATCCTAGCACTAAACCTAACCTAACACTTACTCTAACCCTTAACCTAACCATAAACCTAACCCTAACACTAATCCTAATCCTATTTGTAACCCCAAAACAAACACTAAAACTAACCCTTCCTTAACACTAAGCCAATCACTAGCCCTAATTCTAAGGTTAACCCTATTCTTAACCCAAAACGCGACCCTAGTGCTAACCCTAACTCTAACCCTAAACCTAACCTAAATTTAACACTAACCCTAAACCTAACCCAAACCCTAACACCAACCCTAACCCTTACCTTAACACTAACCCTAACCCTAACCCTAATGCTAATCCTAACCATAATCCCAATCTTAACCTAACACTAACCCTGAAACAAAACCTAACCCTAACCATAACACTAAACCTAAGCCTAACCGTAACCCTAACCCTAAAAACAAACCCTAACCCTAACCATAACACGAAACCTAAGCCTAATCGTAAACGTAACCTTCTCCCTAACACTAACCATAAACACAAGAAAAACCCTAACCTAAACCATAATTCTAAACTTAACATAACCCTAACCCTAACACTAGCACTAACACTAACCCTAACCCTAACCCTAAAAATAAACCTAACTCCAAACCTAAGCATATAACTGACCCTAAACTTAAATGTAACCCTAAAGGTAACACTAAACCTAAACCTAAAATTAAACCTAACCCTAACACAAACCCTAACCCTAACCCTAAACCTAAAACTAACACTCATAGTAACCCTAACTGTAACCCTAACACTTACCCTAACCCTAACTTAATCCTAATTCTAACCCTAATCCTTTCCATAGTGTTAACCCTAAACCTAAACCTAACCCTAACACAACTCCTAACCCTAACACTAACCCCAAAACTAACCAAAACCCTAACCCTAAACTTAACTCTTAAACTAACCCTAAAACTTACCCTAACCCTAATCCTAAAACTTACCCTAACATTAGACCTAACCCTAAATGTAACTTAAAGCTAACCCTACCCTAACACTAATCCTAACTCTTAAAATAACCCTAACACTTAAAATAACCCAAAGCCTAACCTTTACCATATCACTAACCCAAACCCTAACTCTAACTGGAACACTAAACCTAAGAGTAACCATATCCCTATTTGTTACACTAAACCTAAACCTAACCCTAATATTAACACTTAACCAAACGCTTTTCAGAACCCAACACTAACCCTAACACTAACCCTAACCCTCAAATTAAAACTAACCCTAACCCTAACCCTAACACTAACCCTAAACATAATCCTAACCCTAACCCTAACACAATCAATAACACTAATCCTAACACTAACACTAACCCTAATGCAAACTCTAACTCTAATACTAATCCTAACACTAACCCTAATCCTAACCATTACACTAACACTAACACTAACACTAACAATAAACCTAACACTAAACTTACACAAATCCTAACCCTAAACCTAACACTAACCCTAAACTAATCTTAAACATAACCCTAATCCTAACTGTAATCCTAACCCTAATAATAATCCTAAACTTAGCAAAAACCCTAACACTAACACTATCACTAACCCTAAACCTAACTTTAACCCACAGCCTAACCCTAACACTAACCCTAACCTTAACCCTAACCCTAACAGCAAACCTAACCCTAAACCTTTCCTAACCCTAAACCTTACCCTAACTTGAACAATAAAACTAAACCTAAACCTAACAATAACCCTAACTCAAACAACAAATCTAATTTATTCATAAACCTAACACTAACACTGACCCTAACTGTAACACTAAACCTAAAACTAAACCTAACCCTAAGCCTAACACTGACCCTAACTCTAACCCTAAACCTAATCCTAACGCTAACCCTAACACTAACCCTATCCTTAATCCTAACCCTAAATATAATACTAACCCTAACCCTAAACCTAATTTTAAACCTAACTATAACCCTAATACTAACCCTAACACAAACCCTAACCCGAGTGCTAGCCCTAACCCAAACCCAACCCTAATCCTAACCCTAAATCTAACCCTAACACAAATCCTAGTGCAAACCCTAATGCTAACACTAACCCTATCACTAAACTTAACTTAAATCCTAACTCTAACCCTGAAAAATCCTAAACCTAATACTAACACTAAACCTAACACTACCCTAACCCTAAATCCAACCCTAAATTTAAAACTAACCCTAATCCTAACCCTAACCCCAACACTAATCCTAACCATAACCGTAATCCTAACCCTTAGGTTAACACTAACCATAACCCTAACCCTAACCCTAACCCTAAACCTAACATTAACACTACCCCTAAACCTAACCTTAACTTTAACCATAACACTAACCATAACCCTAACCCTAAAATTAACTCTAAATCTATCACTAACCCTAACACTATCCTTAAACCTAATCTTAACCCTAACCCAAACACTAACACCAAAACTAAATCTAACCCTAACCCTAATATTCACGCTTACCCTAACCCTAACACTAATCCTAACCGTAAACATAACCAAAACCCTAACCCTAACATGAACCCTAACCCTATTCTAAACCTAACACTAACCTTAACATGAAACTTAACCCTGTCTACCACACTAAATCTAACACTAATCCTAACCATAACCCTAACACTAACCCTAACACTTACCTTAACCCTATCACTAACACTAACCCTAAACATATCCCTAAACCTATCACTAACCCTAACCCTATTCCTAAACCTAACCCTAACTCTAACACTAACCCTAATTCCAATCCTAAAATAACAGTAACTCTACCCCTAAACCTAAACCTAACTGTAAACTTCACACTAACAGTAACCCTTACTCTAACACTAATCCTAACCCTAAAACTAACTAAAACACTAAACCTAAACAGAACCCTAACCATAACACTAACCCTCACCCTATGCCTAACATTAACCTTAAACCTATCCCTAACCCTAATACTATCAATAACCCTAACCATAAAACTAATCCAATCACTAACACTAAACCTAATCTAACCCTAACCCTAACCCTAAAACTAACACTCACCCTAACCATAAAACTAACACAAACCCTAAACTGAACTCTATCACTAACCCTAACCCTAAACCTAACCCTAACACTAACCTTAAACCTAACACTTACCCTAACCCTAACCTCAACTCTAACCCTAACCCTAATCTGAATGGTAAGCCTAACCTTTATACTAACCCTAACCCTAAAGCTATGCCTAAAACTAACCCTAATCCTAACCATAATACTGAACCCCAAACCTAATGGTAACCCAAAACCTAACACTAAACCTAACCCTAACCCTAACCGTAACCTTAAACATCTCTATTCCTAACACTGTTGCTAACCCTAAACATCTCTAACCCTAACACTATTGCTAACCATAACCCTAACCCTAACTCTAATATTAACACTAAACCTAACCCTAACTCTAACATGAACCTTAACCCTAACCCTAACCCTAACACTAAAACTAACCCTAATCCTAACCCTATCATTAATCCTAAACCTAATGCTAAACTAACACAAACAAGAAACCTGACACTAACCCTAACCCTAACTCTAACCCTAACACAAACCCTAACTCTAACACTAACCCTAACCTTAGACCTAATCGTACCTTAAACATAACAAAACACTTACATTAAACCTAATCTTAACACAAACCCTAACCTTAACAAAAACTTTAACCCTAACTCTAACAATAATCCTAACCCTAACACTAAAACTAATCTTAACACTAACCTAAACATAACACTAACCCTAAAACTAACCCTAAACCTAACACTAACCCTAAAATTTACCCTAACTCTAACCCTAACCCTAAACCTAACACTTATTCTAAACCTAACCTGAACGCTAAACATAACACTAACCCTAATCCTAACATTACACCTAACAGTAACCATAACCCTAACACTAACCATAACCCTAACACTAACACAAACCATAACCCTAAACCTAACATAAGCCTAACACTAAACCTTACCTTAAAAGTAACTTTAACCCTAAAACTAACCCTATCACTAATCTTAACCAAAACCCTAACACTAATCTAAACACTAACACTAATCTTAACACTAACACTAGTCTTGACCCTAACACTAATCATAACAGGAACCCTAAACCTACTCCTAAACCTAAAACTAACTCTAAACATATCCCTAACACTAACAGTATAATAAAACCTAACCCTAACCATAACACGAACACTAACCTTAACCCTAACCCTAACCCCAACCCTAATACTCACTATAACCCTAACCATAACACAAACGCTAATTCTAACCCTAACAGTAACTGTAACCCTAAACATAACCCTAACACGAACCTTAAACTTAACCCTAACCCTAAAACTAAGCCTAAGACTAACCCTAAACCTAACCCTAAACCCAACCCTAACACTAACCCTAATCCTAACACCAACCCTAATGCAAACCATAACCTCTGACTCTAACACAAACCCTAAGTCCAACCCTAAACCTAATACTAAACCTAACACTAATCCTAGCCTTAACCCTAACACTAACACCAACTGTAAAACTAAACCTAATCCTAAACTTCACCCTAACAATAAACCTAAACCCAATCCTAATCCTATCACTAATTCTAACTCTAAACATAACCCCAAACTTAACAATAACCCTAACCATAAACATAACACTAACTCTAACACTAACACTAATCCTAACTCTATCCCTAAACCTAACACTAACCCTAACACTAATATTAACTGTAACTCTAAATCTAATCATAATCCTAACACTAATCCTAACCCTAATTCTAACCCGAAATATAACCCTAATCTATCTGTAACCCTAAAACTAACCCTAACCATAACCCTTACACAAACCTAACCCTAACCATAACCCTAACCCTAACTAACCTTAATGATAACACTAAACCTAACACTAACCCTAAATCTAACCCTAAACCTAATGCTAACACTGACACTAATCCTAACACTAACCCTAAACTTAACCCTCACTGTAACACTAACCCTAACCATAACCATAACCCTAACACTAACACTAACCATAAACCTAACCATATCCTTAACCATAACACTAACCATTACCATAACCCTAACTCTAACATTAACTCTAAACCTATACCTAACCTGAACACTAACTCTAACCTTCCCCCTAAACATAATACTATAATTAACCCTAAACCTAACCCTAACACAAACCTAACCCTAACACTAACATTCACCCAAACCCAAACCCTAACACAAACCCTAATTAGAACACAAACCCTAACTCTAACCCTAATTCTAAAACTTAACCCTAACAGTAACCCTAACCCTAAAACTAACCCTAATGCTAACCTTAAGCCTAACACTAATTCTAACACTAACCCTCACCCAAAACCTAATCCTAACCCTAACGATAACACTAACACTAACACAAAATTTAATATTAACATTAACCCTAAACCTAACCTAATCTTAACTGTAACCCTAAACCTAACAATAACTCTAATCCGAATTCTAACTCAAACCCTAAAACTAACCCTAACCCTTACCCTAACACTAACATTAACCCTAAACCTAACCCTATCACTAACCTTAACCCTAACCCTAATTATAACCATAACACTAACCCTAAACCTAACTGTAATCTTAACATTAACTCTAAACCTATTTCTAACTGTAACACTATAATTAACCCTATCCCTAATCCTAAAACAAACACCAACACTAAACCTAACCCTAACCCTAACACTTACCCTAACCCTTACCTTAACACGAACCCTAACACTAAACCTAACCCTAACCCTAATGCTAACCCTAACACTAACCCTATCCCTTTCTTTAACTCTAAACAAAACACTAACCCTAACCCTAACATGAACACTAACACTAATTCTAAACCTATCCATAACTTAACAGTAACTCTAGCACAAATTGTAACCATAACCCTAACAAACCCTAACCCAACTCTAACCCAAACCATAATACTAACTCTATCCAAATCCTATCACTAACAGTAATTCTAAACAAAACCCTATTCTTACCCATAAACCTAACCTAACACTAACCCTAACTTTAAACCAAATACAAAACATAACCCTAACTGTAACACTAACCCTAACACTATCGCAAACACTAACCCTAACCCTAACCCTAAACCTAAGCTTAATTGAAACCCTAACCCTAACTTTAACTGTAAACCTAACACAAACCATAAGTCTTACACTAATCCTAACCATAACACAAACCTAACCCTAACCCTAACACTAAACCTAACTCTAAACCTAACACTAACCCTAAACTTTATGCTAACACTAACCCTAACACTAAACCTAACCCTATCCCTAACCATAACACTAACACTAAACCTAATGCTAACACTCACTCTAAACCTAAACATAATGCTAACCCTAACACTAACTCTAACCCTAACCAAAATCCTATCACTAACCATAAACTTAACTTGAACCCTAACAAAAAACCTAACCCTAACCCTAACGCTAATACTAACTGTAATCCCAACCCTAACCCTAATCATAACCCTAACTCAAACCCTAACACTAATTATAACTTAATCTTAACAAAATGAAACTGAATCCCTTTCTCTCGCCATGCACAAAAGTTAACTCAAAATGTATCAAGGAGCTTGATATAAAATCAGAGACACGGCTTCTGATACAAGAAAAAGTTGGCTACGATCTACATACTGTGGGGTTGGGCTCCAAATTCCTCAATAGGACACCCATAGCACAAGAGTTAATAACTAGAATCAACAAATGGGACTTACTCAAACTAAAAAGTTTTTTTTTTTTCTCAGCAAAAGAAACAATAAGAGAGGTAAATAGGGAGCCTACATTCTGGGAACAAATCTTTACTCCTCACACTTCAGTTAAAGCCCTAATATAAACAATAACAAAACGAATAACCCAATCAATAAATGGGCCAAGGACCTGAACAGACACTTCTCAGAGAAGGACATACAATCAATCAATAAGTACATGAAAAAATGCTCACCATCTCTAGCAGTCAGAGAAATGCAAATCAAAACCACCCTAAGATACCATCTCACTCCAGTAAGATTGGCAGCCATTATGAAGTCAAACAACAACAAGTGCTGGCAAGGATGTGGGGAAACGGGTACACTTGTACACTGCTGGTGGGACTGCAAATTGGTGCAGCCAATTTGGAAAGCAGTATGGAGATTTCTTGGAAAGCTGGGAATGGAACCACCATTTGACCCAGCTATTCCCATTCTCGGTCTATTCCCTAAAGACCTACAAAGAGCATACTACAGGGACACTGCTACATCGATGTTCATAGCAGCACAATTCACAATAGCAAGACTGTGGAACCAACCTAGATGCCCTTCAATAGACAAATGGATAAAAAAATGTGGCATTTATACACAATGGAGTATTACTCTGCATTAAAAAATGACAAAATCATAGAATTTGCAGGGAAATGGATGACATTAGAGCAGATTATGCTAAGTGAAGCTAGCCAATCCCTAAAAAACAAATGCCAAATGTGTTCTTTGATATAAGGAGAGTAACTAAAAATAGAGTAGGGACGAGGAGCATGAGAAGAAAATTAACATTAAACAGGGATGAAAGGTGGGAGGGAAAGGGAGAGAGAAGGGAAATTTCATGGAAATGGAAGGAGACCCTCAGGGTTATACAAAATTACATACAAGAGGAAGTGAGGGGAAAGGGAAAAATAATACAAGGGGGAGAAGTGAATGACAGTAGAGGGGGTAGAGAGAGAAGAGGGGAGGGGAGGGGAGGGGAGGGGGGATCGTAGAGGATAGGAAATGCAGCAGAATACAACAGACACTAGTATGGCAACATGTAAATCAATGGATGTGTAACTGATATGATTCTGAAATCTGTATATGGGGTAAAAATGGGAGTTCATAACCCACTTGAATCAAAGTGTGAAATATGATATATCAAGAACTATGTAATGTTTTGAACAACCAACAATAAATTTTTTTTTTTAAAAAAAGTTTAGGCCAAGGATTAAGTCTAGGTTTTATGTTAGGTTTAGGGCTAGGGTTAGAACTATGGGTAACGTAAGAGCCAGGATTATGTTTAGGGCTAGGTTAGGGTTAGGGTTATGACTAGGTCTAGTGTTAGGTGTAGGTTTGGGGTTAGGGTCAGGTTTCAAGCTAGGTTTAGTGTTAGGGTAAGGGTCAGTTTTCGGGATAGGGTTAGGGTTAGGGTTAAAGCCCGAATTAGAACTAGGTTTAGGTCTAGGCATAGGGTTAGTGTTTGGTTTAGGTTAAGGGTTATTGTAAGAACTATAGCTAAGTTTTGTTTAGGTATAGGGCTTCATTTATAGCTATTTTTACGAATAGCTTTAGGTCTAGGGATAGTGTTAGGGTTAAATATAGATATAGGATTACTGGTAGTGCAAGTGTTAGGGTTTGGTTTAGCGATAGGGCTAATTTCAAGTACAGCATTATGGTTAAAGATAGTTTTAGGGTTAGGTTTATGACTACATCTAGTGCAATTGTAGGTTTAAGGTTAGGGTCAGATTTAGAGCTAAGGGTATTATTAGGTTCAGGGTCATTATTAGTGTTTGGGTTAGGCTAAGGTTTTAAATTAGGGCTTGAATTAGCATTAGGGTTAAAATTAGGGTAATGATAGGTTTAGGTTTCAAGTAAGATTTAGGGTAATGAATTGGGTTATGAGTAGGTATAGGGTTAGGTTTAAGCCTATGGTTAGCATTAGGGTTAGGGTTATAATTAGGGAAATGGATAGGTTAGAGCTAAAGTTATGTCTAGGTTTAGGGATACAGTTAGTGCTAGTGTTATGGTTAAGGTTAGGGTTAGGGTTAAAGCTACTGTTAGGGCAGAGATTCTGGCTAGGTTTTGGGTTAAGTTAAGGCTAGGGTTAGAGTTCCATCTAATATAAGTACTACGGTTATGATTAAGGCTAGTTTTATGGTTAGGACTAGGGCTAAGTCTAGTGTTACATTTAGGGTAAGGGTTAGAGTGATGTTTAGAGCTAGGATTAGGGTTAGGTCAGGTTCAGGGTTAGTTTTAGTTTTTGGCTTAAAACTCAAATTAGGGCTAAGGTTAGGGCTAGGTGTAGGGTTAAGGTTTGGTTTAGGTTAATGGTCAGGGTTAGGTCTATGGCTTGGTTTTGTATTAGAGCGAGGGCTAGAGTTAGGACTGGCTTTAGGATTAGCTTTGGGGTTAGGGTTAGGGCTATTGTTAGGTTTAGCTTAAGGCTTATGTTTAGGGTTAGATTTAGATTTAAGGTTACATCTAGTGTTAGAGCTAGGGCTAAGAAATGGTGTAGGGTTAGGCCTAGGGTTAGAGCTAGGATTAGAGTTCCAGTAAGGGATAGAGTTAAAATGAGTTTTCGGGCAAGTGTGAAAGTTAGACTTAGTCTTAGGGCTAGGGTAGGATTAGAGTTAGTTATAGGACTAAATTAGGGCTAAGATTAGTGCTAGGGTTAGCGTTAGGGTTAGGCCCAGGTTTAGGGTTAGGGTTATGATTAAGGCTATATTTAGGGCGAAGACAAGAGCTAGGATTTGTTTTAGGGTTATATCTAGGATTTTGCCTAGGGCTAATGTCAGGTCTAGGGTTACAGTTAGGGATATTTTCAAAGTTAGGTTTTTGTTTAGGTCTAGTGTAAGGGTTAGGTTTAGGGTATGGGGTCAGGTTTAGGGCTAGGGGAATTATTAGGGTAATGCTCAGAGTTAGGGTTTGGCTTAGGTGTGAGTTAGGGTTAGTGCTCAAATTGCCATTAGGGTTAGGGTTATTGTAATAATAGGGTTAGGGTTAGGGTTAGGGTTAGGGTTAGGGTAAGGCTTAGGTTTAGGATTAGGGTTTGTTTTGGGGTTATGGTTAGTGTTATATTTTAGGTTACAATAAGGCTTAAGATTAGGGTTAGAGTTTGGTTAGGGTTAGGGTTAGGGTTAGTGTTAGGTTAGGGTTAGGGTTAGGGTTAGTGTTAGGTTTAGGGCTAGGTTTAAGTTTAGGAGTAGTGTTTGTTTTATGGTTAGTGTTAGCGTTAAATTTGGGATAGGGTTAGATTTAGGGTTTGTGTTAGGATTAGCATTCGTTTTAGGTTTAGGTTTAGGTTTAGGGTTAAACATAGAGTTAGTGTTAAGTTTAGGGTTAGGTTTAGGGTTAGCGTTAGTGTTTGGGTTAGGGTTATAGTTAGGTTTAGGGTTACTCTTAGTGTTAGGGTTAGGGTTAGTTATAGGTTTAGGGTTAGTCCTAGGGTGAGGCTTGGGGTTATGGTTTAGGGTTACAGTTAGTGTTATGTATAGGGTTAGGATTAGGGTTAGGTTTACCACTAGGGTTAGTTTTAGAGTTAGGGTTAGGGTTAGGATTTGTGTTAGAATTAGTGTTATTGTGGGGTTAGGGTTTGTAGTAGGGTTAGGGTTAGTGTTAGGTTTAGGGTTAGGGTAAGTGTTAGGGTTAGGTTAAGGATTAATGTTAGAGTCTTGTTAGGGTTATTGTTAGTGTTAGTGTTAGGGTTAGGGTTAGTGTTACATAAGGAGTAAGGTTAGTGTTAGATAAAGGTTTAGGGATATGGTGAGGTTTAGGGTTAATGTTAGGGTAAGGGTTAGCTTTAGGGTTAGGGTTATGTTTGAGTTAAGGTTTATGGCTAGGGTTATGTTACGGTGTGTTGGTTTAGGCTTTGTTTTAGTGTTAGGGTTATTGTTACAGTGAAGTTTAGTTTTAGGGTTAGTTTCATGTTAGGGTTAGTGTTTGGGTTCGTGTTACAGTTATGTTTCGGGTTAGTGTTATGTTTAGGTTTAGGGTGAGGGTTAGAGTTAGAGTTAGGGATACTGTTAGTGTTAGGTTAGTTTTATGGTTACGGTTGGGGTTAGTGTATGGGTTATGTTAGGATTAGGGTTAGGTTTAGTGTTAGGGTTAGAGTTAGGATTAGGTTTAGGTTAGGTTTTGGTTTAGTGTTAGGGTTAGAGTTAGTGTTAGGTTTAGGTTAACTTTAGTGATAGGGTGAGTGTTCGTGTTAGTGTAAGATTGAGGGTTAGTGTTAGTATTAGATTTAGGTTTAGGTTAGGTTTAGTGTTATGGTTAGGATTAGGGTTAGAGTTAGGATTAGGATTATAGTGAGGCTTAGGGTGATGTTTAGGGTTAGTTTTAGCATTACATTTAGGTTTCGGGTTATGGTTAGGTTTAGGGTTACATTTAGGATTAACCTTAGTGTTAGGTTTAGAGTTAGGTTTATGGTTAGGGTTAGTAATAGTGTTAGCACTGGGGTAAGAGTAGGGTTAACAGTTATGGTTAGGTTTAGGTTTAGTGTTAGATTTAGTGTTAGGTTTATGGTTATGGTTAGGTAAGGGTTAAGGTTGGGGTTAGTTAAGGGTTAGGGTTATTTTTTTGGTTAGGGTTTGTGTTAGGTTTAGGTTTAGGGTTAGGGTTAAATTAGTGTTAGGGTTATAGTTAGGGTTAGGGTTATTAGAATTAGTGTTAGTTTGGGGTTAGGGTTAAGTTTAGTATTAGGATTTTGGTTAGGTTTATGGTTAGTGTTAGGGTTAGGGTTAGTGTTAGTTTTAGGGTTAGGGTTAGGGTTAGTGTTCGAGTTAGGTTTAGAGTTAGGGTTAGGGTTAGGGTACATGTTAGGGTTAGGGTTAAGGTTATGGTTAGGATTCGGTTTAGGGTTAGGGTACATGTTAGGGTTAAAGTTAGTTTTAGGGTTAGGGTTTGCATTAGTGTTAGGGTTAGGTTTAGAGTTTGGGTTACGATTAGGGTACATGTTAGGGTTAGGGTTAGGGTATGTGTTAGGGTTAGGGTTAGGGTTAGGGTTAGCATTAAGTTTAGCATTAGGGTTAGTAAGTGTTCGGCTTAGGGTTAGGGTTAGGGTACGTGTTACATTTAAGGTTAGGGTTATGGTTAGGGCTAGGTTTAGGGTTAGGTTTAGATTAGTGTTAGGGTTAGGGTTAGGGTTAGGGTGAGGCTTAAGTTTAGTGTTAGTGTTAGCGTTTGGGTCAGAGTTATTGTTTGGTTTAGGTTTAGGGTTAGTGTTAGGATTAGTTTTAGACTTAAATTTAGGATTAGGGTTATGTTTATGGTTAAGATTAGGTTTTGGGTTAGGGTAATGTTTAGGGTTTGGTTTAATTTAGTGGTTATAATTTGTGTGTTAGTGTTAGGTTTAGGGTTAAGTGTAGTGTTACAGTTTGTGATAGACTTAGGGTTATCTTTAGGGTAGGGTTAGGGTTAGGATGGGGCTTAGGGTTAGTGTTAGGGTTGAGGTTAGTGTTAGAGTTAGTGTTAGTGTTCAGTTTAAGGTTAGGGTTAGGTTTAGCATTAGTGTTTGTGTTTGGGATATAGTTAGGTTTAGGGTTAGTGTTAGGGTTTGAATTAGGGTTAATATTAGGTTTAGCATTAGGGTTAGGGAACTGGTTAGGTTTAGGGTTCAGTTGAGGTTTATGGTTAGTTTTAGGTAAGGGTTAGGATTAGGGTTAGGATTCTGATTAGGATTAGGATTATTGTTAAGGTTAATATTAGGGTTATAATTATGGTTAAGTTTAGGTGTTAGGTTTAGGGTTAGGGTTATGGTTAGGATCAGGCTCAGGTATAAATATAAGGTTAGTGTTTGGCTTAGGGTTAGTTTTAGCATTAGGGTTAGTGTTATTGTTAGCGTTAGGGTAATCGCTTGTGATAGGGTTTGTATTAGGTTTAAGTTTTGTGTTAGGTTTAGGGTTAGGGATAGTTTTATGTGTAGAATTAGGTTAGACTGAGGCTTAGATTTCGTTTCACGGTTACGATTAGGGTTAGGGTTAGTGTTAGGTTTAGGTTTAGGGTTAGTCTTAGGTTTAAGGTATAGTTATTGTTAAGTTTAGTGTTAGGGTTAGGATTAGGTTGAGAGTTAAGGTTAGTATAGGGTTAAGGATGGGGTAAGAATTAGTGTTAAGATTTAGGTTTGAATTAGTGTTAGGGTTAGAGTTAGAAATAGGGTTAGGGTTAGGGTAAGGGTTATGTAAGGTTTAGGGTTATGGTTAGATTAGGATTAGGGTTAAGGTTTGCATTAGGGTTCTTGTTACAGTTAGGGTTAGCGTTAGTATTAGGTTTACAGGTTATGGTTAGGGTTAGGTTTAGGGTTAGTGTTAGGGTTAGGGTGAGGTTTATGTTTAATGGTAAATTATGGTTAGCTTTAGGGTTAGTGTTATTGTTAGTGTGTTAGTTTAAGGGTTGGGGTTAGGTTTGGAGTTAGTGTTAGGGTTAGGGTTAAGTTTAGGGTTAGGGTTCGAGTTAGGGTTATGGTATGGAATAGGTTAGGTGTTATTTTTGGGTTAGGATTAGGGTTAGGGTTAGTGTTACAGTTAGGGTTAGTGTTAAGTTTAGGGTTAGATTTAGGGTTACATTTAGGGTTATGATTGGGGTAGTTTGGGGGTTAGAATTAGAGTTAGAGTTAGGGTTCGAGTTATGTTTATGTTTTGTTTTAGAGTTAGGGTTAGGATTAGGGTTAGGGTTTGTGTTGGGGTTAGTATTAGGGTTAGAATTATTATTTCTGTTAGGGTAAGTTTTATGGTTAGGGTTTGTGTTAGCGTTAAAGTTAGATTTAGGTTTTGGGTTATGGTTAGTAAGAGGGTTAAAGTGAGGCATAGGGTTAGGGTTAGGGTTAGTTTTATAATTATGTGTAGGTTAGGGTTAGTGTTAGGTTTAAGGTTTGGGTTAGTGTTAGTGTTAGGGTAAAGGTTAGGGTTAAGGATAGGGTTAGTGTTAGGTTTAGAATTAGGGTTAGGGTTAAGTTTAGTGTTAGGTTTAGTGTTCGGGTTAGGGTGAGGTTTAGGTTTAGTATTAGGATTAGGGTTATTGTTAGTGTCGGTCTAGAGTTAGGTTTATGGTTAGGGTTAGTGTTACATTTAGGGTTATGGTTTAGGTTTAGGTTTAGTGTTTGGATTCATGTTAGAGTTGGGTTTAGGGATAGTTTTAGAAATAGGGTTAGGGTTAGAGTTAGAGTAACGATTAGGGATAATGTGAGGCTTAGGATTAGTGTTAGGGTTAGGGTTAGGTTTAGGGTTAGGATTAGGGTTCGTGTTAGGGTTAGGGTTAGTGTTAGTGTTAGGTTTAGGTTTAGGTTTATGGTTAGGATTAGTGTTATGCTTAGTGTTACGGTTAGGGTTAGGATTAGTGTTTGGGTTAGTATGTTAGAGGTAGCTTTAGGGATAGTATTAGAATTAGGTTTAGTGTTAGAATTAGGGTTATGTTAAGGTGAGGCTTAGGGTTAGTGTTAGGGTAGGTTTAGGGTTAGGGTTAGGTTTAGATTTTTTTTAGGGTTAGGGTTAGGTTTAGGGTTTGTGTTTGGGTTTTGTTTAGGGTTAGGGTTAGGGTTATTGTTAGTGTTCGGGTTAAGTTTAGATTTAGGTTTAGTGTTAGGTTTAAGGGGAGTTTTAAGGTTATTATTATCACTAGGTTTAGGGTTAAGGTATTTCTTAGAGTTAGGTTATGCTTAGTGTTAGGGATAGGTTTAGAGTTAGGGTTACTGTTAGGCATAGGGTAAAGGTATGGGTTAGTGTTAGGTTTTGGTTAGGGTTAGGTTTAGATTATGGTTAGGATTAGGGTTAGTGTTAAGTTTTGTGTTACATTTAGGGTTAGGGTTAGGGTTGGGGTTCAAATTTTGGTTAGGGTTAGGGTTAGTTTTAGAATTAGGGTTAGGTTTAATGTTAGAGTTGTGGTTAGAAGTAGGGTTAGCATAAGTTTCAGGGTTAGGGTTAGCGTTTTGGTTGCAATTAGTGGTTTAGGGTTAGGGTTAGTGTTAGGGTTAGTGTTAGACTGAGTGTTGGGGTTATGGTTAGTGTTATAGTTTGGGTTACAATAAGGCTTAGGATTAGGGTTAGAGTTAGGTTAGGGTTAGGGTTAGGGTTACTGTTAGGATTAGGTTAGGGTTAGGTTTAGGATTAGTGTTTGTGTTAGGGTTATTGTTTGCTTAAATTAGGGATAATGTTAGAGTTATGGTTTGCATTGGTTTTAGGTTTCGGGTTTAGAGTTAGGGTTAAAGTTAGTGTTAGTGTTAGGGTTAGGATTAGCATTAGTATTTGGGTTAGGGTTATAGTTAGGTTTAGGTTTAGTGTTAGTGTTAGGGTTTGTTATAGGTTTAGGGTTAGGCTTAGGGTGAGGCTTAGGTTTAGAGTTTAGGGTTACAGTTAGGGTTAGGTATAGTGTTTGGATTAGAATTAGAGTTATCATTATGGTTAGTGTTAGAGTTAGGGTTAGGATTAGGATGATTGTTAGAGATGGTGTTAGGGTAGGGTTAGGGTTAGGGTTTGTTTTAGGGTTAGGGTTAGTGTTAGGGTTAGGGTAGGTGTTAGGGTTAGGGTTAGTGTTAGGGATAGGGTTAGGGTAAGTGTTAGGGTTAGGGTTAGTGTTAAGGTTAGAGTTCCTGTTAGGGTTAGGGTTAGTGCTAGGATTAGGGTTAGGGTTAGAATTAGGGTTAGAGTTAGAGTTAAATTAGGGCTAGGGTTAGTGTTAGGTAAAGGTTTAGGGTTAGGGTTAGGTTTTAGGTTAATGTTAGGGTTGCTTTATGGTTAGGGTTAGGGCTGAAGTTAGGGTTATGTTTTGGTTGAGGTTAAGGTTAGTGTTGGTTTAGGTTTTGTGTTAGTGTTAGGGTTAGGGTAGGGTTACGTTGAAGGTTATTGTAAGGGTTAGGTTCAGGTTAGAATTAGGGTTTGGGTTTGTGTTAGGGTTAGGATTAGGGTTAGTGTTAGGTTTAGGTTAGGGTGAGGGTTAGAGTTAGAGTTAGGGTTATGGTTAGTGTTAGGTTAGTTTTATGGTTAAGGTTAGGGTTAGGGTTAGGTTTACATTTAGTTTAGGGTTAGAGTAAGGGTTAGGTTTATGTTAGGGTTAGATTAAAGTTTAGGGATAGGGTGAGGGTTTTGTTAGTTTAATGGTTAGGGTTAGTGTTAGTATTAGGTTTAGGTTTAGGGTTGGGGTTAGTGTTAGGTTTGGGGTTAGAGTTAGGTTTAGTGTTAGAGTTTGGGTTATGGTTATAGTTAGGTTAAGGTTTTGTGTTAGGGTTTGGGTTTGTGTTAGTGTTAGGTTTAGGGTAAAGGTTAGTGTGAAGGGTAAGTTTAGGGTTTGGGTTAGTTTTAGGTTTAGTGTTATTGTTACAGTTAGAGATAGGGATAGTGTTATGTTTAGGTAAGTTTTAGGTTTATGGTTAGGGTTATGGTTAGAATTAGGGTTAGCTTTAGAGTTAGGGTTAGGGTTAGTTGTGGGTTTGGGTTTACCATTAGGTTTAGTATTAGGGATAGGGTTACAGTTAGGATTAGGCTTATAGTGAGGCTTAGGTTTATCATTAAGGTTAGTTTTAGCATTACGTCTAGGGTTAGGGTTATGGTTAAGGTTAGGGTTACAGTTAAGGTTAATGTTAGTGTTAGATTCAGAGTTAGGTTTAGGGTTAGGGTTAGTGATAATGTTAATGTTGGCATATAAGTTAGTGTTATCTTTTGTTTTAAGGTTAGTGTTAGGTTCAGTTTTATGTTTAGTGTTATGTTATGTAAGCATTAGGGTTAGGGTAAGGGTGAGGCTTAGGGTTAGTATTAAGTTTAGGGTTAGATTTAGTGTTAGGGTTAGGTATAGGGTTATGGTTAGGGTTAGGTTTAGGGGTAGGTTTAGGGTTATGGTTAGTGTTAGGGTTAGGGTTAGCATAAGGGTTAGGGTTTGGATTAGGTTTACTGTTACAATTTGTGTTAGTGTTAGGGTTAGGATTAAAGTTAGGGTTAGGATTATGGTGAGCCTTAGGGTTAGTGTTAGTTTTAGGGTTAAGGTTAGAGTTAGGGTTAGGTTTAGGATTACGGTTAGGGTTAGTGTTAGGGTTTGGTTTAGGGTTATGGTTAGTGTTAGGTTTAGTGTTAGGGTTTGGGTTAAAGTTTGAGTTAGGTTTAGAATTAGGGTTAATGTTAGTTTTAAGGTTATGTTTAGGATTAGGTTAATGTTAGGATTAGTATTAGTGTTGAGGTTTGCAGTAGGGTTAGTGTTACGAGTAGGGTTATGGTTAGTGTTAGATTTTCTGCTAGGGTTAGATTGAGATGTTAGGGTTAGGGTTCATGTTAGGATTATGGTTAGTGTTAGGGTTAGGTTTAGGATTAAGTTTTGTTATAGTGTTAGGATTAGAGTTAGGGTTAATATTAGGGTTAAGGTTAGGGTTAGTGTTAGGGTTATGGTTAGGTTTAGGGTTAGGGTTAGGAATATGTTTAGGTTTAGTGTTAGGGTTAGCATCAGTTTTAGGGTTAGGATTAAGTTATGGTTATCATTAGGGTTTGAGTTAGGGTTAGGATTATGTTTAGGGTTAAGGTTGGTGTTAGGATTAGGTTTAGTGTTAGTGTTCGTGTTAGGGATAGGGTTAGTGTTAGGATTAGAGTTAGATTTTGAGATAGAGTTAGGGTTTGGGTTAGGTTTAGGGCTAGGGCTACAGTTAGGATTAGGGTTTGGGTTGGGTTAGGATTAGTGTTAAACTTTGTGTTAGAGTTAGAGTTAGTTTGAGGGTTAGGTTTATGGTTAAGATTAGTGTTAGAGTTAGTATTAGTGTAAGCATTAGGTTATGGTTACTGTTAGGGTTAGGGTTAGGGTTAGGGATCATGTTAGGGTTGGGTTTAGCGTGAGTGTTAGGGTTAGGGTTAGGTTTAGGTTTGCTGTTAGTGTTTGGGTTAGGGTTAGGGTTAGGTTTAAGGATAGTGTTAAAGTTAGTGAAAGGTTTATAGTTAGTGTAAGGGTTAGTGTTTTGGTTAGTGTTATGGTTAGGGTTAGGGTTAGAGTTAATGTCAGTGTTAGATTTAGGTTTATGATTAGTGTTAGTGTTATTGTTAGGGATAGGTTTAATGTTAGGGTTATGTTTAGGTTTAGTGTTAGGGTTAGAGTTATGGTTAAGTTTAGTGTTAATGTTAGTGATAGGGTTAGTGTTAGAGTAAGATTTAGGGTTAGGTTTAGAGTTAGGGTTATGTTTAGGGTTAGGGTTAGGGTAAGGGTTAGGGTTAGGTTTTGTGTTAGTGTTCGGGTTTGGCTTACTGTTAGGTTTAAATTTAGAATTATGGTTAGGGTTAGGGTTAGGGTTACAATTAGTGTTAGCCTTAGAGTTAGGGTTAGGTTTATTGATAGGGTTTGTGTTAGGGTTAGGGTTAGTGTTATGGTTAGGGTTATGTTTTGTGTTGGGGTTAAATTTAGGGTGAATGTTCAGTTAGGTTTAGGGGTAGGATTAGGGTTTTGCTTAGAATTACTGTTTGTGATTGGGTAGACAGGGTTAGTGTTATGGTTAGAATTAGGGGGGGTTAGGGTTAGTGTTAGGGTTAGGGTTATACTTTGTGTTTGGGTTAGTATTAGGGTTATGGTTATGTTTATGATTAGTGTTAGGATTAGGGTTAGGTTTATGTTTAGATTTATGATTAGGGTTAGGGTTAAAATTATTGATAGTTTTAGGGTTAGGGTTAGTGATAGGTTTAGGGTTAGGGTTAGTGTTAGTGGTTGTGTTAGGGTTTGGGTTATTGTTAATGTTAGGTTTAGAGTTAGGGTTAGGGTTACAATTAAGTTATTTTTTTAATTTTTTGTTGGTTGTTCAAAACCTTACATAGTTCTTGACAAATCATATTTCACACTTTGATTCAAGTGGGTTATGAACTCCCATTTTTACCCCATATACAGATTGCAGAATCACATCGGTTACACATCCATTGATTTACATATTGCCATACTAGTGTCTGTTGTATTCTGCTGCCTTTCCTATCCTCTACTATCCCCCCTCCCATCCCCTCCCCTCCCCTCTTCTCTCTCTACCCCCTCTACTGTCATTCACTTCTCCCCCTTGTATTATTTTTCCCTTTCCCCTCACTTCCTCTTGTATGTAATTTTGTATAACCCTGAGGGTCTCCTTCCATTTCCATGAAATTTCCCTTCTCTCTCCCTTTCCCTCCCACCTTTCATCCCTGTTTAATGTTAATTTTCTTCTCATGCTCCTTGTCCCTACTCTATTTTTAGTTACTCTCCTTATATCAAAGAACACATTTGGCATTTGTTTTTTAGGGATTGGCTAGCTTCACTTAGCATAATCTGCTCTAATGCCATCCATTTCCCTGCAAATTCTATGATTTTGTCATTTTTTAATGCAGAGTAATACTCCATTGTGTATAAATGCCACATTTTTTTATCCATTTGTCTATTGAAGGGCATCTAGGTTGGTTCCACAGTCTTGCTATTGTGAATTGTGCTGCTATGAACATCGATGTAGCAGTGTCCCTGTAGTATGCTCTTTGTAGGTCTTTAGGGAATAGACCGAGAATGGGAATAGCTGGGTCAAATGGTGGTTCCATTCCCAGCTTTCCAAGAAATCTCCATACTGCTTTCCAAATTGGCTGCACCAATTTGCAGTCCCACCAGCAGTGTACAAGTGTACCCGTTTCCCCACATCCTTGCCAGCACTTGTTGTTGTTTGACTTCATAATGGCTGCCAATCTTACTGGAGTGAGATGGTATCTTAGGGTGGTTTTGATTTGCATTTCTCTGACTGCTAGAGATGGTGAGCATTTTTTCATGTACTTATTGATTGATTGTATGTCCTTCTCTGAGAAGTGTCTGTTCAGGTCCTTGGCCCATTTATTGATTGGGTTATTCGTTTTGTTATTGTTTAATTTTTTGAGTTCTTTGTATACTCTGCATATTAGGGCTTTAACTGAAGTGTGAGGAGTAAAGATATGTTCCCATGATGTAGGCTCCCTATTTACCTCACTTATTGTTTCTTTTGTTGAGAAAAAAAGCTTTTTAGTTTGAGTAAGTCCCATTTGTTGATTCTAATTATTAACTCTTGTGCTATGTGTGTCATATTGAGGAATTTGGAGCCCGACCCCACAGTATGTAGATCGTAACCAACTTTTTCTTGTATCAGATTCCATGTCTCTGATTTGATATCAAGCCCCTTGATCCATTTTGAGTTAACTTTTGTGCATGGCGAGAGAAAGGGATTCAGTTTCATTTCGTTGCATATGGATTTCCAGTTTTCCCAGCACCATTTGTTGAAGATGCTATCCTTCCTCCATTGCATGCTTTTAGCGCCTTTATCAAATATAAGATAGTTGTAGTTTTGTGGATTGGTTTCTGTGTCCTCTATTCTGTACCATTGGTCCACCCGCCTGTTTTGGTACCAGTACCATGCTGTTTTTGTTACTATTGCTCTGTAGTATAGTTTGAAGTCTGGTATCGCTATACCGCCTGATTCACACTTCCTGCTTAGCATTGTTTTTGCTATTCTGGGTCTTTTATTTTTCCATATGAATTTCATGATTGCTTTCTCTATTTCTACAAGAAATGTCATTGGGATTTTGATTGGCATTGCATTAAACCTATAGAGAACATTTGGTAATATTGCCATTTTGATGATGTTTGTTCTGCCTATCCATGAACAGGTGTAACCCAAATTCTAACCCTAATCTTAATGCTTACCATAACACTAACCCTAATTCTTACCCTCATCCTCACCCTAACCCTAACCCTAACACTAACACTAACCCTAAATCTATCCCTAACCCTATTGCTAACCCTAACAGTAACCCTAACAATAACACTAATCCTAAAACTAACCCTAAGTTTAACACTGACCCTAAACCTATATCTAACCCAAAACCTAAACCTCATCCTATGTGTAACCCTAAACCTAACACTAACCATGATTTTAACACAAACTCTAATACTAAGCCTAACACTAACCCCTACCCAAAACCTTATCTTAATGCTAACCCTAACCGTAACCCCCATCCCTAACAATAACACTAACAATAACGGGAACCATAACCCAAAACCTAACACTAAACCTAACCCTATCTCTAAATCTAAACCTAACCCTAAAAATAATCCTAACCCTAACCCCAGCCCTCGCTCTAAACCTAACTCTTAATCTAACACACACAATAACCCTAACCATAACACTTACACTAACTCTAATCCTAACCCTAACCCTTCCTCTAAATCTAACCTTAGGAAAACACTAACCCTAACCCTTACCCGAATCCTAACCATAATCGAAACCCTAGCCCTATCAGAAACCCTAACACAAAAACCAATCCTAATAGTAACCTTAATCCTAACACTAATTCTAGCCTTAATATAAACCTAACACCAACCCTAACACTAACGCTAACCCTAAACATAAACCAAACCCTAAACTTAACCCTAACCATAACAATAAACCTAACCCTAACCCTAACCCTAACCCTAACTCTTACCAAAATCGTATACCTCACCGTAATGCGAACACTTATTCTAACCCTAAACCAAAACCTAACACTAACCCTAACACTAACCTTAACCCTAACCCTAAAACTAACTTTAACCTTAACCCTAACCCTAATGCTAACTCTGGCCCTAACCCTAACCCTAGACCGAATCCTAAGCATAACCGAAACACTAACACTATCCGAAACTCTAACACAAACCCTAATCCTAAATGTAATCTTAACACTAATTCTAACCCTAATATAAACCCTAACACTAACCCTAACTCTAAGCCTAACCCTAACCTAATCCTAACACTAACCGTAATGCTAACCCTAACACTAACCCTAATGCTAACCCTAATGCTTAATCAAACACTAAACTTAAACCTAACCCTAACTCTAACCCTAAAAGTAAAACTAAATCTAACCCAAATTCGAACCCGATCCTTAACCCTAACAATAACCCTAACACTAAAACCAACAACAACCTTAATCTAACACAAACACTAACCCTAACCATAACACTAACACTAACTCTAACCCTAACACTCACCCTAACCCTAACCCTAAACCTAACACCAACCCTAACACTAACCCTAAGACTAATCCAAACCCTAACCCTAATTTTAACTCTAACCCTAGTCCTAACCATAAGCCTAAACCTTACTCTAACACTAACCATAACACAAACCCTAACCCTGAACCTAATCCTAACCCTAACAGAAACCCTAACCTTAACCCTAAACCTAACCTGAATTCTAACTCTAACCCTAACCCTAATCCTAACCCCAACTGTAACAGAAACCCTAAACCTAACACTAACCCTAATATTAATCTTAACACTAACCCTAACCCTAACCCTAACCCTAATCATGACCCTAAACTTAATAGAAACAGTAACCCTAACAATAACCATAAGCCTAACCCTGCTCTATCCCTAACCTAAATTAACCCTACCCTAATGCTAAAATTAAACTTAACCCTAACTCTATCCTTAACACTAACCCTAACCCTAATCCTAATTCTAACTGTAACACAACCTTTATCCTAACCTAACACTAACCTAACCCGAACCTGAAAACTAACCTTAACCCTAACCCTAACCCTAACACTAAACCTAAATCTATACCTAACATAAACCCTAACCCTAACCCTTACCCTAACCTTACCCTAAAACTAACCCTATCTCGAATTCTATCAGTAACTGTAAACCTAAAAGGAACCCCAACCCTAACACAAACACAAACCCTAAACCTTACCCTAAAACTGACTGTAACCCTAATACTAAAAATAAATCTAACCCTAACCCTAAATATAAAACTAACTTTAACCATCACCCTAACACTTAACTGAACACTTAGCCTAACACTCACCCTAAACCAACCCAAACACAAATCCTAACCCTAACTCTAACACTAACCCTTCACCTAATCATAACACTAACCCTAACCCCAACACGAACTCTAACCCAAACCCTAACCAAAAACCAACCCGAACAGTAACCCTAAATTAAACCCTAACACTAACACTAACCCTATCAGTAACCATAACCAGAACCCTAACACTAACAATCACCCTAACACAAACACTAATTTTAACCTGAACCCAAAACCTAACACTAACAATAATCCTAACCAAAACCCTCACACTAATACTCACTCTAATGCTAACTCAAAACCTCACACTAACCGTAACCATAACCCTAAGACTAATACTAAACCTAACCCTAATGCTAACTCTAATCCTAATACTAACTGTAAACTTAAATCGAAACCAAAACTTAACAATAACACAAACCCTAATCCTAACCCTAGCCCTAACCCTAACACTAACCCTAACCCTAATTGTAATGCAAAGCCTAACCCTAACACTAACCCTATCCCTAACCCTAACCCTAACAGTAAACCTAACCCTAAATCTTACCTAACCCTAACACTTACCCTAACCATAAAAATATACCTAAACCTAAACCTAACAATAACACTAATGCTAACACCAAATCTAAACTGAATAATAATCCTAACCCTAACACTAACCCTAACGGTAACACTAAACCTAAAAGTAACACTAATCCTAAGCCTAATGCTAACCTTAAATCTAACCGTAAACCTAATGCTAATGCTAACCCTAACATTAACCCTGTCCTTAATCCTAACCTTAAATATACCACTAACCCTAACACTAACCTAAATTTAAACCTAACCATAACCCGAACACTAACCCTAACGCAAACCCTAACCCTAACTCTAACAATATCCCTAAACCAACCCCTACCCTAACCCTCAAACTAACCCTAACACTAATCCTAATGCAAACCCTAACACTAACCCTCACCCTAACCCTAACCCTAATCCTACCCTTAAAACTAACCTGACACTAACCCTAACACTAACCCTAACCCTAAATATAACACTAACACTAAGCTTAACACTAACCCTAACCCTAAATTTAACCCTAATACTATCTGTAACCCTAACACTAACCCGAACCCTTACCTTAACTTAAATCCTAACTCTGACCCTAAAAAACCCTAACTCTAACACTAATACTAAACCTAACCTTAACCCTGAACCTAAGTCAAACCTTAATTTTAAAACTAACCCTAATCCTAACATTAATCCTAAGTCTAACTCTAACACTAACACTATGATGAACCTTAACCCTAACCCTAAACCTAACCCTAACCCTAAATATACAACTAACCCTAACACTAATTATAAACCTAACAATAACCCGAACACTAACCCTAACACAAACCCTAACCCTAAGTCTAACACTAACCCTAACCCAAACCCTACCCTAACCTTAACACTAACCCTAAACCTAACATTAACCTTAACACTAACACTAACCCTAATTCTTACCCTAACACTAACCCTAACCTTAACCACGACACTAACCTTTACACTAACCCTCACGCAAACTTTAACGCTTAACACTAATCCTAACACTAACCCTAATCCCAATGTTAATCCTAAAAGTAACACTAACCCTAACCCTAACCCTAACCCTAACACAAACCCAAACACAAACCCTAACCCTAAACCTAACCCCAACACTAACCCTATCACTACTCCTAAACCTAACCCTCATCCTAACTGTAAACCTAACCCTAACTATAACTCTAACCCTAACAAAAACCATAACACTAACCCTAATTCTAACCCTAACCTTAAACCAATCCCTAATGTTAACAGTAACCCTAACCCTGTCTGTAAAACTAAACCTACCACAAACCTAACACTAACCCTTAAACTAACCGAAAACCTTACCCTGCCTGAACACGAACCCTAACTTAACATTAACCATAACACTAACCCTAAGACAAAACCTAAACCTAACCATAACCCTAAACATAACACTAACCCTAAACCTATCACTAAACTTAAAACCAACCCTAATTTTAATCCTTACCTAAACTTAACTCTAACACTAAACATAACCCTAACGCTAACCCTCATTCTAACTCTAACACTAAGCCTAGCTCTACACATAACACAAACCCTAACCCTAACCCTAACTCTAACACTAAATCTCTCTCTAACCCTAACACTATTGCTAACCCTAACCCAAGCCCTAACTCTAACACTAACACTAAACCTAAACCTAACCCTAACATGAACCATAACCCTAAACCTAACCCTAACCCTAACCCTAACACTAAAACTAACCTTAACCCTAACCCTATCACTATTCCTAAACCTAATGCTAACCCTAACACAAACCCTAAACCTAAGAGTAACCCCCTTAACCATAACACCAACTCTAAGAGAAAACCTAACCCTTACCATCACCCTAACCCTAACCCTATCACTAACCCTAAAAGTAACCCTAATTTTAACCCTAATGCTAATCCTAACTCTAACCCTCAACCTAACACAAACCCTAAGTCTTACCCTAACCTTACCCCTTACAGAAGGATAACCCTACCATAACCCTAAATCTAAACCTAAACCTATCCCGATCCCTAACCCTAACACTAAACCTAACCACAATAATAACCCTAACCATAACACTAATCATAACCTCAACCCTAATACTAACTCTAACCCTAATCCTAACTGTAACCTTAACCCTATTCCTAACCCTAACAAAAAATCTAACCCTAACTCTAACTCTAACCCCAACAGAAAAACCCAGCCCTAACCCTAACCCTTTCCCTAACACTAAACCTAACCATAACTCTAACCCTAACACTAACCATAACCCTAACACAAACCCTAATGCTAACCATAATCATAACCCCAACCTAACCATACACCTAACCCTAACCTAACCCTTACCCTAACCCTAACCATAAAAGTAACCCTAAAACTAAACTTAACCGTAAATCTAACAATAACCCTAAAACTAACCCTACCAAAACATAACCTTAAATCTCACCCTAACACAACCTTAACTCTAACCCTAACCCAAACCTAACACTAACCCTAACTCTAACCTGAATCCTAAATATAACCCTAATCTTAAATCTAACCTTAACCCTCACACAACAGAAACCCTAACACTAACCCTAACACTAACCCTAACCCTAACAGTAACTTTATTCGTAACTGTAAACCTAACCCTTACACTTACCCTAACCCTAAACCTAAGCCTAACCATAACCCTAATCCTAAACCTAACCCAAACCCTAACACTAACCCTAACACTAAACATAACCCTATCCCTAACACTAACACTAAACCTAACACTAATCCTAACCATAACCCTAACACTAACCTTAACCCCAACCCTACCCCTATCAGTAACACTAACCCAAAACATATCCCTAAACGTATCAATAACCCTAACCATAATGCTAAACCTAACCCTAACACTAACAATAACCCTAAGCTAAACTAACAGTAACACTACCCCTAAAACTAAACCTAACTGTAAACTTAAAACTCACCCTAACCCTAACCCTTACCCTAAGAGTAACCCTAATCCTAAATCTAAGCCTAACACTAAACCTAAACCTTACCCTAACCCTCACCCTATGCCTAACATTAACCTTAAACCTATCCCTAACCCTAAATCTATCCATAACCCAATCACTAGCACTAAACTAATCCTAAACATAAACCAAACCCTAACCCTAACACTCACACTAACCATAACCCTAACAAGAACCCTAAACTTAACCCTAACCCTAACCCTAACCCTAACACTAATGCTAAACCTAACCCTTACTATGGAAACCCTAACCCTAACCCTAACACTAACCCTAAGCCTAATCGTAACCATAACACTATCTCTAACCCTAACTCTAACCCTAACCCTAATCCGAACTGTAAGCCTATCCTTAATACTAACCCTAAACATAACACTAAGCCTAAAACTAACTCTAATCCTAACCCCAACACTAACCCTGACCCTAACGTTAACACAAACTGTAACACTAAACCTAACCCTAACTGTAACTCTAAACATTACCCTTACCCTAAACTTATCCTGAACACTAATCCTAACCTTAACCCTAACACTAACCTAAACCTAACACTAACCCTAAAACTTACCCTAACCCTAACACTAACAAAAACCTGACCCTAACACTAACCCTAACACTAATTCTAAACCTAACCCTAACGCTAACCATAACACTAACCCTACACATAACCCTAACCATAACCCTAACACTAAACCTAACACTAACTCTAACCCTAATCCTAACAGTAACCCTAAACCTAACCCTAACAATAACTCTAATCATAACACTAACCCTTACCCTAAACGTAACCCTAACACTTATGTTAACTCTAACCTTAAACTTTAATCTAAATGAAAACCTATCTGTAATTCTAACCCTAACCGTAACCCTAAAAAATTCTAACCTTAACTCTAAACCTAATTCTAACTTTAAAACAACCCTAACACTAACCCTAACCCTATCCATAACCCTAACACTAAAGCTAACCCTAACCCTAACCTAACTCTTACCCTCAACCTAACACTAACCCTAACACTAATGCTAACCCTAACAATAACCCTAAACCTAAACATTACCCTAACACTAACCATATCACCATAACCATAAACCTACCCATAACAAAACCCTAACACTAACCCTAAAAATAACACTAACCCTAAGCCAACCAAAACCTAACTCTACACCTAACCCTAACCCTAGCCTTAATTCGAGTCCAAACCCTAACCCTAAAACTAACCCTGACCTTAATTTTGACCCTAATACTAACCCTAGCTCTAAACATCATCCTAACCCAAATGCTAACCCTAGGCCTAACCCTAATCCTCTTGCTAACACTAACCCTATCTATTACTCTAAACCTAACCTGAACCCTAAACCTAACACTATTCATTACTTTAACCCTAACCCTAATTTGAGCCCTAACCCTAAACCTTATCCTAAACCAAACGCTAAAACGGACTGTTACCATAATAATACACCTAGCTCTAAACCAGACATTTACCCTAAACCTTACTTTCAACTAAACCTATCCATAAACCTAAAGTTAACACTATTCCTAACCATAACCTTAGACCTGACATTAGACCTAGCTCTAATCCTAGCTCTAACCCTAACACAAACCCTTGCCCTCATCCTAGACCTAAACCTAGCCTTAATCCTAACCCGAACACTCACCCTATTTCTATACCTAATTTTAACCCTCGCCCTACCTGTGAACCTAGCCATATCCTCATTCCTTCCCCTAAAACTAACCATAACCCTAACACTAACACTAACCCTAATTTTAGCCCTAACCATGGACCCAACCCTAACACTAAATCTGGCACTAATCTATTCCTAATTTAGCCCTAAAACTAAGCAAATCCCTAACTCTATCTGTAAGAACAACTCTAACTCTCAACCTAGCCCTATTTCTATTTTTAAACTTGTCCATTACCGTAACCCTAACACTAGCACTAACCTTAGCCCTAACCCTAGATCTAACCATAACTCTAAATTATGGTTATAAACTCTAAATCTAACGCTTACCTTAAGCCTAAACCTCACCTACCACTAGATGAAAGCTCGCTAATTATAAAATTAACACTAACACTAGCCCTAGCCATAAAAAAAAACTGAGCCATTACAATAACCCTAAACCTAACTTAAACCAAACCCAAACCCTCCCTCCAACTAGCCATAACCCTAGCTCAGATTCGAGTCCTATGACTAAAACTAACCTTTACAATGACTCATATCAAAACACTAACCCTAGCTCTATATATCACCCTAACCTTAAAGCAAATGCTAACGCCATTCCTAGCCCAAATCCTAACTATAAAACTAACCTTATTAATAACCCTAGTTCTTACATTAGCCACAGTCCTAACCCTAGTCCTAACCCATAATCTGAACCCTAAAACTAGATTTAATCCTAACTCTAACCCTAACCATAGCCCTAAACCTAACCCTAAACCTAGCTCTAACCCTAGCTATAATCCTATCCCTTATCCTAAGCCAAACCCTATCCATAATGCTAATCCTAGTACTAATTGTAATCCTTAGCCTAAACCAAACACTAACCCCATTACTAGTCCAAACCCTAGACCTCATTCTAGCTCTAAACCTAACCCAAAACCTAACCCTAACCTTCATCCTTATTCTGTCCATAACACTAATTATAGGTCTAAACTTGACCCTAACCCTAAACTGAAACCTGAAACTAGCCCTACCAGTAAATTTTGACTTAACCATAACCCTAACATTACCCCTAGACCTAAACCTAATCCTAAATCTAGCAGTAACTCTAGCCCTAGACCTAAACAAAAACTTAGTCCTAACCCTAACAATAACCCTTAACCTAAACCAAACAATAACACTACCCCAAGACCTAACCCTACTCCTGATTCTGGCTTTCACCCTAACTCTAATCTAAACACTGACCCTGACACTAATACTAAACCTAGCTCTAAAAATGAATCTAAACCAAAATCTAAACCTAACACTAGAACTAGCCATAAACCTGGTCCTAAATCTAGCCCTAATAAGAACCCTAGATCTTACATTACCCATAGCACTAACCCTAGAACTAAACCTAATACAAAACCTAGCCTAGTCCAAGGCCTAAAACTATCATAAGCATAACCATAACCTTAAACCTAGCCCTATCCCTAAGCCTAAACCTCACCTTAGACCTAATCAGAGCTTAAAGCCTAACCTTTGGCCTAAACATAACCCTGGCCTTATCCCTAACAATAACCCTAACCCTAGCCCTAACCGTAACCCTAACCTTAACCCTATATATTACCCTTATGATGACCCTAGGCCTAACTCTAACCCTAGGCCTAACTCTAACCCTATCGCAAACCCCAAATCTCTTCATCAACCTAAACCTACCCTGAACCCTAAACCTCACCCTATTCATTACCCTAATCCTAACTCAAACCCTGATGCTCATTTGAGCCCTATCCATAAATCTTAACCTAATACAAACCACAACCCTGAAGCTTAACTTAAATATACTCCTAGCTCTAAAACTGACCCTAACCCTAAAATTAACGCTTACCCTAGATTAAGACATAGACCTAATCCTAAATATACTCCTAAATGTAACATTAGACCTGACATTATCCCTAACCCTAATTCTAGACCTAACCCTACAACAAACCCTAGCCCTCATCCTAGCTGTAAACCTAGCCTTAATCATAATCCTAAACCTAACCCTAGCCCTAATCCTAATTCTAACCCTCACTCTACCTCTAAACGTAGTTATAACACATCCCTTACCCTAAACTTAACCCTAAATCTTGCCCTAATGCTAGGCCTAAGCTGAACACTAACCCTAGTTCCAATCCTTGCCCTGATTTAGCCCTATCCCTAAAACTAACCATAACCCTAGCCCTAAGACTAACTCTAACTCTCACCCTAGCCTTATCCCTAGTTCTATCCCCATCATTTACCATAACCCCAAACCTAGCCCCAACTCTTGCCCTATGCTTAGACCTAGCCCTAACCCTAGATCTAACCCTAACTCCAAGTCTTAACATAACCCTAAGCCTAAGCCTAACACAAACACTAGCCATAATCCCAATGCTAATCATATAACCTAGGACAAATACAAAACCGAGCAATAGGGGCTGAGGATGTGGCTCAAGCGGTAGTGCATTTCCTGGCATGCACGGAGTGCTGGGTTTGATCCTCAGCAACAATAAAAACATAATTAAAAAAAATGTTTTGTCCACCAAAAACTAAAAAATTAAAAATATTAAAAAATTCTCTCTCTCTCTCTCTCTCTCTCTCTCTCTCTTTCTCTCTCTCTCTCTCTCTCTCTCTCTCTCTCTCTCTCTCAAAATACTGAGCAATAGTCCTAATCTTAAACCTTAACATAAACCAAAACCTAACACTACACCTAGACCTAACCCTAGCCCTAATTCGAGTCCTAACCATAATCTTAAACTAACTCTGACCCCGAATCATATCCTAACACTCACCTTAGGTCTAAACACCACCCTAACCTTAAACCGAACCCTAACAGTAATCCTAGCATTAATTCGAGTCCTAACCCTAACCCTAAAACTAGCACTATCTCTGAATCATATCCAAATATTAACATAGCTATAAATATCATGCTAACACTAAATCTAACCCTAACACTAGACCTACCCCTACCCCTAAAACTAATTGTAACCTAGATCTTACATAATCCATTGGCATAACATTAGACCTAACCCTAACACAAAAATTAGCCCTAATCTGAGCCCTAAACCTAGATTTAACCCTAAGCCTAAACCTAATTCTAGCCCTAACCCTAGCTCTAAGACTATCCCTTACCCAAAGTGAAACTAACCCTAATGGTAACCATAGACCTATTACTAATCCTTAATCTAACCAAACACCTAAGCCTATTAATAGTCATAACCCTACCCTCACTCTAGCTCTAACCCTATTCCAAACCCTAATATTAACCCTGACCATTAGTTTTACCCTAACACTAACCCTAGGTCTAAACCTGGCCCTAACCCAAGACCAAACCATAACACTAGACCTAGACCTAAACCAAATCCTAAATCTAGCCTTAACTCTAGCCCCAGACCTAAACAAAAACCTATACCTAGCCCTTAATGTAACCCTTAACCTAACACAAACACTAACCTTACCCCTAGACCTAAACCAAGTTCTAATTCTGGCTGTAACCCTAACTCTAACTCAAACCCAAATGCTGACCCTGCCTTTAAGTGTAAACCTAACTCTAAACCTGACCCTAACCAAAAATCTAAACCTAACACTAGACCTAGACAAAATCCTAACCCTCAAACTAGCCCTAATCATAACCCTAGAATTTACATTAACCACATCCCTAATCCTCAGCATAAACCTAACACAAAACCTAGAGCTAATCCTAGGCCTAAGCATAACACTAACACTAACACTAACCCTAACCCTAACCTAACACTTGATTAGTCATAACCCTAGATCAAAGCCTGACCCTTATCCTAAACATAAACATACACCTATCCTTAAATATATTCCTAACCTAGCCCTAATCCTAAACTTAACCCTAGCCCTAAATCTAGCTCTAGAACTACCCATTATCCTAAAACTAACCCTAAACATATTGATAAGCATAGGCCTAATCCTAACCCTAAACCCAAACAGAAAACTAATACTAGACCTAACCCTAAACCTCAAACTTGTCATAGACCTAATTGTAGCTCAATCCTAACCCTTATCACAAACCTAAACATAACCATAGCCCTAATCCTAAACCTAAGCCTCAATCTAAAACTAACCATAACCCTATGCCTACATCTAACCATATCCATTACTCTATCCCTACCCCTACTCCTAATAATGATGCTAGCCCTAATCAAATCATAACCCTAACTATACTCTAATCTTATCCCTAGAGCTAACTCTAATCCTCACCCTAGTCCGAACCCTAGCTCAAAACCTAACCCGTATGCTAAACATATCCCTAATATTAACCCTAGATTTAACCCTAACCCTAACCGTAACTCAAGACCCATTCCTGACCATAACCCTAGCCCTAACCTTAGCTCTAACCCTATCCATTATGCTGACCATTACCTTTTGCCTAATGCTAACCCTAGGCCTAACACAAACCCCATCGCTAAACATCAACCTATCAATTACCGTAAACCTAATGTGAACCCTAAACAAAAACCTATCATTAACCTAACCCTGACCCTAATGCTTATTTGAGCCCTAACCCTAAACACTAACTCAACCAAACTCTAACCTGATCCTGACCCTAATAATTCCCCTAGCTCTAAACCTGACACTTAACCCTAAACCTAACCCTTAAACTAGACCTAGCCATAAACCTAATCCTAAAATTGTCCTCTCCTCAACTGTAACCCCACACCTGACATTAGCCCTAGCCCTAATCCTAGCCCTTATGCTAACAAAAACCCCAGCTGCTATTCTAGCCCTCAACCTAGATTAATCCTAACCCTAATTCTAACCCTAGCTCTAAACCCAATACAAACCCTAGCCCTAATCTTAGCCCTAATTTCGCCCTATCTTTAAAACTAACCATAACCCTAGACCTAAGCAAAAAATCGAACTCTCACACTAGCCCTATCAATAGTTCTAGCCCTATCCCTTAACGTAACCCTAATCCTAGCCCTAAACTTAGTTCTAACCCTTGCCCTATCCATAACCCAAGCACTAACCTTAGATCATAATCTATCTCTAAATCTAACCCTAGGCCTAACACTAACACTATCCCTAACCCTAATACTAATCCTAAAACTAGCCCTAATTCTAGCCCTATCCCTAAAACAAAACTGATCCATAAGCTCTATCCCTAACCCTTAAACTACCCAAACCTTAACCATACACCTACCCCTAACCCTAGCCCTATTTTGAGTTTTAAGCCGAACCCTAAAACTAAACCTGACACTGACACTAACACTAATCCTAGCTCTAAACATCACCCTAATCCTAACAATAACCCTAACACTAAACCTAGCCCTAATCGTAACCCTAAAATTAGCCCTAATTGTAACCTTGTACTTACATTAGCCGTAATGCTATCCCTAGCACTAACTTAGCCCAAATCTAGCCCTAATCTGAGCCCTAATCCGAACTTTAACCCTAACACTAGTCCTAGCCCTAATCATAACCATAACCTGAGTCCTAACCCTATTCATTACCATAATAATAACCCTAACCCTAATGCTAACCCTAGGCCTAAACCTAACCCTATCTCTAATCCTATCCCTATCCATTTCCCTAAACCTAACATGAACCCTAATTCTAAGCCTATCATTACACAAATCCTTACATAAATGCTAATTCAATTTCTAACTGTAAGCCTTAACCTATTCCAAACCCAAACCTAGACATTCACCTTAATAATACCCCTAGCCATAAACCTGAGCCTAACCCTAAACCTAAACCTTACACTGGATGTACCCATAATCTTAACCCTAAAACTATCTTTAAACATAATTATAGACTTGAAATTAGCCATACTTCTAATCCTAGCCTTAAACCTAAAACAAACCCTAGTCCTCATCCTAGCCCTAAACCTAGCCTTAATCATAACCTTATATCTAACCCTTATTCTAAACATCACTCTCCCTCTAAAACTAGCATAAAACCATCCCTTACCCTAAACTAAATCCTAAATCTAACCCTAATTATATGCTTAAACTGAACACTAACCATAGGCCTAATTCTAGCCCTAATTTAGACCTATTCCTAACCCTAACCCTAACCTTAGCCCTAAGACTAACAATAATTTTCACACTAGCCCTATCACTAGTTCTAATCCTAGCCCTTATCATAACCCTAACCCTACCCCTAACCCTTGCCCAATCCTTAGTCCTACCTAGCCCTAACCCTAAGCCTAAGACTCACGCTAACACTAAACCTAATTCTAATGCTAATCATAAAACTAGCCCTAACCCTACCACTAGCAGTAAAACAAAACCGAGCAATAGCCCTAACTCTAAACCTAACTTAAACCAAACCCTAACACCTAGACCTAACCATAGCCTTAATCGGAGTCCTAACCCTAACCTAAAAACTATACCTGACATTGACTCATATGCTAAACTCACCCTAGCTTGAAACACCATCCTAAAATTAAACCAAACTTAACAGTAATCCTAGCCCTTATGTGAGTCCTAACACTAACCCTGACCATGACTCATATCCTAAAACTAACCCTAGATCTAAATATCACCCTAAACTTAACCTTAACCCTAACACTAAAACTACACATAACCCTAACCATAACCCTAAAACTAGCCCTAATTGTAACACTAGTTCTTATATTAGTAATTGCCCTAACCCTACCCCTAAACCTAACACAAAACTAGCCCCAATCTGAAACCTAAACCTAACTTTAACCCTAACCCTACCCTAACTCTAGCCCTAAACTTACCTCTAACTCTCTCCCTTAACCTAAGTGAAACCATAAACCTAATGGTAAACCTAGATCTATCCATAATCCTCAGGCTAACCAAAATTCAAACCCTATTAATAGTCCTGACCCTAGCCCTCATTCTAGCTCTATTCCTACCTCAAACCCTTACGTTAACCCTGACCTTTATTATGAAGCTAACACAAACCCTAGGTCTAAAACTGACCCTCAACCTAGAGCAAACCCTAACACTGGCCATACCACTAACTCATACCTAAACCTAACCCTAACCCTAGACCTAAGACTAACTCTAACTCTCACAGTATCCCTATCCCTAGTTCTAAGCCTATTCATTACCATATCCCTAACCTTATACCTAACCATTGCCCTATTTTTAGTCCTAGCCGTAACCCTAGATCTAACCCTAACTCGAAATCTAACCCTAACCCTAAGCCTAAGCCAAACACTAAAACTAGCCCTAACCCTAATGCTAATGGTAAAATTAGTCCTAACCCTAACCTTAGCAGTAAAACAAACTGAGCAATAGCCTTAACCATAAATGTTAACTTGAACTAAACCCTAACACTACAACTAGAACTAATCGTAGCCTTAATTTGAATCCTAACCTTAACCTTAAATCTAACCCTGACCCTGACTCATATCCTAACATTCACCCTAGCTCTGATCGCCCTCCTAACCTTAAACTAAAACCTAAAAATCAAACTATTCTTAATTCGAGTCTTAATCCTAACCCTGACCATGACTCATATCCTAACACTAAACCTAGCTCTAAATATCATCCTTATCCAATACCTAACCCTAACACTACACCTACCCGTAACCTGAAGCCAGAACTAACCCTCATTGTAACCCTAGTTCTTACATTAGCCATTGCCCTATCATTAGACCTAACCCTAACACCAAAACTAGCCCTAATCCGATCCCTAAACCTAGATTGAACCCTAACCATAACTCGAACCCTAACCCTAGCTCTAACACTATCACTTTCCCTATGAACAAACCTAACCCTAATAGTAGCCCTAGACCTATGCTAAATCCTTAGGCTAACCAAAATCCTAACCTTATTAATAGTCCTAATCTTAGCCCTCATTCTAGCTGTAATCCTATTCCAATTCCGAACTCTAACTCTGACAATTATCCTGACCCTAATACAAACCCTAGTTATAAACCTTACCCTAAACTAGACTAAAACCTAACACTAACCCTGGACCTAAATCTAGTCCTAAATCTAGCCTTAACTCTAGCTCTAGACCTAAACAAAAACCTAGTCCTAGGCCTAACAATAACCCTTATCCTAACACAAACACTTACCCTAAACCTAGACCTAAACCTACTCCTAATTCTGGCTGTAACCCTAACTTGAACTGTAACCCAAACACTGACTCTGCCTTTAACAGTAAACCTACTTCTATATCTGAACCTAACTGAAAATTTAAACCTAACACTAGATCTTGGCATAACCCAAACCCTAAAACTAGTCCTAATCATAATCCTGGCTCTTACATTACCCTCAGCTTTAACCCTAGGCCTAAACATAACACAAAACCTAGAGATAATCCTAGGCCTTAACCTAGCCCTTAGCATAACCCTAACCCCAACCCTAACCCCAATTCAAATCCAACCCTTGCCTTAGACCTAACCCTAGCTCAAACCCTAACCCTTATTATAAACATAAATCTAGGACTATCCCTGAATCTAACCCTAAACATAGTCCTAATTCTAACCTTAACACAATCCCTAACCCTAGCTCTAAAATTACCCATTACCCATTATCCTAACCCTAACCCTAATTGTAACCCTAGCCTTAACCCTAACCATAATCCCAACCCTAAACAGAAAACTAACCCTAGACCTAATGCTAAACTAATACTGGCTATAGCCCTAACCATAAATCAAACCCTAAGCCTAAACCTTAACATAACCCTAGACTTAACCCTAACCCTAAACTTAAATCTAGCCCTGTCCCTAACCCTAAACTGACATCTAACTGCATTTTTTACCCTAACCCTAAACATAAACATAATTATAAACATTCACCTAACCCTAACCCTAAACCTACCGTAATCCTGTCCCTAAACATAACCCTGAACCTAACCCTTGCTCTAAACCTAATCATAGCTCAGAACCTAACTCTTACACTAAACATAACATTAAACCTAACCCTAATTCTAACCCACACCCAAACACTAACTCAAGATCTAATCCTAAACATAAGTCTAACTATAAACTTAGCTCTAACTGTATGCATTACCCTAATAATAACCCATAACCTAATGCTAATGCTAGGCCTAACCTTATCTCAAACCTAATCCTAACCATAACCATAGCCCTAACCTTAACTCTAACCCTAAACATAACCCTTTCCCTAATGGTAACCCTAGGCCTAACCCTAAACCTATCAATAACCCCAACCCTATATCAATTACCCTAAACCTAACCTGAACCCTAAATCTAACCCTATCATTTCCCTAACTGTAACCCTGATGCTAATTTGAGCCCTAACTCTAAACTCAAACCTAAAAGAAACCCTAAACATGACCCTGAACATAATAATCCCCCCTTCTCTAACCTAAACCTTACCCTAAACCTAATCCTTACATTAGACCTAGCAAAAACTTAACCCTAAAACTATCCATAACCATAACACTAGACCTGAAATTAGCCCTAGATATAATCCTAGCCCTAACCAAAACACAAACCTAGCCCATATTAACACTAAGCATAGCCTTAATCATAACCCTAACCTTAAAACTAGGGCTAACTTAAGTCCAACCCGATCCCTAATCTTAGACCTAACTTAGCCCTATCCCTAACCCTAACCCTAACCCTAGCCCTAATACTAAGTCTGACTCACTCCCTAGCCCTAAAACTAGTTCTAACCCTATCCCTTACTTGAAATCTAAACCTAGCCCTAAACCTAGGCCTAACCCTAGCCATTTCCTTAGCCCTAGCCCTAACCCTAGATCTAACCTTAACTCTAAATCTAACCCTAATGCAAAGCCTAAGCCTAAACCTAACACTAACCCTAACCCTAACCCTAACCCTAATGCTACTCCTAAAACTAGCCCTAAATCTAACCCTAGCCCTAATCCAAAACCGAGACAGAGCCCTAACTGTACCCTAAACCTAACCAAACCCTAACCATACACCTAGCCCTAACCCTAGCCCTAATTCTAGTATTAAGCAGAACCCTAAACTAATCCTAACCCTGATTCTGCTGCTAACACTAACCCTAGCTTTAAACATCACCTAAATATAACCCTAAACATAATACTAGACCTAGCCCTAACCCTAACCCTAACCCTAAAACTAGCCCTAATTGTAACCCTAGTACTTACATTAGGCATAACCCTAACCCTAGCCCTAACTTAACCCAAAACCTAGACTAATCTGAGCCCTAAACCAAGCTTTAAACCTAACCCTAAATGTAACCCTAAACCTAGAAATAATAGTAACCATAACATTAGCTCTAACCCTAGCTCTAACCCTATTCATTACCCTAACCATAATCCTAACCCTAATGTTAACTCTAGGTGTAAACCTTATCATATCTCTAATCTTAACCCTTTCAATTACCCTGAACATAAATTGAAACCTAAACCTAAGTATATAGTTACCCTAATCCTAACCTTATTCTAATTCAAGCCCTAAATTTAAACCTTAACCTATCCCAAACACTAATCTTGACCCTGATCCAAACAATACCCTTAGCTCTAAACCTGAACCTAACCCTAAACCTAACCCTTCCGCTACATCTAAATTAACCCTAAACTATCTTTAACTCTAAAGCTGGACCTGAAATTAGCCCTAGCCCTAATCCTAGCGCTAAACCTAGGCTTAATCCTAACCCGAACCATAACCCGAAGTTTGACACTAATTCTAACCCTCGCCGTAGACCTAAACCTAGCTATAGCCCCATCCCTTACCCCAAACCTAACCATAACCCTAAACTTAACCATAATTTTAAACACAACCATAACCCTTGCCCTAACCCTAGGCCTAACCCTAACAGTAACCCTAGCACTAACATTAATTTAGTCCTATCCTAACCCTAAACCTAGCCTTAAGGCTAACTCTATCACTTGCCCTACCTAGTCTTAATCCTAACACAAACCCTAACTGTATCCCTATCTCTAATTTTAACCCTAGCCCTAGACCTGAACTAAGGTATAACCCCATCATTTCCCCTAACCCTATCACTAGCACTAACCCTAATGCTAATCATATCTCTAGCACTAACCATAGGCCTAACCCTTGCAGTAATCCTAGCTCTAATTTAGCCCTATCCCTAACTCTACCCCTAATGTTGGCCTTAGCCCAAACTCTAGCCCTAGACCATACCCTAGATCTAACCATAACTCTACATTTGACCCTAACCCTAAGCCTAATCCTCAATCTACCAGTAGACCTAACACTATTGCTAATCCTAAAACGACCCATAACCTTAGCCTTATCCCTTAAACAAAACCGAGCCATTGTCCTAACCCTAAATGTTAACCTAAACCAAACCCTAACCCTAAACCTAACCATAACCTTCTACCTCTAATTCATGTCCTAGTACTAAAATTAACCCTGGCCCTGACTTATATTCTAACACTAACCTTAATTCTAACTATCACACTAACCCTAAAGATAGCGCTAACACTAGTTCTAGACCAAATACTAATTCTAATCATAACCTCAGTTCTTATATTAGCCATTGCCCTAACCCTAGCCCTAAACATAACAGAAAAAACTAGTCCTAATCTGAGCCCTAACCCTAGAAGTAAACCTAAACCTAAACCTAGCCCTAGCCCTAAACCTAACCCTAAACCTAGCCCTAACCCTAGCTCTAACTCTATCACTTACCCTAAGTCAAACCCTATCAATAATGCTAACCTTAGTCCTAATACTTATCTATAGCCTAATTCAAACCCTAACCCTATTACTAGTCCTAACCCAAGCCCTCATTCTTGCTATAACCCTAACTCAAATCCTTACCCTAACCAAACCCTCAGTCTAAATCTGACCCTAACCCTAAACCAAACCCTAAAACTAGCACTACCAGTAAACTTATACCTAAACCTAACCCTAACAGAAGCCCTAGACCCAAGCCTAATCCTAAATATTGCCATAACTCTAGACCTAGACCTAAAAACCCTGAGCCCTAGCCCTAACATAATCCTTAACCAAAACCAAACACTAACCCTATCCCTAGACCTAACCCTAGTCCTAATTCTGGCTTTCACCCTAAACCTAACTCTATCCTGAACACTGAACCTAACACTAACACTAAATATAGCTCTAAACCTGAACCTAACCCAAAACCTAAACCTAACACTAGACATAGCCATAACTCTAATCCTAAAACTAGCTCTAATCAGAACCCTAGATCTTACATCACACATAGCCTTAATGCTGGGCCTAAACCTAACACAAAATCTAGCCCTAATCTGAGGCTTATACCTACCCTAAGCATAACAATAATTCTAAATGTAGCCCTAACCCTAACCCTCTCCTTAGACATAACCCCATCTCAAAGCCTAACCCTTAGCCTAAACATAACCCTAGCCCTATTCATAAACATAAACCTAACACTAACCTTAATCCTAAGTTTTACCCTAGTACAAACCCTGGCTGTAACCCTAACATCACCCTAATAATAACCCAGCCCTAAACCTAACCCTATTTCTAAACCTAATCATGAACCTTACCCTCGACCTAACCCTTAACCTAACCCTTGCTACAAACTTAACCCTAAACCTTGCCATGAATCAAAAATAAACTTATCCCTAAACCTAAATTTAACCATAACATAAACTTAACCCTAAACTTAATATTACATCTAATCCAATACATTACTCTAAAACTAATCCTAACCCTAATGAAAACCCTAGCCCTATACCCAAAAATAACCCTAAACATAACCATAACCCTAACCTAGACCTAACACTAAACATAACACTCCTCCTAGCCCCAACCATAGATTAACACCTTACCCTTATCCTAATCCTAACTCTAACCTTAATAATAACACTAACCCTAGCCCTAAACCTAACATTAAACCTAGCCCTAATATAGCCCTATTCCTAAGCCTAACCCGAACCCTAGAATTAAGACTAACTATAATTTTCAAACAAGACCTATCCCTAATTCTAACCCCATCCTTTACCATAACCCTAACACAAGATCTAACCCTAGTCATAACCCTTGCACTATCCATAGCCTTAGCAATAACTCTAGATTGAAACCTATCTCTAAAACTAACCCTAACCTGATGTCTCAGCCTAACCTTGAAACTAGATTTAACCCTAATGCTAATCCTAAAATTAGCCATAACCCAAGCCCTAGCCCTAAACCAAAACCAAGCTATACCCCTAACACTAACCCTTACCCTAGACCAAAACCTAACCCTACACCAGCCCTAACCCTAGCCCTAATTTGAAACCTAACCCTAACCCTAAACCTAAACATTAACTTGACTCATATCCAAAAACTAAAGCTAGCTCTAAATATCACCCTAACCTTAAACCTAACGCTAACACTAGACCTAGCCCTAAACTTAACCCTAAAACTAACCCTAATTGTAACCCTACTTCTTACAATAGCCATAATGATAACACTAGCACTAACCCTAATACAAAACTAGCTGTAATCCAAGCCCTAACACGAGATTTAACCCTAAACCTAACTCTAACCATAGTCCTAAACCTAGCTTTAACCCTATTCCTTACCCTAAGCCAAAACCTCACCCTAGTGCTAACCGTATTCTTAGCACTAATCCTTAGCATAACCAAAACCTAACTCTATAACTAGTCCTAACCCTATCCTTCATTCTACATCTAACCATAACCTAAACTCTAACCCTATCCCTGACCATTATTCTGACCCTAAGACTAATTTTAGTTCTAAATCTAAACCTAACCCTAAACTGAACCCTAACATTACTGGTGACCTTATACCTAAACCTAACCCTAACACTAGCCCTAGACCTAAACCTAATTCTAAATCTAGCCATAACTATACCTCAGACCTAAAGATAAACTAGACTTAGCCTTACCAGTAACCCTTAACCTAACCCAAACTCTAACCCTACATCTAGACCTAACCCTAGTCCTAATTCTGGCTTTAACCCTAACCATTGCCCTACCCAAACATTGTCCCTGACACTAACACTAACCCTAACTCTAAACTTCACCCTAACCATAAAACTAACCTTAAAACTACACCTATCTCTAACATTAAGCATACAACTAGTCTTCATCATTACACTAGTTCTTACATAGCCATAGCCATAACCTATTGCAAAGCCTAGCCCTATTCCAAGCCCTCCCTTAGATTTAAGCCTAATGCTAAACCTAAAAATAACCCTAGTCCTAACCATAACCCTAAGCCTAATGCTAGACCTAATCCTAACAATAACTCTAACCCAAGCTCTAACCCTATTCATTACCCTAAGATAACTATAATGCTTATGCTAAACCTAGGCAGGACCCAAATCCTAGCACTAGCTTAACCCGATCCATTAACCTACGCTTAACCTGAACCCTAAACCTAACTGTGTCATTACCTGATCCATAAACATAATACCTATTTGAGCCCTAAACCTAAACTTTAACCTAACCCAAACCCTAAACTTGACTCTAAACTTTACAATAGACCTAGCCATAAACCTAACCCTAAAACTATCCCTAACCTTACCCTAGACCTGACATTAGCACTGGCTCTAATCCTAGCCCTAACGCTAATACAAAAGTTAGCCCACATCCTAGCCATGAACCTCACCTTAATCATAACCTAACCCTAAAATTAGCCCTAACCTTAACCCTAAATGTCACCCTAGTCCCCAAACTAGCTATATTCCCATCCCTTACCCTAACCCTAACCCTAAACCTAACACTAACCCTAGCCCTGACCCTAGGTCTAACCTTAACACTAACCCTAACTCTAATCCAAGCCCTAATTTAGCCCTATCTGTAACCCTAGCCCTAAGACTAACTCTCTCACACTAGCCCTATACCTAGTTCTAACCTTATTCCTTACCATCACCATACACCTAGCCCTAAGCGTAGCCCTACCCTAGCCCTATACTTAGCCCTATCTCAAAACCTAGATCTAAACCAAACTCTAAATTTAACCCTAACCCTAAGACTAAATCTGACCATAACTCTACTCTTATCCCTAATCCTTAACCTAAGCATAAATCTCACACTTACACTAGCCCTAACCCTAAGACTAATCATAAACTAGCCCTAACCCTACCCCTAGTGCTAAAACAAAACCGAATCATAGCCCTAACCTAACCCTTATCCTAAACCAAACCCTAACCCTACACCTAGCCCTAACCCTATCCTAATTATAGTCTAACCCTAAATGGAAAACTAACACTGACCCTGACTCTGACCCTAACACTTACCCTGGCTATAAACATCAGCATCACCATAAACCTAACCTTAACACTAGATCTAGACCTAACTCTAACTCTATAACCAGCTGTAATCATAAACCTACTTCATACATTAGTGGTAGTCCTAACCCTAGCCCTAAACTAACCCAAAACCTAGCCTTAATCTGAGTCCTAAACCTAGCATTAACCATAAACTTAAACCTAAACCTAACCCAAACACTAGCTTTATTCCTATTCATAACCCTAGACCCAACCTTAGGGCTAACCCTATCCATTACACTATCTATAACTCTAACCCCTCTGATAACCATAGGCCGAAACCTAACCCTATACTTTACACTAAACCAAACCTAAACCCTAAACCTAAACATGTCATTCCCCTAACCTTAAATCTAACACTAATTCAAGCCCTGCACCTAAACACTAAATTAACCCAAACCCTAATCCTGACCCTGATTCTAAAAATAACCCTAGATCTAAACCTGACCCTAACCAAAACCCTAACCTTTACACTGGACAAAGCCATACACCCAACACTAATGCTATCCCTAACTGTAACCCTGGAACTGACCTTAGCCATACCCCTAAAACTATCCCTAAACCTAAAACTAATCCTAGTCCTCATCGTAGCCATAAACATAGCCTTAATTATAACTCTAACCCTAATCCTAGTTCTAACCCTAATACTAACCTTCACATTGCCATAAACCTAGCTATAACCACATCCTTAGCCTAAAGTAAACTCTAACTCTAACCCTAACCCTAATGGAAACCCTTGCTTATCCTTAGCCCTAGCACTAACCCTAGTTTGAAACCTAACTCTAAATCTAACCCTAACTCAATGCCTAAGCCTAATTCTAAAACTAATCCTAACCCTAGCCCTAACATAAACCTAGCCATAATTTAGACCTATCCCTAAACCTAACCCTAACCCTAGCCCTAACACTAACATGAACTCTCCCACTAGCCCTATTATTCATTCTAACCCTGTCCCTTACCATAAACCTAACCCTAGCCCTAACACTAGTTCTAACCCTTGCCCATTCCTTATCCCTAGCACTAACCTTAGGCAAAACATAACTCTAAATCTAGCCCTAACCCGAAGCCTAAGCCTGCCGTAACACTAGTCCAAACCATAATACTAATCCTAAAATGAGCCCTAACAATAGCCCTAGCCCTAAAACAAAACCGAGCCATAGCTCTAACCCTAACCATTAACCTAAACCAAACCCTAACCTTACACCTAGACCTAACCCTAGCCCTAATTTTATTTGGAAGCCGAACCCTAAATCTAACCCTGAACCTGACACTGACCCTAACACTTCTAGCTCTAAACATCACCCTAACACTAAACCTAACCCTAACACTAAATGTAGCACTAAAACCCTAAAATTAACCTAATTGTAAACCTAGTACTTACATTAGCTGTAATCCTAAGCCTAGCCCTAACATAACCCAAAACCTAGCCCCAATTAAAGCCCTAACCCTCGCTTTAAACCAAAATTAATCCTAACTCTATCCCTAAAGGTAACCATAACTCTAGCCTTAAAGTGATCTCTAATTCTTTCCATTACCATAACCATAACCATAACCATAATGATAACCCTAGGCATAAACCTAACCCTACCCCAAATCCTAACACTTCCCTAACCTAACCTGTATACTAAACCTAACCCTGTCATTACCCTAACACTAATCCTATTTCAAGGATCCTATTTCTAATCCTATTTCCTGATTCAAGCCCCAATTTGAAACCTTAACCCATCCCAAACCCTAACCCAGACCTTGACTCTAATAATACCCCTAGCTCTGAACTTGACCGTATCCCAAAACCTAACCCTTAGCCTAAACATAGCCATAAACCTAATCCTAAAACTATCTTTAACCATAATTCTGGACCTGAAATTAGCCCTAGCCCTAATCCTAGACCTAACCCTAAAAACACACCTAGTCCTAATCTTAGTCCTAAACCTAGCCTTAATCATAAACTTAACTCTAGCCCTACACCTAACCCTAATTCTAACCCTCACCCTACCTCTAAACCTAGCTATAATGTCATCTCTTTCCCTAAAATGAAACCTAACCCTAACCCTAACCCTAGGCTTAATCTAACCCTAACCCTAACACTAACAAAATCTAGCCCTAACCCTAGCCCTAATTCAGCTCTCTCTCTAACCCTATCCAATCCCTAGCTCTAAGACTAACTCTAACTCTTGTCCTAGCCCTATCCCTAGTTCTATCACTATCTGCTATGTAAACCTAACACTAGTCCTGGCTCTTGCCCTAAAGTTAGTCCCAGCCCTACCCTAACACTAAATCTAACCTTAAGCCTAACTCTAACACTAGTCCTAACCATAATGCTAATTATAAAACTACCCCTAACCCTAATCCTAGCAGTGAAATAAAACTGAACAATAGCCCTAACTCTAAACCTTTAACTTAAAACAAACACTAACATTACATCTAGACCTAAATCTAGCCCAATTTAAGTCCTAAGCCTCACCTTAAAACTAATCCTGACCCTGATTCATATCCTAACACTCACCCTATCTCTAAACACTGCCCTAAACTAAAACTGAACACTAATATTAAAATGGCCCCAATTCGAGTCTTAACGCTAACCATAAAACTTACCCTTACCATGACTCCTATCGTAACAAGAACCATAGCTATAAATATTACTCTAACCTTAAACCTAAAACTACCACTCAACCTACCCCTAACCCTAACCCTAAAACTAACCCTAATGGTAACCCTAGTTCTTACATTAGCCATTGCCCTAATCCTAGCCCTAACCCTAACAGAAAAACTGGTCCCAAACTGAGCCCTAAACCTTGCTTTAACTCTAACTCTAACCCTAATCATAGGCCTAACCCTAGATCTAAATCAATCCCTTACCCGAAGCGAAACCCTAAACCTAAGACTAACCCAAGACATATCCCTAGTCCTTAGACAAACCAAAACCCTAACCCAATTAATAGTCCTAAACCTAGCCTTCATTTTAGCTCTAACACTACTCCAAACCCTAACCCTAACCCTGACACTTTTTCTGACCCTAACACTAAACCTAGGTCTAACCCTACCCCAACCCTAACCCCAAATTTACCATAATCATATCACTAAACCTAACTCTGAATCTAACTCTCAGCCTAGCCCTAATCATAGCTCAGACCCTAACCCTTAACCTAAACCAAGCCCTAACCCTACACCTAGCCCTAACACCAGCACTAATTCAAGTTTTAAGCCAAACCCTAAAACTAACCCTGACCCTTACTCTGACCATAACACTAACCCAAGGTCTAAACATCACCCTATACCTAAACCTAAACCTAACAGTAAACCTAGCCCTGAAACATTAAAATTAGCTGTAATCATAACCCTAGTACTTATATTAGCGATAAACCTAACCCTAGCACTAACTTATCCCAAAACCTAGCCTTAATCATAACCATAACCCTAGCCCTAAACTGATTTCTAACTCTATTCATTACCATAACCATAACCCTAACCCTAATGCTGATTCGAGCTCTAAATTTAAACCTTAACCTATCAAAAGCCCTACGCCAGAACTTGACCCTAATAATACCCCTAGCTCTAAACCTGGCACTAACCCTGAACCTAACCCTTACATTAAATGTATTCATAATCCTAATCCTAAAACTATTTCTAACCATAATTCTTGACCTAAAATTAGCCCAAGCACTATTCTTAGCCCTAACCATAAAAAAACCCTAGCCCTCATCCTAGCCCTAAACCTAGCCTTAATCATAACCCAAACCCTAACCACCGACCCTACCCTAATTATAACCCTCACCCTACCTCTAAACCTAGTTATAAAGCCATCCCTCACCCCAAAATTTGCTCTAAATTTAAACCCAAACTCTAAACTCTAATTCTAACCCCTAACCCTAACCCTAAAACTAAACCTAACCCTAACTCTAACCCTAACACTAGTCTTAATCTAAACACTAAACTTTGCCCTAATCCTAGCCCTAATTTAGCCCTATCTCTAACCCTAACCCTAACCCTAGCCCTAAGACTAACTCTCACCCTAGCCCTATCCCTAGTTCTAACTCTATCCCTTACCATAACCCTAAACCTAGCCATAACCCTTGAAATATCCTTAGTTCTAGCCCTAAATTTAGATCTAACCCTAATTTCAAATTTAACCCTAACACTAAGCATAAGCCTAACACTAACACTAGCCTTAACCCTAACCCTAGGACTAAAACAAAACCGAGCATAAGAACTAACCCTAAACCTTAACTTAAACCCAACCCTAACACTAAAACTAGACTTAACCATAGAATTTGTTAGAGTCCTAACCCTAACTTTAAAAACAACCCTGACCCTGATTCATATCTTAACACTCACCCTAGCTCTAAACACCGCCCTCACCTTAAACTGCATCCTAACAGTAACCCTAGCCCTAATTCGAGTTCTAACTCTAATCCTAAAACTAAGCCTGACCCTGATTCCTATCCTATCACAAACACTAACTATACATATTGCCCTAAACTTAAACCTAACCCTAAACCTAACCCTAACACTAAACCTAACCCATACCCTAACACTAAAACTAACCCTAATGGTAACCCTAGTTCTTACATTAGCCATTGCCCTAACCCTAGCCCTAAACCTAACACAAGACCAGGCCTATTCCGAGCCCTAAACCTAGCTTTAACCCTAACTCTAGCCATAACCATAGCCCTAATCCTAGCTCTAAACCAATGCCTTACCCTAAGTAAAGCCCTAAACTTAAGGGTAACCCTGGACCTATCACTAATCATTAGGCTAACCAAAACACTAACCCTAGTAATAGCCCTTACCCTTGCCCTCATTCTAGATCTAATCCTATTCAAAACCCTAACACTAACCCTGACCCTTTTACTGACCTACCACTAATCCTAAGTCTAATCCAAACCCTAACCATAACCCAAATCTACCATAATCCTATCCCTAGACCTAATCCTGAACCTAACTCTCAGCCTAGCCCTAAACATAGCTCAGAACCTAACCCTTACACTGAACATAACCTTAACAATACCCTAGTTCTAACTCTCATCCTAACCCTAAATCAAGACCTAATCCTAACTATAATCCTAGCCCTAAATTTAAGTCTAACTATATCATACCCTAAATATAAACCTTACCCTAATGCTAACCCTAGGCCTAACCCTAAACATATCACTATCCCCAAACTTATTAATTACCCTAAACCTATCCTGAACCCTATATCTAATCCAAACATTACCCTAACCCTATCCCTAATGCTAATTTGAGCTCTAAGCCTAAACTCAAACATAAACCAAATCCTTTTCTGTTCAGGTGAGGGTTAAGGTTAGGTTTAGGGTTACAATTACAGTTAGGATTCAGGTTAGAGTTAGGGTTATGGTAAGGTTTGTGTTTGGGTTAGTGTTAAGGTTTGTTTTAGGGTTAGATTTCAGGTTAGGTTTTGGGTAGGGTTAGTGTTAGTGTTATCATTAGATTTAGGGTTAAGGTTAGTTTAAGGGTTAGTTTTAGGGTTAGGGTTAAGGTAAGGTTTAGTTTAGCCTTAGGGTTAGGGTTAGGTTGTGGTTAGGGTTATGATTAGTGTTAGGGTTTGTGTTAGGGTTAGATTTAGGATTAGATTTAGTATTAGGGACAGGATAGGGTTAGGGTTACAGTTTTTGGTAGGGATATTGTTAGGGTTAGGTTTTTTGTTAGGTTTAGGGATATGGTTAGGGTTACAGTTAGGATTAGCTGTAGAGTTAGTATTAAGGTTAACCCTAACACATAAACTCACCCTAACACAAACCCTAACCGTAGCACTAACCCTAATGCAAACCCTAATACTAACACTAATACTAACACTAACCCTAATCCTAACTGTAACCCTAACCCTAACGCTAACCCTATCCTTAACACTAACACAAACCCTATCCCTAAACCTAACATGAAACTTAACCCTAACACTAACCCCAACAGTAATCCTAACCCTAAACCTAATCCTACATGTAACCATAACCCTTACACTAACCCTAAACCTAACACAAACCCTAACATTAAATCTATCAGTAACTCTAACCCTAACTTTAACCCAAAGCCTAACCCTAACACTATCCCTAACCCTAACCCTAAACCTAATTGTAAACCTAACCCTAAACAATACCTAACACTAAATCTTACAATAAACGGAACAATAAACCTAAACCTAACCCTAAAAATTACACTAACGCTAACACCAAACCTAAAACTAATCATAAAACTAACACTAACACTAACCCTAACCTTAACACTAAACCTAAAACTAACCCTAACCCTAAGCCTAATGCTAACCCTAACTCTAACCCTAAAACTAAACCTAATGCTAACCTTAATACTAACCCTTTCTTTAAACCTAACCTTCAATATCACACTAAACCTAACCCTAACCCTAACCCTAATTTTAAAAGTAACCATAATCCTAAAACTAACCCTAACACAAACCCTAACCCTAACCCTAACCCTAACACTAACCCTAACTCAACACTAACCTAACTCTAAAACTAATCCTAACTCAAAACCTAACCTAACACTAACCCTAACCCTAACACTAAACCCAACTCAAACCCTAACACTAACATTAACCCTCATGTTAACTTAAATCCTAACCCTAACCATAAAAAAACTAAACCTAACCCTAACAATAAACCTAACGCTATCCCTAGCCCTAAATCCAAACATAATTTTAAAACTAACTCTAATCCTAATGCTAACCCCAACACTAATCCTAACCCTAACCAGAACCCAAACACTAACCATTCGGCTAACACTAACCATAAACCTAAAAATAACACTAACACTAACCCTAACCCTAACCATTACACTAACCATAACCCTATCCCTAACACTAACTCTAAACCTATATCTAACCTTAACACTATCCTTAACCCTAACTCTAACCCTAACCAAAGCACTAACACCAAACCTAAACACAACCCTAACACTAACACTCACTCTAAACTTAACCCTAACATGAAACCTAAACCTAACTCTAACACTAACCCTAACCATAACATAACCCTAACCTTAAACCTAACATTAACCCTAAACTTATCTCTAAAACCAACCCTAACACTATACGTAAACATAAACCTAACTCTAACACTAACCCTAACTCAACGTGTAACACTAATCCAAACCCTAACCCCAAACCTAATCTTAATGGTAACCCTAGCCCTAATTCTAAACCAAACCCTAACCCCAAACCTAACCTTAACTGTAACCATAGCCCTAACCCTAACCCAAAACCTAACCCTAACTGACCCTAACCTTAACACTAACACTAATTCTAACCCTAATCCATACCTAACACTAAACCCATCCCTAACCCTAACACTAATCCTAACCCTAATGCTAACCATAACCATAACACTAATCCTAAATTTAACCCTAACTCTAACACTAAACCCTAAAACTATAACACTATAACTAACCCTAACCTTAAATCTAGCTCTAACCCTAAAAATAACTGAAACCATAACTCTAACATTTACCCAAACCCTAACGCTAACACTAACACTAACCCTGTCCCTAAAACTAAACCTAACAAAAACCATTAACCTAACCCTAAGACTAACCCTCTCCCTAACCAAAATCTTAACCATAACACTAGTCCTAACCCTTACCCTAACACTAAACCTCAACCTATCCCTAATTAAACTACTGATGACCCTAACGCTAACCATAACTCTAACCCTCACACAAACCAAATCTTAACCCTAACACTAACCCTAAACCTGAAGCTAACCCTAACTCTAACAATAACCCTAATGCAAACCTTAACCCTAATCCTTACAATAACCCTAACCCAAACACTAACACTAACCCTAACACAAAATCTAACCCTAACCATAACACTAACCCTAATCCAAACCTAAAACCAACCCAAAAACTAACCCTATCACTAACCCTAGTGCAAACCCAAACACTAACAATATCTGTAACCCTAACACTAATTCTAACCCTAATCCTAACCCAAAAAGTAACCCTAAACTATCTCGCAACCTAACCCTAACCCTAACTCAAAACCTAACCCTAACTCTCACCGTAAGTCTCACCCTAAGCCTAACCCTAACCCCAATGCTAACCCTAACAGTTAAACTAACACTCACCCTAACCATAACAATAACTCTAAACCTAACCTTTAACTAAAAATAACACTTACCCTAACCCTAACTATAACCCTAATGCTAACCTGAATCCTAACTCTCACCTTCACTCTAACCTAAACCCTAATGTTACCCTAACATTAACCCTAACCCTAACACTAATATTAAAACAAACCATGAACCAAACCATAACCCTATGCCTAACCGAAACCTAAACCTAACCCGAACCCTAACCCTTTCACTCAGGTGAACCCAAATGCTAATGCTAAACCTAATACTAACCCTAATTGAAAGACTAACACTAAACATAAACCTAAATATAAGCCAAACCGAAACTCTAATGCTAACCTTAACCCTATACTTAACAATAAAACTAAAACTAATCCTAGTCTTAACAGGAACCCCAACTCTAACCCCAACCCTAACCCTAACCTAACACTAATTATAACCCTAATAGTTAACCTAACCCTAACCCTAACACTAACACTAACCTAACACTAACCCCAACCCTAACCGTAACTCTAACCTTCACACTAAACCAATACCTAAAAACTAAACCTAACCCTGTCCATAAAACAAACCCTAACCCAAATCCTAACCCGAACACAACCCTAACACTAACCCTCTCCATAGCATATACACTAATCATAAACCCAACACTAACCCAAAACTACACACTAACCTTAACATAACCCTAACCCTTACCCTAACCACAACCCTAATCCTAACCGTAAAGCTAACCCTCACCCTGAAACTAACCCTAAGCCTCACACTAACCCTAACCCTAAGCCTAAAATTAATAGTAATGCTAAGAGTAAACCTAACTCTACCCCTTATCCTAAACATAACACTAACCCTAACCCTAATCCTACACCTAATTTTAACACTAACCCTAACCTAACCCTAATACTAAATATAAATCAAACCAAACACTAACTTTTGCCATAACCCAAAGCCTAATCCTAACTGTAAAACTAACCCAAACCCTAATCCTAACCCTAAACTTAACACTAACCCCAACGCTAACACTAACTTTAAATATAAACCTAACCCAAACCTAACTTTAAAACTAACCCTAACCCTAACACTTAACGTAAACCTAAACCTAACAAAATCCTTAACCTTTATCCTAACACAAACCATAAATTTAACCCTCATTTAAGCCATAACTTATCCCTAACGATAACACTAATCGTAACCCTAATATTTACCCGATTCCTAACACTATCCCTAACCTAACCCTAACCCTAAATCTAACTCTAATCCTAAACCTAATTTTTATCCTAACATGAACAATAAATCTAACCCTAACCCTAATTTAACTCAAACCCTAACCCTAAACCTAACACTAATCTTAACTTTAACCCATACCTAACCGTAACACTAATCTTAATCCTAACCATAACCCTAACCTAAACCTAACCCTAAACCTAACTCTAATCCTAATCCTACCCTTCATCATAACCCTAACCATAAGCCTAAATATAACCCCAACTCAAACCCTAACCCTTAAGCTAACAGTAACCTGAAACCTATCTTAACACTAACCCTAACCCTAATCCTAAAACTAAAACTAACTCTAACCTTAATCCTAACCCTAAACCAAAATTTTACTCTAACCCTAACCCTAACCCTAACACTAAACATAACCCTTATCCTAACACAAACGATAACCATAACCATAACTCTAACACTATGAGCAACCATAACCCTCACCCTAACACTAACTTTAATACTAACACCACCATAACTTTAACTTTAACCCTAACTGTAACCCTAAAACTAACCCTAAACCTAACTCTAATCTTAAAACTAACCCTAAACCTAAGTATAACCCTAACCCTAACACTTACACTAAACCTAACCCTAACCCTAACTTTAAAATTAAAGCTAACACTAACTTAAACTTTAACTCTAACCCGAACCCTAAAGCTAACCCTAACCCTAACCTAAACCTAATCCTAAACCTAACCCTAACACTAAGCCTAACCCTAATTCTATGTTGAACCCTAACTCACCGAACCCTAACACTAATTCTAAACCTAATCTTAACTGGGACCGGAATTTTAAACATAATTAAAACTGTAACAGTGAGACAAATCCTAACACTTACCCTAACACTAACCCTAACTTTAAACCTACACTAACACTATATTATTTTAAAGAGAGAGAGAGAGAGAGAGAGAGAGAGAGAGAGAGAGAGAGAGAGAGAGAATTTTTTTAACATTTCTATTTTTTAGTTTTTCGGCGGACACACATCTTTTTTTTTGTATGTGGTGCTGAGGATCGAACCCAGGCCGCACACATGCCAGGCGAGTGCACTACCGCTTGAGCCACATCCCCAGCCCACTAACACTAATTTTAACCATAACCCTAACCTTAACCTAACCCTTACCCTAAACCTTACCTTAACCCTTACCCTATCCCTAACCCTAACACTAACCCTAACCTTAATCTTAATGGTAACACTAATTCTAAACCTAAACCTAACCTTAATCCTAACCCTATACCTAACCAAAATTCTAACCCTATCCCTAACATATCACTAACACTAACCCTAACTCTATCCCTAAACCTAAACCCAACCCTGACCCTAATCATAATAATAACCCTAACCTTCACCTAACCCTAACCCTAAATCTAACCCTAACACTAACGTTACCACTAAACCTAACACTAACCCTAAACCTAACACTTACAAAAACTCTAAAACTAACCCTAACACAAACCCTAATCCTAAGAGGAACTTTAACTGAAACACTAACCCTAATCCTAAACCTAAACCTAATCCTAACAATAACCCTGAAACTAACTCTATCCCTAACCCTAACAACTACTCTAACACTAACCCTAACCCTAACCTAACACTAACCCTAAACCTCACCATAAACCTAACCCTAACCATTACAATAAACCTAACTCTAACACTACACTAACCCTAAATCTAAGTCTAACACTAACCCAAAATGTAGTCATAAACCTAATCATGATCCTAAACGTAACAATAATCCTAACCCTAACCCTAACGCCAAACCTAACATTAAACCTAACATGAATCCTTACTGTAACTGTAAACTTAACACTAACTCTAAACCTAAACATAACCCTAACACTAACCCTAAAATAACCATAACCCTGACACTAAACTTAAACCTAACTCTAACCCTAACACTCACACTAATGCTAACCTTAACCCTAACCCTAAACCTAAACCCAACGAAACCCTAACTCTAAACCTAACCATAAACCTCACACAAAACTTATAGCAAAACATGACCCTAACCATAAGCTAACACTAACCCTAACCCTTACCTAACCATATCCCTAACCCTAACACAAACACTAACCCTACCACTAACCCTAACCCTAATCTAACACTGACCCTAACCCCAACACTAACTTTGTCACTAACATTAACCCTAATCCTAACACTAACAGTAACACTAATCCTAAGCCTAACTCTATGCCTAACCTACCTGTAACAATAAATCTAACCTTAACCCTAATATTTTGCCTCACTCTCACCCTCTTTGAAACCATAACCCTAATTGTAACACTGACCCTAACTTTAACCTTAACACTAACCCTAAACCTATGTATAACACTAACCCAAACACTACTACTAAACCTAATCATAACCCTAAACGTAACACTAACCCTAACCCTTGTCCTAACAGCAAACCTGTCTTTTAACCCTAACCCTTACAGAAAACCTAAACCTAAATCTTACCCTTACAAACCATAATTCTCACCCTAACACTAACCTAACACTAACCATAACCCTAACCATATAGCTAAATCTAAAATTAACGGTAACCCTAAACTGAATCCTAACAATAAAACTAACCTTAACCCTAACGCTAACTCTAATGTTATCCAAACCCTAACCCTAACGAAACACTAATTTTAGCCCTAACCCTAAAAGTTAACCTAAACATATCCCTAACATTAACACTATCCTTAACTTTATCCCTTACACTAACACATACACTAAACCTAACCCTAAACCTAACCCTCACACTAACCCTAACCCTAACTAAAACCCTAAACTTAACCCTAACACTAACCCTAGCACTACACCTATCCTAACCGTAACCCTAAAACTAAACCTAAACCTAAACCTAAGCCACATTCTAACTTTAATCCTAACCATAACCCTAGTCCTAATCCTATCACAAACCCTAAAAGAAACCCTAAACCTAACCCTTACCCTAACACAAAACATATTCCTGAACCTAACACTAATATTAACACTAACCCTAACCCTAAACCTAAGTCTAAAACTGACCCTAAACCTAACCCAAAAACTAACCCTAACCCTAAACCAACAACTAACCCTAACCATAACAATAATCCTAACTCTAAAACTAACCTTAACACTAAATTTAACCCTAACCATAACACTCACCTTAATCTTAAACCTATTCCTATGCCTAAACCTATCCATAACCCTAACACTATCCCTAACCCTAACATTAACACTAACACTAACGCTAACCCAAAACCTAATTTTATCTCTAACACTAAACCTAACCCACATGCTAAAACGAAACCTACACTTAACACTAAAACTAACCCTAACTCTAACGCTTACACTAACCTTAAACCTCACCATAACCCTAAACCTAACCCTAAACCTAAATGTAACCCTAAAATAACCCTAACACTAACTCTAATACTAACACTAGGCCTAACCCTAACACTAACCCTAAACCTATTCCTAACCCTAACACTATCACTAAACCTAAAACTAAGAAAAACAATAATCTTTGACCTAAACCTAAACCTAACACTAAACCTAAACCTAATGCTAATATGAACCCTAACCCTAACCCTAATACAAACAATAACATTAACCCGTACACTAACCCTAAACCAAACATTAACCCTAACACTAACCCTAACCCAAACCCTAACCCTTAAACTAACCCTAAAATTAACCCTAAACCTAACACTAACCACAACCCTAACACACGAAACCTAAACCTAAACCTTACACTAAACCAAAATGTTTCCATAAACCTAAGCCTAACACTATCCCTAACCCTAAAACTTAACCTAATCCTAACCATATCACTAACCCTTATCCTAATGCTAAAAATAACCATAACCCTAAACCTGAAATCACCCTATCAATAACCCTAACCCTCACCCTAAACCTAAAACAAACCCTAACTCTAACCCTAAATTTAACCTTACTCCCCCCCAAAGAACCTAAACCTAACCCTAACCCTTACCTAAGACTAACATTAACCCTAAAGCAACAATAACCTTTACCTTAACCCGAAACCTAACCCTAACATTCATCCTAACGCTAAACCTAAATCTTTACAGGAACCCTAACCCTAACCCTAACATAAACCTAACATTATTTTTAAACTCAAAGCTAACACGAACCCTAAGCCTAACCTTAACATAACTCTAACCGTAACACTTTCTCTGACACTAAACCTAACATTAATATCAACCCTCTTTAACACTAACCATAACTGTAACCCTAACAATAAACTAACACTAATCCTAATCCTAACCCTAAACAATCCCTAAACTTTAACATAACCATAACACTAAATGTAACCCCAAGACTAATCCTTACCTTAAAACTCACCCTAAACCTAACCCTAACCCTAAATCTAACCCTAACACTAAACCTAACTGTATCCCTAACACCAGCCCTAATTATATCTCTAAATCTTACCCAAACACTAATGCTAAACTTGACACTAACCCTAACTGTAAAACAAACACTAAAGTTAACTCTAACCCTTAACGTAACACTATCACAAAGCCTAATCCTAAACCTAAAATGAACCCTAACACTAACCGTACAACTAACCCTAACCCTAACCCTATAACTAACCCTAAACCTAACCCTAAACCTAACATTAACACTAACCATAACCCTACCCCTAATTTTAATCCTGACCTAACTCTAACCTTAACCATTTCCTAACCCTAGCATAACCCTAACCCTAAGGCTGTCCTAACCCTAACCATAACTCTAACACTAACACTATCCCTAATCCTAATACTAACACTAACCCTGACCCTAACCCCATCGATAACACTAAGCTTAAACCTAACCATAAACCTAACACTAACCTTAACACTATCCCTAACAGTAACACTAATCCTAAACTTAAACCTAACCCTAACACTATCCCTAACACTAACCCTAACCATAACCATAACCCTAACACAAACACTAACCCTAACTCAAAACCTAACCCTAACCCTAACACTAACCCTAACATTAGCCATAACCCTATCCCTAATCCTAACACTAACTCTAATCCTGATGCTAACCCTAAAACTAACCCTAATTCTAACCCTAATGCCAACCCAAACAATAACCATAATCCTAACCCTAAATCTAACCCTAAAACTAAACCTAAACCTAACCTGAACCTGATCCTTAAGCCTAAGAATAACCCGAACCTAACACTAAACACAACTCTTACTCCAATCTTAACCCTAACACTAACACTAAACCTAACCCTAACACAAACCTAAACCTAACCCAGACTCGAACCCTAACCATAACAATAAACCAAAACCTAAATCTAAAACTCACCCTAACTTTAACCCTAACCCTAACACTAACCCAAACTTTAACCCTAAATTTATCTCTAAACTTAATCATAACCATAAGCCTAAACCTAACCCTAACACTAACTGTAATACAAATCCTAACCCTAAACATAAACCTAAACCTAACTCTAACCCTAACCCTAACCCTAACCCTAACTGTAACACCAACCCTAAAACTAACCCTAATATTAATCCTAACCCTAACCGTAACCCTCAACCTCAACCTAAACATAACACTAACCCTATCCCTAAACCTAACACAATCACTAACCCTATTCTAACCATAAGTAAACCTAACCCTAACCCTAACCCTAACACAAACACTAACCGTAACCTAAAACTAACAATAACAATAACATTAAACTAAACCTAACCCTGACTTAGCCCTAACCCTGAACCTAACCATAACCCTAATCATAATCATAACACTAAAAATAACCATAACACTAACCCTAAACCGAACACTAAACTTAACCCTAACCCAACCCTAAGCCTAACATTCACTGAAACTCTAACGCAAACAGTAACAATAAATCTAATCACAATCCTAATTCTAACCCTGAACCTTACCTTAACCCTAAATCTAACACTAACACTAACCCTAACCCTATTATTAACCCTAAAACAAATCCTAACCCTATCCTAATCCTAAATATAACACAAACCCTAACCCTAACCATAATCCTAAACATAAACTTACCCTAACCCTAACACTAACCTAACACTAACACTAATCCTAACCCTAACACTAACTCTACCCATTACCCTAACCTTAAACCTAACAAAAACACTAACTCAATCGCTAAAACTAACCCTAATCCTACAACATACACTAACCCTAACCCTAACTCTAACACGAAGTCTAACCCTAACCCTAACATTAAACCTAACCCTTACTTTAAACATAACACTAACCCTAAACCTAACAGTAAACCTAACCCTAACAGTAACCTTAACCCTAACCCGAAACCTAACCCATACCATAATCCTAACACTAAACCTAACCCTAATCCTAACCATAGGGCTAATCCTAACCCTAACCGTAACACTTACCTAACCCTAACAGTAACCCTAACACTAACAATAACATCAACTCTAACCCTAACCCCAAACCTAAACTGAACCCTAACCCTAAACCTTACACTAATCCAAACCCTAACCCTATCCCTATCCCTAAACCTTACATTAAAACTAAACCTAATTCTAAACATGACATTAACACTAATCCTAACCCAAACTCTAAACTTAAACCTAATAATAATTCTAATCCAAACACTAATGCTAAACCTAACTGTAACCCTAACATTAACCCTAAACTGAAACCTAACACTACCATTAACCCTAACACGAACCCTAAGCCAAACCCTAATGCTAACCTAAATCTAACCCTAACCCTATCCTTAACATGAACCCTAAACCCAAACCTAACCCCAATGCTGATAGTAAACCTAACCCTAACCCTAACCCTAACTTAACCCTAATCTAAACACTAACCCTAAAACTAACCGTAACACTTACACTAACCATAACCCTAACACTAACACTAAATCTTAATATAACTCTAAACCTTAATCTAAGACTTATCCTAACATTGAACCTAACCCTAACCATAAACCTAACTTTAAACCTAACACTAACACTAACCCTAATCCTAACCGCAACCCTAACCTGAATCCTAACCACAACCCTAACCCTAATCCTAACATAACACTAGCCGTAAACCTAACCCTAACCATTACCTCACCCTATCAGTAACCCTAACCCTAAAAATAACATCAACTCTAACCCTAACCCAAAACCTAAACTGAACCCTAATCCCAACCCTAACATTAACCCAAACACTAACACTATCTTTAACCCTAACCATTACATTTAACCAACCCTAAGTCTAACCCTGACATTAAACGTAATCCTAACCCTAACAATAACATCAACTCTAACACTAACCTGAAACCTAAACCTAACCCTAATCCCAACCCTAACACTAACCCAAACCCTAAAACTATCTTTAATTCTAACACTTACATTAAACTAACCCTAACTTTAAACCTGACATTAAACCTAATCCTAACCTTAACTCTAACCCTAAACCTAATTATAATGCTAAAACAAACACTAAAACTAAATCTAACTGTAACCCTAACACTAACCCTAACACTAACCCTAAACCTAAACCTAACACTAACCCTATATCTAACTCTAACACGGACCCTAAGCCAAACACTAACCCTAACTGAAATATAACCTAACCCTATTTTTAACACAAACCCTAAACCCAAACCTAATCCCAACCCTAACACTAAACATAAACCTTACCCTAACCCTAACTTAAACCTTAACCTTAAAATAACCCTAACCCTAACTCTAACAATCAACCTAACCCTAACACTAACACTAACACTAAATCTAATAATAACCATAAACCAAACCTAAACCTTATCATAAAGCTGAAACAAACCCTAACACTAATTCTCATCCTAAAACTATCCCTAACACTAACATTAACCCTAATCTTAACTGCAACCCTCCTAAACTTAACATTAACCATAACATAAACCTTAAACTTACACATAACCCTAACCCTAACCTAACCCTAATCCTAACCCTAAATTTACAGTAACCCTAACCCTAACACTAACCCTAATTCTGATCTTAACACAAACAATAACACTGATTTTAACACTAACCCAAACCCTAACATAAAAATAACACTAACCCTAACCCTAACACAAACTCTAACCCGAACCCTAAAACTTACCCTACCCTAGCCCTAACCCTAATCTTAACACTAAACTTAAACCCTAATACTAACCCTAACCCCAAAATGAAACCCAACCCTAACTTTAAACCTAACCCTAATTCTAAACTTATCACTAACCCTAATTCTAAGTGTAACCCTAAACCTAAGTCTAAACCTAACCCTAAACCTGAACCTAAAACTAACCCTAACCTTACCCTTATATAAAGCCTAACAGAATCCTAACCCTAACATAACCCTAAAACTAAACCTGAAACAAATCCTAAACCTAACCCTAAACCTAACCCTAATACCAACCTAACTGTAACCCTAACCCTCACCAAAATCTAACACTAACCAAAACCCTAATCCTAACCCTATTCCTAACACTAACACAAATCTTAAATATAACCCTCAACCAAACACTAATCCTAACCCTAATTCTAATTTTAAATTTAACACTAACCCTAACCCTAACCCTTACACTTACACTAAACCTAAAAATAACACAAGCCCTAACACTAACCCTAATTGTAACCCTAACCTCAACCCTGTCCCTAATCCTAACTGTAACCCTAACACAAACCCTATCCCAAACCATAATCCTAACCCTAATCTAACCCTAAACCTAACCCTTACATAATCCTAATCCTAACTTTAACACTAACCCAAACATGAAACATACACCTATCCCTAATTGTAACCCTAACCATAATCCTAACCCTGTCATTAACCATAACCCTAAACGTAACACTAACCCTAATTTTAACACTAACCCTAACCCTAACCCTAACCCTAAAACAAACTGTAAACATAACCCTAAACCTAACACTAACACTAACCCTACCCTTAACCCTAACAATAAACCTAATCCTAACCCTAACCCTAACTCTAACCATAATCCAACCGTAATTCTAAACCTAAACCTAACAAAAATACGAAACCTAATCCTAACACAAACCATAACCCTAACCCTTACAGTAACCCTAACATTATCTTTAAACCTAACCCTAACCCTAACTCTTACACTAACCCTAACCCTTAATGGAAAACTAACCCTAACCCAAACCCTTACACTAACCCTAATCCTAACCCTAAAACTTACTCTAACCCTAAACCAAACCCTAAGCTTAACAAAAATCCTTACTCTAACACTAACCCTAACCTATCCCTAAATATTACACTAATCCTAACCCTAACCCTAGCCCTAACCATAACACTAATCATAACCCTAACTGTAACACTAACACTAACCCCAAACCTATACCTAATCCAAATCCTAAAACTTAGACTATCTCTAACTGTAACCATAACACTAACCCTAAACCTAAACCTAACCCTAGCCAAAACACTAGCACTAACCCTAATCCTAACCCTAAATCTAACAGTAACCCTAACTGTAACACTAAACATAACTCTAATCCTAACCCTAACCCTAACACTAACTATTACTCTAAACTTCATCCTAAACCTAACCCTAGCCCTAACACTATCTTTAACCCTAAACCTAACACAAACCCTAAACCTAACTCTAACCGTAAGCGCAACACTAATCCTAACCCTAACCCTAAACTTAACCAAAAATTACACATAAACCTAACACTAAAACTAGCCCTAAATCTAACACGGAACCTAACACTAACCCTAACAGTAACCTTAATACAAACACAAAACCTAATCCTAAACCTAACACAAAACCTAACCCTAACCCTAACCATAACACAAATCATAACCCAAACCACAACCATACCCCAACCTAACCTTAACCCTAACTTTTACCTAACCCTAACCCTAACCCTTACCATAACACTAATCCTAAACCTATCCCTAAACTTAACACTTACCTTAATATTAACCCTAACCCGAACCATAACACTAAAACTAACCTTAACCCTAACCCTATCACTTACCTTAAACCTATCCCTAACCCTAAACCTAACACTAACACAAACCCTAACCCTAAAACTAACACTCACCGTAACAATAACCATAACATGAACCCTAACCCTAACACTAACCCTAACACCAAACCTAACCCTAAGTCTCATCCTAACACTGACATTAACCCTAACACTAACCATAACCCTAAACCTTTGCCTAAACCTATTCTTAACCCTAACACTAATCCTAACCCTAACATTAACACTAACTCTAACCCTATTCCTACCGTAACCATAACACTAACCATAACCATAACCCTAACTTAAATTCTAATCCAACCATAACCCTATTTTTAACACTAACCCAAACCCTAACCCTAAACCTCAACCTAACAAAAACCATAACACTAACCCTAACAATGACCCTAACACTAACCCTAATCTTAACCCTAATCCTAACTCTAAAAAATAACCTTTACCTTTACCCGATCACTAACCCTGAACCTCACCCTAATACTAAAACAAACCCTTAACCTAACCTTAACCAGTAATCTAACAATAACCCTAGCACTTCCCTCATACTAACACTAAATCTATCCCTAACCCTATCACTAACCCTAACCATTCCCTAATACTCAACACTAACCCTAACTTTAACACTAAATCTAACCCTAACACTACCCTAACATTAACACTAACCCAAATCTTAATCCTAACCCTAACTCTAACCCTAAATCTACCCTTAAGCCTAACACTACACCTAACCCTAATCCTAAGCCTAACTCAAATCATAATCCAATCATAACCCTAAACCTAACCCTAACACAAATCCTAAACCTAACCCTAAACCCAGCACATAAACTAACCCGAACCCTAACCCTAACCCAATCCCTAACACTAACACTAACCCTAACCGTTATTCTTACCCTAACACTAACCCTAACCCTAACTCTAATACTAACACTAACCCTAACTGTTACCTTCACCTTAACACAAAGACTAACCCTAACCCTAAACTTAACACTAACTCTAAAACTAAACCTAACACTATCCCTAACACAAACCCTAACCCTATCCCTAATTCTAACCCTAATCCTAACCTTAGGCCTAAACATGACAACAACCCTATCCCTAACACTATCCCTAATACTTATTATATCCATAAATCTAACCCTAAACCTAACACTTAAACTAAAACTAAAACTAAATTTAACCCTAAACCTAACCCTAAAACTAACACTAACTCTAACTCTAACCCTAATCCTTACCCTAAATCTAAACCTAAATAATTTCCTAACCCTAACCCTAATGTAACCCTATCCCTAACCCTAACCCCAAACCTAATGCAAACACAAACCCTAAACCTTCCCTAACACTAACGATAACCCTAATACTAAACATAAATCTAACCCTAACCCTAACCATAAAACTAACTCTAATCGTCACCATAAGCACAAACCGAATACTTACCCTAACACTAACCCTAAACCAAACCACACACTATCCCTAACTCTAACACTAACCCTAAAATAAACCCTAACACTAACACTAACCCAAAATCTAACCCTAAACCTAACCTTATCATTCACCCTAAATCTAACCCTACCTTTAACCTAAATCTTAAGACAAACCCTAACAATAACCCTAAGCCTCACACTAACACCTTAAATCTAACTCAAAAACTAACACTAAACCTAACCATAACGTTAACACTAATATTAACCATAACCTTAACACTAACTTTGATCCTAATCCTAACTGTAAACTTAAACCTAACTTGAACACTAATGATAACACAAACCCTAATCCTAAACCTAAATCTAACCCTAACCCTAACCAAACCATAGCACTAACCGTAAACCTAACACAAACCCTATCACTAACCACAACCCTAACCCTAAAATAACCCTTACACTAACCCTAACCTAACCCTTACCCTAAGCCTACTCAAACCCTAAACCTAACCTTAACCTTATCCCTCAACCTAACCCTAAACCTAACACAAACCCTAAACCTAACCATAAACCTAACCCTAACCTAATCCTAACCCTAATCCTAATTTATCCGTAAGCCTAACCCTAAACCTAATTCTAACCCTAACCCTAAAATGCACTTTAACAATAAACCTAAGCCAAATCCTAAAACTAACCCTAAACCTAACCTAAGACTAAGCCTAAAACAAACCCTTACGCTCACCCTACCATAAACTAAACCTAAACCTAAGCCTAAGCCTAACCCTAACATTAACACTAACAAAATGTCAAATTTGAAACTTAACCCTAACACTAACTCTAACTGTGATGGTAACCCTAACCCTAAACCTAAATCTAACCCTAGCCATAAACCTAAACCTAACACTAACCCTAAACCAAACACTGAACCTATCACTAATCTTAACCCTATCACTAATCTTAACCCTATCCCTAACCCTAACACCAACCCTAACAGTAACCCTAACCCTAAACCTAACCATAACCATACCCCTATCCCTAAGACTAAAAAAAACTCTAACCCAAACTATAACCCTAAATGTAATATCACCCTAACACTAACTCTTACCTAACCCTAACCCTAAACTATCACTAACCCTAAACCCTATCACTAACATAAACAGTAACCCTAACCCGAATCCTAACACAAACCCTAACCCCAATCCTAACACTATCACTAATGTAAACCTTAACCTAACACTAACCCTAACCCTTAATTTAAACTTAATCCTATTCATAATCCTAACCCTAACCCTAAACCTAATCCTAACACTACCCTGAAACCTAACCTTAAACCTAACACAAACCCTAACCCAAATCCTAACAATAACCTTTACACTAACCCTAAAACTAACTATAAACCTAAATCTAAACCTAATCCTTTATATATGCCTAACCTTAAACCTAACTCTAACCCTAACACAGCCCCTTAACCTAACACTAACCCTAATACTAATCCTAACACTAACCCTAATACTAATCCTAACACTAACCATAACCCTAACACTAAAACTAATTCTAACCCTAACCCTAATCCTAATACTAGTCCTACCAGTAACCATAACCCTAACACTAACACTAACTCTAAACCTAACCCTAAATGCAACCCTTTTCCTATCTGAAACCCTAACCCTACCCTAACCCTAAAACAAACCCTAAACCTAACACTAACTCTAACCCTAAAACTAATACAAACTGTAATTCTAACCCGAACCCTATACCTAATCTGAACCCCAACCCTAACACTAACCCTCACCATTACACAAACCCTAAACCTAACCATAATACTAACACTAAGCTAACCCTAATTATAATCCTAACCTATACCTAACCCAAACCTAAGCCTAAATTTAAACTTAACCCTAATTCTATTCCTAAACCTAACATTAAACCTAACCCTAAATCTAACTCTAACAGAAATACTTACCCTAACCTAACCCTAAACCTAACACTAACCCTAAAACTAACCCTAACACTAACCCTAACCCTAATTTAAATCTAACCTTAACACAAACCCTAAACCTAACACTAAACCTAACCTTACCCTAACTCTAACCATAAACCTTATTCTAGCCCAAATCCTAATTGTAACCCTAAACCTAACCCTAACCCTAAATTTAAACCTAACACAAACCCTTATCCTAACTCTAACAATAACCCTAACCCTAACCCTAACCCTGTACCTAACTAACCCTAACACTAACCCAAACCTTAACCCTAATCCTAAAACTAACTCTAATCATAAGCCTAACAGTAAACCTCACAATTACACTAACCTTAACCCTATATCAACCTTAACACTAATCCTAAACCTAACCATAACACGAACCCTAAGACTAACCTAACCCTAACACTAACCCTAACCCTAAACCTAACACTAACCCTATCCTAACCCTAACCCTAACCCTATCATAATCCTATCCCTAAACCTACCCCAAACCCTAACACTAACCATAATCATAACCCTAAAGCATAAACTAACGTTAAACCATACACAAACCTAACTCTAACCCGAACCCTAAAACTAAATCTAACCCTAATCATAAGCCTAACAACAACTCTAACCTAAACAATAAACCTAAATTTTACCTAGCCCTAACACTAACGCTTACCTAATAACACACAAATCCTAACTGTAACACTAACTTTAATACTAACGCTAACCATAACCCTAACACGAACCTTTAACCTAACCTTACCACTAAGCCTAACCCACACCCAAACCGTAACCCCAGCCCTAAAATTAACCCTAAAACTAACCCTATCTGTAACCGTAACAGAAACCCTAATCCTAAGTCTAACCCTAACCTTAACCCTAACCTTAAATTTAAACCTAACACAAACCTAAACCTAACCCTAACCCTAATATTAACTCCAACCTTAAACCTAAACCTAACCCTAACCATAACCTAGCCCTAAACCTAACCCAAACCCTAACACTACCACTAACCATAAGTATCATTATAACCCTAAACGAAACCATAACCCCAACCCTAACCATAACCTAAACCTTAAACTAACCCTAACACTAACCCTTAGTTAACACTAACCCTAACCATACACCTAAACATATCACTAATCCTAACCCTAACCCTAACCATAGCAATAACCCTACCCTAATCCAAACCCTTACCTTAACACCAACCCTAACATTAAACCTAACCCTATCATGAACCCTAACTCTTATCCTGACCCTAACACTAATCCTATACATAACTCTAACACAAACCTTAACCCTAACCTTAAAACTAACCCTAACACTAACCCTAACTCTAAGCCCAAAACTAACCATATCATTATCCCTAACCAAAACACTAAACCTAAATCTTACCTTAACCCTAACCCTAAGTCTAACACAAATTCTAACCCTAAACTTAAACCTAACTATAACACTAAGCCTAACACTAACCCTAACCCTAAGGCTAACACTAACCATAACACTAACAATAAACCTAACTCTGAATCTCACTCTAACCCTTACCCTAAACCAAACAGTAACCCTAACCCTAATGCTAAACATAAACCTAACCCTAATACCAGCTGTAACCTAACCCTAACGTTAAGCCTAAACCTAACAATAACCCTAACATTAAACCTAACATGAACCCTAACCCTAAACCTAATCCTAACCTAACCCTCACCCTTACCCTAACCTAAACCTAACTCATACCCTATCTCGAACCTGTACACTGACTGTAACAGTAACAAAACCCATAACCCTAACTTTAACCCCAAAACAAATCTAACACTTATCCTAACACCAAACCTAATCCTAACCCTAACCATAACTTTAACCCTAACTTTAACCCTAAACCTAATCCTAAACCTAACATTAACCCTAACCCTAATCATAAACCTAAACCTCACCATAACCCTATCCCTAAACCTAACACTAACCCCAAACCTCATTATAACCCTAAATCAAACACAAACCTACACCCTAACCATAAACCGAACCTTAAACTTAACACTAACCCTAACCTTTCCTTAACACTAAACCTAACCCTAAACCTTAGAAGTAACACTACCCTAACACAAACCGTGAAATTAACAATAACCCTAACCTTAACCCTAGCCTTATAACAAACCCTAACACTTATCTTAACCCCAATACTAACCCTAAATTTAATTCTAACACAAAACGTAACCCTAACCCTAAAACGAACCCTAACACTAACCACAACTCTAACTCCAAAAGTAACCATATAATTAACCCTAACCAAAACACTGAACCTAAAACTTACCCTAACCCTAACCCTACTTCTAACACGAATTCTAATCCTAAACTTAAATCTAAGTATAACACTAAGCCTAACACTAACTCTAACCCTAACACTAAGGCTAAAACTAACAATAACACTAACAATAAACCTAAACATAAATCTCATTCTAACCCTTACCCTAAACCAAACAGTAACCCTAACCCTAATCCTAACACTAAACATAAAGCTATCTATAACCCTAACCCAAACACTAATGCTAAACCTAACCCTAACCCTAACACCAACTGTAGGCAAAACCTACCCTTAAACCTAAACCTTACAATAACCTAACATTAACCCTGACACAAACCCTAATTGTAAACCTAATCCTAACAAAACCATAACCCTTAACCTAACCTAAACCTAACTCAAAACCTATCTTGAAACTTAACACTAACAGTAAACATAACCGTAAACATACCCTAACCGTAACCCTAACACAAACCTAACCCTTATCCTAACACTAAACCTAACCCAAACCCTAACCCTAATTCTAACCCTAACACTAAACCTAACCCTAATTATAACCCTAAACCTAACACAAACCATAACCCTAACTCTAACCTAACACTAACACTAACACTTACATAAGCCTAACCATTATCCTAACCTAACACTAACCCTAACAATAACTCTAACCATAACTTTTACATGGAAGCTAAACCTTAGTATATAACTAAGCCTAACCCTCACCCAAAACTTAACCCTAAACGTAACACTAACCCTAAACCTAACCCTAATCCTAATCCTAACATAAACCCTAACCAGCACTCTAACCCTAACACTAATCCTAATTCTACATTTGAACCTAACCCTAACCCTAATCGTAACCCTAACAATAACCTAAACCTAACCCTAAACCTAACCCTCACACTAACCCTAACCCTAACCCTAACCCTAACCCAAACACTAACACTAACACTAACACTAACACTAACCCTAAACGTAACACTAATCCTAAACCTAACCAAAAACCCAAACCACAACCTAAAATTAACCCTAATGCTAAACCTAACCCTAAACCTACCCCTAACACTAACCTTAACTCTAACTCTTGCCAAAACATATCCTAACACTAACCCTAATTCTAACCCTAATCCAAACCATAGCTGTAACTCTAAACAAAAACCTAATGGCAACCCTAACAGAAACGCTAACCCTAACCCTACAACTGACCCTAACTGTAACCATAACACAAACCCTAACCCTAATTTTACACTAACACGAATTCTAATCATAACCCTTAACCTAATCCTAAACATTAACCTAACCCTAACCCTAAACCTAATCTTAACACTATCTTTAACCTAACCATAAAACTAACCCCAACACTAACCCTAACCATAACACAAAATCCTAACTCTAACCAAAACCCTAACCTTAACCTAACCATAAACCTAACCCTAACCTAACAATAAAACTAAACCTAACCCTAATCCTATCACTAACCCTATCCTTTATACTAACTGTAACCCTAACCGTAACCCTACCACGAACCCTAAACTTAACCCTTATGGTAACCGTAACCATAATAGTAACACTAACCATAACCCTAACACCAACTTTAAATTTATCATTAACCTTAACCCTTACACTATACCTCACAATAACACTAAACCTAACTTTAAATCTTTCATGAACCCTAATGCTAAACCTAACAGTAACCATAACACTAAAACTAACACTAAAACTAACCCTAATCCTAACCCTAACACTAAGCCTAAGCTAACCCTAAACATAAACTTAACCCTAAAAATAAGCCTAACACTAAATCTCACCCTAAACCTAACCCTTAACCAAAATCTGTCCCTAATCCTAACCCTAACACTAACACTAAACCTTACTATAACCCTAACCCAAACACTAATGCTCAACCTAACTGTAACCCTAACACTAACCCTAACATTAACCCTAAACATAAACATAAAATTAAAACTAACACTAAACCTAACATGGACCGTTACTGTATCCCTAACTTTAACCTAACTCTAACCCTAACCTAACCCTAATCCTAACATTTATCCTAACACTTATCCTAACTGTAACCCTAACCCTAACCCAAACACTAACCTTAGTCCTAACCCTAAACCTAACCTAACCCTAAGTCTAACTGTAAAATTATCACTAACTCTACCCGTAACCCTAAAACTAATACTAAACCTAACCCTAACTGAACTCAATCCCAAATCCTAATCTTAAAGCTAATCTTAACCTAACCCTAACCGTAATACAAAACCTAACCATAACTCTAACCCTTATATAATCCTAACCCTAACTCTAACACCAAAACTAATCCTAAATATAACCCTAACACTAACCCTAACACGAACCCTAACTATATTTCTAATATTAACCCTAACACAAACCCACACTTAACCCTAACTCTAACACTAAAACTAAACCTATCACTAACACTAACCCCAAACCTAACTCTAACCCTAACACTAAACCTAATCCTAACTGTAGCACTAACCCTAACACTAACCAGAACACTAATCCTAACCCTAACCCTAAGCAAAAACCTAACCCTAACCCTAAATGAAACCCTAACCCTAACATAACATTAACACTAACCTTACCTAACCCTAATAGTAACCATAACCCTAACACTAAAGCTAACACTAACCCTAACCCTAAACTTAACACGAACCCAAACAGTAACCATACCACCAAACCTAACCCCAAACCTATCCATAAACCTAACACTATACTTAAGCCTAATGCTAACCCTATCCGTAACACTAACCCTAACACTATCCCTAATCCTAACCCTAATCCTAACACTAAACCTAAACCAACCCTAAACCTAAACCTAACACTAACCCTAACCATGAATCTATCACAAACCCTAATACTAACCCTCACACAAACCCTAACCCTAACCCTACCCCTAACACTAACCCCAAAACTATCCCTAACACTAAAACTCACCCTAAACCTAACCCAAACACAAAAAACCTAAACCTATCACTTATCTTAACTGTAACCCTAACCCTCACACTAACACTAACACTCAACTGGAACTTAAACCTTACACTAACTGTAACCTAAAACTGACACTAACCCTATCCCTAACATAACACTAACCTAATCCTATCCCTAACCCTAATCTTAACTTTAATCATATCCACAACCATAACCATAACTATAACTGTAACCCTATCACTAACCCCAACCTTAATTCTAACACTAAAAATAACCCTAACACTTACCCTAACCCTAACCCTAGCCCTAACACTAACACTAATATACTAACCCTAAGACTAACCCTAATTTTAAACCTAACCCTAACACTAAGTCTAACCCTAACCCTAAACCTAACACTAACCCTAAGCCTAAACCAAACTATAACCCTGAACCTAACCCTAACCCTAACCTAACACGAACTGTATCTCTAAACCTAACCCTTAACCTAACAGTAACCCTAACCCTAACCCTAATCTGAGAGTAAGCATAAACCCAACCGAAAACCTAATACTAACCCTAACCCTAACCCTAACCCTAACCCTAACACTAATCCTAACCCTAACCCTAACACTAACTATAACCCTAATCCTAACCCCAAAAATAACCCTAAACCTAACCCTAACACTAACTCTAACCCTATCCCTAATCCTAACACTAACCCTAAGCCTCACCCTAACCCTAACCCTAAACCTAAAACTAAACCTAACACTAACAATAACCCAAATGTTAACACAAATTCTTACCCCAATGCTAACCTTATCACTAACCCTAACTCTAAAATTAAATCTAATCCTAACACTAACGTTAACCCTAACTGTAACCATAAACATAATCCTAACCCTAACAGTAACCTGGTAACTTAACACTAACACTAAACATAAGCCTCACTAAAATCCTAATCCTAATGGTAACTCTAACCCTAACACTAACAATAAATCTCATGTTAAACCTAAACCCATGAGTAACCCTAACACTAACCCTAAAACTAAACCTAAACCTTACCTAAACATAATTCTATTCCTAACTGTAACCACAACAATAACCTTAACCCTGAAACTAACGGAAACCCTAAATTTAACTCTCAAAATAACCTTAACCCTAAACCTGACAGTAACACTAACCCAGACCCTAATACTAAACCTAAACCTAACTTTAACCCTAACGCAAATTCTAAGGCTAAACCTAATCCTAGCCCTAATACTAACACTGACACAAACTCTAAACCTAAACATAATACTAACACTAAACCTAAACCTTACACTAACATGAATCCTCACCCTGTCCCTAACCTTAATCCAACCCTACCCTAAACCTAACTGTAACTCTAATCTGAACACTAAACCTAATCCTAACCATAACCCTAACACTAACCCTAAGCCGAACCATAAAACTTACCTAACACTAATAATAATCCTAACCCTAACTCTAACCCTCACCCTTAACCTAATCCTAACACTAATCATAATAATATTGCTAACACGAACACAAACCCTAACCCTAACCTAACCCTAACACTAACCTTCACCAAAATCCTAACCCTAACCCTAACCCTAACACTAACTCAAAAATTAAACAAAACACTAACTTTTTCGAACACTAAACCTAAGCCTAACCCCAACCCTTGCCATAATTCTAAAGAAAACTCTAACCTTAACATTAACTCTAAACCTCACCCTAAAACTAAAACCTTCACCTAACACTAACCCTAAACCTAATGTAACACTAAACCTAACCCTAATTTTAACATTCACCCTATCACTAACACTCACAATACCCTAAACCTAACCCTAACTATAAGAAAAATCTTAACCCTAAACCTAACCATAATACTAACCCTAAAACTATTCTGAACACTAACAATAAACCTAACCCTAAACTTAACCCAAACACTTACAATAACCCTAACCCTAAACCTAAACCTAACCCAAACACAAACCCTATACCTAACACTAACCCTAAGAGTAACTCTAACCCCAAACCTAAACCGTCCCTATCACTAACCCTAATCCTCACCTTAACCCTAACAATAACCTTAACACTAACAATAACCCTAAATCTAACACTATCCCTAAACCTAACTTTAACAATAACCCAAACACTAACCCTAAACCTAATCATAAACCATAACCTAAAACTCACCCTAACCATGAACCTAACCCTCAACTTAACACTAACACTAATTCTAACCCTAACAAAACCTTAACCTGAACCCTAACACTAACAGTAACACTAAATGTAACCCTTATTCTAAACCAAGACCTAACCCTAACATACCACTAACCCTAAAACTAAAGATAATTCTAACAATAAACTGATCCTTAACCCTAACCCTAACCCTATCCCTAACCCTAACCCTAACCCTAACCCTAACCTGAAGCCTAAATTAACCATAACACTAACCCTAACCATAACCTTAACACAAACTTTAACCCAAAACATAACACTAACACTAACCCTAACACTAAATCTAACATTAACCCTAACCCTAATACTAACACTAACTCTAATACCAAACTTATCCCTACCTCTAAGCATAACCCTACCCCTAACCCTTAACCTAACACTAACCCTCTCCCTAATGCTAAACTTAACCCTAACACTAAAACTAACCCTAACACTAACACTAACCCTAACAATAACCCTAAAACTAACAGTAACACTAACCCAAACATGAACCCTAACCCTAACCATAACCATAAATATAAGCCTAACACTAAACCTAACCCTAACCCTAACCCTAACAGTAACCCTAAAACTAACTATAACTCTAAAATTAAACCTATACTTAACCCGGACCCTAACTATATCATTAACCTAACTCTAACCCTGACCCTAACCCTAAATTAACCCTAACCCTATCCCTAACAGTTACTTTAACACAATCTATAACCCAAAATGTAACCTTAACCCTAACATTACACTAATACTAACCGTTTCCTAAATTTAACCCTAACCCTAATACAAAACCTAACACAAACCCTAACTCTAATCCTAACACAAACCCTAACCTCAATCCTATACCTATTATAACCCTAACCCTAACCCTTACCCTAAACCTAAAACTAACTCTATTTCTAATAATAAACCTAACACTAACCCTAACCTTCCTGTAACCCTAAAACTAATCCAACCTAACCCTATTCCTCAGTTTAACCCTCTTACTAACCATAACCTAAAACCTAAATCTAAATTTAACCCTAACACAAACCCTAACCATAACACTTACCCTAACACAAATCATAACTTTAACACTAATACTAACCCTAACACTAACCCTAAACCTAATCCTAACCCTAACTCTAAAACTAACAGTAAACATAACCCTCTTACTCTAATTCTAACTCCAAAACAAATCCTAAACATAACTCAAAACATAATTTTAAAACTAACCCTAAACTTAACCCTAACCTTAACCATAACACTAACCCTAACCCTAATTTTAACCCAAAATAACCTAACCTATCCCAAACCCTAATCCTAACCCTAACTTGACCCTAACCCTAACACTCACACTAAGCCTAACCTAATATCAACCCTAACTCTAACAGTTAAACTAACAATTAACCTAACCATAACACTAACCCTAAACCTAAACATAACCTAACATTAAAGATAAACCTTACCCTAAACTTAACCCTAACACTAACACTGACCCTAACCCTAACTCTTACCCTAACCTTAATGTTACCCTAATCCTAACCTTAACAAAAACCATAACCCAAACCCTAACCCTAACCCTAACCTAACTTTAACCCTAAACCTTACATAACCCTAACCATAATCCTATCTGTAACCCTAACACTAAATCAAACCCAAATCTAAACACTAATCTTTACACCAACCCTAAAACAATACTAACCCTAAACCTAACCCTAACCTTAAACCTAACACTAACGTAACCCTAACTATAACCTAACCCTAATACTAACGTTAACCCTAACCGTAAACCTAACACTATCCCTAACCCTAACCATAACCCTAAAACTAACCCTAAGCCTCACTCAATCCTAATACTAACCATAAAACTATCCTGAAACTTAACCCTAACAGAAACTTTAACCTAATCCTAACCTTATCTCAAACGATAATCCTAATGCTAACACTAATTCTAACACTAACCCTAATGCTAAAACAAACCTTAGGTCTAACCCTAACCCTTATTTTAAAGTTGACCATGAACCTAACCGAGACCCTAATCCTAAACTTGACCATTACCAAAATATAACACTAACTCTAATCCTAACCCTAACAATAACCCTAACCCTAACCCTAACCCAAATCCTAACCCTAACCCTCACCCTAACCCTAACCCCAATGTAACCCTAACCCTAACCATAACCCGATTTCTAACACAAAACCTAACCTAAACCCTAACACTAAACTTAAACTAACCCTCAACCTAAACCTTATCTAACCCTAAACCTTACTCTCACCCGAACCCTAACACTAACCCCCTCCCTACCCTAACGCTAATTCTAATACTAACCATGATTCAAACATTAACACTAACTGTAAAACTAAGTATAACCCAAACCCAAACACTAATGCTAACCCTAACCCTTACCCTAAACTTAACAGTAAAACTTACACTAACCTTAACCCTAACATGAACCCTATCTATAACCCTAACTCTAACCCTAACTTAACTGTAATCATAACACTAACACTAACAGTTAAGCTAAATCTAACCCTAACCCTAACACTAACACTAACACTAAGCTAAAATAAATAATATTCCTATCCCTAACCCTAATTCTAACCCTCATCCTAATCCAAAACTTAACACTAACCCTAACCCTATCCCTAACACGAACTCTAAATCTCATCATAACCCAAACACAACCCTAGCACCAATCCTCTCCATAACACTAACCCTAAACATAAACCCTAACACAAACAATAAACTAAACACTAAACTTAACCTAACCCTAATCCTAAAGCTAACCACAACCCTTATCCTAATCCTAAAGCAAACCCTCACCCTGACAATAACCCTCGGCCTCACCTTAACCGTAATTCTAAACCTAAAAATAAACCTAATCCAAACACTAAACATAAATATAACCCTAATCGTAAATGTAACACTAACCCTAACCCTAATCTTAACTCTAACCCTAACACTAACCATAACCCTAACACTAACACTAAATATAACCCAAACGAAACACTAACCCTAACCCTAACCCTAAATCTAAACCTAACACAAATCCTAATGCTAATCCTAACATGAACCATAAATCTAACCCTAACCCTAAATTAACTCAAACCCTAACACTAATCTTAATCCTAACCCTTACCATAACCCTAACACTAAACCTAACCCTAATAACATTAATCTTAACCCTAAATTTTACCCTAACTCTAACACTAACCCTAATACTAGCCCTAAACCTAACCTAACCCTAAAACTGAATCTAACCCTAATCCTGAACATAACACTAACACCAACCCAAATGCTAACTCTAACACTAAATTTAACCCAACACAAACACTAACCCTTATCCTAACCATAACCCTAAACCTAAATCTAATACAAACTCTAACCTTAATCCTAACATGAATCATAAATCTAACCCACTCTAATTTAACTCATACCCTAACCCTAATTCTAACACTAACATTAACCATAACCCTTACCATAACCTCAATACTAAATCTAACCTTAACCATAACACTAATCTTAACCCTACCTTCTACCCTAAAGCCTAAAAATAAACCTTATCCTAACCCTAGCTGTAACCTAACCCTAAATCTAACTCTAACCCCAACCCTAAACGTAACACTAACACTAACCCTAAACCTAATATGAACACTAACCCTAACCCTAACCCTAAACGTAAACCAAACATGAATCCTAACCTTAATCCTAACATGAACCATAAATCTATCCCTAACCCTAATTAAACTTAAACCCTAACCCTAACACAAATCTTAATTCTAATCCTTACCCAAACTCTAACACTAACCCTAATCCTATCCGTAACCTAACATAACCCTAACCCTAAACCGAAATTTAACCCTAATTTTAAACTTTATCATAAGCCTAACCATAACCCTAACTGTTACCCCAACACAAAACCTAACCCTACATCTAACAGTAACCTAAACACTAACCTTAACCCTAACCCTAATGTAACCCTAATCCTAAACCTAATAAAAACCCTAACCCAAACCATAACCCTAGCCCTAACCTAACCCTAACCCAACGTCTAACCATAACTCTAATTCAAACCCAAATCTTAACACTAACCCTTAACCCAACCCTAACTTTATACCAACTCTAACCCTAAGGCTAACCCTAAACCTATCCCTAAACTCCTTCTTAAATATACCCTAACCCTTACACTAACCCTAAACCTAACACTAACCCTATCACTAACGATAACCCTAAAACTAATGCTAAGCCTCACTGTAACCCTAATACTAACAATAAAACTATCCCTAACCCTGACCCTTACAATAATCTTAAAAATAAATCTAACCCTATCACAAAGAATAACCCTAACATTATCACTAATACTAACACTAACCCTAACACTAAAAATTACCCTAAGACTAACTCTTACCCTAACTTTAAACCTAACCCTAATTCTAACCGTAAATCTAACCATAAACCTAACCCTTTCTTAAACATAACCCCAACCCTAACCCTAAAATAACAATAACCCTATCCCTAATCCTAACCCGAATCCTATCTCAAACCCAAACCCTAAACCTAACACTAATTTAACCTTAACCCAAATTGTAATCCTGATTCTAACACAAACCCTAACCCAAACCATAACCCTAAAACTAACCTAACCCTAACACTAACTCTTACCTAAATCTAAACCTAACTATCAAGAGAACCATAACCCTAACCCTATCCCTAACCCTAACCCTAGCCCTAACCCTAATCCTAACCCAAACACTAACCCTAATGCTAAACCTAATACTAACCCTAAATCAAAACCTAACACTAAAACTAAACTTAACCTAACACTAAAACTAAACTTAAGTATAACCCAAACTCAAATACTAAGACTAACTTTAACATTATCCCTAACCTCAACACTAAACCTAACTCTAAAACTAACAATAACCCTAACCCTAACCCTAACATTAACCCTAACCCTAACACTAACCCTAAATCTAAACCTAACACTAACTCTAACACTAATCCTAATCCTAACACTAACCCTAAGCCCCACCTAACCCTAACCCTAAACCGAAAATTAAACCTAACCCTAACCATAACACAAACCCTAAACCTACACTTAAACCTAAACCTAACACTAACACTAACCATAACCATAACCCTAAAACTAACACTAATCCTAATCCTAAAACTATCCCTATAACTTATCTGAAACCTAACACTAAACCTAACCCTAACCCTAACACTAACCCTAAACCTAATGTTTACCCTAATATTAACCTTAAATTAACCCTAACCCTAACCCTTACACTAAATGTAAACATAAACCTAACCCTAACACTAACACTAAAACTAACCCTAAACTTTACCCAAATTGTAATCCTGACCTAACTCTAAACCTAACCATTAACTAACCCTAATGTAACCCTAAACCTAACCCTTACCTAACACTAACCCTAAAGCTAACACTAATACTAACCCAAACCCTAATTCCCAAACCTAACCCTAAACCTAACAGTAACCTTAGCACTATCCCTAACTCTAACACCAATCCTAAACCTAACCCTAATGCTAAAACTAACCCTAACCCTAACTCTAACCCTAAAATTAACCCTAAAACTAACCCTAAACCTAATGCTTTTTCTAACCCTAATACTAACTGTAATGTTAACCCTTACCATCACCCTAAACTTAACACTAAGCCTACTTTTAACCCTAATCCAAACTCTAACCCTAAACCTATCCCTAATGCTAACACTATTTGTAATCCTAACCCTAAACATAAACCTAACACTAACACTAAGCCTAACCCTAAATTCAACCCTTACCCTAACACTAAACCTAACTCTAACCTTAAAACAATCACGAATCCTAACACTAAAAGTAACCCTAAACCTAAAACTAAACCTAATATTAACCCTAAACTTGACCCTACTATGAACCTTAACCCAAACCCTAACTCTTACACAAACCCTCACCCGAAACCTAACACTAACACAAAACCTATCCCTAACCATTTCCCTAAGATTAACCCTAAACCTAAACATAATCCTAACAATACACCTAATCCTAACCCTAATCCTAAGCCTAATGTAAACCTAAACCTAAACCAAACCATACTCCTAACACAAACCCTAACACAAACCTTAACGCTAACCCTAACACTAACCCTAATGCTAAACCTGACACTAATCCTAACACTAACCCTAACCCCAACATTAACCCTATCACTAACCTCAAGCCAAACTCTAACCCAAAACCAACACTACGTCTAAACTGAACCCTAACCCTAACACTAACCTATGTGTAACCTTAAACCTAAGAATAAACTTAACCCTAATCCTCACTATAAAACTTACCCTATCCCTAAACCTAACACAAAACCTAAACCTGACCCTTATCCTAACACAAACCATAACCTTCTCCATAACACTAATCCTAACACTAACTCTATCCCTAACTCTAAAACTCACCCTAACCCTAACCTGAAAAATATACCTAACCCTTACTATAAAACTATTCCTAATTATAACCCTAAACCTAAACCTAACACAAAACCTAATTCTAATATTAACCCTATTCGTAACAATAACCCTATGCTTAATCTTGTCCTAACCCTAAAACTAACCCTAAACCTATACCTAACTCTAACAATATTCCTAACTGTAACCCAAACACTAACACTAAATGCAACCTTAAACCTAATCCTAACCCTAACACTAACCCTAACCCTAATGCGAATCCTAATCATAACCCTAAAAATAATCCTAACTCTAACCCTTAAACTAACTGTAAAGCTAACACTAACCTAAAACTAACCCTAACCCTAACACTAACACTAACTAACCCTAACCTTTACACGAACCATAAATCTGACCCTAACACTAAGCCTAACACTAACACTAAACCTAAACCTAAACCTTATCATATCCCTAACACTAACCCTAACCATAACACTAACAGTACCCTAACACTAACCCTAAACCTAAACCTAACCCTAAACCTAATCTTTACCATAACCGTAATCCTAACCATAACCCTAACCCTAATACTAACCTTAAAATTCAACCTAAACCTAACCCTAACCCTAAACTTAACCCTAACACTAAGCCTAAACTCAAAACTAACCCTTACGGGAACACTGTTTCTAACACTAACTCTAACCATAATTCTAACCCTAACCTTCACTGTAACCTACAATATAACCCTAAAACAAACCATAACCCTTAATCTAAAAAGAACCCTAACCCTAAACTTAAAACTAACCCTAACCATAACACGAACGCCAAACCTAACCTTAACACTGACACGAACCATAATTCTAACCCTAATAATAATCCTAACCATAACCCTAACTCTAACTCTAACCCTAACACTAACCTTAACCCTAACTCTTTCACTAACGATAAATCTAAAACAAAACATAACCCTAACCCAAACACTAACACTAACCCTAAACTACCAGAAACCCTAAACCTGATATAAACCTAACCCTAACCTTAACCCTAACCATAACACTAATTCTAACCCTAACACTAACCCTAAGCTTAAGCCTAACCCTAAACGTAACACTAAGCCTAAACCGAACCCTAACACTAACATTAACTTCAACCCTAATCTTAACCCTAAAAATGACCATAAAACTAAAACTAACTATAACCCTAATACTAATGACAACACTAACCCTAAACCTAACCTTAACACAAAACCCAAACCTAACCCTAACTTAACACAAACCCTAACCCTAACCCTAACACTAAACATAACCCTAAATCTAACCCTAAACCTAATCCTAACACTAACCAAAACCCTAACCCTAACCCTAACCCATATATTAAAACTAAATATAACCCTAAACCTAAACATAACATTAACCCTAAACTTAACCCTAAATATAACACTTACCCTAACCTTAACCATAACCCTAACACTAACTCTAAACCTATCCCTAACCCTAACACTATTCCTCACCCTAAACCTAAGCCTAACCCTAACACTAACAGTAAGCCTATCCCTAAATCTAACCCTAACCCTAACACTAACCCTAAGCCTAATCCTAACCGTAACACTAACGATAACCCTAACCATAACCCTAACGTTAACACTAAACCTAAACCTAACCCTAACCCTATCGCTAACATTAACCCTAACCCTAACACTAACACTAACCCTAACCCAAAAATAAACCTAAACCTAACACTAACCCTAACCATACCCTAACACAAACCCTAACCCTAATTCTAAGTAATCCTAACCCAAGCCCTAAACCTAACACTAACCATAACCCAATTCTAACCTTAACCCTAACACTAATTCAAAACCTAACTCTAATCATTACCTAACACTAAACTTATAACTAAACCTAACCATAATCCTAATCATAACCATAAACCTAACCATAAACCTAACCATAACACTAACCCTAAACCTAACCCTAAACTTAACCCTAAACCTAACTCAAACCCTGACACTTATCCTAACTGTAACTCTAACAGTAATACTAACTGCAATCATAACACTAAACCTAACCCTAAACCTTATCTTAACCCTAATAAAATACTCACACTAACCCTAAACCTAACCGTAACACTAACTTTAACTGTAATGCTAACCCAAAACCTAAATGTAACTTAAGCCTAACCTTAAACCTAAACCTACCACTAACCCTAACCCTAATCCTAACACGAACCATAAACCCAACCCTAAATTTAAGTAAACCTAACCCTAATCCTATTCCTAACACAAACCCTAACCCCAAACTTAAACCTAACCTTAACACTAACCCTAACCGTAACTGTAACCCTAACCCTAACCCTAACCTAAACCTAAACCTAACCCTAATTCTAATCATAACACTAACCCTAACCATAACACTAACCCTAAACTTAACACTAACCTTAACCCTAAAACTAACCTTAAACCTAACACTCACAAAATCCCTAACCCTAATAGTAATAAAAATAATCATAACACTCACCCTAAACCTAAACCTTATTTAAACCTAACCCTATGCCTAACCCTAACCCTAAAACTAACCCTAACACTAATATTAACACTAACCCTAGCCCTAACCCTAACACTAAACCTAACCTAACCATAACCATAACAAAAACCCTAACCCTAAACTTACTCTAACACTAACATTAAGCTAAAACTAACCTTAATCCTAAAACCAACCGTTACTTTAACCATAACCCTCATCCTAAATCTAACCCAAAACTAATTCTAACCATAAAACTCACCCTAAAGCTAAACCTTACACTAAACCTAACTCTAAATCTAACACGAACTCTAAACCTAACCTTAACAATAACCCTAAACCTTACCCTAAACCTAACCCTAAAACTAAACTTAACCCTAAACCTAACCCTAATACTACCCCTAACCCTAACCCTAACACAAAACCTAACAATAATCATTATCCTAACCTTAAAACCTAACTATAACACTAATCCTAACCCTAACTATAACACTAATCCTAACCCTAACCCTAACACTTACATTAAAAATAAACCTAAATTTAATCCTGAAACTAACCATAATCCTACCCATAAATCTAACCCTAAACTTAATTATAACGCTAAACCAAACACTAAAACTAACCCTAACACTAACCCTAAACCTAAGCCTAACACTAACTCTAACCCTAAACCTACCATGAACCCTAAGCCAAAACCTAACCCTAACCTAAATCTAAACCTAACCCTATCCTTAACACGAACCCTAAACTCAAACCTAACCCCAAACATATCAATAACTGTAACACTGAACCTAACCTAACCATAATATAAAACTAACCCTAACCTTAATACTTACCCTAACCTTAATACTTACCCTAACCCTAACCCTAACAATCACCCTAACCCTAAAACTAACACTAACACTAACTAAATATATAATTCTAAACCTAAATGTAAATTTTACCCTAACGCTGACCCTAACCCAAACACTAACCCTAATCCTAACACTAACAATATCCCTAACCCTAACACTAACCCTAATCCTAACTGCAACCATAACCCTAATCCTAACCCTAAAACTACCCATAACATAAACTGAAATCTTAACCATAACCCTACCCTTAACCTAACCCTAATCTTAACTCTAAATTTACACTCACCACAACCCTACTGGAAAAATAAGCCTATCCCATACCCTAACACTAACCCTAACCCTAACCCTAAACATTCCTCTAAACCTAACCCAAACACTAACAATAATCCTAACACTAACACTGACACTAACACTTACACTTACACTGACCCCAACCCTTACCCTAACCTAAACCTAACCCTGACCCTTATACTAACATTAACCATAACCCTAAACCTAACCAAAACTTTAAAACTTACTGTAACACTGAACGTAATGCTAACCCTAACCCTAACACTAACACTAACCCTAATCCTAACAGGAACTCTCAACCTAGCCCTAAAACTAATCCTAACCACAACAGTAACCCTAACCTAACATTAACCCTAACCCTAACACTAACATGAACCCTAACACTAAACTTAACCTTAACCCAAACCCTTACTGTAACACTAACTCTAACCATAACCGTAATATTAACAGTAAACCTAACACTTGCCCTAACCTAACATTAACCCTAAACATTACTCTAACACTAAACCTAACCAAAACACTAATACTAACCCTAACACTAACCCTAAATCTAACAATAACTCTGTAATTAACCCTAACCCTAAACCTAAACTTAACACTAACCCTAACCATAACTGAACACTAACCCTGACACTAACCCTAACTCTAACCATAATGTTAACCATAAACCTAACTCTAAAAGTAACCCTAACCTGAACCCTAAGCCTAAACCTAACCCTATCACAAACACTAACCCTAACCCTAACCCTAACCCAAACCCTAACCCTAATACTAAACCTAATTCTAACTATAACTGTAATCTTAACTGTAACCCTAATCCTAACTCAACCCTAATGCTAACACAAATCTTAACACTAAACATCACACTAATCCTAACCCTAACCCTAACCCTAACTTAAAAACTAACCCTAACCGTAACCCTAACCTAACTCTAATCCTAACTTTAACCTTAAACTGAATCTTATCTGTAACCGTAACCCTAAACTTTACCTTAACTGTAAACCTAACACAAACCCTAACACAACCGTAACACTAAAACTAACCATAAACCTTAACCTCACCCTAAATTTAACCCTAACACAGTAAATTTTTGCTTACCCTAACCCTAGCCCTAATCCTTACCCTACCCCTGTCACTAACCCTAACTATAACCCTATTAGTAACCCTAACCTTAACCATTACCCTAACTTACCACTAACCAAAACTCTAAAACTAATACTAACCCTATCCCTAAACCTAACCTAAACACAAATAGTAACTCTAACACTAACCCTAATACTTACCGTAACCCTTACTGTACCTGTTTCCCTAGTTCTACAACTAACCCTAATTGCAACACGAACCCTAACCTAACAATAACCCTAACTCTAACACTAACCCTAAACCTAAACCTAACCAAAACCCTAATACTAACGCTAACACTAATCCTAACGGAAACCTAACCCTAACACTAACAATAAACCAACCCTTACCCTAACCTAACACTAACCCTAAACCTAAACCTAACACTTACTGAACTCCAAACCTAACCAAAACACTAACACTAATCCTAACAAAACCCTAAATTTAATCATAACCCTATCATGAATCCTAAACCTAACCCTAAGTGGAACTCTCACACTAACCCTAACACTAACACTAACCCAAACAATAACCTTAACCCTAAACCTAAACCTTAACTTAAACATAACCCTATTACTAACTCTAACCCTGATAATAACCCTAACCCTAACCCTAATCTATCACTAACCCTAACCCTAATCATAACCCTAATGCTAATTCTATACCTAGCACTAAAACTAAACAACACTAACCCTAAATCTAACCCTAAATGCCCCTAACCCTAACCCTAAACATTCCCCTAAATTAACCCTAACCCTAATCCTAACACTAAAACTAACCCTAACACTAATTTTATTCCTAAAACTAACCCTATTTTGAACCAAACCCTACCCTAACCCTAACCTAAGCATAACACTAACAATAACACTAACACTAACCCTAAACCTAACACTAATCCTAAACCTATCTTTAATCCTAACCAAAAAAATTAATTCTAACCCTAACCCTTATTCTAACAAGAACCCTAAACCCAACCCTAACCCTAAAACTAATCCTAACACTAACCGTAACCTTACTTCTAACCCAATTCCAAACCTGAACAAAACCCTAATCCAAACGAAAACCTAAACCTAATCTCTCCTACCCCCACCTATTATTTAACACTAACACTAACCCTAACCCAAACCCTATAGTGTTAGGGTAAGAATTAGGGTTAGTGTTAGTGTTAGAGTTAAAGTAAGGGTCAGGGATAGGGTTAGTGTTAGGTTTAGAGTTAGGTTTAGGATTAGGGTTAATTATCGGGTTATTGTTGGGGTTATGGTTAGTGGTGGGATTAGAGTTATGTTTAGTGTTAGGGTTTGTTTTAGGTTTAGGTTTAGGTTTCAGTTATGGTTAGTTTTAGCGTTAGTTATAGGTTTAGGGTTGGAGTTTGGGTTAGTGAAAGGGTTAAAGTTAGTTATAGAGTTTGTGTTATGGTTACAGTTAGGGTTAGGGTTAGGTAAGTGTTAGGGCTAGGTTAAGGTTTAGGGTTAGTGTAAAAATTAGTGTTAGGAATAGGATTAATTTTAGTGTTAGGGTTAGGATTTAGGTTTAGGGATAGTATTAGGTTTAGTTTTAGGGTTAGTGTTAGGGTTAGTGTTAGTGTTACTGTTATGGTTAGGGTTATGTTACATTTAGGGTTAGTGTTAGTTTTAGGGTTATGATTAGTTTTAGTGTAAATGTTAGTGTTAGGGTTAGTGTTAGTTAAAAGTTAAGGTTAGTGTTAGGTTATGTTTAGGGTTATGATTTTGTTAGGGATAGTGTTAGGGTTATGGTTAGGGTTAGAATTAGGGTTACATCAGTTTTAGGGTTATGGTTAGGGTTAAAATTATTGTAAGGGTTAGTGTTAGCATAGGGTTAGTGTTAGGGTTAAGTTTAGTGTTATGGCTATTATTAATTTAAGGTCAGTGTTAGTGTTAGGGTTAGGGTTAGTGTTAGTTTTACAGTTAGGATTAGGGTTAGGGTTAGTGTTTGGGTTAGGGTTAGGATTTGTGTTAGGGTTAAGTTTTGGATTATGTTTAGGGTTATGGTTAGGGTTAGTATTAGCATTAGGGTTAGGGTTAGGTTTAGTTTAGGGTTAGGGCAGGGTTAAGGTTCGTGTTAGTGTTCAGGTAAGGGTTAAGATTAGGGTTAAGTTTAGGGTTAGGTTTCTGTTTAGGGTTAGGTTAGGGTTAGGTTTAGGTTTAGGGATCATGTTATGGTTAATGGTAGGGTAAGTGTTAGCTTTAGGTTTATGGTTAGGGTTGCGGTTAGGGTTAGTGTTAGGGTTAGGTTTAGGGTTATACTTAGGTTTAGAGTTAGTGTTAGGATTAGGGTTAAGTTTAGGGATAGATTTAGGTTTATTGTTAGGTTTAGAGATAATGTTATGGTTAGGTTTAGGTTTAGGATTAGGGTTAGGTTTAAAGTTAGGATTAGTATTAGTGTTAGGGTTAATTTTAGGGTTAAGTTTAGGGTTTTTTTTAGGGTTAGGTTTAGGGTTACGGTAGGGTATGTGTTAGAATTAGGTTTAGGGATCGTGTTAGGGTTAGGGTTAGGGTTACAGTTAGGGTAAAATTTAGGGTTAGGTTTAGGGTTACAGTTAGAGTTAGTGTTAGTGTTAGGGTTAGGGTTAGTGTTAGGATTAGGTTTAGGTTAGGGTAAGGTTTAGCATTATGGTTTGTGTAGGGGTTTCGTTTAGGGTTATTGTTGGGGTTATGTTAAAAGTTAGGATTAGGGTTAGAGTTAGGTTGAGGTTTAGGGTTAGGTGAGGCTTAGGGTTAGGTTTTGGGTTAGATAAAGGGTTAGGGTTAGGGTTAGGGTTAGGATTAGGATTAGGGTTAAAATTAGGGTTAGGTTTTGGGTTAATTTAGGGTTAGGGTTAGGATTATGGTTCATGTTATAGTAAGGTTATGGTTTGTGTTAGGTTTAAGTTTAGGGTTAGGGTTAGGGTTAGGTTTAGTGCTGCAGTTAGAGTTGGTGTTAGGGTTTGATTTAGGGGTCGTGTTAGTGTTACAGTTAGGGTTATGTTTAGGGTTAGTGTTATGGTTAGAGTTAGGGTTAAGGTTAGGTTTCGTGTCTGAGTTAAGGTTAGAGTTAGATTTAGGTTTAATATTATGGTTATGGTTAGGGTTAGGTGTCATGTTAGTTTTAGGGTTAGGGTTAGAATTATGGTTAAGTTTAGTGTTACGTTTAGGTTTAAAGTTAGGGTTAGGTAAGGTTTAGGGTTAAAGTTAGTGTTTGTGTTAGTGTTAAGGTTAGGGCTGTGATTAGTATTAGGGTTATGGATAATGTCAGGGTTAGGGTTAGATTTAGGGTTAGTGTTAGGGTTAGGATTTGTGTTAGGATTAGGTTTACTGTAATCATTAGGGTTATGGTTAGGATTGTAATCATTATGGTTATGGATAGGATTAGTATTTGGGTTAGGATTAGTATTAGTGTTAATGTTTGTGTTAGAGTTAGAGTTAGGGATAGTGTTAGGGTTAGGGTTAGGTTAGGTTTAGGGTTAGGGTTAGCTTTAATGTAAGAGTTAGGGTGAGGTTTCGTGTTAGGGTTAGTGTTATGGTTGGGGTTAGGGTTATTGTTAGGTTTAGGGTTAGGGTTAGTGTTAGGTTTAGGTAAGGGTTAGGATTAGGGTTGGGGTTAATGTTAGTTTTAGTGCTAGCGTTAGGGTTAGGGATAGGTTTAGGTTTAGTGCTAGGGTTAGGTTTACGGTTTGGTTTAGGGTGAGGGTTAGTGGTAAGTTTAGAGTTAGGGATCATGTTAGGGTTAGGGTTAGATTTATGGTTAAGTTTAGTGTTAGGGTTAGGATTAGGGATAGGGATACTGTTAAGGTTAGGGATAGGTTTAGGGGTAGGGTTAGTGTTAAGATTAGGGTTAGGGTTAGGGTTAGTGTTATGATTAGGGTTAGAATTAAGGTTAGTGTTAGTGTAAGTGTTAGGGTTAGAATTAGAATTAGGGTTAGGGTTCATTTTAGAATTACGTGTAGGGTTAGGATTAGTGTTAGGGTTCAGGTAATGGTTTGTTTTAGGTTTAGGTATATGGTTAGGGTTATGGTTAGGACTTGGGTTTGAGCTAGGGTTAATATTGGGCTTAAGGTTAGTATTACGGTTAGTGTTAGGTATAGGATTCTGGTTAGACATAGTATAAGTTATAGGGTTAGGGTTGGGGTTATGGTTAGCGTTAGGGTTAGTGTTAGGTTTAGTGTTATGATTAGGTTTATGGTTAGGTTTAGGTAAGGGTTAGGGTAGGGTTAAGGTTTTTGTTAGAGTTATGGTTATAGTCAGGTTTTGTGTTAGGGTTAGGGTAGGGTTAGGTATAGCGTTATGGTTAGGATTAATGTTAGAGTTAGGGTTAGTTATAGGGTTACAGGTAGAATAAGGGTTAATGTTAGGTTCAGTGTTAGAGTTAGGGTTAGGTTAGGGTTAGGGTTAAAATTAGGGTGAGTTTATGGGTTACGGTTAGTGTTAGGAATAGGATTAGTGTTAGGGTTACAGTTAGGGTTAGGGTTATGTTAGGATTAGGGTTACGGTTACTGTTCATGTTAGGGTTTGTGTTACTGTTAGGTTTAGGTTTAGGGTTTGGATTAGGGTTAGAGAATGTATTAGGGTTAGGGTTAGGTTTAGCATTAGTGTTTGCATTAGGGTTATACTTAGTTTTAGGTTTAGTGTTAGGGTTAGTGTTAGGATTAGTGTTTGTTTTAGGGTTAGGTTTATGGTGAGGGTTATTTTTAGTTTTAGGGTTAAATTTAGGGTTAGCCTTAGGATTAGTTTTAGGGTTAGGGTTTGGGTAAGGGTTAGGGTTAGCATTAGGGTTAGTGCTATGGTTAGTATTAGGATTAGGATTATAGTTTGTGTTAGAGTTAGGGTTAGTGTTCAGGTTAGTGTAAGGTATAGTGTTAGGGATAGTGTTAATGATAGGGTTAGGGTTGGGGTTAGGTTTAGGGTTAGTGTTAAGGTTGGTGTTACAGTTACATTTAGGGTACGTAATAGGGTTAGGGTTAGGGTTAGTCTTAGGGTTACGATAAGGATTAGTGTTACTGATAGGGTTAGGGTTATAGTTATGTTTATGGTTAGGGTTAGTGTTAGTGTTAGGGTTAGTGTTATGTTCATAGTTCGAGTTAGGGTTAGGTGTACGGTTAGTGTTAGTGTTAGCGTTAGGTTTAGGTTTAGGGTTAGCATTTGGGTTAGGTTTAGGGTTTACATTTAGGGTTAGGTTTAGGGTAGGTTTAGTGTTAAGGTTCCAGTTAGTGATAGGGTTAGGTTTAGAGTTAGGGTTAGTGTTAGTTTATGGTTCGGGTTAAGGTTAGGTTAAGGTTAGGGTTATGGTTAGAGTTAGGGTTTGTTTTATGGTGAAGGCTAGGGCTAGGTTTAGAGTTAGTATTAGGGTTAAATTTAGTGTTAGGGTTTGGTTAAAGTTTAGGGTTTGGTTTAGTGTTATGGTTAGAATTAGTGTTAGTGTAAAATTAGGGTTAGGGTTAGGGTTACTTGTACAGTTAGGGTTAAGTTTTATTTTAGGTTTATGTTTAGGGTTATTATTAGGGTTATGGTTACAGTTAGGATTAAGGTTAGGGTTAGGGTTAAATTGGGGTAGGTTAGGGTTTGGGTTAGGGTTAAGATTAGAGTTAGTGTTAGGGTTAGGGTTCGTGTTAGGTTAAGGCTTAGATTAATGTTAGGTTTAGGTTTAGGGTTTGGTTAGGGTTAGGGTTTGTGTTATTCTTAGGATTAGGTTTAAGGTTAGCATTAGTGATTGGGTTGGGTTATACTTAGGTTTAGGCTTAGTGTTAGTTTTAGGGTTAGAATTATTGTTAGGTTTAGGGTTATGACAATGGTGAGTGTTAGGTTTTAGTGTTAAGGTTAGGGTTATTGTTAGGAGTAGGATTAGGGTTAGTTTTAGGTTTAGGGTTAAATTAAGGTTAGGGTTATTGTTTGGGTTAAAGTTTGGATTAGGGTTAGGATTTCTGTTAGGATTAGGAATAGGGTTAGTTTTAGGGTTAATGTTAGGTTTAGGGATAGTCTTTCGGTGAAAGTTAGGCTTAGTGATATGTTTGGGTTTATAGTTCATGTTAGGATTATTGTTAGGTTTAGAATTAGTGTTACGGTTAGGTAAGGGTTGGTATTAGGGTTAAGATTATGGTTTGGGTTAGGATTTGTGTTTGGGTTAGGATTAGGTTGGGGTTAGAGTTAGGGTTAATGTTAGAGGGTTGTTTAGGATTTATGTTAGGTTTATGTTAAGGTTAGGGTAAGGTTTTGTGTTAGGTTTAGGTTTAGGTTAGGTTTAAGTTTTAGGTTAAAATTATGGTGAGGGTTAGGAATACAGTTAGTTTTAGTGTTAGGATTAGGGTTAGGATTAGTGTTTGTGTTAGGGATTGGGTTAGTGTTAATAATAGGTTTACAGTTATGGTTAGGGTTAGGTTTAGTGTTATGTTTAGCATTAGGGTTTGTGTCAGGGTTGTGGTTAGTGTTAGGGTTGGGATACCAATCAGGATTAGCTTGAGGGTTAGGGTTAGTGTTAGGGTTAAGGTTACGGTTAGGGTTTGTGTTAGATTTGGAGTTTGGTTTAGATTTAGTGTAAGGGTTGGGTTCAAGTTACGGTTAGTGTTAGGTTAGCATTAGGGTTACGTTTAGGGTTAATGTTAGGTTTAGCCCTAGTGTTTGGGTTAGGGTTAGGGTTAAAGTTTTTGTTAGGGTTAGCATTAGGGTTAGGGTTAGGATTATGTTTATGGTTAGGGTTATGGTTAGTATTATGTTTAGAGTTAGGGTTAGGGTTAGGGATAGGATTAGTTTTAGTGTTAGCGTTAGGTTCAGGTTTAGGTTTAGTGGTAGGTTTAGCATTTGGGTTAGGTTTAGTGTTACTTTTAGGGTTATTGTTAGGATTAGGGCAATGGTCAGGGTTAGGGTAATGGTTAGGGTTACTTTTAGTGTTAGTATTAGGGCTTGAGTTCCCATTAAGGTTAAGGTTACAGTTAGGGTAATGATATTTTTAAGGTTATGGTTCAGGTTAATTTTAGGGTAATGGATAGTTTAGGTTTAATAATAGTGCTAGGGTCAGGCTGAGGATTAGCATCAGGGTTTGGGATAGAATTTGGGTAATAGTTAGGGTTAGAGCTAGGGTTAGGGCTAGGTTTATGGTTAGAGTCAGGCCTAGGGGTAGGGTTAGGTTTAGGTTTAGTGCAAGGATTAAAGTTAGGGTTAGGTTTAGGGTAAGGGTTAGGGCTAGGTTTAGGGTTTGAGGTAGGGTTAAAACTAGGGTTAGGTCTTGGATTATGGCTATGTTTTGGATTACATTAGGGCTTTTCTTAGGAATATGGTAATGTAAGAACTAAGGTTACAGTTAAGGCTAGTATTAGGGTTACATTTAGGACTGAGTCTAGTTTTAGTATTAGGTTTAGGTTTACGGTGATGTTTTTAACTAGGGTTAGTGTTAAGGTCCGAGTCAGGGTCACAGTTCATTTTATAGCTAGGGATAGGACTCAAATTAGGGGTAGGCTTAGGGCTAGATTTAGGGTTAGGATTTGGTTTAGGTTAAGGGTTAGGGTTAGTCCTATGTTTCGGTTTTGTTTTAGGACTAAAGCTAAAGTTAAGGGTAGTTTTATGATTAGTGTTAGTGTTATTGGTACTGATAGGGTGAGTTTAGGCTTTGGAATAGATTTAAAGTCATGGTTAATATTAGGGTTAGGGCTATGGCTATTGTTAGAGCTAAGATTGGGGCTAGTGTTTTGGTTATCATAAAGGATGGGTTAGAACTAGAAATAGGGCTATGGCAAGAGTTTGATTTAGTGTTAGGGCTAGAGTTTGGGTTAGGGTTAAGGCTAAATTAGGGCTAGGAATAGGTCTAGGCTTAGTGTTAGGCTTATCCCTAGGATTAGGGCTATGTTTATGGTTAGGTTTACGGTTAGGTTTAGGGGAAGGGCTGCCTGTTTGATTTCCATCTCCATTTCCATTTACCATAGGTATCAAAATGAAGTTAAACCTTAAATTACAAATTGTTCATGATAGTGAACCATTGAATTGAGAAGAACATACCTTGGGAGCATACTAAGGCTAGATAAAAGATGACTCCTTCCCAGTATCAAAGACATTTAAACAAAACTAAGTCTCACCCTACCATTACCTCTAACCCTAGCCCTAGCTGTAACCCTAAACCTAACATTAACCCTAATCTGATAAAAGAATCATTAATCCTAGAATCCCCGCCCCCGGGGGGGCCTTGTGGGGAAAGCTAAGTAATGAATCCTACGCAACATCAAACAAATCTGACCAAATAATTATGGGAGTTTTTTCAGTACATGCATATTTTCCTGTTTTAGCCTAGAGGGCTCTCAGATTATGTTGTTTTTGCATGCTTAAGCATAGTCTTAATTTTACAAGGAACATACTAGAGTCCCTACAGAGAACTGATGGAGTGTGTGAAGTTTCAAGCAGGTAGCACAAACACTGTTTGATTTTCAACTCCATTAACTTTCCCGTATAGGTCAAAATGAAGTGAAGTCTTAAAATAGAAAATGTTCCTGACAGCAAAACTGTGAATGGAGAAGGCCTAAACCTGGGGAATAGAGTCAATATAGTTAAAAGATAAATACTTCTAAATATCAAAGAATTTTGAATAAACTAACTCTAACCCTAACACTGGCTCTAATGCTAGCTCTTCCCCTAACCCTAACTTTTTTGTGAAACCTTTGACTGTAAAATTTCCAAACTGTGGCAGCCTATGGGGGCAAGCTAAGGGATGAATGTTGCACAATATCGCATGCTTCAACTTAGGTCTATTCTCAATAGAACAAACCAGAGATTGCTCACAGAGAATGGATGTAATGTGAAGTTTCAAGCAGCTAGCACCAATGCTTTGATTTCCAGCTCCATTTCCATTTACCTGTATAGGACAAAATGAACTGAAAATTTAAAATACAAACTATTCCTTACAGTGAACCATAGAACCTAGGAGGCCCAAACGTGGAGAAGTAAGGATAGGAGAAAAATGAATCTTGCCCAATATCAAAGAAATTTGAACAAAACTAACTCTAACCCTAATACTAGATCTAACACTAGCCCTAACACTAGCCTTAACACAAACCCTAACCTGTTTGAAAAACTGTTGATCTTAGAAGTCCCAAATGTGGGGACCCTAGGGGCCTAAGCTATCAGATGAATCCTATGCAGTATCAAAGAAATATGACTAAATAATTGAGGTGGTATTTCATTTCATGCATATTTCTCTGTTTTCTGCTAAAGGCCTCTCGGACAAAGTTGTTTTTGCCATCTTCATCTTAGGGCTACTTTCATAAGGAACAAAGCAGAGAGTTCCACAGAGAACTGATTCAGTGTTTGAAGTTTCAATCAGGTAGAACCAACCCAGTTTGATTTCAACCTCCATTTTCATTTACCTATATAGGTCAATATGAAGTAAAACCTTAAAATACAGAGTGTCCGTGCTAGTGAACCACTGAAATGAGAAGGCTCAAACCTGAGGAACATATTAAGGCTAGGTAAAAGATGACTCCTTCCAAGTATCAAAGAAATTTGTACAATACTTACTCTCACCCTAACTCTACATCTAAACCTAGCCCTAACTCTAAACCTAACCCTAACCCTAACCTGATTAGAGAACCATTGATCCTAGAAGTCCCAGACTTGGAGAGCTTTGTGGGGCAAGCCAAATAATGAATCCTACTCAGTATCAAACAAATCTGACAAAATAATTATGGGAGAAATTTCAGTGCACGCATATTCCCTGCTTTCTCCTAAAGAGCTCCCAGAAAAAGTTTTTTTCCATGCTTCAGCTTAGAAAAAAACTCACAAGGAACATACCAGAGTGCCCCCACAAAGAATTGAGGGTGTGTGAGCAGTTTCAAGCAGCTAGCATAAATCTTGTTTGATTTCCAGGGACATTTACATTTACTCATATAGCTCAAAATGAAGTAAAATGAATATATTAACTGTTCCAGACAAGAAAATATTCAATCAAAAGGCTTAAACCTGGGAAACAGAGTAAGGTTAGTTAAAGATAAATCCTTGATTGTATCAAAGAAATTTGAATAAAGTAACTCTAACCCTAAATCTACCACTAAACTGAGCCCTAATTGTAACCCTAAACATTAATATAGCCCTATACCTAACCCTATATTTAACCCTAATTTTAACTGTAACCATTGTCCAAACCCTAGCTCTACCTCTATCCATTACCATAACTCTAACCATAAACCTAATGCTAAACGTAGCCCTAACCAAAGAATTTACCTTACATGTGCTCTAACCATAACCCTCATCCTAACACTAAATCTATCTCCAACCATAACACTTACCATAAACCTAACCCTAACCCTAGGCCTAACCATAACCCTAATCCTAACCCTAACACTAGCCCAAAACCTAACTATAAGTGTAGCCCTAACCCTAGCTATAATCCTATCTTTTACCCTAAACTTAAGCATAACACAAATGCTTACAATAGGACTAAACCTAACGGTATAGCTATCCCTAAGGCTATTCAAATTCCTAAACCTAACCTGAACCCTAAACCTAACCATATCCATTACTCTAAACCTAATGCTAATTTGAGCCTTAACCCTAAACCTTAATCAAACCAATCCCTAATCCTGTCCCGACCGTTATAATACACCTAGCTCTAAACCTGACCTTTACCCTAAACCTAACCCTTACAGTAGACCTATTCAAAACCAAACCCTACAAATACCCTTAACTGCAATACTAGTCCTGACATTAGCCCTAGCCTTAATCCTAGCCCTAGCCATTACCCAAACCCTCATCCAAGCCATAAACCTAGCCTTAAACCTAACGTTCACCCTAACCCTAACCCAAGACCTAGTCCTAACTATAACCCTAGTCCTAAACTTAACTCTAACTGTATCCATTACCATAAACATGACCCTTATCCTAATGCTAACCCTAAAATTAACCCTAACCCTAGCACTATCCCCAAAACTATAAATTTCCCTAAGCCTAACCTGAACCCTAAACCTAACCCTATCTTTACCCTAACACTAACTCTAATTTGAGCCATAACCCTAAACTCAAACCTAAACCAAACACTAACACTGGCCTTGGTTCCAATAATTCCCCTATCTCTAAACCTGACTCTTACCCTATAACTAACCCTAAAAATAGACCTAGCCATAAAACATTCCCTAAAACTATCCCTAACTGTAACCCTAGACCTGATATTAGCTTTAGCCATAAGTATAGCCCTAACCCTAACACAAACCCTAGTCCTTATCCAGGTGCTAAACATAGCCTTAATTACAATCATAACCCAAACTCCTTGCATAACCCTGACACTAACCCTAACCCTAATCTTAGCCCTAATTTAGCCCTATCCTTAATCCTAGTCCTAAAACTAACTCTAATTCTCACATTAGACCTTTCACTTATTTTAACCCTATCCCTTACCATAAACCTAACCCTATCCCTATCCCTAGGCCTAACCCATGCCTGATCCTTTGCCCTAGCATTAACCTTAGACAAAACCTAATTCTAAATCGAGCCCTTACCTGAAGAATAAGCCAAACACTAACACTAGCCCAAACCATAACACTAATCCTAAAACAAGCCCCAATCCTAGCCATATCCCTAAAACAAACCAAGCTATACCTATAAACCTAACCCTTAACCTAAACCAAACCCTAACCTTAAACCTAGCCCTAACGCTAGCTCTAATATGAGTTGTAAGAAAAACCTTAAACTAACCCTGAACCTGACACAGACCCTAACACTACTAGCTCTAAACATCACCCTAACCGTAAACCTAACACTAACACTAACTCTAGCCCTAAAACCCTAAAACTAGCCCTAAACATCACTCTAGTAATTATATTAGCACTAACCCTAACCCTATCCCTAACTTAACCCAAAACCTATTCCTAATCTTAGCTTTAACCCTAGCCCTATTCATAACCATAAACCTACCTCTAAACCTATCTATAACTCTATCCATTACCATAACCCAAACCATAACCCTAATGCTAACCATAGGCATGAAACTAAACCTATTCCTAATCTTAACCCAATCTATTACCCTGAACCTAACTTGAACCTAAACCTAAACATATCATTACCTAACCCTAACACTAACACTAATTCAAGTCCTAACTTTAAACCTTAACCTATCCCAAACCCTAACCCTGACCTTGACCCTAATAAAACCCCTACCTCTAAACTTCAACATAAATCTACACCTAACCCTTACCCTAGAAGTAGCCATAATCCTAACCCTAAAAATATCTTTTACCATAATTCTGGAACTGAAATTAGCCATAGCCCTAATCCTAGTCTTAAACCTAAAACAAACCCTAGCCCTCATCTTAGCCCTAAAACTAGCTTTAATCATAACCCTAATCCTACCACTAAACCAAATTGTAAACCTCACCCTACCTCTATACCTAGATATAATGCCATCTCTTCCCCTAAGCTTAACCCTAACCCTAACCCTAACTCTAGGCTTATGCCAAACAATAAACCTAGCCCTAATCCTAGCACTAATTTACACCTATATCTAACCCTAACACTAACCATAGCCCTAAGACTCACTCTAACTCTCGACCTATACCTATCCCTAGTTCTAACCCTATCCTTTACAATAACCCTACCTCTAGCCCTAACCTTTGCCCTATCCTTAGTCCCAGCCCTAACCCTAGATCTAACCCTAACTCCAAATCTAACCCTAAACCTAAGCCTAAGCTTAACACTTACACTATCCCTAAACCTAACCCTAGGACTAAACCAAAACCAAGCAATAGTCCTAACCGTAAACATTAACTGAAACCGAACCCTAACACTAAACCTAGACCTATCCCTAGCCCTAATTCGAGTTCTAACACTAACTTTAAAGCTAACACTGACCCTGACTCATATCTTGTTAAAACTCAACCTACCTCTAAACAACGCCCTCACGTTAAACCAAATGCTAAGAAAAGCCCTAACAATAATTTGAGTCCTATCCCTAACCATAAAATGAACCCTGACCTGACCCTTATCCTAACACAAACCCTAGCTGTAAATATCACCCTAAACTTAAACCTAACCATAACACTAAACCTAACCATAACACTAAAACTAACCTAATTTTAACCCTAGTTCTTACATTAACCATGGCCCTAATCCTATCCCAAACCCTAACCCAAACACTAGCCCTAAACCTAGATTTAACCCTAACTCTAACCCTAACAATAGCCCTAAACCTAGCTCTAAAGCAATCCCTTACCCTAAGCAAAACCCTAAACCTAAGGGTAAACCTTGACCTATCCCTAATCTTTAGGCTAACCAAAACCCTAACTCTATTAATAGCCCTAACACTACTCTCATTCTAGCTCTACCCTATCCCAAATTCTTTTTTTATTAGCTCTGTATACTTTCTTTTATTGGTTATTCAAAACATTACAAAACTCTTGACATATCATATTTCATACATTCAATTCAAGTGGGTTATGAACTCCCATTTTTACCCCAAATACAGATTGCAGAATCACATCGATTACACATCCACATTTTTACATAATGCCATATTATATTTTAGGGATAAGCTTCACTTAGCATAATCTACTCTAATGCCATCTATTTTGCTGCAAATTCCATGATTTTGTCATTTTTAGTGCTGCGTAATACTCCATTGTGTATAAATGCCACATTTTTTTTTAACCACTCATCTATTGAAGGGCATCTGGGTTGGTTTCACAGTCTAGCTATTGTGAATTGTGCTGCTATGAACATTGATGTGACAATATCCCTGTAGTACGCTCTTTTAAGATTTTCAGGGAATAGTCCAAGAAGGGCAATAGCTGGGTAAAATGGTGTTTCCATTCCCAGCTTTCCCAGGAATCTCTATACTGCTTTCCAAATTGGCCGCACCAATTTTCAATCCCACCAGCAATGTACAAGAGTACACATTTCCCCACATCCTCACCAGCACTTGTTGTTGTTTGATTTCATAATGGCTGCAAATCTTACTGGAGTGAGGTGGTATCTTAGGGTGGTTTTGATTTGCATTTCTCTGACTGCTAGAGATGGTGAGCATTTTTTCATGTATTTGTTGATTGATTGTATGTCATCCTTTGAGAAGTGTCTGTTCAGGTCTTTGGCCCATTTGTTGATAGGGTTATTTGTTATCTTATTGTTTAAGTTTTTGCATTGTTGTATACTCTGGATATTAGGGCTCTATCTGAAGTGTGAGGAGTAAAAATTTGTTCCTAGGATGTAGGCTCCCTATTTACCTCTCTTATTGTTTCTCTTGCTGAGAAAAAAAAAAACTTTTTAGTTTGAGTAAGTCCCTTTTGTTGATTCTAGTTATTAACTCTTGTCCTATGGGTGACCTATTAAGGAATTTGGAGCCCGACCCCACAATATGTAGCTCAGAGCCAACTTTTTCTTCTATCAGGCACAGAGTCTCTGATTTGATATCAAGCTCTTTGATCCATTTTGAGTTAACTTTTGTGCATGGTGAGAAAAAGGGATTCAGTTTCATTTTGTTGCATATGAATTTCCAGTTTTCACAGCACCATTTGTTGAAGATGATATCCTTCCTCCATTGCATGCTTTTAGCCCCTTTATCAAATATAAGAAAGTTGTAATTTTGTGGATTGGTCTCTGTGTCCTCTATTCTGTACTATTGGTCCACCAACCTGTTTTGGTACCAGTACTATGCTGTTTTTGTTACTATTGCTCTGTAGTACAGTTTGAAATCTGGTATTGTTATACCTCCTGATTCACACTTCCTGCTTAGAATTGCTTTTGCTATTCTGGGTATTTTGCTTTTCCATATGAATTTCATGATTGCTTTATCTATTTCTACAAGAAATGCCATTGGGATTTTGATTGGCATTGCATTAAACCTATAGAGAACTTTGGGTAATATCGCCATTTTGATGATGTTAGTTCTTCCTATCCATGAACAGGGTATATTTTTCCATCTTCTAAGGTCTTCTTCTATTTCTCTCTTTAGGGTTCTGTAGTTTTCATTGTATAAATCTTTCACCTCTTTTGTTAGGTTGATTCCCAAGTATTTTATTTTATTTTTTGAGGATATTGTGAATGGGGTGGTTGTCCTCATTTCCATTTCATAAGATTTGTCGATGATATGCAGGAATGCCTTTGATTTATGCATGTTGATTTTATAACCGGCCACTTTGGTGAATTCACTTATTAGCTCTAGAAGTTTCTTTGTAGACCCTTTTGTGTCTTTTAGATATAGTATCATATCATCTGCAAATAGTGATAATTTAAGTTCTTCTTTTCCTATTTTTATGCCTTTCATTTCTTTTGTCTGTCTAATTGTTCTGGCTAGTATTTCAAGGACTAAATTGAATAGAAGTGGTGAGAGAGGGCATCCCTGTCTTGTTCCAGATTTTGGAGGGAATGCCTTCAGTTTTTCTCCATTTAGAATGACACTAGCCTGAGGCTTAGCATAGATAGTTTTTACAATGTTGAGGTAAGTTCCTGTTATCCGTAGTTTTTCTAGTGTTTTGAATATAAAGGGATGCTGAACTTTGTTGAATGCTTTTTCTGCATCTATTGAGATGATCATGTGGTTCTTATGGTTAAGTCTATTGATGTGGTGAATACCATTTATTGATTTCTGTATATTGTACCAGCCTTGCATCCCTGGGATGAATCCTACTTGATCATGGTGCACAATTTTTTTTGATATTCTTTTGTATTCGATTCACCAGGATTTTATTGAGGATTTTTGCATCTAAGTTCATTAGAGATATTGGTCTGTAGTTTTCTTTCTTTGAAGTGTCTTTGTCTGGTTTCAGGATCAGGGTGATGGCCTCATAGAATGAGTTTGGAAGAGCTCCTTCTTTTTCTATTTCTTGAAATAACTTGAAAAGTATTGGTATTAATTCTTCTTTGAAGGTTTTGTAAAACTCTGATGTATATCCATCCGGTCCAGGGCTTTTCTTGGTTGGTTGTCTTTTGATGGCTTCTTCTATTTCCTCCTTTGTTATTGGTCTGTTTAAATTGTGTGTATCTTCCTGACTCAATCTGGGCAAATCATATGACTTAAGAAATTTATCGATATCTTCGCTATCTTCTATTTTATTGGAATATAGGGTTTCAAAATAATTTCTAATTATCCTCTGTATTTCTGTAGTGTCCGTTGTGATATTGCCTTTTTCATCCCGTATGTTAGTAATTTGAGTTCTCTCTCTTCTTCTCTTCGTTAGCATGGCTAAGGGTCTGTTGATTTTATTTATTTTTTCAAAGAACCAACTTTTAGTTTTATCAATTTTTTCAATGTTTTTTTGTTTCAATTTTGTTGATTTCCACTCTGATTTTAATTATTTCTTGCCTTCTACTACATTTGCTGTTGTTTTGCTTTTCCTTTTCTAGGGTGTTTAGATGAAGTGTAAGTTCATTTATTTGTTGTTTTTTTTCTTTTTTTGAGGAATGAACTACAGGGAATGAATTTCCCTCTTAAAACTGCTTTTGTTGTGTCCCATAGATCCCAATATGTTGTGTCTGTATTTTCATTTATCTCTAAGAATTTTTTAATTTCCTCCTTGATGTATTCTATAACCCATTGATCATTCAGTAACATATTGTTCATTTTTCCAGGTGATGCAGGAATTTTCCTTCCTTCTTTTATCATTGATTTCCAGTTTCATTCCATTATGATCAGATAAGATGCATGGTATTATCTCCACACCTTTATATTTACTAAGAGTTGCCCTATGGCATAATATCTGGTCTATCTTTGAGAAGGATCCATGTGCTGCTGAGAAGAAGGTGTATCCATTGATGATGGTTGATATAATCTATATATGTCAGTTAAGTCTAGGTTATTGATTGTGTGATTGAGTTCTATAGATTCTTTATTCAGCTTTTGTCTGGATGATCTGTCCAACGGAGAGAGCGGTGTGTTGAAGTCACCCATAATTATTGTGTTGTTCTCTATTTGACTCTTTAAATTGAGGAGAGTTTTTTTTATGAATGTTGCAGCAACATTATTTGGTGCATACATATTGATAATTGTTATGTCTTGTTGGTGAATGGTTCCTTTTAACAGTATATATTGTCCTTCTTTATCCTTTTTGATTAACTTAGGTTTAAAGTTGATTTTATTCGATATGAGTATGGCCACTCCTGGTTGCTTCTGTGGACCATGTGAGTGGTATGATTTTTCCCAACCTTTCACCTTCAGCCTGTGTATGTCTTTTCCTATCATATGAGTCTCCAAAATGCAGCATATTTTTGGGTTTGTTTTTTTTTTTTTAATCCAGGTTACTAGCCTATGTCTCTTGATTGGTGAGTTTAAGCCATTAACATTTAAGGTTACTAGTGATATATGGTTTGTACTTCCCGTCATGCTTGTTTATTTATTTATTTTAATATGGCTAGTTTTTCCTTTTTGGTTATTTTTTTTTCCTTCCCTTTACTGAGTTACTTCCCACTGTTAGTTATGGGTGCTGTTTTTCAATTCCTCTTCTTGTAGTGTTTTGCTCAGAATGCCTTGCAGTGCTGGTTTTCTGGCTGCAAATTCTTTTAACTTTTGTTTATCATGAAATATTTTAATTTCATTGTCAAATCTGAAGCTTAATTTTGCTGGATACAGTATTCTTTGTTGGAATCCATTATTTTTCAGCGTTTGAAATACGTTGTTCCAGGATCTTCTTGCTTTCAACGTTTGTGATGAAAAATCAGCCATTAACCTAATTGGTTTACCCCTGAATGTAATCTGCCTCCTTTCTCTCATAGATTTTAATATTCTCTCCTTGTTCTGTATGTTGGATATAGTCATAATTATGTGTCTTGGAGTTGGTCTATTATGGTTTTTAATATTTGGGGTCCTGTAGGCTTCCAGGATTTGGCAATCCATTCCATTTTTCATATCTGGGAAGTTTTCTAGGATTATTTCATTCAATAGATTGTTCATTCCTTTGGTTTGAAGCTCTATACCTTCTTCTATGAAAATGACTCTCAAGTTTGTTTTTTTTTTATGACATCCCATATCTCTTGGATAGATTGCTCATGAATTTTAAGCATCCTTTCTGTGTTGACTATATTCTTTTCAAGTTGATAAATTTTGTCTTCATTATTTGGTGTTCTGACTTCTACTTGATCTAGTATATTTGTAATATTCTCGTTTGAGTTTTTAATTTGGTTTATGGTTTCCTGCATTTCTAGGATTACTGTTTGATTTTTTTTTAAATCTCTATCTCCTGGTAGAGCTCGTTCTTTGACATTTGAATTTGCTTATTAAATTCATTTTCAAAATATACTTTCATTATTTGGACGTGCTGTCTAATGTCTTCTCTAAGATTCTGTTCCATCTGAGTTAGGTATGCCTTGAGTTCTTTCTCTGTCCATTTTTCGAATGCCTCTAGGTTCTCCTGTGTATTTAAGTTGTCCTGCATTGTTTGTAATCCTTTTTTTCCCTTGTTTTTTCATGGTGCTCAAGTTACTTTCCAACTCTGTTTGACTGCTGTGTTTCTGTTTTCTCCTTTAAATTTGTTTTGGTTTTTATAGTTCCACTATCTCTCCTTTGTGTTAGGAGACAATGTTTAGAGATGTTGGATTTAATTGTGATTTAAGGTAAATTCAATAGTTTCATTAAACACCTTCAGATTTCGATGGCATATAGAGAATTGAGGTTTGGACTTAGGATTTCATGTTAAGGTCGGGGGATTTGATGGTATGGAGGTTAGTATATGTTAGCTTCTTTGGGGGGTTGCTCAAGTGCAGGCATATATTAACAAGAGAATAGACAGGAGTACTTGGGGGTAGTTAAGGGCTTAGGTGTACTATAGACCTATTCGTAGTATTAATCTATTTACATTTAGTAAGTTATACATAATCTGGGTGTTCATGCTTAAGAGGAAAGATAGGGAAAAGTTAAGGACGCAAACCAAGAATGAGAGAGGGAGAGAAGAAAGAAAGAGAAAAGAATAGAAAAGAAAAAAATGATAAAAAAGAATAAAAAACAGTAAAATAAAAATTACAATTGAAAAAAATTACAATTAAAAAATAATTAAAAAATAAAATTTAAAATTAAAAAATTAAAGAATTAAAAAAATGAAATGAAAAAAAAAAGGCACAGTTAGGCTTCTATTTTCTTCACTTCCAGTAGGTGGTGCTGTGCCTTCCAGGCTGAGATTTTGCCCTCTGGCTGTAGGAAACAATCCGTGTGAGGCCGCTCCCTCCTCCCGCGCATGGTGTCTCTCAAAACCTGTTAGCTTATATTTGTTCCTCGCCTCTAGTCCCCTGGCTTCTCCTGCTAGCCAGGCCTTCCCCAGTGTGATGCCTCTCGGCAGTTCAAATTATACTGTGGGCCTACAGTTTGCTGGGTGTGGAGCGTGGCTATTGGGAACCGGCACCTTATTTTTTGTTTCCTTCCTCTTGCCCCTTCCCCAGAGCTGGCAAGACAGGTTTCGTTTTCACCCTGATTGGAGGGGGAGTTGGAGGTCAGGTGCCTTTACCTTTCCCCACACCTCTATTCACACTCACTCTGATAATCCCTCCCCCAGAAAGCCGGGGAGAGATTTTATGTGAATTCCCCGCTGTATGGGAGATGGGCCGAATAACACACACACACACACACACACACACACACACACACACCTGTTCTATTGCTGCAATCTGTTGGAAACTGGCAATGGTGACGTCAGCTCTCCAAGATGGTGGCTGCTGGCTTCCTTGGTGGACTGTCCAGTGTTGGGGACAGAACTGGACCGCTTCCTTTCCCCATCTCAAACCCAAACTCAGCCCGGAGCTCAGTGAGGGCACAGCCGGCAGGACTCCAAAGAATCCGCAGTGCCATTTCTGTGTGTTGCTGGCCGCTTCTCAGTGCCCCACTGTCTCTAGCCACGGGGCGGGCCACGGATAAATTAGCCTGGATCTCCGGGCTCACAGTTCACTCACAGTTGAGACTCAGTAACCAGTCCTCGGTGATAGAAATCCTTCCTCTAGGTTTCCATGCACCCCAATTTTGCTGGAAATTCCTAACAAGATAGATTTTGTTTGTTCTAACTCATTATTTACCTGCGCAGTGACGCGGTACATGGGGATGATGCACTCTATTCACTGCCATCTTCTCCAATCTCTAACCCTATCACAAATTCTAACCCTAACCCTGACCCTTATACTGACCATACCACTAATCCTAGGTCTAACACTAACCCTAACTTTAACCCAAAACCTATGGTAAGCCTATCTCTAGACCTAACCCTGAAGCTAACTCCCAGCCTAACATTAACTCAGAACCTAACCCTTATTGTAAACATAAACCTAAAACTAACCGTAGTTCTATCCCTCACCCTAACCCTAACTCAAGATCTAATCCTAACCATAACCATAGCTATAACTTTAACTCTAACTGTATCCATTACCCTAAACATTACCCTTACACTAATGTAACCCTAGGCTTAACCCTAACCCTAACACTATCCCCCAAACTGTCAATTACCCTAAACCTATCCTGAACCCTCAACCTAACCTTATCAATACCCTAATGCTAACTCTAATGCTAATTCGAGCCCTAACCCTGAACTCAAACCTAAACCAAATCCCAACACTGACCCTGACATTAATATTTCCCCTATTTCTAAACCTGACTATTACCCTATACCTAACCCTTACACTAGACTTGGCAATAAACCTAACCTTAAAATTATCCCTAACCATAATCCTTGACCTGACTTTAGCCCTAGCCGTAATCCTAGCCCTAACCCCAGCACAATCCCTAGTCCTTATACTAGCCTTAAACATAGCCTTAATTATAAACCTAATCCTAACCCTAGGCCTAACCCTAACACTAACCATAGCCCCAATCTTAGCCCTAATATGGTCCTATCCCTAACCCTAACACTAACGCTAACCCTAGCCCAAAGGCTAACTCTAACTCTCACCCTAGCTCTAACTCTAGTTATAACACTATACTTTACTGGAACCCTAATCCTAGCCTGAATATTAGGTCTAACCCTAGACCTATTCATATCGCTGGCCATAACCCTAGATCTAACCCTAACTCTAAATATAACCTTAACAATAAGCCTAAGCCTAAACCTAACCCTAGCCCTAACCCTAGCCCTAGCTCTAAAACAAAACCAAGCCATAGATCTAACCCTAATCCTTAACATATACCAAGCCCTAATCCTACACCAAGCCCTAACCCTAGCAATAATTTGAGTCTTAAGCTGAAATCTAAAACTAACCCTCACCCTGACTCTGACCTTAACACTAACCCTAGGTCTAAACCTCACCCTAAACCTAAACCTAAACCTAACACTAGTCCAAGTTCTAACCCCTAATACAAAAACCAGCCCTAATAATAACCTTAGTACTTACATTAGCCGTAACCCTATCCCTATCCCTAACCTAACCCAAATCCTAGCTGTATTCTGAGCCCTAACCCTAGCTTTAACCCTAAACCTAACTCTAACCCTATCACTTATTATAACCATAAACCTAGCTGTAACCCTAGCTCTAACCCTATCCATTACCCTAACCATAACCCTTACCCTAATGCTAACCCTAGGACTAAACCTAACCCTATCCCTAACCTTCACCCTATCCATTACCCTAAATCTAACCTGAAACCTAAACCTAACCCTATTATTATGCTGATCCTATACTTAATGTTAATTCGAGTCCTAACTTTAAACCTTAACCTACCCAAAGCACTAATCATGACCATGATACTAATAATACCCTTAGCTCTAAACCTGAACCTAACCATAAAACTAATGCTTACAAATGGTGTAGCCCATAAAACTAAACTTAAACTATATTTAACCATAACCCTAGACCTGAAATTAGCCCTAAACATAATCCTAGCCCTACAACTAGCCTTAATACTAACCTGAATCATAACCCAAGCCCTAACCCTAATCCTAAACCTCACCCTGGCCCTAAACTTACTTATAACCTCATACCTTACCATAAACCTAAACATAACCATAATCCTAACCCTAACCCCAGCCCTAACCGTAGGCCTAATACTTACACTAGCCTAGCGCTAACCCTAACCCTAACTTAATCCTATCCTAACCCTAACCCTAGCAATAAGACTAACTATAACTCTTGCCCTAGCCCTAGCCCTAGCCCTATTTCTATCCTTAGCCCTATCATAAATCTAGATCTAAACCTAATTCTAAATCTGAACCTAACTCTAAATTTAACTGTAATCATAAGCCAAACCAAACCCTAACACTACACCTAACTATAATGCTAATCCTAAAACTTGCCCTAGCACTGGCCCTAGACATAAAACAAAACCAAGCCATATTCCTAACCCAAACCCTTAACCTAATCTGAACCCAAACCTTACACCTAGCCCTAACTCTAACTCTAAAAATTACTCTGACCCTGATGCTGAACCTAACACTAATCCTTGCTCTAATCATCACTCTAACTTAAATTAACCCTAACATTAGACCTAGCCTTAACCATAACATTAAAACTAGCCTTAACTGTAACCCTAGTTTTTACATTAGTCATTGTCTTAACCCTAGCAATAACGCTAACACTAATCCTACCCTGGATCCGAGCTCTAAACCTAGCTTTACCCTAATCTTATCCCTAACACTAGCCCTAAACCTAACCCTAACCCTAGCTCTAAACCTCGCTCTAAACCTATCCCTTACCCTAAGCCAAACCCTAACCCAAATGCTAACCCTAGTCCTAACCCTAATCCTTAGCCTAACTTCAACTCTAACCATATTAGTAGTCTTAACCCTAGCCCTCATTATACCTTTAAACCTAACCCTGACCCTCATCTGACCCTACAAGTAACCCTAGGTCTAAACTGACCCTAAACCTAAACCAAAACCTAACACTAGAGCTACTGGTAAACCTATACTTATACCTAAGTCTAACACTAGACGTAGACTCAAAGCTAATCCTAAATATAGCTATAAATGTAGACCTAGACCTACACAAATTCATAGCACTAGCCCTAACAATAACCCTTAACCTAAAACAAATACTTACCCTATAATTAGACATAAACCTACTCCCAATTCTGGCTCTAACCCTAAACCTAACCCTATCCTGAACACTGACCCTGATCCTAACACTTAAACCTGCTTTAAACCTGACAATAACCCAAGACCTAGACCTAACACTAGACCTAAGTATAACCCTAAACCTAAAACAATCCCTAAACATAACTAAAGCTTTTACATTACCCATAGTCCTAACCTTAGCCCTAAACCTAACACAAAACATAGAGCTAATCCTAGGCCTGAACTTATCTCTAAGCATAAACCTAAGCCTTGCCCTAACCCTAATCCTAACTCTAACCCTAAACCTCTCCTTAGACCTAACCCTAGCTCAAAGCCTAAACTTTACACTAAACCTAACCCTAGCACTTTCCTAAATCCTAATCCTAACTCTAGCCCTAATCCTAACCGTAAACCTAGCCCAAAATTTAGCTCTAACCATATCCATTACCCTAACCCTATCCCTAACCCTAATTAAAACCCTATCCCTAACACTAAACCTAACTCTAACCATAATCTTGAACTCAGAAATGAACCTAAACCTAACCCTCGCACTATCCCTAACCCTAGCTCAAACACTAACCCTTATCCTAACCTAACCATAACCTTAACCCTAAACTAACACTTACCCTAACCCTAACACTTACCCTAAACCAAACCCTAGCCCTGTCCCTAAACCGAACACTAATCCTAGACTTAATCCAAACCAAAACCTAGCCCTAACCCTAGCTCTAAAACTATCCATTACACTAAACATAATCTTAACCTTAATGCTAACCTTAACCCGATCACTGAAACCTAACCCATCCATTACCTTAAACCTTAACAAAAATCTAAAGTAAACCCTTCCATTACCTTAACTCTAAACCTAACTCTAATGTCAATTCAATCCCTAACCCCTTAACCTTAACGTAAACCAAAGCTAACCCTGACACTGACCGTGAAACAAATAATAATTCTTGCTCTAAATCTGACCTTTAACATAAACCTAACCCTTACACTAGACCTAGCCATAACCCTAAACCTAGCCCTAACCCTAGCACGAGCCCTAACACTAGATCAACCCTAACTTTAACTCTAACCCTAACCCTACGTCTGAACTTCACTCTAAAACTAGCCCTAACCCTGATGCTCATCCAAAATCTAGCCTTAACCCTACCACTAGCCCTAAAACATAACTGAGCCATAGCCTAACCTTAACCCTTAACCTAAACCAAAACCTAACCCTTCACCTAGCACTAACTTTAGCCCTAATTCAAGTCCTAAACCTAACACTGAACCTAACCCTGACCCAGACACTGACCCTAAATATAATTCTTGCTCTAAACATCACCCTAACCTTAACCCTAAAACTGGCACTCATTGTAACAATAGTTGATACATTAGCCATACCCCTAACACTAACCCTAACCAAACCAATACCTAGCCCTTATATGAGACTCTAGTTTTAAACCTAACCCTAACCGAAAACCTAGCTTTAACCTTACCACAACCCTAGCCAGAATTCTAACCATAACCCTAGCCTTATCACTAGCTCTAACCCTATCCATAACCATAAACCTATGGGCAAACCTAGGCCTAACCCTAACCTTATCACTAACCCTAACCTTATTCATTAACCTAAACCTAACCTGAACCCTACACCTAACCCTATCATTACCATAACCCTAAAGCTAATGCTAATTTTAGCCCTCATCCTAAAATTAACCTAAGCCAAACCCTATCTCTGACACTTCCCGTAATAATATACACAGCCTAACCCTGACCCTACCCCTAAACCTAACCCTTATACTAGACCTAGCTATAAACCTAAACCCAAATCTATTCCTAACGTAAAAATAGACCTGACATTTACCCTAGATGTAATCCTAGCCCTAACCTTAACACAAACCATAGACCTAACCCTAACCTAAACCATAACCCTAGCCCTAATTCTATCCAAAACCCTAGCCCTCAACTTAGCTCTAACCCTACCAATTACCCTAAACATAGCCCTAATTCTAACGCTAACCCTAGGCCTAAATCTAACCCTATGCCTAAACGTAACCCTATACATTATGCTAAACCTAACCTGAACCCTAACCCTAAACCTATCATTACCCTAACCCAAACCCTAATGCTAATTTGAGCCCTAACACTAAACCCTAACCTAAACAAAACCCTAATCATGACCCGGACCCTAATAATACCCCTAGCTCTAAATATGACCCTTACCCTAAATCTAACCATTACACTAAACATAACCATAAACCTAACCCTAAAACTTTCCCTAACTGTAACCCTACAACTAACATTTGCCCTAACACTAATCCTAGCCCTAATCAAAACACAAACCCAGCCCTCATACTAGCCATTGAACTAGACTTAATCATAACTCTAAGAAACCCTAGCCCGAACCCTAATTCTAACATTCGTCCTAGCCCTAACCCTAGCTCTAACCCCATTATTTACACTAAACCTAACCCTAAGCCCAAAACTAACCATAGGCCTAAACGTAAACATAAACCTAGCCCTATTCTTAGCCCTAATTAAGCCCTATACCTAACAAACCCTAAGCCTATCCCAAAGACTTAATCTCACTGTCACCCTAGCCCTTTCCGAAGTTCTAACCCTATTTTTATCATAACCCTTATCCTAGCTATAAACCTAGAACTAATGCTACCCATATCCTTAGCCCTAGACCTAACCCTAGATCTAAACCTAACTCTAAATCTAACTCTAAACCCAAGACTAAACCTAACCCTAACACTAGTACTAAACCTAACACTAATCTTAAAACTAGCCCTAACCATAGCCCTAGCCCTAAAACAAAACCGAGCCATAACCCTAACTTTAAAACTTAACCTAAACCAAAACCTAACCCTACACCTAACCCTAAACCTAGCCCTAATTCGAGTCCAAGCCCTAACCCTAAAACTACCCCGACCTTAATTTTGACCCCAATACTAACCCTAGCTCTAACCATCACCCTAATGTTAAACCTAACCCCAACACTAGAGACCTAGTCCTAACCCCAATCTTATAACTAGACCCAATCATAACTCTACTGCAAATATTGGCTGTAACTCTAAACCTAGCCATAACTCTAACCAAAATTTAGTCCTAATCTGAAACCTAACCCTAGCTTGAACACTAAACCTAATCCTAACACTAGCCCTAACCCTACCCTAAATGTAGCCCTATCCCTAGGTCTAACCCTATCCTTTTCCCTAAGCCAATCCAAACCCTAATGCTAACCCTAGTCTTAACCCTAATCCTATTACTAGCCCTAACCCTAACTCTCATTCTAGCTGTAACCATAACTCAAACCTTACACTTATGCTGACCCTAATGGTAAACGTAGGTCTAAACCTGACCCTATCCCTATACTGAATCCTAACACAAGCACTAGAAATAAACCTATTCCTAAACCTAAGCCTAAAACTAGCCCTAGACCTAAAGCTAATCCTAAATCTAGCCATATCTCTAGCCCTAGACATAAACAAAAACTTAGCCCTAGCCCTAATAATAAATTTTAACCTAACCCAAACACTAACCCTACCCCTAGACCTAACCCTAATGATAATTCTTGCTTTAACTCTAAAGCTAACTCTAACCTGAACACTGACCCTGACCCTAACATTAACTCTAGCTCAAAACAACACACTAACACTAACCCTAACCCTAACACTTGATCTAGCCATAATACTACCTCAAAAACTGGTCCTAATTGTAACCCTATTTTGTACATTAGCTGTAGCCCTAACAAAAGCCCTAACCTAACGCAAAACCTGGCCCTAACAATAACCCTAACTTTAACTCTAACAATAACCCTAGCCATAATCCAGGCCCTAACACTTCGCTAACCCTAGCTTTTATACTATTTGTTACCTTAAGCCAAATCCTAAACATAATGCTAACCCTAGCCCTAACCCTAATCCATAGCCTAACACAAACCCTAACCATATTACTAGTCCTAAAACTAGCCCTCATTCTAGCTCTAACCATAACGCAAACCCGAATCCTAACCCTGAAACTTATACTGACCCTATAACTAACCACAGGTATAAACCTGACCCTAACCCGAACCCGAACCCTAACATTAGCCCTACTGTTAATCCTATAACTAAACCTAACCCTAACACTTGTCCTAGACCTAAACCTAATCCTAAATAAAGCCATAACTCTAGCCCTAGACCATAACAAAAACATTGCCCTAGCCCTAATAATCACCCTTAACATAACCCAAACACTAATCCTACTTCTACACCTAAATGTAGTCCTAATTCTGGCAGTAACCACAACACTCACTCTAACATGAACACTGACCCTGACCCTAACATAAACCTACCTCCAAAGCTCACCCTAACTCAAAACCTAATACTTACACTACACCTATCCATAACCCTAACCTTTAATGTAGGGCTAGTCATATCACTAGCTCTTAACTACCCATGGCCCTAACACTAGGCCTAAAATAACACAAAACCGAGCCCTAATTCTAGGCCTTAACCTAGCCCTAAGTGTATCCCTAAACTAACCCTAGCCCTAACCCTACCCGTAACCCTCCCCTTAGACCTAACCCTAGCTCAAGGCCTAACCTTCACCCTAAACATAACCCTAGCCCTATCCCAAAGCCTAACCTAAAAATGGCCCTACTCCTAAACTTAACCATAGCCCCAACCATACCTCTAATTCTATCCACTACCCTAACCCTAGCCCTAATCTTAACCATAACCCTAGCCCTAACCCTTTCTCTAATCCTATCCATTACCCTAAACATAATCCTAACCCTAATTCTAACCCTAGACTTAACCCTAACACTATCACAATCTCTAAACCTGTCCATTACCCTAAAAGTTACCTGTATCCTAATTCTAAGCCTATTCATTACCCTAAACCTAACTCTAACCCTAACGCTAATTAAAGCCCTAAACCTAAACGTTAACTGAACCATAAGCCATATCCTGACCTTAATAATACATCTAGCTCTAAACTTGACCCATACCAAAAATCTAACCCTTACACTAGACCTAACCATAAACCTAAACTTAAATCTATCCCTAACTGTAACCCTAGACTTAACCCTAGACACTTACCGTAACACAAACCCTAACTCTAAAACTTATCCTAACTGAAAAACTAACCCTAACACTAGACAAAACCTAAATCTACCCATAACCATAACCCTAGCTCTTACATTACCCATACACCTAACACTACCCCTAAACCTCACACACAACCCAGCCCTAATCCTAGTCCTAAACCTAGACCTTAGCATAACCCAAACCCTATCCCTAGCACTAACCATAACCATAACACTGGCCCTGGCACTAACCCTACTCAAACTCTAATCCTTACCATAAACATAACAATAGCCCTAACCCTCAACCTAACCCTAACACTAGCCCTAATCCTAACTGTAACCATAGCACAAATACTAGCACAAACCCTATCCATTACCTTGAACATAATCCAAACCATAATGCTAACCCAAGCCATAACCCTAACCTTAACCCTAACCGTAGCCCTGAATCTAACTCTAACCCTCACCCTAGACCTAAACCTAGCTCAAACCCTAACACTTCTGCTAAACCTAACACTAACACTAATCCTAGGCCTATCTCTAAACCTAGCCAAAACCCTAACACTAGCACTAAACTATCCGTAACCCTAAACATAATCATAACCCAAATGCAAACCCTAGGCCTAACCCTAATCCTATCACTAACACTAACCCTATCTATTACTCTAAACCTAAAATGAACCCTGAACCTAACACTATCCATTACTTTAACCATAACCCTAATGCTAATTTGAGCCCTAATCCTAAACCTTATCCTAAACCAAACCCTACACCTGACTCTGACCATACTAATACACCTAGCTCCTAACCGGACATTTACCCTAAACCCAACTTTCCACCAGACCTAGCCATAAACCTAAAGTTAACACTATTCATAAACATAACCCTAGACCTGACATTAGCCCTAGCTCTAATCCTAGCTCTAACCCTAACACAAACCCTAGCCCTCATCCTAGCCCTAAACCTAGCCTTAATCCTAACCCTGTGGTGAGCCGCTTCTGCCGTTTCTGCAGACTATGGTCGCCATTACAAGATGGCGCTGGCTCCGCTGTGGTCTGTGACAAACAACTCCTTATTTGGGAGAGTTGGCACATGGTTTTTCACCACCCTATGAGAAAGCTCCACGTGGCAGCTTCACATTGGGGCTTGAGATGCTTTATTTAGGCTGGGAGGGGCATCCGAGAGGGTAGAAGAAGAAATATCAAGGGCCTGAATAAACTGCTGAAAGAAGATTCCTGAGTTGCGTCTTCCTTGCGGGCAAGGGGTCGCGACATAACCCGAACACTTACCCTATTCCTATAGCTAATTTTAACCCTTGCCCCAGCCCTGAACCTAGCCATTATCTCATCCCTTCCCCAAAAACTAACCATAACCCTAACACTAACATTAATTCAAGCCCTAACCACAGGCCTAACCCTAACACTAAACCAAGTGCTAATCTAGCCCTAATGTAGCCTTAATCTTAAGCAAATCCCTAACTCTAGCCCTAAGAATAACTCTAATCTCAAACTAGCCCTATTTCTATTTCTAAACCTGTCCTTAGCCCTAACCTATGTCTTACCCCTAAACCTGGATCAAACCCTAACCTTAAGCATAAATCTCACCCTAACACTAACTCTAGCCCTAAGACTAACTCTAACTCTGGCACTAGCCCTATTTCTAGTTCTAACACCATCTGTTATCATAACCGTAACACTAGCCCTAACTTTAGCCCTAACCATTGCCATAGCCCTAAACCTAGATATAGCCGTAACAATTAATATAAGATTTGACCTCACCTTACTACTAGCCCTAACACTATTGCTAATCCCAAAACTAGCCCTAACCCTAGCCCTAGCTCTAAAACAAAATTGAGAAATAGCCCCAACCCTAACCCTAACATAAACGTAACCCTAGACCTGATATTAGCCCTATTCCTAATTCTTACCATAACAGTAACACAAATCCTAACCATACACCTAGCCTTAACCCTCGCCCTAATTCGAGTCCTATCCCTAATCCTAAAACTAACACTGATACTGACTCTGACCCCAACACTGACCCTATCTCCTATCATCCCACTAAATGAAAACTTAATATAAACACTAGACCTAGTCCTAACGCTAACCCTGATATTAGCCCTAATCATAACCCTAGTTCTTACATTAGCCATAGTCCTACACTACCCTAATCTAACCCAAAACCTAGCCCTAATCTAGATTTAATGGTAGCCCTAACCCTAACCCTAGCCCTAGCCCTAACAATTAACCTAAACCTAACCTAAACATAAACCTAAACATAATCATAACCCAAATCATAACCTAAACCAAACCATAGCCCTATTCCTAACCATAACACTAGCCCTAAACCCAGATATAATTTTATCCATTACCCTAACCATAACCCTAAGCAAATTCTAACCCTAGGCCTAACCCTAACCATAGCCCTAACATAACCATAATCCTAGTCCTAACTGTAGCTCTAATCCTGTCCATTACCTGAACCATATATTTAACCAAATTCTATCCCTAGACCTAAATCTAACCCTATGCCTTACCATAACCCTCTCCATTATACTAAACCTAACCTGAACCCAAAACCTAACCATATCCATTACCTTAACCCTAATGCTAATTTTAGCCCTAACCCTAATGCTTAACCTAACCCACACCCTAACCCTGACTTGGACCCTAATAATATCCCTAGCTGTAAATCTCACCCTAACCCTCAACACAAACCTTACAATAGACCTGGCCATAAACCTAAACCTAAAACTATTCCTAACCATAACCCTAGAACTGACATTAGCCATAGACCTAATTCTAGTCATAAACCTAACACAAACCCTACCCCTAATCTTAGCCCTAAGCCTAGCCTTAATCCTTATCCTAACTTTAACCGGAGCCCTAACACTAATTTTATCCCATGCCCTGGCTGTAACATCATACCTTACACTAACCCTAATGCTAACCCTAAACCTAACCCTAACTCTAGGCCAAAGTCTAACACTAACCCTAAGGTTAATCCTAGCCCTAATTTTAACCTAATCCTAAACCTAACTCTAACTCTAACTCTTGCCCTAGCCCTATCCAAAGTTCAAAACCTATCCCTTACCATAACCCAAACCTAGCCCTATCATTAGCATCAACCCTAACAGTAACCATCAGCCTAGCCCTAAACCTGGTTTGAATCCCTAACCTTAAGCCCAAACATCACCCTAAAACTAGACCTAAACCTAATGCTAATTGGAAGAGTGGCCCTAACACTACCATACCCCTAAAACAAAACTGAGCCATAATCCTAACCCTAACCTTTAACCTAAATCAAACACTAACCTTACACCTATCCGTAAACTTAGCCCTAATCTGAGTCCTAACACTAACCATAGAAATAACCCTGACCCTGAATCAGACCCTAACAGTAATCTTAGCTCTAAACATTGCCATAAGCCTAACCCTAGATTAGCCCTAATCAGAAAACTATTATTTCATTAGCCGTAGCCCTAATGCTAACACAAATCTTACCCATAATCCGAGCTCTGACTCTAACCCTACCCTAACCGTACCTCTAACCCTATGCCTTACCCTAAGCCAAACCCTCTCCCTAATGCTACTCTAGTCCTAAATTTAATCCTTAGCCTACACCAAACCATAACTCTATTACTAGTCCTAAACCTAGTCCTCATTCTAGCTTTAACCCTAATCCTAACCCTGACCCTTATTCTGACCATAACACTAACCCTAGATCTAAACCTGACCCTAACATTAAACCGAACCCTAACACTACCTCTACCGGTAAACCTATACCTTAAACCTAACAGTAACACTAGCACTACATGAAACCTAATCCTAAATGAAGTCATAAATCTAGCCTTAGCCCTAAAGAAAAACCTAGCACTAGCACTAACAATAACACTTAACCTAATGTGAAGATTAAACCTATCACTAGACCAAACGCTAGTCCTAATTGTGGCCCTAACCATAATACTAACCCTAACCCAACAATGACCCTTAACCTATTAGAAACTCTAGCCCTAATCCTTATCAAAAACAAAACCACAACCCTAACACTAGACTTATCCATAACCCTGACCCTAACACTAGCCATAAACATATCCTTAGCACTTACATTACCCATAGCCCTAATGTTAGCCCTAAACATCACACAAAATTGAGTCCTTATCATAGCCCTAAACCTAGCCCTAATCATAACCCTAACCATAAACGTAGACCTAACCCTAATGGTAACCCTCCCCCTAGCTATAACCCTAACTCAAATTGTAATCCTTAGTCTAAACATAATCCTAAACCTAAACCTAACTCTAGCCCTGAATCAAACCCTAACACTCGTCCAATCCCTAACCCTAGCTCAAATGCCTACACTTACCCTAAGCCTAATTCTAACTGTAAGCCTAGCCCTAACCTTAGCTCTAACCCTATCCATAACCCTAAAGATAAGCCTAACCCAAATACTATCCCTAGGCCTAAGATAAACCTATCACTAATACTAACCATATCCATTACTCTAAACCTAACATGAACCATAAACCTAATCTTATCCATCACCCTATCTGGAACCCTAACTCTAAAGCTAATTCAATCCTTAACTCTAAAACTTAACTTAAACAAAACCGTACTCGGACTCTGAACCTAATAATAAACCTAGCTCTAAACCTGATCCCTACCCTAATCCTAACCCTTATACTAGACATAGCTATAACCTAACACTAAAACTAATACTAAACATAACCCTATACCAAACATTAGTCCTAGTGCTAATCCTAGCCCTAACCCTAACACAAACCCTCAACTTGACCCTAAACCTAGCCTGAATCTTATCCCAAACCCTAACCTTACTCCTAACCCTAACTCTAACCCTCACCACAGACCTCAAGCTGGCTTTAACCCTATCCCTTCCTGTAAACATAATCCTAACCCTAACACTTGCACTAATCCTAACATTGGGTCAAAACCTAACACTAACCCTAGCACTAATCCTAGCACTAATTTAGCCCTAACACTAAACTTACCCCTAACCCTAGCCCAAAGACTAACTCGAACTCTTGCCCAGCTCTATTTCTAGTTTAACCCTATCTATTACCATAACCCTAACAATAGCCCTAACCTTAGCCTTAACACTAGCCATATCCCAAAACGTAGACCTAACCATAACAATAAATCTAAGCTTAAATTTTACCCTATCACTAGCCCTAACACTATCACTAATCATAAAACTAGCCCTAAACTTAGGCCTATTTCTAAAACAAAACTGAGCCATAGCCCTATCCCTAATGCTAGCCTCACCTTAACTCTAGACCTGACATTAGCCGTATCCATAGACCTAATCCTAGTTCTAGGCCTAGCTTTAATCCTAACCCTAAATTTAACCCAAGCCCTAAAGCTTATTTTATCTCTTTCCTTGCACTAAACATAGCTGTAATATCATACCTTACCCTAACCCTAATGCTAACCCTAACCCTAGCCCTAAACCTAGGCCTAAATCTAACACTAACCCTAGCACTATTCCTAGCCCTAATTCAGCCCTAACAGTAAATCTAACCATATCCCTATCCCTAAGACTAACTCTAACTCTCACCCTAGACTTATCCCTTGTTCTAAACCTATTCCTTACCATAACCCAAATGCTAGCCCTATCCCTAGCCCCAAACTTAGCCGTAACCTTCTCCCAAGGCTTAAACCTGATCTAAAACTAAAATTAAGTATAAAGCTCAATCTAACACTAGCCCTAAACCTAATGATCTATGGAAAACTAGCCCTAAATCTAACCTAAACCTAAAACAAAACTGAGTCATAACCCTAACTTTAACCTAAACCAAACCCTAAAGCTACACCTAGCCCTAATCCTAGCCCTAATTTTAGTCCTAACCCTAACCCTAGAAATAACCCAGACACTGACTCAGCCCCTAACACACACCCTAGCTCTAAACATTGCCCTGATGCTAACCCTAGAACTGACCCTAAGCAGAAACCTAGTTCTTTCATTAGCCTTTATCATTAGTTCTTATCATAGCCCTAATGATAAAACAAATTCTAACCTGAATCCAGCACCTAAATATATTTTTAACTCTAATCCTAACCATAACCCTAGCCCTATACCTAAACCTAACCCTAACCCTACATTAAACCCTATCTCTTTCCCTAAGCCAAACCCTCATTCTAATGCTATCTTAGTCCTAAACTTAATCCTTAGCTTACCTCAAACCCTAACTATATTACTAGTCCTATTCTATCCCACATTCTAGCTTTAAACCTTACCCTAACCCTGACTCTTATTCTTACCCTAACACTAACCCCAAGTATAAACCTGAATATAACACTAAACCAAAACCTAGGACTTCCCATACCTGGAAACCTATACTTAAACCTAATAGTAACTCTAGCACTAGACAAAAACCTAATCCTACATATAGTCATAAATCTAGCCCTAGTCCTAAACAAAAACCTAGCACTATCCCTAAGAATAACTGTTAACCTAACTTAAAGACTAACCCTATCCCTAGACCCAAAGCTAGTTGTAATTCTGGCACTCACACTAAATCTAACCCTATCCTGAACACCGATCCTTAACCCTAAACAAACTTTAGATCCAAACCTTATCCTAACCCAAAACCAAACCCTGACACTAGACATATCCATAACCCTGACCCTAAACTTATCCATAAACATATTCCTATCTGTTATATTTCCCATAGCCCTAATGTTAGCCCTAAACTCCATACAAAACCTAGTCCTTATCCTAGACATAAACCTAGCCCTAATCATAACCCTAAACATAACCCTAGACCTAAGCCTATCCCTACCCTCACCCAAGCCCTAAATATAGCTCAAACTCTAACCCTTAACCTAAACATAAACCTAACCCTAACCCTAGACATGACTCTCACCCTAACCCTCACCCAACACCTAACCCTGGCTCAAATGCTAATACTTAAAATAAAACTATAGCTGACACTAAACCTAGGTCTCTCCCTAACCCTAGCCCTAATCATAAACTTATGCCTAGCCCTAAACTTAGCTCTAACACTATCTATTACCCTAAAGATGTTCCCAACTCATAGGCTAACCCTAGGCATAACTCTAACCCTATTGCTAACACTAACCCTATCCATTACTCTAAATAAAACCTGAACCCTAAACCTAATCCTATTCATTACTCTACCTGTAACCCTAACCCAAAAACTAATTCAATCCTTAACCCTAAAACTTAACCTAAACCAAACCCTACCTGGTCTCTGACCCTAATAATACACCTAGCTTTAAAGCTGACCCTTACACTACACCTAGCCATAACCTAACCCTAAAACTAACATGAACCATAAATCTACACCTGACATTAGCCCTATCACTAATCCTAGACCTAGCCCTAACACAAAACCTCATCCTAGCACTAAACATTGGCTTAATCCTAACCCTAGCCCTAACCCCAATTCTATCCCTCACCCTTGCCCTAAACCTAGCTATAACCCCATCCCTTCCCCTAACCCTAACCCTAACCCTAGCCCTAAATCTAGCCCTAATTTAGCACTAACCCTAAACTTAACCCTATCCCTAGCCCTAAGACAAACACTGACTCTTGCTCTAGCCCTATTCCTAGTTCTAACTCTATCCATTAATAACCCTAAAACTAGCCCTAAACTTAGCCCTTTACATAGCCAAAGCCCTAAACCTAGATGTAACCATAACAATAAGTCTACGCCTAAAACTCACCATACCACTAGTGCTAACACTATCAATAATCCTAAAAATAGCCCTAGCTGTAAAAAAAAAAAAAACTGTGACAAAGCCCTAACCCTAACCCTAACCAAACCATAATCCTAGACTTGACATTAGACCTATCCCTAATTCTTACCCTAACCCTTACACAAACCCTAACCCTACACATAGCCTTAACACTAGCCCTAATTTGAGTCTTACCCTAACTCTGATCAGTAACACTGATGCTGACTCTGTCAGTAACACTAACCCTATCTCTAATGATCACCCTAAACCTAAACCTAATCTACACTCTAGATTTAGACATAATGCTAAACTTAACACTAGCCCTAATCATAACCCTAGTTCTAACATTAGCCCTAGTCCTAAATAGCCCTAACCTAACTCAACACCTAGAACTAATCAGAGCCCTAACTCTATCTTTAACCCTAGGACTAACCCTAACCCTAGCCCTAACACTTAACATAAACCTAACCATAAACCTAAACCTTGTCCTAAAAATCTAACCCAAACAGTAGCCCTAATACTAACCATAATCCAGGCCTCATCCCTGGCTCTAATCATATCCATTACCCTGAGGATAGCCCTAAGAAAATTCTAACCCTAGGCGTAACCCTAACCTAGCTCTAACCTAACCATAAACATAGTCCTAACTGTAGCTCTATTCCAATCTATTACCTTTACCATAACCCTGAATTCTATCCCAAGGCCTAAACCTAACCCTATCCCTAACCCTAAATCTGTTTATTACTCTAAATATAACCTTAACCCTAAACTTAACCATATCCATTAACCTAACCCTAACACTAACCTGAAAGCTAATTTGAGTCCTAAGCCTAATCCTTAACCTAACACATACCCTGAACCTGACTGAGATCCTAATAATACCCCTAGCTGTAAACCTGAATCTAACCTTCAACCTAACACTTACAATAGATCCGGCCATAATCCTTACCCTAAACTATCCCTAACCATAACCATAGACCTGATATTATCCATATCCCTAATATTAGACCTAACCCTAACACAAATATTAGCCCTAATCCTATCCCTAAGCCTAACTTTAATCCTAACCCTAACATAAACCCTAGCCCTAACCTTAATTTTATGCTTTGCCCTAGCTCTAAATGTACCTGTAAATCATACCTTACGCTAACCCTAATGTTAACCCTAACCCTAGCCCTAAACCTAGGCCTAAACCTACCACTAACCATAGTTCTAATCTAGCCCTAATTTAGCCCTAACCCTAAACCTAACACTATCCCTAGCCCTAAAACTAACTCTCTCTCCCTAAACCTATCCATAATTCTAAACCTATCTGTTACCATAACCCAAACCTTATCCCTATCCCTAGTACCAACGCTAGCCCTAACATTCACCCTAGCCATAAACCTGGATCAAACCCTAACCTTTAGCCTAAAGCTCACTCTAACACTAGCCCTAACCCTAATGCTAATTGGAAAACTAGCCCTAACAATATGCTAGTCCTAAAACAAAAAGAGCAAAAACCCTTACCCTAACCCTAACCTAAACCAAATCCTAACCCTACACCTAGCTCTAAATGTAGCCCTAATTCGAGTCCTAATCCTAACCCTAGAACTAACTCTGACCCTTACTCAGACCCTAACACTAACCATAGCTCTAAACATTGACTTAACACTAACCCTAGAACTAGCCCTAATCAGAATCCTAGTTCTTACATTAGCTGTAGCCCTATTCCAAGCTCTAAACCTAGGTTTAACCCTAAACCTAACCCTAACCCTAACCCTAACTCTACCTATAACCCTATCCCTTACCCTAAGCCAAACCCTCAGCCTAATGCTACCCTAGTCCTAACCATAATTTTTAACCTACCTCAAACCCTATCTCCATTACTAGTCCTAACCATAGCCCTCATTCTAGCTCTAACCTTAACTCTAACCCTGACCCTTATTCCGACCCTAACACTAACCCCAGGTCTTAACCTAACAATAACCATTAAGCGAACCCTAATCCTACCCCTACCGGTAAACCTATATCTAAACCTAACATTAACACTAGCACTACACCAAATCTAATCCTAAATAGAGTAATAAATCTAGCCTTAGCCCTAAACAAATACCTAGCACTAGCCTAACAATAACTGTTAACCTAATGTAAAGACTAACTCCATGCCTAGACCCAACGCTAGTCCTAAATCTGTCACTCACTCTAAACCTACCCTAACTCAAACAATGACTGTTACCCTAAAACAAACCCTAGCTCTAAATATTATCCTAAACCCAAATCCTAACTAGAACACTAGACTTATCCAGAACCCTAACCCTATAATGAGCCATAACAATATCCCTAGCTCTTACATTACCCATAGTGCTAATGCTAGCCATAAACCTCACACAAAATATATCCCTTATCCTAGCCCTAAACCTAGCCCTTATTGTAACCCTAACAATAAGCCTAGACCTAACCCTAAACCTAACCCTCGACATATCCCTAAATCTAGCTAAAACTCTATCCTTAATCTAAACAAAACCCTAACCCTAACCCTAACGTGAGCCCTAACTCTAACCCTAACACTCACACTAGCCCTAATCCAAGCTCAAATGCTAACACTTACCCCAAACCTAACCCTGACACTAACCCTAGGCCTAACCCTAGCCCTAGTCCTAATTCTAAACTTAATCCTAGCCCTGACCTTAGCTCAAACCCTATTCATTACCCTAAAGATAAACCTAACTTAAATGTTAAACCTAGGCCTAATGCTAACACTATTGCTAACACTAACTCTATTCAGTACTCTAAACCTAAACTGAACCGTAAACCTAACCCTATCAATTACCCTAATCCAAACCCTAACACTATCCCTAATGCTAATTCAAGCCTTAACCCTAAATATTAACCTAAACCAAACCCAAATCAATCCCTGACCCTAATAATAAACTTAGCTTTAAACATGACTCTTAACCTACACCTAGGCCCTACAATAGACCTAGCCATAACCTAACCCTAAAACTAACCATAACCATGAACAATGACCTGACATTAGCCCCAGCCCTAATCCTAGCCCTAACCCTAACACAAAACACTAGTCCTCATCCTAGGCTTTACCTAGCCTTAATCCTAACCCAAACCCTAACTCTAGCCCTATCTCTAATTTTAACCCTCGCCCTAGACCTGAACTTAGGTATAACCCCATTATTTCCCCTAACCCTATCACTAGCACTAACCCTAACACTAACCATATCTGATATTATCCCTATCCCTAATATTAGCCCTAACCTAACACAAATCTTAGCCCTAATCCTATCCCTAAGCCTAGCCTTAATCCTAACCCTAACATAAACCCTAGCCCTAACCCTAATTTTATGCTTTGCCCTAGCCCTAAATGTAGCTGTAAATCATACCTTACGCTAACCCTAACCATAGGCCTAACCCTAACACTAACCCTAGCACTAATCCTAGCCCTAATTTAGCCCTAAACCTAACTCTACCCCTAACCTTGGCCTAAGACTTACTCTCACTCTCCCCCTAGGCCTATTTCTAGTTCTAACATTATCCATTACAGTAAACCTAACACAAGCTCTAACCTTAGCCCTAAACATAGCCCTAGACCCTACTCTAGATCTAACCATAACTCTACATTTGACCCTAAACCTAAGCCTAATCCTTAACCTACCACTAGACCTAACACTATTGCTAATCCTAAAAGTAGCTGTAACCCGAGCCTTTTGCCTTAAATGAAACCAAGCCATTGTCCTAACCTTAAATGTTAACCTAAGCCAAATCCTAACCCCAAACCTAGCCATAGTCTTCTAGCTCTAATTCATGTCTTAGTCCTAAAATTAACCCTGAACCTGACTTATATTCTAACACTAACCTTAATTCTAAATATCACACTAACCCTAAAGATAGTGCTAAAACTAGATCTAGACCAAATACTAACACTAATCATAACCTTAGTTCTTATATTAGCCATAGCCTTAACCCTAGCCCTAAACCTAACAGAAAAACTCACCCTAATCTGAGTCCTAACCCTAGATGTAAACCTAAACCTAAACCAAGCCCTAGCCCTAACCCTAACCCTAATCCTAGCCCTAACACTAGCTCTAACTCTATCACTTACCCTAAGCCAAACCCAATCCATAATGCTAACCTTAGTCCTAATCCTAATCCATAGCCTAATCCAAACCCTAACCCTATTACTGTTCCTAACCATAGCCCTCATTCTGGCTCTAACCCTAACACAAATCATTACCCTAACACAAACCCTCAGTCTAAATCTGACCCTAACCCTAAACCAGACCAAAAAAACTAGCCCTACCAGTAAACTTATACCTAACCTAACCCTAACACTAGCCCTAGACCTAAGTCTAGTTCTAAATATAGCCATAACTCTGGACCTCGACCTAAAAAACCTGAGCCCTATCCCTAACATAATCCTTAAACTAAAGCAAACACTAACCCTATACCTAGACCTAAACATAGTCCAAATCTGGCTTTCACCATAAACCTAACTCTAACCTGAACACTGACCCTAACACCAATACTAAACCTAGCTCTAAACCTGAACCTAACCCCAAACCTAAACCTAACACTAGACATAGCTAAAACCATAACCCTAAAACTAGTTTTAATCAGAACCCTAGATCTTACATTACACATAGCCTTAACCTGGGCCTAAACCTAACATGAAACCTAGCCCTATTCTGAGGCCTAATCCTACCGTAAGCATATCATAATCCTAAATTTAGCCCTAATCCTAACCCTCGCCTTAGACATAACCCTAGCTCAAAGCCTAACCCTTAGTGTAAACATAACCCTAACCCTTTTTGTAAACATAAACCTAACCCTAGCCCTAATCCTAAACTTAACCCTAGTACTAACCCTATCTCTATACCTAGCATTACCCTAACCCAAACCCTAACCCTAATAATAACCTTAGCCCTAAACCTAACACTATCCCTAACCCTAATCTTATACCTAACTGTCAACTAAACCCTAAACCTAACCCTTGCCATATACTTAACTCTAAACCTTACCATAAATCAAAATTAAACCTATCCCTGAACATAAATTTAACCATAATCTAAACTTAACCCTAAACCAAATCTTAAATCTAATCCAAAACATGATTCTAAAACTACCCTTACCCCTAATTAAAAACCTAGCCCTAACCCTAAGCCTAACCTTAACCCTAACCCTAGCCGTAACCATAACCTAGACCTAATACTAAACCTAACACTACCCCTAGCCCTAGCCATAACTTAAACCCTAACCCTTACACTAACCCTAACCCTAGCCCTAGCCCTAATCATAACCCTAACATTAGCCCTAACCCTATTATTAAACTTAGCCCTAATCCTAGCCGTAATATAGCCTTATTCCTAACCCTAACCATTACCCTAGATTTAAGATTTAATTCTCACACAAGAACTATCCCTACTTCTAACCCTATACCTTACTGTAACCCTTACCAAGGCCCTAACACTAGTCATAACCCTTGCCCTAGCACTAAAGATCAGAACATATCTCTAAAACTAACCCTATACCTTACCGTAAACCTAACCCAAGCCCCAATTCTACTCATAATCCTTAGCCCTAGCACTAACATATCTCTAAAACTAACCCTAACCCGAGGCCTCACCCTAACCCTGAATTTAGCTTTAAGCCTAATGCTATTCCTAAAATTAGCCCTAACCCTAGCCCTAGCCCTAAATCAAAACTGAGCCATACCCCTAACACTAACCCTTACCCTAGAACAAACCCTAACCCTACACCAGCTCTAAACTTAGCCCTAATTTGAAACCTAACCCTAACCCTAAACCTAATCATTACCATGACTCATATCCAAACACTAAACCTAGCTCTAAACATCACCCTAACCTTAAACCTAACCTTAACACTAGGCCTAACCCTAAACTTAACCCTAAAATTAACACTAATCATAACCCTATTTCTTACAATAGCCATAACCATAACACTAGCCCTAACCCTAATACAGAATTACCCTAATCCAAGCCCTAACACGAGCTTAAACCCTAAACCTTACTCTAACCCTAGTCCTAACCTTAGTTCTTACCCTACCGCTTACCTTAAGCCAAACCCTCACCCTAATGCTAACTGTATTCTTAGCACTAAACCTTAGCCTAACCAAATCTAACTCTATAGTCCTAACCCTAGCCTTCATTCTAGATCTAACCATAACCCAAACCCTAACCCTGTCCCTGACCATTATTCTAACCCTAACACTATTCTTAACTCTAAATCTAAACCTAACCCTAAACCGAACCCTAACACTAGCCCTACTGGTAAACTGATATTTAAACCTAACCCTAACACTAGCCCTGGACCCAACCCTAATCCTTTATCTAGCCATAACTATAGCTCTAGACCTAAAGACAAACTGTA